>NC_040089.1:81677760-82277760 GCF_003369695.1 Bos indicus x Bos taurus | reverse complement strand
TGCTCTTTCTCGAGAAGTAGAGCAAAAAACTCCATCTCTTGTCAAGCTGTTGGGGGTCACAGGAGGTTTCAGGCATTCTTCCTTCCTGTAACATTTCACAAGTCCATGCAGGAGACTTTTGCAGAGTATTCAGTTCAGTTCAGTCACTCAGTCATGTCCGACTCTTTGTGACCCCATGGACTGCAGCACGCCAGGCCTCCCTGTCCATCACTGGCTCCCGGAGTTTACTCAAACTCATGTCCATTGAGTCGGTAATGCCATCCAGCCATCTCATCCTCTGTCGTCCCTTTCTCCTCCTGCCTTCAATCTTTCCCAGCATCAGGGTCTTTTCCAATGAGTCAGCTGTTCGAATCAGGTGGCCAAAGTATTGGAGTTTCAGCTTCAGCATCAGTCCTTCCAATGAATATTCAGAACTGATCTCCTTTAGGAGGGGCTGGTTGGATCTCCTTGCAGGCCAAGGGACTCTCAAGAGTCTTCTCCAACACCACAGTTCAAAAGCATCTTCTGTGCTCAGCTTTCTTTATAGTCCAACTCTCACATCCATACATGACCACTGGAAAAACCACAGCCTTGACGAGAGGGCCTTTGTTGGCGTAGTGATGGCAGAGTATTACTGGCCCTCTTTTCACTGGAGGAAAGCTGAGGCTCAGGATAGATTTGCTGTCTGGCCGGGGCCATTGGCTGACAAGGCGGAGAGCCTGGTGCGCTCTCTTTCAGCGTGTTAGGTGGAGCACGCTGTGTCTGGCGGGCCTTGCCCCTCCCCCAACACACACCACTCCCTGAGGCCCTCACCAGCTTACTTCTCCCCATCACCCCCGGTACCATCCCACACAGTCTAGTGTGCTTGTCTGTGTGTGTGTTGTCTGCCCTCTCACTCGAATGTGATGAAAGGTAAAGGATGTGGTTGGGAGTGTAGCAGATGTGCAAGTACAAGCGCCTATTGTTTGCACAGAGGTGTTATTCCCTGTGGTTTTCAGTGAGTACCTTCTGCTTGTCAGGTGCCCCCCAACGAGCCCCTGAGGATGTGGGCTGCCAGCGTCCAGCAGTCCTGGCTTCAGGGTACCGGCGCCCAGCCATGGAGGTTCATGATGGGTGCTGGTCCCCTGGAGCGTGAGCAGCATGGGGCCAGTACGCCCCCCGGGACACTGGTGCAATCTTGTATGGCGGGTTAGGCTCCATTTCAGGTTAGTTGTTCCTGGCTCTGCTGCTGTTTCCTGTGATGAGTTTCATAGCCAGAAACAACTGCCTCTTTCTAGCCGAGTGCTCAGAATATCAAAACGATTGTCTGGCTCCTCCGCAGAGCGACAGACCAATTGAAAGTGGTTGAAATAATCCAGATCCCAGAAGGGTCCTGCAGTTTGACGAGGTTGTGACCATTTTCCCGAGGGACCCCTGCAAGTCTTTTGCAGGAAGTAAAGAAGTAGCTTTACTTCCAACCAGTCCATTCTGAAGGAGATCAGCCCTGGGATTTCTTTGGAAGGAATGATGCTAAAGCTGAAACTCCAGTACTTTGGCCACCTCATGCAAAGGGTTGACTCATTGGAAAAGACTCTGATGCTGGGAGGGATTGGGGGCAGGAGGAGAAGGGGACAACAGAGGATGAGATGGCTGGATGGCATCACTGACTAGATGGATGTGAGTCTGAGTGAACTCCAGGAGTTGGTGATGGACAGGGAGGCCTGGCGTGCTGCGATTCATGGGGGCGCAGAGTCGGACACAACTGAGCGACTGAACTGAACTGAACTGAAAGAAGTAGCATCTCTTTTTTCATTAATCAGAGTCATTATTTACAGTTTATCAAGAAGGAGAGAGTTGAGTGTTGAAAAGTGCAGCATATAAACAGCAGTTACTAGTGTATTTATAATACTTCCACTGTGCTCCAGAGTCTGATGAAAGCCAAGTAATAGAAGAAACATTTTACTGAAACATTAGGGGCTCCGAAGAACCCTCTGAGAAATGAGTCCTTCCATTCAATGGTGAGCAGCCTAAGGTAGAGACGCTCAGAGATGGGCCTAGGGTCATAGTCAGAGCCCAGGTTTGAGCCAGGATAGTCTAGCTATAGAGCCTGAGTTCTAAAGAACTGTATCACCAGATCCTTTTCCTGTCTTTTCTTTCTTTTTTTGTCGATAGCATTTTCAAGGTCTAAAGAGTGTATGAGCAAGCCAATTAATACATCTAGCAAGTGAGCTGTTTGTATTCTTGAACCATGTAAGCTTGGTGTGTGTGCGGACAGCGTGTAGACATTGCACTCAGTTACGCTGGAGTGGGAAGGGAGTTTAGAAGCAGGGTATTTCAGCTTCCCACCCAATTCAGGAATCCCCAGAGAATCATCCTTCAGCTTGGCTTGAACTTTAAGGTCAGGTGAGTAGAAATACTAACAACCAGCATGAGAACGGATGCTAATAATTGCTGTAACCATGGAAACAAACTGGAATACAAATGACAAAAATAACGGTTCTTAAAAGAGAATCAAACACACACACAGTAATGACTAGGTTTGGGAACTCAGATAAATTAATAAAGACTGGATAATGGAGGACAGTGGTGTTGAGAGATGTACAGGGACTGAATGTCTGCTGCTGCTGCTAAGTCGCTTCAGTCGTGTTCGACTCTGTGCAACCCCGTAGACAGCAGCCCACCAGGCTCCCCCGTCCCTGGGATTCTCCAAACAAGAACACTGGAGTGGGTTGCCATTTCCTTCTCCAATGCATGAAAGGGAAAAGTCAAAGTGAAGTCGCTCAGTCGTATTCGACTCTTAGTGACCCCATGGACTGCAGTCTACCAGGCTCCTCCATCCATGGGATTTTCCAGGCAAGAGTACTGGAGTGGGGTGCCATTGCCTTCTTCGTGTGTCTAGGCATCTATTAAAAATTATCAAATGCTTTTGTTTGTTCCCTTGTTTTGGTTAGATAAATAAGATATTTTGTGTGTTTGTGAAAAAAACCCTGAGAGAACCCTTCGTGTAATTAAAGATAAGATGCCTGTCTCCTGAGTGGGTATGGGAAATAAAGGATCTGCTACAGAAAACAAATGGTGTAGAAGAAAATGCACAGACAGACTGTGGTGGCGGTCCAGTGGCCACGACTTTGCCTTCCGACGCAGAGGGTGAGGGTTCCGTACCTGGTTGGGCAGCTAACATCCCACATACCTTGTAGCCAAAACATGAAAACATAGCATAAAACAGAAGCAATATTGTAACAAATTCCATAAGGACTTTCAGTTCAGTTCAGTTCAGTCGCTCAGTCATGTCCGACTCTTTGCAACCCCGTGAATCGCAGCACACCAGGCCTCCCTGTCCATCACCAACTCCTGGAGTTCACTCAAACTCACGTCCATCGAGTCAGTGATGCCATCCAGCCATCCTCTGTCGTCCCCTTCTCCTCCTGCCCCCAATCCCTCCCAGCATCAGAGTCTTTTCCAATGAGTCAGCTCTTCGCATGAAGTGGCCAAAGTACTGGAGTTTCAGCTTTAGCATCATTCTTTCCAAAGAACAACCAGGACCGATCTCCTTTAGAATGGACTGGTTGGATCTCCTTGCAGTCCAAGGGACTCTCAAGAGTCTTCTCCAACACCGCAGTTCAAAAGCATCAATTCTTCAGCGCTCAGCTTTCTTCACAGTCCAACTCTCACATCCATTAGCCCACATCAAAAAAAAAAGAACTTAAAAAGCAAGGAAACGAGAAACAATAATAAACTCCCAAAGTGTGTGCATTATGGCAAATACATAGTTTTAAATTCTGTTAAAACATAAAATAGTTTGAAGTGAACTAAAAAGCAGTATTCAGTTATTTGCTCTATTACCCAGTGAGTAACATGGTCTAGTCAATTATCACACTGTGCAGTATTTTGTTAGTTAATATTGTCTCTAATTACCCTGAAGACAGACTTTATGTCTTACTCACTTTGGTATTGCCAGTGTATAGTTGGTATATGGTTGTCAAATATGTGTTAAATGATTTAGTTATAAAAAGATAATAAGTGGGTAAAAATATGAGGAAACTAGTATTTAATCAAAAAGTATTATACACAAGAGAGTGAGTGGTTTCACATTGACAAATGGTATAATCAATAGTGAACACATAATAGATTCAAAATTTATGTGCCAAAAATTTCCACTACAAAATATATGGAGCAAAAGCTGTTGGAAATACAAAGATAAATTGGTGGTAAGAGTACGGGCTTTGTCATCAGTCATACCTGGCTCTGAACCATAGCTTTGCCATTTGTTAACTTGGAGCAATTATTTATCCTTTACGGGCCTTGTTTTCATCATCTGCAAACATGGAAATGACCTCATTGTTGTGAGGATTAAACAAGGGAATGTAGGTAAAATACCGGCCCCCAGGAGTCGGCCTTTCCTCCCACTGGTTCCTTAGTTTTTCAAATAAAATGGGAAGGATGGCAAAAGGCAGGGAGGAAGAGGGGCCTGGGGCCGGGGTAGGGGGGCCCTGTTCTGCGTGAAGTGTGTCACTGCCTGGGCATCCCATTATTTATTTTCTTGATGACATCTTTTTGGATAGTCATTACTACTACTACTACTACTACTACTACTCCTACTAAGTCGCTTCAGTCGTGTCTGACTCTGTGCGACCCCACAGATGGCAGCCCACCAGGCTCTGCTGTCCCTGGGATTCTCCAAACAAGAACACTGGAGTGGGTTGCCATTTCCTTCTCCAATGCATGAAAGTGAAAAGTGAAAATGAAGTTGCTCAGTCGTGTCCGACTCTTTGCGACCCCATGGACTGCAGCCTACCAGGCTCCTCTGTCCATGGGATTTTCCAGGCAAGAGTACTAGAGTGGGGTGCCATTGCCTTCTCCCGGATAGTCATTAGGTTTTGCTAATATTTTGCTATCATAAATAAGACTGTAATAAATATTCTTAGAAATATGTCACTTTGCAAATGTGTAAAAGTACCCCGGACATGAACTTCCATGCTGAAACAAAAGGTATGTGCCTCGTGACTTAGGCTGTTGCAGATTGCCTTCCAGAGCTATCGGCAGTCCACGCTCAACAGCCAAGCACCAAGAGTGCGTTTTCTTCATTCTCTTGCCCATTGCATTGTGTTATCAACTTTTGGACTTTGCTCATCTAATCAGTGGGGGGAGAAAAAGCACTGAAGCTTTGATTTGCATTCCACTTATTTTAAATGAGGTTAAGCCTCATCCTGGAGACTTGAGTCTTTTAATATTTTTTCCATTTATATTCTTCACCCATTTTTTGTTAGTGTTCTTTATAGTTTAAGGAAACTGACCTCTTGTAAGTTATAAATATGTTTCCCATTTGTGTTTTGACTTTGTTTTATGGTATATTTTTCATGCAGACATTTTTTAAATGCTTATATAGTCAAATTTATGAATGTTTAAAAAAGTTATTCAGGATATATATCCCAGGTAAAAGGACTTACCTTCCCTTAGATTATTTTAAATGGTCATTTTTTCTGCTAATATTTATTGGTTCCATTGTTTATGTCTTAATCCATCTGTAATTTATTTTGTTGAAGGTGTATTATTTTAAAATGACCTCTACATTTTATGTGCTAAAAAACCAGTTATGTTAATAATTCCATGCCTTTTGATGTCTAACACAAAGATATGGAGACCAGGCAACCAGTTCCAGATACCAGCCAGGTGGTTGTTGAAAAGAAGTATGTCCAGACAAAGATCTGTATAACTACCAGTTATGAGAAAACAGATTTCTGCTCTTCCAAGAAGAAAGAACATTATAACAATTAGGCCTGCAATGGCATTGGCTTTATTGCAGGTTTCTTTGTGGCTGAGTGAGCTAACTATTTTTCAGAGTATTCCAGGAAGCCTCCATTCTTCTGCCTGCTTTTTAAGAAGAGCTTTGCGTTTTCCAATGGGCATCATTAGCAAGCAGTTCTTGGGAAATAAGCGCCTATAGTAATGGGATATGCAGGACTTTCACTGTCCAAGTAGCAAAATGAATTTCCTGGGAATCATGTACCTCGTGCTAGAGCTGGAAGTCCCTGGGATAATCCGCTGCACAGGCTGAGCTCCAGAGGGCCTGTCTCAGTCCCAGCTGTGTGCCTGGCTGCACAAAACCCTGAGCCTCAGTTTTGTTCTTTCTTGTAATGTTTATTTGCTGCATCAGGTCTTACTTGCAGCATGTGGGCTTCTCTCTAGCTGAGGTGTGTTGGCTCAGTAGTTGAGCTCAAAGGCTTAGTTGCTCCATGGCATGTGAGATCTTAGTTCCTCGACAAGGACTGAACCCTGCATTGGAAGGCGGATTCTTAACCACTGGACCACTAGGGAAGTCCCTGAGCCTCAGTTCCTTCATCTATAAGATGGGGATGTAGTACTACCAACTGTGAGGGATTATTGTCAGGCAGTCTTGAAAGTTCAAATGCTCAATAAAATATTACTATTTTTATTATTATCCTGTTTTGGTAAAATTCCTTTGCTAGCATTTTTTTTTTCTTTCAGCAAGTATATTTAATGAGTGCCCACTGGGTACTAAACACTGTAGTGGGGCATAAAAAGATTAAACCAAATACTTGTTATCAAAGACCAGAGTTCTAGGTTGTACAGAAGTATGTGAGCAAGATGCTAATAAAAATCCACTGTTAGATCAATAAAGGCAAAAGCACTGAACAAACTGGGGGAGGAAGGGCACGCAGAGTGAAGTAGCTTATGTTGGCAGTCAGCCTGTGAGTGAGCACCAGCTGGTAGGAAAATCAAGTGGGAGCTTCCTTCCCACCCTCCAAACCCACAGGCCTTCTTTCATGCAGGTAACGAGAGATGACAGTGCCGGATCAGGCCCTAATGCACAGACGTTCATGAACCCGGCTCCTCTTTTCATCCTGATTAGAGGATAAAGGAAATGGTTTCCTGGCTGGGCTCATCCTGGGAAACATTTTGCCTGCTTTGCAGAACCGCCACCCTAGTGAAGTGCAATTTGCTGGACCTGCAGTTGGAGAACAGCAGGGCCTTTGTCAGAGAACAGAGCTGTGGTGACCGGGAGGACATTCACTCAGCCGCTGCTGTGCCTCTTGCCTCATGCCAGCTGCTGCTACTAGTGCTCTTTCATGCAACTCTTGAAATTCACTCTGATCAATTCTGAGAGCAAAGCCGGGGCATAATGAGTAATCAAATTCAGTTCTCTGGAATCCAGAGTAGAGGTGGTTTTGAACGTGGGTGTTGTCTCATTGGAAGAGGAAAACCTCTAAGGAGCTGAGAAAAAGTGGTCGATATTTTTGTAAAGCATCATATGGGTTCCTTTCCAGTGGTTTTATTTTGAAAGAACCAGCAGTCCGTGAGCTGAAGCACATATGTCTTATTAGTCTCTGCCAGCTGCTGGAATACTATAGACTGGGCACCTTGTGAAAACAAATTTTTTTCTCACAGACCTGGGGGCTAGAAATTCAAAATCAAGGTGTCAGTGTGGAGGGGGAAGGGCCCTCTTCTGGGGTGCAGACTTCTCATTGTACCCTCACCTAAGGAAGGAGGCTTGAGGGATTTCTCTGGGGTCTTTTATAAGAGTGTTAATAGCACTCATGAGGGCCCCACCTCACTTTGTAAGCACTTTCCAAAGACCCTGCCTGTTCATCACGCTGGGCATTAGGATGTCAGCGTGTGAGAGGGGCGGGGAGAAGCATTCAGACCGTGGTAACACAGGTAACTGGAGCCCACGAGTTTATGTGAATCCTGCAGAATGACCTGAGGCACCATTTTGACAAAAAGAAACATTCATATGAAAAGTTTCCAGTGGCTTCACAGGGTGTCTCTGTCAAGCACAGTGCATGAACCATGACCCACGGGTTCACACTTTTTTAGTGGGTTGTTTACCTGCCAGGAATTAAGTTGTGTGTGTGGCTTCCTGGCGCTGTGGGTGTCAGAGGCTCAGGCCTTGTGATGTCTTTGCTTCTGTGTTCTCTGTTGTCTTGGGTTTCCCGGGAGACTCTAGAGCTAGGATCTGAGCCTTGGGTTGGCGATGTCACCTGTCACATGGCAGCTGAATCGATGCCGTGCAGAACGTGTGGGCGGGAACGCACTCTTTTTTTGTTGTTTTTTTACATTTTACACTCTTACTTTTATTTAATGATACATGCTTCAGTTTTTCACACTTGTACTTATTTCCTTTTTCCTCCAGCTTTATTGAGATATCATTGACATGAAACATACTTACTTCTTTATCATTTTATCACAAGCTTTCTGGGCGTCCCTTGTGGCTCAGAGAGTAAAGAATCTGCCTGCAATGCAAGGGAACCAGGTTCAATCCCTGGATTGGGAAGATCCTCTGGAGAAGGGAAAGGCTACCCACTCTGGTATTCCTGCCTGGAGAATCCATGGACAGAGGAGCCTGGCAGGCTACAGTCCATGGGGTCAAAGAGTCAGACACGATCAAGTGACTAACACACACACACTCTTCTCCCAGTACACTTCCGTTTTATTTTTTTAAACCTCCTTTTTGTATTGGAGTATAACCAATTAGCACTGTAGTGACAGTTGCAGGTGGACTCTCTATTCACGTGTATATACATGTACCCATTCTCCCCCGAACTCCCCTCCCATCCAGGCTGCCACGTGACACTGAGCAGAGCTCCCTGTGCAGCAGGTCCTTGTAGGTTCCCACTTTAAATGCAGCCCTGTGTGCGTGTGGACCCCGGGCCTCCCTGACTGCCCTGGGGAGCGTTCTTACCCTTGGCGTGCCATGCTTTCCGACTCGGGGTCCATCACTGACAGCTGTGGATGCCCGTGACCACCTTAGTTCTGTACTGCCACTTTCACATGGGCACGGTGTGAAAGGTTAGGTTAAGTTGCTCAGTCGTGCTGGAGCACTCTTTGCAACCCCATGGACTGTAGCCCACCAGGCTCCTCTGTCCATGGAATTCTTCAGGCAAGAATAAACGTGTTCAAAATGTGGTTTTCAATTCTTAAGTTACCAAGAAGTGCACTGCTTTTCGGAGGGACTGTGCTCATTTATCAAAAAAAGTATTTGAAGCAGACCACCAACATAATCTCAGGAAGTAATAACCAGAGAATGGGGAGAAGTTCCTGAATGTTTATGAACGGGTGAAAGTACGTGAACATTCCGGGTTGATCTTGGCTCTGGTGGTCGTGTTTGCTGCTCTCCCGGGCCTCTGAAGGCTGCTTTGCGTTTCATGCAGAGAAGCAGCTAAACCACTAGCTGTCGAGCTTATGTGTATCCTCTGATACAGAGCGAGTTTACTGTGACCTCCATAGAGAACAGGGACTTCAGAACTCATGGCTATAACCTGTTTTTAACTCTTTCAGTCCTTATAGTTATGTGTGGTGTTGCTGTTCAGTCGCCCAGTCATGTCCGACTCTTTGTGACCCCATGGACTGCAGCACACCAGGCCTTCCTGGCCCTCACCCTCTCCCGAAGTTTGCCCAAGTTTATGTCCATCGCATCCGTGATGCCATCCAGCCATCTCATCCTCTGACCGCCTCTTCTCCTTCTGCCCTCAATCTTTCCCAGCATCAGGGACTTTTCCAATGAGTCAGCTGTTCACATCAGATGACAGAAATACTGGAGTCTCAGCATCAGTCCTTCCAACGAGTATTCAGGGTTGATTTCCCTTAAGATTGACTGGTTTGATTTCCTTGCTGTCCAAGTGACTCTCAGGAATTAGGGTTGTGTGTAACTAACATAACATGTAGCTATGTGTATTCCAGCTGTGAGATATCAGAAATACGTCTTGATCTTAAGTGGGATGATGCAGGGGAAGGTCGGTGATGGGCTCGTATAATAGGGTGGGTGTAGGCAGCAAGTAATATACAATCTGGATTTCCTTATTCATTGAAGATAACTTCTATGAGGTTCAGAGTCTTGAGGAAAGTGAGATGACCACAGTAGCCTCCCGGGTCCTCTTTGGAGGCCGTAGAGTTAAGGTCAGCCTAGTTCATGATTCAATAGCAGCTTTGAGTCTTCTGGCTGTGTCCCCAAATTGCAGCCTTGATTGCACAGTATGCTGTGGTTTGGCACGGAAACAAAGGTGTATTTCTTTGCCTTCTCTTAGATTCCTTATCAGAGTGATTGTGAAATCCCCCCAGGAGGTCTTGTAAGTGAGCCATCAACAGATGACATTGCATGTAAATGGAGCTGGAGAAACAGTGAAGCCGAGGACCCCTGCAGGAGTGACTGAGGCAGAAATGAAGAGCGTGTGCTTGAGTGTCTTGCAGCTCTCACAGAGTTTAGGCTTCATCAAGACTGCAACTCAGTGCAGAAGTCACCTGCATGGAACCCGGGTCTTGTGACCACCCTCGAGGCGCTTTTCCGATGTGTCCAGAGGTGGAGAGCTCAACCCTCATCTCAGCCCATGTGCGGGAGGGCTCCCTCTGATTACGTTAGCCAGGGAGCTCATGGTTGTGAGTGACTCCACACCTAAACTCATTTTAGGAAAAAGCAACCTTTTTCAGCTCTCTTGACAAAACTTGGGAAGGGCAGGTTTCAAGGATGAGTAGCAACCAAGTTTGAAGCCTGGAAATCCATCCATTTTCCATCCTGCTCCCTGTCTCCCTCACCCCCTCCTTTCCTCTTTCCGTCTCTGATTCTTGCTGTTCTCCTCCTCCATTCTGAGCAGGGGCTGGCTTTCCCGCTTAGTGGAAAGCTCAGCCGCCTGCAGCTTCCTCAGTTCCTGTGTCCATGCTTCGCAGTTGGGAAGGGTTTAGTGTTTTTTCTTTCGGGTTCTCATGCTTCCTGTTGAGGGGGCCAATCTCGTCAGCTAACCTCCCATCTGGTCTCTGTACTCATTCAGCCAAAGTAGCTGGGAAAGAAGGACACCCCCACTGGAATGCTGTGGTTGGAATAAAAAGAAGTCTTTCACAGAAAAAGGAGGAATGTCAGACTGATGAATCTCGGGGTGGACATTAGAGACATCTAGGTGCTTGAGAATGCTTTCCTAAATAAAAACCGAATGTTCGTGCTTCTAAGTTTTGTCTCCTCCTGAGACACAGAATGCGTTCGTCCTTCCTTGTTTGTGACCTTTCAGATCTGCGAGCACAGGTTTCTCGTCTGACTGACTGGACTGCTGCAGAGTCCCCTGGCCTCGGTCCCATCTCCGGGTGACCTTCCCCTTCCCTCCAACGCCTCAGGAGCTTCGTGGACATCGCCCCCCTCACCCTCGTCCCGTAGCATCCCCTTCACTGTGCCCAGCCGGCCTTGGCAGCTGTGGGCCTGTTACCCAGTGTCCTGTAGGAATGCAGTTCTTTCAGTAGAAAACAGGTTTGGGAACCTGATAGATCTGTTTTGATTCCATCTCTCCCACTGAGTAAGACTGTGACCTTGAGAAAGGGACTCAGCCTTTCACAGTGTTCTCGTGGGGACTTTGGACTAATACCTAATAGCCCCAGGTCTGGCATTTAAGTAGGCACCCAAATAAATGCCCACCAGGCTCCTCTGTCCACAGGATTTGCCAAGCAGCGATACTGGAGTGGGTTGCCATCCATTTCTCCAGGGGATATTCCGACTAGGGATCGAATCCTAGTCTCCCGCATTGCAGACGGATTCTTTACCATCTGAGCCACCAGGGAAGCAATGCCCTCCCCCCAACCCAAATAAATGATAGCTGTTGTTATTGTCATCATGCCTGTTACCTTAATTTCTGACATTTCACAGGTAAGGGACACCCAATCGTCTATGGTTTGTCTATGGAGAAAGAGACAAGATTTTTTCTAACCTGGAAAAGGAAAAAAAAAATTGGCAGGCACAGGTTGGACCTTGGGGCTTCAATTTCTCTTTCCTGCAGGCTTCAGATTTCAATCTCTGTACTTAGGCCTCTGGGAATGTACCAGGAGGTTTTCTCTTGTTCTACTTGAGGCCTTGGGCCAATTGTCTCGAGGGAAATAAAAGCTCTATTATCCCAAGCTAGAGAATTGGACGGAACTTGAATTCCATCCAGGTCAGCTATTAGAGACCCTGAAGGTAGAGATGATTCTTTTCTGGGGCTTTCCTGGGAGTGCCAGCCCAACTTGTTCAGCTCAACTGAAGGAAGATGGTTCTCGTATCACTACTCTGGGTTAATGTCTTGGCATTTGAATCTCTCCAGATTTTGGCTCTAGCTTAATTTTCCAGATTTAATTCCCTTTACTTTCTAATACTTCCGTTCTGCCATTCAGAAAAGGGCAATTTAGTGCCCCCAAAGTTTGCTCTGTAAATGAATACCTCTGAAATTTCACTACATCATTAACCAAGTGGATGTCCTGCACCAAACTAAATCCATCTCTACCACCTTATCCATCCATCCACATCCATCTGTTCATCTACTGAATAAAGTAATATCTGTTCTTTTCTGTTATTAGTGTTCAGTTCCAGGTACTGGATGTGACCAACATCAAGTTCTTGGCCTTGTGGAGTTTACATCCTAGTGAAAGAAGCAGAAAGCAAACACATGAATAGATGCGTTAGTGTCCGGGGTGTTGGGTGTTGTGCTGAAAATGAAAACAAAGTGAGGAAATGGAAGTGATGCTGAGGCTGCAGAGGGCAGGGGCCAATTATTAGATGCGCTCGTTAGGACCCTAGACTCTTACTGACTTGGAGGACTGAGAAATGGAAGGTCAGCCAGTCCAGAATACCACCTAATCTCTGAAAGCAGCTAACCATGGAGACAGTGCATCGTGCTCTTCGGAGCGGGCCGTGGGGACTTCTTGGTGGTCCCGTGGGTAGGTCTTCGCCTTCCAGTGTAAGAGGTTTGAGTTCCATCCCTGGTCAGTGAGCTTAGACCCCACAGGCCTCGTGGCCAAAAAACCAAACCATGAAACAGAAGCAATGTTGTAACAAATTCAATAAAGACTTTAAAAATGGTCCACATTAAAAAAAAAGTCTTAAAAAAAATAAAAGATCAAACCGTGGATTCACCTGGGTTTGAATTCCAGCTCACCACTTGTCCCTTACTTGCCACTGTCTCAGAGATGCGATTTTTTTAAATGATATATATTTAATATTAATTATATATTTTATTTATTTTACATTTGATAATGTGTGTGTGTGTGTGTTGCTAAACCCTATGTTTCTGGGAACTTTAACTTCTCCAAGTTCCCTGACCTGAGGTCAAATTGGATTTTTCATTACCATTTTGTCTACTGAAGAGAGTAAACCTGCTCTTCTGTTAGACTTGGCTCTCCTTAACTATCTCTTTAAATTTGATATCCTTTTCTCACTCTGTATGTTGTTTCTAATGAGACATATATATCACATAGTGTTTTGGAGAGGTTTACCACAGGCAAGAAAAATACAAGACCATCACTGACAATGGATCACAGGTTATAATGTCAGAATTCTCCAAAACGTCCCAAATGAGCCACGTGTTGGGCAGCACCACTTGTGTCTGACTGCTTTAAGCTAGCGCAAGGTGAAGGAAAGAGAATGGGTCAACAGTTACCTGATTGTGACAGCTGACATTCATTGGGCACCCACTGTGTGCAGACACTGGACTCAACTCATGCAGGATGTTTCTTTTTTAATCCTCATACTATTATTATCCCCAGCTTCCAGAAAAAGAAATGGAAGCTTACAGAGTAAAAGTCAGTACCTTAAGAGGTTATAACAAATAAGTGATGGAGCTGCTGGTTTAAGAACTTATTTTTTAATCGAAAATAGTTCACTGGCCCACGAGGGAAGAGAGCTTTAATCACAAGCCAAATGCAGGAGGGAGAAGAGAAACCAGGACCAGATATCAAGGCAGGCATTGCCTCCAGGGCCAATAACAATACTGTCACCACTGCAGGTAGAGAAACGACTGACGAGGATACACTTCTTGCACGCGAGCGCTAACCTTTAACACAGAGAGCAAACTCGTGGCTGCCAGGGGGCAAGAGTGAGGGAAGTGGCATTTGGGGCGTTTGGGATGGACAGATGTGCACTGGCATATGTAACGTGGATGACCAACAGGACCCCTGGAAGCACAGGGAGCCCTGCTCAGGGTCACTGGCAGCCGGGTGGGAGGGGGGTTTGGGGGAGAGGGACACATGTCTGTGTATGGCTGAGGCCCTGTGCTGTCCGCCTGAAACTGTCTCAACATTGTTAATCAGCTATACTCCAATATAAAATTAAAAGTTTACAAAAGAATCTAGGCTTTGAGAATGAGTTTATATGGGTATCTGAAGGAACTGGGCGAAAAGAAGTGGAAATAGCACATGTGAAGAGTGGCTTTGTGAACTCTTTTGCCCCAAATCCTCTCTTCTACCCAGCTGTCGTGTCTGAAATTCCCTCATTAGTGACTAATGTCCTGGCATGGCTTTTCTAGGTGTCATGGTAATGTGGGCCACACATTCATAGCCTGTCAGATTTCATCAAAATTCAGAGTTTGCTTTTTCACACCTACTGTCCCCAGTCTCCTGCCCTGAGATAACTTGGTGTCCTCTCTTGGTCTCGCGCCTCCATGTGAATCTCCCTCCATCAGCACTCCTGCATCCTGTGAATCTGCCCCCGCTCCTTTGTTCTCTGGAGCAGACAGTGCTTGATGAGGGGTGAGTTATTAGCTGGGATCCCTCAGCTGTAGATAATATGGTTCCTCTCCTTAGCACACAGGATCGTCATGTTTAAGCAGCAGGCTAATTCTGTGAGTCTTCAGCGTCTGAATCATAGTAGCTTAGGTTGAGGGGATGTCTGGAGGAAGCAGAGTTCTTTTAAATTCTCCAGGAGCCTGTCCGCATTCTTAAGTCACGGTCCCCTTTGCTTGTGCATAAAAGCTGGTTCTGCTTGTAAAGTGGAAGCCAGCCCTTTGTTTTCCACCTGACACCTCATGACAGATGGAAACATTTCTTCCGCTTCTCCTTATCGCTCAGCATCCTCCTCTGAACAAATGAGCATCCGTGACCCTTAGTGAGTCAGTTCCATTTAAACAGAAGGCCAGATACACCCTGGTGTATTCAATTATTTTATAATCAATTCCCTTCCTGCAGCATCTTTCTTCCAAGGGTCAGAGAGCACTTTACAAACTGTATTGGCAGCATTATCACGAGTCGAAGCACAGTGACCAGCATCTGAGGACAGTGATTTAGGAGAGAGTGGATATAAGGAGGCGAATTCAATTTCGATCAACAAAGGATAAGCACTCCCCCTGTTACCTCCGTAAGGTGACACCTAGAGAAACCAGCTCAACAGATTCATCCCTGGTGAAGGAATTTCAAGCAAGCCTGTTGGTACTGGGGAAGTTCCGAACACAGCAAGTCATTTCACACTGTGGATACTTAGTAAATCTCTGTAGAATGATTAGCCGTAGAAATGCATTAGTTCAAAATATTTGTTGAATTCCTAATATGTGACAGACACAAGCTCAGCCCTGGGGATTATAGAGGCCTGGGGATACCGCTGTGGGAGGCAGGAGTGAATGAACGCACTGTGGTGCTGGGCTTCAGGGAACACAGATGCAGATTCACCAGACACGTCCACATAACCAAGATGATCAGAAGACACTCTGAACAAACACAGTGAAGGTGAAGTGTGTAGAGCAGAGGTTACAAAACTGGCATGTTTGCAATGACCTGCTCAGAGTATAACAAGTCGTTTTGTGAAAAATTGGGATATCATACACACCTGCCCACCCACCCAATTCTCTAGACACATGCACCCTCCACAGATTCTGAGCTTCTTGTGCGTTTCTCAGAGCTGGGAACATGAGCCCCTGATTCCACGTCAGACCTCTCGCTTAGAGACGGCCGGCTCCCGGAGCCACAGCTCCCCCAACCCTGTACACAGGGCACAGATGCAAGTGGCCCTCTTTTGCATGTATATGCCTGGCTGCCTCCCCAGTTTGAAAATGCTGCTGTAGGGTGCTGTGGGGAATGAAGAAGGAAGGTGTCAGCCCTATTTTGAGAAGTGTCAGAGAGGAAGTGACTCGAGTGTTGTTAAAAGCTGAAGTGTTAATTAGGTGGCAAGCGGTGGATGGGCATTCCATGAAGAGGGGACTAGAAAAGGGAAGTCAAGCAAATGCATGAACTGTCAGGGGAGCTGTGAGGTTTTCCTGAAGCAAGAAAATGTCGTTTTCTGGAGAGAAAGAGAAAGGCCAGATCATGGGGGACTTTGCTGGTCAGCTGAGAAATGTGGGTCTGTGACAGCCTCCTTCTCTCAGCACCGCCCTCTACCTGAAGGTGACAGTTGTTGTCCAGTTGGTCAGTCGTGTCCAACTCTCTGTGACCCCGTGGACTGCAGCAGGGCAGGCTCCTCTCTCCTCTACTGTCTCCCAGAGTTTGCTTGAATTCATGTCCGCTGAGTAGGTGATGCTAACCATCTCATCCTCTGTTGTCCCCTTCTCCTCCTGCCCTCAATCTTTCCCAGCATCAGGGTCTTCTCAAATGAGTCAGCTCTTCAAATCATGTGGCCAAAGTATTGGAGTTTCAGCCTCAGCATCAGTCCTTCCAATGAACACCCAGGACTGGTCTCCTTTAGAATGGACTGGTTGGATCTCCTTGCAGTCCAAGGGACTCTCAAGAGTCTTTTCCAACACCACACTTCAAAAGCATCAATTCTTCGGCACTCAGCTTTCTTAATAGTCCAACTCTCACGTCCATACATGACCACTGGAAAAACCATAGCCTTGACTATATGGACCTTTGTCAGCAAAGTCATGCTTTTAATAGTCAATTCAGCCTCTAAAACAAATGAGTTAAATATAAAGCCACTCAGTTACTAAGGCCAGAATCCTGAGCCTATTCTTAATTCTTCTGTCTCTACCCTTCCATGCACTTATTATCGAGTCCTGCTAATGCCACCTCTAAACATTCCTTGATTTCCATCCCTTTCCATCGTCGTCTCCTGTTTACAGTATTCCTTCCAAGGCCTTGCACACTTCCCACATGCGGGTTTTTTTTTTTTTTTTTTGTCACCTCAGGTCTTCCTACATGCCATCTCTCTGCCTAGGTCTTAATTTCCCTGTAACAAGCTCTCGGTCACCACCCTTCAAGTCCCAGCTTAACTAACTCAAGGTACCTAGCTCTGAACTGGCCCAGCCCCCTGTTTCTTCTTGTACAAGATATGGTTTCCCACTGCATGTTCTCAAACATCCTTATGCTTCTCCACCACAGAACATGTAAAGATTTTATAGCTTGTGTGGTTATCTGCGAGGTGGCCCTTCCCGTCATTCAGCTGTGAAGTCCGAGAGGACGCGGGTAGGGTGCCATCTGTCTTTCCTACTCTCTCACCAGTCCCATCCCCAAGTTGGTGCCACCCTATTGTATGAGTCATATTATCTTTGTAGAGTAAAACTCATACAAATAATGGTAATAACTAATAAAAACAGTGCTCTGCATTACTAATGATTCTGTGGGGTATAGTCACTGCCATAGTATTGCTGAGGGGTAATGGCAGAGCAGCTGGCCCTGTGAGCAAAGGAGTCTATCTGTGTTCCATCCATTCTAACTGAACACACTGGAGGCTCATGGTGGGTCTGGCATTGTTTTAGGTGCTAGATAGCACGCCGTCTCTGTGTGTGCCCCTCGATGAGTACATAAATGAGGGAGGCAGGAAAGGATGAACAGAAAAGAAAGAAGGAAGGTAGAATTATTAGCCTAAGTGATGAAAGTGAAAGTGGAGAGTGAAAAAGTTGGCTTAAAGCTCAACATTCAGAAAACGAAGATCATGGCATCCGGTCCCATCACTTCATGGGAAATAGATGGGGAAACAGTGGAAACAGTGTCAGACTTTATTTTTCTGGGCTCCAAAATCACGGCAGATGGTGACTGCAGCCATGAAATTAAAAGACACTTACTCCTTGGAAGGAAAGTTATGACCAACCTAGATAGCATACTCAAAAGCAGAGACATTACTTTGCCAACAAAGGTTCGTCTAGTCAAGGCTATGGTTTTTCCAGTGGTCATGTATGGATGTGAGAGTTGGACTGTGATGAAGGCTGAGTGCCGAAGAATTGATGCTTTTGAACTGTGGTGTTGGAGAAGACTCTTGAGAGTGCCTTGGACTGGAAGGAGGTCCAACCAGTCCATTCTGAAGATCAGCCCTGGGATTTCTTTGGAAGGAATGATGCTAAAGCTGAAACTCCAGTACTTTGGCCACCTCATGCGAAGAGTTGACTTATTGGAAAAGACCCTGATGCTGGGAGGGATTGGGGGCAGGAGGAGAAGAGGACGACAGAGGATGAGATGGCTGGATGGCATCACTGACTCGATGGACGTGAGTCTCAGTGAACTCCGGGAGTTGGTGATGGACAGGGAGGCCTGGCGTGCTGCGATTCACGGAGTCGCAAAGAGTCAGACACAACTGAGCGACTGATCTGATCTGATCTGATCTGATGGAATAATTTGTCCCTAGTTGAGAGGCCTGGCCTTGAAAGATAACATAACACTTTTTTTTTTTTTTTAAGATAGTTTATTCATTTGGCTGTGCTGGATCTTGATTGCAACACGAGGGGTCTTTGATCTTTGTTGCAGCATATGGGATCCTTATCTGCGGCAGGCGAACTCACTTGGTGAGTGTGGGGTCTAGTTCCCTGACCAGGGATGGAACCCAGGTCCCCTGCATTGGGAGCAGAGTTCTAGCCACTGGACCACCAGGGATAAGACTTTTAATACTGAAAAGAATCACTGTTATGATTATTCTATTGAAAAATTGAAAATGGAATCTCTAGCCACATCGCATGATTGCTAGAAATTAACAAAGTGAAGTCTTTAAAGCTTGGGAAGAATCAGGTAACATCTTTAATGCAAAGATTTGAATGGTCTGTTCACCCAAAGAAGAAACAGAATGGACTCCTAAGGAGTTAGGTTAGCTCACAGATGGGCGCTTTAGCAGACAGGGACTCCTAGACCAGCACAGACTTTTCCATACTAGTGTGTGTGTTGTGTGTTAGTCGCTCAGTTGTGTCCAACTCTCTGCGACCCCGTGAACTGTAGCCCACCAGGCTCCTCTGTCCATGAGACTCTCTAGGCAAGAATACTGCAGTGGGTTGCCATTCCCTTTTCCAGGGGGTCTACCCACCCTGGGACTGAACCCAGGTCTCCCACATTGCAGGCAGATTATTTACAATCTGAGCCCCCAGGGAAGTATTTCAAGCCAATCCGAGTGTTACAGGTGTTAGACCCCAGCGAGCTGGGCTTTCAGGGGAGAGGTAAAGATGAGAAGGACAGCGAGCTCCTAACCTCCAAGTCTGTTTCAGTTTTCTTCATTGCAAACCCTTATCAACATTTTTCACAAGACTTTCCTAGTAACCAAGAGACTCACAGGCAACCACAAGACAGGGGCCTCTTCATAACGTACACACCACCAACCACAAGATACTACCAGAGAAGCAGAATGAAGGAAGAATGGCAGGCACGACAAAGACAGACTGTAGTGGTTTATAAATAGTATACAGACTGTAGTAGTTTATAAATAGTATACATGGAATGCAGCTTTCCTGGTGGCTTAGATGGTAAGGAGTCTGCCTGCAATGTGGAAGACCTCAGTTCAGGCCCGGGGCCAGGAAGATCTCCTGGAGAAGCGCACGGCTTCACTCTTGCCTGGAGCATTCTGCAGACAGAGCCCCCAGTGGGCTGTAGTCCACAGCATTGCCGAGAGTCAGACAAGAATAAGTGACAACTACCTTCACAAACTTTTGACTTTCACGTACGTGGTGTACATGTATTCAGTATACTGAATACAGTAAACAACTCCTATACATAGAAAAATCAATAAATTTAAATAGTCTTAAAAAAGAGAGAGAGTGCTTTGGCTTCTTGGTAAGCAGTCTGGTCAACTGTTAGCATATGATATACGGAATTATTCACAACAGCCTTGGTCATGTCAAGATTCTACAAACGTATAAAGAGGAAAGAGATGGCTTTTCCTTTTTCTTTCATTTTCATCTTTAGCCCTTGAACTGTTGGTAGGTTTGCCCTCACAGTTAATTTTTAAAGTTGAGAAAAGCAGGTTGGAAAAACTAGCTAGAAATAGGATCTGACCCAGACCTCCTAACGAACCCCCGAGAGGCTGTCTTCTAAAGTTTTTCCAGACTGTCCTCTGATTCAGAGCTTGAAAAAGCAGGCAAACTAGATTATTATGAATATGACCAGTGTTTGAAATAATATTTGTATTACTTACATTTCAACCGTTAGTGAAGTAGCCACCCTTTACCATTTCCTTTCTGGGTGCCAGGCACTGGACTGCCCTTTACACATATAATTACTAACAATGATGAAATTGCTGAAGGGTTGGTAGTATTATTTCTTTTATTTTTAGAAGAGGGAAATGAGGCCCAGAGGGATGCAAACGACTTACTCAAAGGCCCACAGCTGTGAAGTCACAGGGCTGAGGACTCCCAACGCTTGGGTCTGCCTGCCTCCAAAGCCTGGGCTATTTCCACTGCACTGGGCTTAATGAAACCAGAGCACTGCCTTCAGTGAACAAGCATATGGCATTAGTACCACACTGGCCTTTTGCTGGGCACTTAAGTATTAATGACATTACCCCAGAAGAAATTTTTGTATTTTACTTTCCTTTGGAATTCTCTGCCTTGACAAGCACTAAGCTGCCTCCCCTTCTCTGGGCAGCTCCAGAGTGGTCCTGTGGGCCCTGATGCAGGAATCTGACTTTCCCAGACACCGTATCACTTGACCATCCTTCCTGTCTCATCTTTACAATTCCTGTATGTGCCAGATGCTTCAGAAAACAGATCCTTTGTATTGAATTTCCAGACCACGGTTCCCAGACCGCGGAAGGATGAGGAACAAAATATTTTTTTTATTCCATCAGCTCTGTTTTTTGTGGATGGATATATTTTTAGAGCCAGTTGAAAAGGAGGGGGGAGAAAAACCCACTCCCAAACAAACAACTCCCTGATCTAAAACAGAAAATGCAGGAGTCTTCACGTCCACTGGAATGGACAGGATGTCAGCTGTTGCTACAGCACAGCTTGTTTGAATAGAGTCGGAATGTAACGTATCTGAGGAAGGCCTGTGTGCAGAGCAGGAAGCGGGGTGAGAGGTTTGGGTTGATTAGAGAAGTCACAGGGTACTCTTTAGCAGGCATCAGACAGTTAAACTCTGGCGAAGAAGTCCATTTAAGATCTCATCAAGGAGATGATCAGTGCCTAGTAATGTGTAAAATGTATTTTGGGGGAAAAAATAGAGAAAATAGAAAAAATAATCACTTTTTTCCTCTCCACTCGGAGACAGACATGTTGAAAAATTGGTATATTATTCTGCCATTTTTATTTGAAAATACAACATGGATCTCACTGGTTGAAAAACAATTTTCTTTCCTTTTTCCTTTGTTTTGCTGATGACTCGAGGCTTACGGGAACTCAGTTCCCCGACCAGGACTGAACCTGGGTCACAGCATCCTGAAACCCTAAGCACTAGGCCACTAGGGAACTCCTGAAAGCAAACGTTTTGCATGATTGTTTTTCATTGCTTCAGACAATTCCTTGAGTGCATACACTAGGCTTGTTGTCTCATGTTGACACTCTTGTAGGCCGAATCCTTATCCAATACTGATTTCCTTAGGATGAATTAATAAAAGTAAAGCATTTATTGGGCTAAAAGCTCTGCATATAATCAAGATTAAACTGTCCTCAGAAAGGTCTACAGTCTGAATATAAGAAATGCCATTTCTCTAATCTTCACTAACACTGAATATCCATGATACTGAGTAATAAAAAGAAAATCATCTTTTTAAAAGCTGGCTACTTATTTTGGTTGGCAACCCGACAGATGGCAAAATTAATCTTAAGACTGCAACCTTTATTTAGGAAAATATCTCCTGACCTTTTTAGGTGAGAAAGGCTAGACCCAGGGGGTGGAAACCTTTTTCTGTAAAGGGTCAGATAGTGAATATTTTAGGCTTTGTGGGCTGGAAAGTCTCTGTTGCAACTGCTGAAGGCCATAGTGAAGGCCTGTGGCCGCGTTCTAGCAAAACGTTCACAAACACGGGTGGATTTGACTCCTGGGGCCATAGTTTGCCACCCCGTGGGCTCGACTCTCAGGAGGGTTGTTAAGGATAAGATGGACACAAAGAGCGGACACGAGTGCCTTGCAGGAAGGAGGCGCTGGTTCCTGGGAAACGCCTGTAGGAGGGGCGGGAATGAGAGGGCTGAAGGATTGGGGAGGCGGGAGAGAACTCGGGCCAGAGAAGCCCAGTGCAGGGCAGTTACGAGGCTTCAGGAGCCTGCGGAGAGCAATTCTGTCTGGGGTGGGAGGCTGAGGAATTCCGTCCCTTCTAAATTAACTTTAACTTGTTTCCTGTTCTGCTCTCCGCAGGAGGCCGCCTCCATCTTTCTCAAGCCTCCCCTAAGGTTTCGCTCCATTCCTGCGTTCGGGCGGGTGCTTTGGAGAAACGGGGTGACCGGACGGTTCCCGGGGGGAGAGGAGACATTGGCGGGGCGCTGTGAGGGGCGAGTGTGTGAGAGTGAAGCCCGAGAAGGGATCCAGGCAGATGGTGGCGGGAAAGTGTAACCCTGCTTCTCCCCGAGTCTCAGACGGTCCGGGAGGCTGCGCCTCCGTGTGTCCGTGGGCTGGGCTGTGCTGGGCAGTCCTGCGGGGCGCGGAGGACACGGAGGCGCTGGGAGGACGCAGAGGACACAGAAGCGTGGCCGGCTCCGGTCAGCCGGGCGGAGGGGCCCGGGGCCGCAGGCGTGGGGCTCAGACCCCTCGTTGGGGGCGCTGGGGTGGAGACCCGGGCGCCGGGGCCGCGAGGGCCGCACAGGGGCCTCGGAGCCTCGCCTGCAGCTGCTGCCGCCACGGTCGGGGCTGAGTGCAGCAGGAGGGCTGTTAAAGTGACCACTCAGACGTCTTGTTCCATCTTTGACCTCCTGCCTGTGCTCCCAGACTGAAGCAACACAGGCCGCGGGGCAAGGTCGCAGGGCAAGGGGATTCACAGGGTCAGTCTCCCAGGACACCGAGAGGCTCAGGGCGGACTTGGGGGCAGGGAGTTGTAATCGGAATACTACTGCATTTTATTTGGATAATTTTTAAAAAGGGTATATCAGAAAACTGAAGGCCTTGGCATAAAAGGGTTTAAAACAATGATATTTTAGTATTTTAATTCTTTGTTTTAAACATGACACTGATACTGGATGCTTTAGACAGAGAGAGAAAAAGGGGACAGCACATGTATTTATGATTTCCACTGACTGCTTGCCCTTGTTTTGGTTTTAGAAGGCCAAAATATGCCCCCAATTAATCTATGTATGGCATCTATTCAAAGTTTCTTTTGTTCTGGAAAGACTCTACCAACACTAAAATCTAATAATAGAACATTAAAATAAAAGGAAAATGTTATGCCCAGTTACATAAGTTATAATTATAACAATATGTTATATTTACTGGTAAAATGCTGCATCAAATATATTAAGAACTTGTGCTCCGTCAAATATGTTAAGAGCCACTCAGAAGCTTAGTTTTGTATTCTGGTGTGGGGTCGGGGGTGGTGTGAAGGATCCGTTCCTCCAAGGCTGGCAGAGGGGCCCAGACAGACAACAGTTCCTGATCACCTTCTCACACAGCTCAGAGTCTGTATAAATAGGATCAACAGAACCCTTCTATTCCATAGAGTTGTGGTGTTAGTATTCATCTTGGCATATATGAATTTGTCGGCTTTTAGAAGGAAGTAGGGGGTACCAGTTAATTTTTAGTAGACTCACCTTCTTCCAAAGGTTAATCAAATTCTCTTCCTAACGAAATCAGAAATAAATGGGGGTGAAGACACGTTCCCCAGCGCATTGGTTTCTTAGGAGGGATTTCGGGACCAAAATGAAGAAGCACGGCATTTTCTTTTCTTGGCCCAGTGGCGTAATGGCACCGCGCCCTGTGCTGACCTGAGACACGCAGTCAGGCAACAGGTCGAGGCTGCTTTGGCACCGTCTGCCGATCCAGTAAGAATGACATCCGCAACACCCCACCCTTCCCAGAGTCCCTCAGTTGCTAGACTACCTGCTGTTAATTGAATGTTTTATTCATGGGTTGCAAGAGGGTCTTTACTTTATCAGGAGGTAGAGAATTAACACTTGGACCGTTGCTGCAAATCAAACTCCGTGAGATTTTCAGCTTCCTTCATGGACACAGACCTTTGTGGAGCCTTCCCTCGGCATTCTGTCAACATGGTCTGAGTACCCTGCTTGCATTGCAGACCTCAGTTAACTAGAGTGATACCAGCCAGGCATTAGGAACATCGATCAAGAAGCCAAGGAAATGGTGCCCAGCGCTTGTTTGTCATTATTCTGTGTTCCATGTAATTTCCGGACTCCAAGTGACAGTGAGACACAGACCCTCAGTGTCATTTTAAGATACGTGTCCTTTGAAGATTAAGCTTCATTGCACTGGTCCTCACATACTTTGTCCCTGATAATCAGAGGTTTCTTTGCGAGATGATTGAGCAGAAAGACCAACAAAGAAGAATCTCTGTTTCCATAGTACGGTCACTGACTTAGAACCCAAAGGTGCCAGAGCAAATTGCTAACTCCAAACCCTTTTTAATACTCATAAGAGAAAAACAAGGGTTATATTAATGGAATGGCCAGCAACCCAGCAAGTAAGAACATGTCCGACGTTAGCTGTCTTCTAAGAGCAGCTGAAGTTCTGATAGTTATCCCCCAAAGAATGCTGGTTCTGTTGTCAGCATCTGGCTGTAGAACTTTTGACCTTTCCTTTGGGAGTTCTGTGGTTTTGAGGTTTTGACTGTGCACAGGAATTCCTTTAAAAGTTTGTATACATAATACCATGTTAGCTACCTTGAGAAATTGCTCATCAGTAATTTTGGCCCTTCATGGTCTTAGCCTTACATTTAAGAACCCAAAGCTTCCTCTACTCTCCACATAAGATGAGCTGTCACCCTCGTTCAGCAGAGTGAGTCTGTAACCTGGTTGTGCATATACTCAAGGGTCTTCAGCCTCTGATAAGTAACTTTTGATCGTTCTCTTAGTCTATTCAAAAGCATGTATACACGCTGCTATATTTAAAATGGATAGCCAACAAGGACCTACTGTAAGCACAGGGAGCTCTGCTCAATATTATGTGGCATCCGGGATGGGAGTGGAGTTTGGGGGATACATGTTTATGTATGGCTGAGTTCCCCTGATGTTCGCCTGAAACTGTCACAACAGTTGTTAATTGGCTATATCCCAATACAAAATAAAACATTTTTTTTTAAAAAGGAGGAAAGAAAAGATGATGAAAAGAAATAAAGGAATTGCTGTGTTTAAAAAAAAGCAAGAATAAAAACATATACTGCTATAACAACAACAACAGCAACAAACCCATAGACCAAGTGGCTTATAAACCTCTCACAGTTCTAGAGGCCGGAAAGTCCGAGTTAAAAGTGCTGGTACTTTCTGTATCGGGTGAGCACCCACTTCCTGTTCACAGTTGGTTGTCTTCACAGCGTCCTCACATTGTCAAGGGAGCTTTCTTGGGCCTCTTTTATAAGAACACTAAAAGCCTCTTGATGAAAGTGAAAGAGGAGAGTGAAAAGTTGGCTTAAAGCTCAACATTCAGAAAACAAAGATCATGGCATCTGGTCCCATCACTTCAGGGGAAATACATGGGGAAACAGTGGAAACAGTGTCAAACTTTATTTTTGGGGGCTCCAAAATCACTGCAGATGGTGATTGCAGCCATGAAATTAAAAGACGCTTACTCCTTGGAAGGAAAGTTATGACCAAACTAGATAGCATATTGAAAAGCAGAGATATTACTTTGTCAACAAAGGTCTGTCTAGTCAAGGCTATGGTTTTTCCAGTGGTCATGTATGGATGTGAGAGTTGGACTGTGAAGAAAGCTGAGTGCTGAAGAATTGATGCTTTTGAGCTGTGGTGTTGGAGAAGACTCTTGAGAGTCCCTTGGACTGCAAGGAGATCCAACCAGTCCATTCTGAAGGAGATCAGTCCTGGGTGTTTATTGGAAGGACTGATGCTGAGGCTGAAACTGCAATACTTTGGCCACCTCATGGAAAGAGTTGACTCATTGGAAAAGACCCTTATGCTGGGAGGGATTGGGGGCAGGAGGAGAAGGGGATGACAGAGGATGAGATGGCTGGATGGCATCACCGACTCGATGGACATGGGTTTGAGTGAACTCCAGGAGTTGGTGATGGACAGGGAGGCCTGGCGTGCTGTGATTTATGGGGTTGAAAAGAGTAAGACATGACTGAGTAACTGAACTGAACTGAATGTCATTCTTGAAGGGTGGGGCACCTTCCAAAGGCCCCGTCTCCTAAATCCTCACCCTAGCAGTTAGCATCTCAACATGAATTTCAAGGTGGGGAGGGGATCCAAATACTCAGTCCACAGCAATAGTAAAAACAAATAGAAGAGGCTTTTTAGCCATTATTTTAAACCATTTTAGTGACAACATTTTTTTAAATTAATTTATTTCTATTTTTTATTTTTGGCTGTGCTGGGTCTTCCTTGCTGTGCATGGGCCTTCTCTTGCACAGCAGCCTGAGGAATCTTCCCAGACCAGGGATCAAACTGCTGTCCTCTGCTTTGTAGGGTGGATTTTTAACCACTGGACCAATGAACCACCAAATCACTAGGGAAGCCTGCCCAGCATTTTCTGATGATAACACATAATGGGTGTAATGTCCGTGACTGGGGCAAGAAGAACAGAACAGATGATTTGCTGTGCTCAGTCTGGTGTGGAGGCTTTAGGATGCGCCCTCCTTGCTTCCTCCACGCTCTTCTGTGACCACAAAGACTGGTTTGGCATCCTTTCTGTGTGGTTGTCATCTTTTCCCCAAATGCATTGTTTTGCATTTGCCTTCAGGGAAGGCAATACCCATCCATCTGATCACTTCCAGAAAGAAAAAGGATTTTTTTTTTTTTTTACTCTGAAAGGCAGATCCATGTTTCCAGTCTGTCTGGGGATCTTTTAAAGGTCCTGAAAGAGACAGCTGAATGAAATGCCACCTGTGTGGCCTGAATAGTTAACAGATGTTGGAAAGATGATGCAGGAGGAAGCTGGGCTGGAGTCACTCTGTCGGGCAGGGTGCTCGGGGCACCTGTCCATCAGTGCTTCTGCTCCCTAGGAATATAAACGGCCTCAGACAGATGCGATGCTTTCAGCTGGAAACATCCTCCAGAGCAGGCAAGCTGGTCGCCTCTCTCAGTAACGTATCCATTGCCTGGTAATCCTGAGTTGGTACACTTTTCCTTATATCTCGTGAAAGTCCTTTTTACTGCTTTTTAAACCAACATAATGCAATGCCTAGGAGACAGAGGAAAGGGATTTTTAAAGGCACAGTTTTATACCTCAAAACGCTTTCCCTTAAGCCAACGGCCATAAATTGGCAGGCAGTGTTCTGCTTGGCTGGAAGAGGCTTGACTTTTTTTAATTAAATGTCTTTGATTTTGTTTCCTTGTTTCCATAGGCCCTGCCATTTCCTCCTGTTTTTCTTTTCTTTCTTTCTCTTTCTCTGTCTCTTTTTTGGCCAAACCACGTGGCATGTGGGATCTTAGTTCCCTGACCAGGGGTCGAACCTGCACCCCCTGCGTTGGAAATCCAGAGTCTAACTGCTGGGCTGCCGGGGATCCCGTTTCCTGCCGCTTTCCATGCCGCCCATTCACCTGTGTTCCACCTCGCCAGGCCCTGCGGATCCTTGGGTTTTGTGAATCTTACGGCCTCAATTGTATAAAAGAAAACATAACTATGGCTGCCTCTGCGTCTCCTTTACAAACTAAACTTCAGTCCTGACCCCAGGATACTTTTAGAGAATGCAGAGTTACTTCATGTATTTTGTCCCATATGGTTTGATAAAACCGACGGTGTTTGCCAGTGTAAACACCCTCACCGTGGCTGCGCCCATCCAGTGCTGACTCGGGAAAAGATGCTCATAGTCACTTTATGAAGCCAGCTCCAGAACCACTCAGGTTGCTGCCGTCAAGCCTGTGACCTCTTTTGATTTCTTTCCTCAGAATGAGCTAATCAGATGAAGAGGACTTAACTTTAATCGTGGACAAAGCAAAAAAAGAAAAATATAAAATATTTTTCTCTGATAAACTTTAGACGTTATGTAACACACGGAGTCAGCAAAATGTTTTTCCCTATAAATGGCCAAATAGTAAACACTGCAGGCTTTGTTGGCCGTATGCAGCGTTGATCACACATTCCTTCTTGGCGTGCCAGCCATACAAACAGAGTCAGTTTGTTCTGTGAGCTATAGCTTGTAGACCCCTGATACAAAAGGGTAGAAATGAGAAGATGCTTAGTTTATTTTTTTAAATTTGAGGTGGTAAAATACCACACTTCCAATATTTATCTGAATATCAATGCACAGAACATGAAGCAAGATTCCCTAGAGATTTTTAATACGGGAATAAAATTTATGAGTAGCTGCCATGAAGACTAGGTAGGCTTGGGCATACGTCTGGCGTATATTCTCTTTAGCATGATGCTTCATCTGAAAGGAAAAGAGCTATAAGAAGTGGATATGGATGCACTGAACACCAAGAACCTACATCCTTGGGCCTAGAGAATATCATACTAAGTGAAGTAAGTCAGAGAAATACATATACCTGTGATATCACTTATACATGGATCTAAACAGTGATGCACATAAGGGGCTTCTCTGGTGGCCTAGTGGCTGAGACTCTGCGTTCCCACCGCAGGGGCCCTGGGTTCCGTCCCTGGTCAGGAAACTGGGTCCCACGTGCAGATCCTACACTGCCACAAAGACCTGGCACAGCCTAATAAATATGTATTTTTAAAAATGATGCAAATGAATTTATTTACAGAACAGAAACAGAGCTTCAGACATAGAAAACAAGGGGACGTGGAGTGGGTGGGGGGGTGGTTTAAGAGTTTGGAATTAGCACGTGTACACTGCTGCTGCTGCTGCTGCTGCTTAGGCACCAAGCTGTGTCCCAATCTGTGACCCTGTGGACTGTAGCTGCCAGGGTCCTCTGTCCATGGGATTTCCCAGGCAAGAATCCTGGAGTGGGCCCCCATGTCCTTCCCCGGGCGATCTTCCCAGCCCAGGGATCCAACTCAAGTTTCCTGCCTGGCAGGCAGGTTCTTTACCACTGAAACACCTGGGAACCCATGTACATACATATATAAAATAGATTTAGAAACAAGGTCCTACTGTATATCACAGGGAGCCATACTTAATATCTTGTAATAACCTGTGCTAGAAAAGAATCTGGGAAAGAATATATATGTATACATAACAGAATCACTTTGCTGTACACTAGAAACTAACAAAACATTATAGATCAACCATATTTCAACTTTTAAAGGAAGAAGATGATGCATCCTTGTGTGCAAACTCACTACCCAGTGTTTGGTGGGGACAGAAGACTGATGTGCCTGGCACTTAAGAACATGAGCTGTGGGTTCAGATCTGTGCTCTGCTACTGATGAGCTGTGATATATCAGTCTTAAACCCTCTGGGCCTCAGTTTCCACATCTGTAAAATGGCAGTAATAATTGTAACCACTCCCTAGTCCTGCTGGGAAATGGAGTCAATAGATTGAAACTGTGTAAAATGTTTTTGGCACACGGGAAATGCTGTATTAATATGTTGTTATTATTGTAAATATTATTATTGTTTGCCTGCAAAATCCAATAAAGGGAATAGATGATGCCTCCTTAAGACATCGTTCTATAGAAGAAAAATGTGGAAGTGATGGGGGAACCTGAACTTGAGTGCTTTTTTCTGTCTAAAATATGAAATAGAGCCTGTGCCAAGCTCTTGACCATGATAGCATCCTGACTCAGAAGACAGTGAAAGTGATTAGGCGCTAGCCTCCGTCTTGATCTTGTCTTCAGCCCTGTTTATAAGTGGTCTATCCCTTCCCTTTCCCTCCAGCTTTCTTCATGTCACTAAAATTAAAGAATCTGTTATATTATCCTGTCCGTGGCAAACGAAGATCATAAATCTTTTTATGGAACGGACACAGACACCTGCTTTCCTGTTAAACTTCCTTTAGGGCAGTTGACTGACTCCTCCTTGGTCTGGATCGGTTACTCCAGGAACATGGGTTCACGCGCGATAGTGTTACTCTCACTCAGGCCAACCCCCAACTTTTCCATTAATTTGCAATTTTGAATAAGTCACTCAGCATTTGATCCTCCACTTCCTCACCAATAAAATGGGAGTAATAGCAACACTTACCTGTCTGAGCAGAAGGCAGAAATGTGAGGAAGAATTAGAATATACTTTATAAGCCCAAGTGCTTTGTAAATATTCCGTACTTAGTTGAGGTAAATGTCGGGGGAGTATAGAAGCCGACATTCATCTTTTTGTCATGACACCTCTCTAGATGTGCCTAATTTCCCAATCCAAACACTGAGGACCCTGAGATTTGCTGACCCTTTCTCCTTTTCTTATTTTTCTTCTTCTGTTGGGTTGGCCGAAAAAGTTCGTTTAGGGTTCCTGAAAGAACTTTTGGGCCAACCCATTTTAATCCCTTTACAAAGAGTCGCTTTGGCTCATTAGGAAGCCCAGAGTCCCGCTGTCTGTGCTGAGTTCCTTAATGCTGGCACAGGAACACTTAGGCCTCACGGGGAAATTCCCTGTTTTGACAGGAGCGTTTCCTTGTGTTGGGCTGGACTGCATGTCATTACTGTGCAGCGGCCCTGCTGGGGGGTCCTTGCTCTCATTAGGATCGCTTGTGTCCGCAGACAGGCTTCCCTCCAGCCACCGCCCCGCGGGGTCCTTGTCACTGCTGAGGCCCCATGTCCGCCTTGGCAGCACGGTTTCCTGACTGAGGCTGGAGCCATGTGGTGAGTGGAGGCGGCAGAGGCTGAGGGTCCGATCCCTGGTGGGGGGCTTTACCCTTACATGCCAGCTGGCACAGCCACAAATAAATAATAGTTGTTTAAAATTAAAAAGCATTTAATAATGCATAGAGATTTTCCCAGATTAGCTCTGCCGTTTCTCTTGAAATGACGAGAGCTTTTCCACAAACACTTGTCTGGACACTTTGTCACAGGGGAGGTTTGCTGACTCAGAGGAGAGCTCCGGCTCTTCCTGGTCAGTGGCTAAGCCTGGGCCACCCCCACCTCAGCTGCCTGATGGAACAGTTCCTGTGAACAGTGATTTGCTTTGCAGTTTTAGTTTATTTCTAAACTGCAGGAATGGTGGATGCGTGAAGTCTTCTGTAGCTTTTATTGGAACACAGAGTGTAGATTTGGGAGTTCTTGAGGCTGATGTTTAGTGAAACAAATAAAAAAAATAAAACCTTGTGCTTTCTTTTTTTCTGAATGGTGATGCATACAGTTATCTGAGGATAGATGTATTGTGCTTTGCAATTTGCTTAGGACATTTCTGTACATGATCTCAGCTCTAAAGTACTATTATTGAAATCTTTGATGGATGATGTTTAGTGACTGCTTTAGAAAACAGAGTTATGATAAATGATTTCGGGGTGCTGAGGGGGGTATTTCTTTTTCATGCAAGAAGGAAGGGAAAAAGGACACAGGGAGGCAGGGAATGAGAGAAGAAATCACTTAGCCTCATCAAGACTTGTGTTCCTTACGTGAAAAATGAAGATAATAGTAATCTTTACCCTATTTGTCTTGGATTCCCTACAGTTAGTCTCTATTTGAAAGCCCTACTCCATCCAGAAAGTGCTTTAGAAGTCCTAACAGACGTTGTTGCTTGTATGATGATGACGTGTGGAAAGCTGGCTTCCCAGGCTGCACTCGTGGTGAGAACTCACCTGCCAGTGCAGGAGACTCAAGAGATGCAGGTTCGACTCCGGGGTCAGGAAGATCCCCTGGAGAAGGAAATGGAAACCCACTCCACTATTCTTGCCTGGAGAATTCCATGGGCAGAGGAGTCTGGTGAGCCGCAGTTCATGGGGTCTCAAGAGTTGGACGTGACTTAGTGACTAAACCACCACCACCATCTTCAACCTTGTTGTTGTTATTTAGTTGCTAAGTTGTGCCTGACACTTTTGTGACCCCATGGACTGTAGCTCACCAGGCTCCTCTATCCGTAGAATTTTCCAACCTTTAAAGTCAACAGTTGATCTGACTCCCTAAGCAACTTCAGAATGCTCGTGTCCCCCCAGTCTCTGGATATTCCTTGTGGTTAGGTCTTTCTCAGCTTGTTTTGGTTTTCATTTCTTCTATCAAAACTCATTGGTTTATAGGAGATAATGTCAGCTTTAGACCCAAATTGCCTTTCTTTCTCCCACTTAGAAAGCATCATTAGAAGTATTATATGCTATAAGTCTTGAGATTTGTTTAGGCAAATTCATAGCTAACATTTTTTTGATGCTTCATAGTTGACAAAGTATTTTTCAAATATTATGTAATTTATTTAGAGCATTGACTCTGTGGGGGTAAGAATCTTAAGTTTGGGGGGAGAAATGAAGGTAATAATACATACCTGTCTCCCAGGATTGATAGGATTAAATAAGATGATGTTTATTAAGAGCTCTGCCTAGCCCCGTAGCATACAGAAAACACATATTTCTAATACCTCTCATTTATGGATGAAGAAACAAATCCTCAGAGAGGTTATATGATATGTTTAAGGTTACAGGACAAGTCAAAGGTGGATCCATCAGTCAGACTGCCCCTTCACCATGCTAACATGTCATGAGGAATGGTCAAAATATTTGAAAGTATAAGTTTGGATTGAGAAAGAGAGAGACAAAAGGAAGAAAAGGAAGAGAGATAAGGGGAAGAAAGAGGGAGGGAATGCAAGCACGTGCTGTGGTGTGAGTGTGTCCCTGCCAAATTCATGTGTGTGTGTGTGTGTGAGTGCTCAGTCGTGTCCGACTCTTTGCGACCCCATGGACTGTGGCCCACCAGGCTCCTGTCCATGGGAGTCTCCAAGCCAGAATACCGGAGTGGGTTGCCGTTTCCTCCTCCGGGGGATCGTCCTGACCCAGGGATCAAACCCACGTCTCCTGAGTCTCCTACCTTGCAGGCAGATTCTTTACCACGGAGCCACCAGGGAAGCCCAGATTCATATATTGAAATCCTAATGCTCAGCGCGATGATTTTAGGAGGCAGGCCCTTTGGGAAGTGCTTGGGTGATGAGGGTGGGCCTCCTCTGAAGGGGATTAGCCCACGTATAAAACAGACGCCCCCCGAGTTCTGTGGCCCCTCCGTCACGAGGACACGGTGACAAGTCTGCCGCCTGGAAGAGGTCTTCACCCTGCCCGCTGACACGCTGGTCTCAGACTTCCAGACTCCAGGACTGTGAGACATGAATTTCTGTTGTCATCACATACCCAGTCTATGGTATTTTGTTATAACAGCCCAATAGAACTCAGAGAGGTTTTAAAATGTTGACTCGCTAAGACATAGGTGAGAGATAATAAACACCCGCCGGGCACAGGTGCTAAGTCATTTCAGTCGTGTCCGACTCTGTGCGACCCCATAGACGGCAGCCCACCAGGCTCCCCCGTCCCTGGGATTCTCCAGGCAAGAGCACTGGAGTGGGGCGCCATTGCCTTCTCCAATGCATGAAAGTGAAAAGTGAAAGGGAAGTCGCTCAGTGGTGTCCGACCCTCAGCGACCCCATGGACTGCAGCCTTCCAGGTTCCTCCATCCGTGGGGTTTTCCAGGCAAGAGCACTGGAGTGGGGTGCCGTTGCCTTCTCCGCCGGGCACAGGTAGGTGTCCCGTAAACAGTGTGGGGGAGGGGGTCTTCGGACGGTGACGTAACCGAAGAGCTGGCGGGAGTGAAGTGGCTGCGTTTCCCTCCGCTTCCGGCTTCCGGCTGCTCAGGCGCCATGTTCCAGCCCTACCACTTCAGCGTTCTGTATTAAGAGCTGGTTCCATGGCAGTCCCCAGGGGGCCCAGGGGAGGCAGAGGCCCTCTGATAAAATCCAAACTGGTTCAGCTGAAAGTGTCTGTTAATCCTTCTTATATCTACTTTGTTTCTTGACCTCTCAACAAACATCGTGGAAATGCTATTCACAACCGCAGAAGTTTTGGTCTCTTGACAGAATTCTGAGGGAAGCAGACTCACGTTCACCGGCTCCCAGCACTTCTTCGGACCCTTCCGACCCTACATTCAGCATCTCTGACTTCTGCAAAGTCTCAGGCTCACCTAAGGTCTCTTTGGGTTTCCCAGGTGGTGCAGTGGTAAAGAATCTGCCTGCCAGTGCAGGAAATGCAGGAGACCCAGGTTTGATTCCTGGGTCGGGAAGATCCCCTAGAGGAGGACGCAGCAACCCACTCCAGTGTTCTTACCTGGAGAATCCCCATGGACAGAGGAGCCTGGCAGGCTACAGTCCAAGGTTTTGCAAAGACTTGGACACGACTGAAGTGACTTAGCACACCCACCCTAGAATGGCACCTCATCTAAGGAGTATTACCAATGTTTTCCAAAGGTCTCAAGCTTCTTCACAGTGATAATTAGAGTATGTATTTCTTTGCGTTGCTGTCAGTCATTAGATACGGGAGCATAAAGTCTGGCACACAGTTCAGTTCAGTTCAGTCGCTCAGTCGTGTCCGACTCTTTGCGACCCCATGAATCGCAGCACACCAGGCCTCTCTGTCCATCACCAACTCCCGGAGTTCACTCAGACTCACGTCCATTGAGTCAGTGATGCCATCCAGCCATCTCATCCTCTGTCGTCCCCTTCTCCTCCTGCCCCCAATCCCTCCCAGCATCAGAGTCTTTTCCAATGAGTCAACTCTTCGCATGAGGTGGCCAAAGTTCTGGAGTTTCAGCTTTAGCATCATTCTGTGAACTCCAGGAGTTGGTGATGGACAGGGAGGCCTGGCGTGCTGTGATTCATGGGGTCGCAAAGAGTCGGACACGACTGAGTGACTGATCTGATCTGATCTGATTCCAAAGAAATCCCAGGGCTGATCTCCTTCAGAATGGACTGGTTGGATCTCCTTGCAGTCCAAGGGACTCTCAACAGTCTTCTCCAACACCACAGTTCAAAAGCATCTCAGGTGCCCAGCCTTCTTTGCAGTCCAATTCTCACATCCATACATGACCACAGGAAAAACCATAGCCTTGACTAGATGGACCTTTGTTGGCAAAATAATGTCTCTGCTTTTGAATATGCTATCTAGGTTGGTCATAACTTTCCTTCCAAGGAGTAAGCGTCTTTTACTTTCATGGCTGCAGTCACCATCTGCAGTGATTTTGGAGCCCAAAAAATAAAGTCTGACACTGTTTCCATTGTTTCTCCATCTATTTCCCATGAAGTGATGGGACCAGATGCCATGATCTTCGTTTTCTGAATGTTGAGCTTTAAGCCAACTTCTTCACTCTCCACTTTCACTTTCATCAAGAGGCTTTTGAGTTCCTCTTCACTTTCTGCCATAAGGGTGGTGTCATCTGCATATCTGAGGTTATTGATATTTCTCCTGGCAATCTTGATTCCAGCTTGTGCTTCTTCCAGTCCAGCTTTCTCATGATGTACTCTGCATATAAGTTAAATAAGCAGGGTGACAATATGCAGCCTTGACGTACTCCTTTTCCTATTTGGAACCAGTCTGTTGTTCCATGTCCAGTTCCAACTGTTGCTTCCTGACCTGCATACAGATTTCTCAAGAGGCAGGTCAGGTGGTCTGGTATTCCCATCTCTTTCAGAATTGTCCACAGTTTATTGTGATCCACACAGTCAAAGGCTTTGGCATAGTCAATAAAGCATAAATAGATGTTTTTCTGGAACTCTCTTGCTTTTTCCATGATCCAGCAGATGTTGGCAATTTGATCTCTGGTTCCTCTGCCTTTTATAAAACTGGCTTGAACATCAGGAAGTTCACGGTTCATGTATTGCTGAGATCATTCTGTCGTTTTTGAGATTGCATCCAAGTACTGCATTGTGGACTCTTTTGTTGACCATGATGGCTACTCCATTTCTTCTGAGGGATTCCTGTCTGCAGTAGTAGATATAATGGTCATCTGAGTTAAATTCACCCATTCCAGTCCATTTTAGTTCGCTGATTCCTAGAATATCGACATTCACTCTAGTAAGCACTCAATAAATATCAGCTTTCATGGCTGCTATGCAAATAAAATGTGGTGACAGTCTTGACCTTCTTATTTTAGAAGCTTCTTTCTTTCTCTTTGTGCTCCTCTATTAACTTTTATTCAACAAAATATTTGCTAAATAACTGGTATGTTCTAAGCATTGTGCTAAGATCTTTGCATTCACTGATCTTACTTGATTCCTCACAGTAAGCCTTGAGCTGGATATTATTACAAAAATAACCTCGCCATCCTGGGGATATAGCCTTGAACAAGGCAGATGTTATACCCACCTCCTGGAGCTGTAGTATAGTGGGGAAGTCAGATGTTCAGCTAGTAATTACAGTACAGTCATCACACCAGCCTGCTCTTCTGGAGTCATTGGCTACTTCTTCACAATGGTTACTGGATCCTGGATTTTAAATACATTTGGCCTTCCTATTGCTAAATGTTCCACACTGTGAGATTATATCCCCAGTCTCTTAGGGCTCTTATCAATGAAGATCCTGAAAGCTTAGAGATGGAAGAGAATGGAGAACATGTGGCTATTTGTATTTTTTTAGATTAGATCTTATTATTTGTTATTACCTGGTAAATAAGACACACAGACCCAGGCTTCTTTCTTTCATTCAAGAGGGATCAAAGAGCCTGGAATTCCCAGCCAACGTTCTCACAGAAGGCAATTATTTGGTTGGTGGAAGAGGAGTTTAGAACAGACCTACTGCTTGGAGATCCGACTCACTGGGTCTGCTTGGACCATGCAGCTCAACAGAGCAGTATACCAAACACAGAAGTAACGCCTTAGAGAGAAGAATGATACAGACGTCTACACATACACCACCATTGCCAGCCACACTCCCTTTCCTGGCCCTCAGTGAAAACCACAGCCAGATCGTCAACATGGGTGGGCTTTCTTGTCCGTACACAGTGATCCCTCAGGTACGAAGACTCACTCCAGGAGGAGGAAAGAGCGGGCCACAAATGACTCTGAAATAAACTAGCATACTTTTAAAAAAACACTTTGGGAGTACTTCTCAGAGATCATATTTATCTACTTTATACTTGCATACATATAATTGTGTTCCCTGGTAGGGTCTCTCGAATGAAATTAGTTTCCTTGTTACCTCCTTGACGTTTGTCACATGAATTAGCTACAGTTCAGATCGTCCCTTGCAAGCAATGTGTTTTACACCAAAATATAAATTCCTGAAGGCATAGGCAAACGAGTGTTGGTGTTTTCCTCATTGCATAAACTTCCATGCCCTTTTTACTTGTCAGCCTGCTAGAGTCTCAGAGACACAGTGTACATGCTCCGTATCCATCAAATACTCCTTTGCTTGAAATAGAAATGATCAGCTTTTCACTGAAGGAAATGACATAGTGATGTGAAAGCAAAAGGAAAACTTTTCATGCTCAGGAACCCAGAACCCACATCCCCCCAGCGAGGCTTCCGCTTTTCTGGTTAATTGTGAGGAATAACCAGAAAACTCTACTTTAAAGTATAAATTCTGCTAGAGATAACAAACATCATTTTGAATGTCCTTGCCTTTTATAAAAAATCATAAATTATAATTCTGTTTTCCTCTCAGTGGCCCAAGGTTGCAGATATGAGAGTTAAAGTATTTGATAACCAAAAGTTATAGGAAGCTATTTAATAACCAAGGGAGACTTGAAGAAAAAAGTAGTTATATCCGTGCTTTGAAGAAAAGAACACGGCCATTGTATCCTGTGAAAAGTGTCGGTAATAAACTCTTTACAAAGGTGTTGAGCTTTCCAACTTTTCATTTTCATGCCCTCATGGAAAGATAAGCATCTTAAGAAGAGCCAAATTGCTTCATTCAGCTATCTAAAGAAGCTCCAGTTTTGAGACACTGCTCACTGCTTATACAGTCCTCCCATTTCCATGAAATAAAATGTTCATATTAGTTGCCTTTGCAGAAATTATGTAGCACTTGGGAGTGCTGAGTGTTTTCCATTGGGGTTCATTTTAGGGGAAGTTAAAAATTGAACAAGTCATAACCATTACCCAGAATTATACCCATGGTCTCCAGGAACAGCTGGGCTGCTGAAGGATGGGCCGGCCTGCTGTGGACATCTGCAGGCTTGGCTCCTGGTTCTGAGTTTGGTCCTCGCTCACTGAGCAGCTCAAGATAAGTCTCCCCTCAGTGGACCCCCTCAGTGGACCCCAGCTTCCTCCCTTGTGACATGACATGGTTTTGCATAGTCCTTCCCTCCACGGATGTTCTGTGACTCTTGGCAAGACCAGGGAGCTAAACTTCTCTAATGAAGTATTAAGCAATCAGGATTTTAAGTCTCAGAAGTCATCTCTTCCAAACCCTGTCCATCCAGGATTTCATAACTGGCCCAGAAAGATAATATTGTCCTCCTGATCCATTTCTAATGCTCTGTCATGGACTCCCCATCTCACACTCTCTGGGTCTGAAACTAAGAAGCTACTGCTGCCTGATTTTATAGAACATGTATGGTTTCTTAATGCTGTTGTTGTGTAGTTTTTTTAAAGAAAAAAAAGGAGAGCTAAGCAGTCTTTTTCTTTTCTTGAGCAAACTAAAATAATGGTATGATTTGACCTGGATTTATAAAACTGCGATTTATTTATTGAACTGGAAACAATTGCACTTTTTCTTCTTAGCTGTTATTTATTAAGCCACCCCATGGCAGGCATTGGGCTAAGCTTTCTTTCTAGACATACTATTTAAAATCTAAATAAATCACCATGAAAGATAGGTGTCATTATGCCCACGTTATAGAAGATGAAATTGAAGTGCAAAGATATTAAGTAAGTTGCCTAGAGTCACTCAATTTGTGGTGGAACTGAGATTCCAATTCATCCCAGTAATCCTAACCACAATATACTATATATATCATATACATATATATATCTATCATATATGATATATATCATATACATATATATCAATATGTATAAAACATATTGAAAGATATGTGTAGGGGTAATGTTTCCACTTCCATTTCTAAAACAATTTGTTGCAAAATGGAACATTTTAAGTTCACCACTTAGTGATTTAGAATTCATTTACAGCATCTCCTAACACAGAGTGGGTTCTCACTTTGGTTGAACAGATGCGTGTGTTTGCTCAGACTCTTTGAGACACATGGACTGTAGCCTACCAATCTCCTCTGTTCATGAGATTTCCCAGGCAAGAATACTTGAGTGGGTTGACATTTCCTCCTTCAGGGAATCTTCCCCACCCAGGGATCAAACCCACATCTCCTGCATTGGCAGACAGATTCTTAGCACTGCACCATCTGGGTAGCCTCGTTTGAACAGATTCTTGGATTTATAAACATGGGACTTATGAATGGAACATCACCGTGGGGTCAGTGATACACTCGGCAGTGTGTTTGTTGAGTTGAGATGATAGCTTTTGTAGCCTCCATGTTTGCACTTTGACCTGATGCCATAGTCATCGGCCATGGTGGCCGTCAGGACTCCAGGACATGAACCCGCACTCTCTGTTTAAAATATGTTGGTGGAAAGATTAGGTCTAACGAACAGCTTTCTTTTTTTTTTTTTAATTTTATTTTATTTTTAAACTTTACAATATTGTATTGGTTTTGCCAAATATCGAAATGAATCCGCCACAGGTACATATGTGTTCCCCATCCTGAACCCTCCTCCCTCCTCCCTCCCCATACCATCCCTCTGGGTCGTCCCAGTGCACCAGCCCCAAGCATCCAGTATCGTGCATCGAACCTGGACTGGCGACTCGTTCCATATATGATATCATACGTATTTCAATGCCATTCTCCCAAATCATCCCACCCTCTCCCTCTCCCACAGAGTCCAAAAGACTGTTCTATACATCAGTGTCTCTTTTGCTGACAGGGTTATTGTTACCATCTTTCTAAATTCCATATATATGTGTTAGTATACTGTATTGGTGTTTTTCTTTCTGGCTTACTTCACTCTGTATAATAGGCTCCAGTTCCATCCACCTCATTAGAACTGATTCAAATGTATTCTTTTTAATGGCTGAGTAATACTCCATTGTGTATATGTACCACAGCTTTCTTATCCATTCATCTGTTGATGGACATCTAGGTTGCTTCCATTTCCTGGCTATTATAAACAGTGCTGCGATGAACACTGGGGTACACGTGTCTCTTTCAATTCTGGTTTCCTCAGTGTGTATGCCCAGCAGTGGGATCGCTGGTAACGAACAGCTTTCAACTCAGACACGTTTAGCAGTAGCTCTGCTCTTGCAGGAGGTTGATGATGTTAGGTGTGGCTCTTGCCCTGTCCCTTCAGCCTGTTCCAAAAGGGACACAACTTTCCCTTTGGGGACGTTTGGTAAGCCTAGAACATGTGGGCAAAGTGTGGTGCTTTTAGCTATAGTTGATAATGATTCTAATTGTAGCTACATAAGAAAATCTTATTTTTCAAAATAATTTTCAAGAATTTATGCATGCATGGGATACATAATCCAACAGCTACTGAAGTCCTGCCTCCAGCCTTCCCTCTCATTCACCCAGTTCCCTTCCCAGAAGCAACTGGTGTGTTCCAGAATATTCCAGAGATACTCTAGACATCAGTTCAGTTCAGTTACTCAGTCGTGTGCAACTCTTTGTGACCACATGGACTGCAGCATGCCAGGCCTCCCTGTCCATCACCAACTCCAGGAGTTTACTCAAACTCATGTCCATCACATTGGTGATGCCATCCAACCATCTCATCCTCTGCTGTCCCCTTCTCTAGACATGTATAAGCACTTAAGTATTTGTGTATTTTTTTCCCACAAAGAGTAATGCATTTTACACAATTTTATACCTTGCTTGGAAAACAGAACTTTAACACAGTGTCCTTCATGTAAGGGTCAGTTAATACATATTTTATTTAATAAATTAATCCACGAAGGCAATGAGCAAGAGGCAGGGAGAATATTTTCCTGGGAGGTAATAATACCATTCTGCAGTAAAGCTCAGAAAGATTTGCCTAGGAGGTTGGCTTCTAATCTCTATTTGTTCCTCTCTTCTATAGTAGGAGTCTAAAAAAGACTGAGGGCATGGAATCAAACTCACACAGACTTTTTTAGCCATTGATTTTCCCAGTGATCAGCAGACAGAATTCTCACAAGCAGCTCCCCAGCCCAGTGCTAGGGACATGGTGGGTTTGATACAGGAACGGCAGAAACTTCTGCTTTGTCATGAATCTCCTCTAGTGTGTTGGCTCTACCAAGGGCTCTTTGCCATATACTGTGAAAACACCTGGCAGTAGTGTTTCTGGTCTCTGAAAGCAGTGGGCAGCATTTACTGAGTATTACTCTGTGCCAGGCGTTGTACAAGGCACTTTTCATGCATGATCACATTTAAGGCTTTTAGCAACCCTATAAGATCATTACTAGTACCTTTCAGACCAGAAACTGAACAGAAAAATAATTTTCGCACAGTCACCCCTTGGATGAGTGACGCCTCAGGACTTGAACTCTGGGTTCAAGTCCTGAAACCGACATGCCAATTCCTCCCTCACCCGGCTGCTTCTTGTCTGGGTCTGATGGCTTCACACCTGTGGACACGGCCTGTGGACATCACAGGGGAGAATGAACTTGTTATATCTCAACCCAGTTCTCCGCTCACATCCCTCCCGTTTTATGTAGCTTTACATCCCTCGTTAAGTTGTTTCAAAAAGCAGTAACAAGATGAGGCACACCTTAAGCCCACAAGTCAGAAGTGCTGTGTTCTTCTTTACCTCCTTGGTCAGCAGGTAAGGGCTTGTACAGAGGTGCCTTTTCTGATCTCTGCTGCTCTCATCTTCCAGCCCTTCATTCGGGAGAACCTTCACGCCCTTCATCTCTTGATTACAGCAGGCGCCATGCAGTTCCTGCAGCGTAATGCAAAAAGAAACGGAGAGAAGTATTGCCTGAGAATTCTGGAAAACATTACTTAAGCTGAAGAGAAGTGCTGCAGATTGACTATTAGACTCTTAGTGCTAGGAATGCCTGGACGCTGTTTCGTCAGCCTTCCAGCTTCAGGTTTTTATGACTGTTTAATTACCGCCACTGTTCCACATTGCCAGGATTCCTCTTCCAGACACTGTGGAAGTTCATTGTCGATTACAACCAGCTACATGCAAGCTGTACATTGTGGGTCTTTAATAGCTTTCTTTACTTCACAGCACTTTCACAAATAATCCAGATAATGGCTCTAATTTTCCCTCTTAGAACACATATTTTTTTCCCTTATGTACCATGAAAAAAAAGATCAGATGAAACTATTATCTTTCTGCTTAAGAGTGATTTTCCCTGTAATGACTGTTTAAATACGAGTCTGTTTCAAAATGTCCACCCTCATCTTACATGGTACCAGAAATCTATTCAGAAATGTATTTAGCCATTTGAATAACTCTGGGAATTACATGTTGATATCAATGTTGAAAGAGGAGTTTAATCCACAAAGGGTGATTTAATGAAGAAAATAGCTTTGCTGTTGGAATATATGCTTCTTTACAGAGCAACAAATCGATCCTTAGCCCATAAAATTTACAGTTAGTGGTCAACGGTATCTTCAAGGACATCTAAGAAACTAGAGAAGAGAGCATCTGAGGGCTAAAATAATATTCAGCTTATTTAGTGATAGCTGATGATTTTTAAAGAAATGTAAGTTTTGAGCATAATAACCTAAATGGGAAAAGAATTTGAAAAAAAAAGAAAGTGCATATATATGTGTAACTGAGTCACTGCTGTTCACCTGAAACTGACAACATTGTTAATCAAGTATGCTCCAATATAAAATAAGAATTAAAAAGAAGAATGTAAGTGCTAAAAAATAGATTTTCAAAACTAAATGAACACAGAACATAGAAGTAAGGATGAGCCTAACAGCTCTGGTGAAGCTGCACCAGTGAGCAGGGAAGACTTTGGTTCAAGTTCAATATGCGGTGGACACAAGCCTTCTTGCGGTGGGAAGGGAGAGGGTCGTAGTGCAGTTTCAGTGGAATGAGATGCTGACCACCCCTAGCAGGTTGGTCAGGTTGATTGCATTGGTTTGTAACAAGTCAACAGTCACACCTTTTTTTTTTAAAGCTTTTGGTTCTAGTGGTCTAATTCATTATCAGTGTTGATAATAATGACTAACTTAATAGATTTGGTTAATGATATTGCAGGACTTCACATAGCAACTCCTAAGAAAGTCTCACCTGCCTGAGATTGATGAGGCACCTGTCTTGAGGTAAAAAGGCAGACTAGATCACCTCTTTAGTTTCCTTTCAGCCTGTTTACTGTGACTAAAATCGTGTATTGTCGACCACTTTACGGGCATGACAGCGGTTCTTTCTCTGCTGCAGCTGCCACCACCAACTTCCCTCCTTCAGCCCTCTGTCTGTTTGGGGGCCCCCAAAGGCAGAGTCTGAGACAAGGACTTCGGTGCAGGGAGTTGCTTGGGAGGTGATCTCAAGAAGCTGGGCTGAGGGCAGAGAGGTTAATACAGGAAAGAATAGAAGTCCATGAAGAGCACAGATTGAAATACTGAGCTCGTTACCGCTTTGGACAGCTAGGGGCCCGTGCAGGAACTGTTCCAAATGCACCCAGGATAACCCCCCGCAGAGGTCTGCAGGCTGCAGCCTCGCCCGCCAGTTCCTCCCGCCCCTCACCTTCCCTCTTGCTTCCCTGCCTCATTCACTCTTCCACGCTGGGCTGCATGAATGCCTTCTGTATCTTTGGAGAAAGTTCTGAGGCAGAGGAGTTGAAAAGCCTTCAGATGAAAGGCTCTCGGTGTCTAAAGAACTGTCCACCTCAGAGAGTGAAGTCAGCTGTGGTACCAGTCAGAGAGGCCACGGGGAGGGGCGTGGAGCCCCCGTCAGCAGCTGACACAGAGTCAGACCCCTCACTCACCAGCCCCCCATCTCCGCCCCCGGCTGCTTCACGACTGTTCACTTGCTCCCTGCCAGGCACTCCTCATCCCACTGTGTTCAGTGGCCCCTGGCCTCCTGGCTTTTCTCCTCTCCCCAGGTCTGTCTGCCCACTGTCTTCCTCACTCAGCTGTGCGGCTCTCCCATCCCTGCCTTTCTCCCTCTCTAGCTGATACCATCTTGTTTGGGGGCCTTACCTTTTTTAATCTGCTTTCCATTTCCTCAAAACAGAAAAAGACCAAGAAGAATGGTTTCCAAAGTTCAAACCTTATATCAGGTTAGAGATCATTAAAGATACTGTGAACTAATTTACAGCCATAGCTTTAAAATCTAGTGCTTTATTTCCATCAAATGACTCTTTTCCCTATTCCAAGTTCCCTAGAAGGGAATCGCTCCTGAAAATAAGGCTCAGTGTTTGGAAGCTGGAGTGTGGTATATGTTGAGAGTTCAGCTTGGTGGGGAGAGCTTTAATCTGAGAGTTGCAGGGCACTCACACTGGATTGAGCAGGGGACTCCATGTCTCCTAGTGGCAGGGCAGGAATGTAACCATGGGTGCCAATTAGAACTCATCAAAGTAAGCAGGCCCAGGTCCACTGGACGGAGCAGGGGACTCCATGTTTCCTAGCAGCAGTGCAGGAATGTAACGATGTATGCCAACCAGACCTCATCGAAATAGGCAGGCCCGGGTCCATGGCTGTCACTCTCAGCCTACCCTGTGTCCAAGAGCTCTGACTGGCCATGTGCCCTGCCACAGGGGGGCTTTGCAAGGGACCCAGGCTGAAGCTGCAGTAGACAGGCTGATGAATGTCCAAAGCCTTTTTTTCTCTCTGCTGTTCTCTGTTGGTTTCCTTTCCAGCTTCAGGGGCCCAAAAGATCTTGGCAGAGCCTGAACTAGTCTCCTTCCTGCATGGTGAGTGAGCACAAGTTTGAGACTCCCCGACTCACGCTCCATCCCACGTGCTGCCCCTGAGTTCCGGAGACGCACTCGTCACGCCTCTCGGCAGTGATGATGGGGCGTGGCATCGTTTGTTGTTGTTGAGTCGCTAAGTCGTGTCGAACTCTTTGCAGTCCCATGAACTGTAGCCCGCCAGGCCCCTCTGCCCGCGGGATTTCCCAGGCAAGAATTCTGGAGTGGGTTGCTGTTTCCTCTCTAGGGGATCTTCCCAACCCAGGGATCAAACCCATGTTTCCCGCATTAGCAGACGAATTCTTTACCACCGAGCCACATTGTATCATTATCTGTTTTCGTGTCTGCTGTCTTTCTACGAGACTGGAAGCACCTTGTGGCAGGAAACATATCTTTGGAAGAATAGTAGCTGCCATGTATTGGACGTTCAGTATGAACTAGACGTGGTTCTACAGCTGTAAGCCTATTTCATTTCCTTTATGGTAGTCCTGCTGGGAAGTTATTATCTTTATTGTGTTGATGGGAAGTTTTGAAGTTGAGAGAGGTCAAAAATATACGGAGGGAGGCCAGAGAGGAAGCTATACAGAGAGGCCAAAGATATACAGCTTTTGAGGGGGCAGAACTGGAACTTGGACCCAGTGGCCTCTGTGTCTAAGCTTGAGCATATGACATGAGCTGTGTGGTGCCTCTTTCCTAATCAACAAACTAGGAGTGAATGAAGGGATTCACAGAGCAGGCTTAGCAAGTTCCAGACTCGTCTCACACGTTTATTTACTCTCTGCATTTGGAAGTAATGCCAATCACATCCATCCTTCTAACACTGAGGAAATGCCTTTGCTTTGCTTTCTAAAAATAATTTCAGTTGGTCTTCTATATAGTTTTGTAATATTGGCATATACAATTTAAGTCTTCTATAAGCATGTATAACATGTAATGTGTATGTGTGTGTGTGTGTGTGTATATATATATAAATATTGTGCTCTATAGAGCTCATTTGAACCATCTTGTTTAACAACATAACGATACGAATATTCTTCCATACAAAATATTTCTTTGATATAGATGGAACAAGTGTGTTATAAAAGAATCATATTGGAAGGGACTTTTTGAAGTCACTCCCACATTTATCTAAAGCAGTGTTTTCAAGCTTTTTAAAATTAAAAAAAAATTTTTCTGGCTTACTTCCCTTACCAGGGATCAAATCTGCACCCCCACATTGGAACTGCAGAGTCTTAACCACTGCACCACCAGGGAAGTCCCTCAAAGTTTTTTTTAACCATGATATTATTTTTTCTCAATAAATCTATATAGAATATCAACACAGCTTCCCTAGTGACTCAGATGGAAAAGAATCCACCTGCAATGTGGGAGACCTGGGTGTGATCCCCAGGTCAGGAAGATCCCCTGGAGAAGGAAATGGCAACCCACTCCAGTATTCCTGCCTGGAGAATCCCATGGACAGAGGAGCCTTGAGGGCTGCAGTCCCTGGGGTCACAGAGAGTCTGACACAACTGAGCGACTGAGCACGCAGAATGTCAGCAGGTGACAGCAGGGCTATGTTTGTCTACATTTACTTTTTAAGTGCAGCTTCGCATATTTACCTATTAAGAAGGCAACCAATTAAAGTAATAAGGCTGTTTTGCTAGCCAACCCTTTTTAATTGGAAGTTACAAGTGGCATGTGCAGTTACGTATACCTCAGCATCTCATTTTGACTGTGTGATGATGGGCAGAGCGTGGCCCACACAGATAAGTATCTGTGACCCGTCATCAGTGTTTGACACATGCCACTGCAATTAGCTGAGTACATGCTGCAGGAGAAGCTTGATTTCAAGGTCCTTAGAAACATGAATTAACCTCGCAGCAGAGTCCAAACCTTGGTGTCACCCATCTGTCAAAGTTTCGTATGAGACACACTGAAATCCACGAGTACCCCTTTTTATTACTGTTTAAACAATAATCAAAGGTAAGTTTTCACTGAAAAATGAAATCTTAACCAAATATTTGTGTAGCCCTTTAAAGCACACTTTATAGAAGTCTGAGATTCCATGACACTCTAGAGTTTTCTGGAACTTAGCTAGGAAACTACTGATATATTAATAGCATCCCCTGAAAAGCCTAATCAGTTTATAAAAACTGAAAAACAGGGAAGCTACCCAAAACTACCTCAGGAATATACCCGATTTTAATCCACTCATAATGTCAGAAAATTTTCCTCATGTCTGAATCAAGTCCCTGAATTTGTGGCCTGAATTTAGTGCAGTAAATAGAGGTTCTTGGAAGATCCTTGATGACTGATAGCTTGAGGCTTCTGTGGGGTAGAAGGAAGCTGGTCACTCTCCTTCTCACTAAATAAATATGATATATTCTCTCACCCAGTCCTGATGTAGCGTCATGGGTACCTGTGGCTGCCTGCTCGTGTGCTCACTCACATTGGACTCTTTGTGACCCCATGGACTGTAGCCCACCAGGCTCCTCTGTCCATAGGATTTTCCCAGCAAGAACACTGGAGTGGGGTGCCATTTCCTCCTCCAGGGCATTGTACCCACCCAGGGCTGGGACCCACGTCTCCTGCATGGGCAGGTGCTTTACAGTTGAGTCCCCTGGGAACCCTCCCAGGACTAGGCAGCATCACTCTCTGATTACCCCCAGTTCAGTTCAGTTCAGTCGCTCAGTTGTGTCCGACTCTTTGCGACCCCATGAATTGCAGCATGCCAGGCCTCCCTGTCCATCACCAATTCCCGGAGTTCACTCAAACTCATGTCCATCGAGTTGGTGATGCCATCCAGCCATCTCATCCTCTGTCGTCCCCTTCACCTGCCCCCAATCCCTCCCAGCATAAGGGTCTTTTCCAATGAGTCAACTCTTTGCATCAGGTGGCCAAAGTATTGGAGTTTCAGCTTTAGCATCATTCCTTCCAAAGAACACCCAGGACTGATCTCCTTTAGAATGGACTGATTGGATCTCCTTGCAGTCCAAAGAACTCTCAAGAGTCTTCTCCAGTACCACAGTTCAAAAGCATCAATTCGCTCAGCTTTCTTCACAGTCCAACTCTTACACCCATACATGACCACTGGAAAAACCATAGCCTTGACTAGACGAACCTTTGTTGGCAAAGTCATGTCTCTGCTTTTGAATATGCTATCTAGGTTGGTCATGACTTTCCTTCCAAGGAGTAAACGTCTTTTAATTTCATGGCTGCAATCACCATCTGCAGTGATTTTGGAGCCCTAAAAAATAAAGTCTGATACTGTTTCCACTGTTTCCCCATCTGTTTCCCATGAAGTGATGGGACCAGATGCCATGATCTTCGTTTTCTGAATGTTGAACTTTAAGCCGACTTTTTCACTCTCCTCTTTCACTTTCATCAAGAGGCTTTTTAGTTCCTCTTTACTTTTACCCCCAATGTCCTGCCAAAGCGGTAGGGACTTCTTTATGTCGCCTTGGCAGAGAAGACATTCACTTTGTTTATTTTCAGAGTTTGGGTTTGGAAAAGCTCCTGGTGATGCCCTTCAAAGCACTTGCGTGTATCTCTCACCCTTGTTGTCCTAACCCCATTCAGAATGGCTGGGGATGACAGTGGGCAGGCAGGCAGGAAAGCTTGTCGAGTGACCTGACCCGAGGAGTCTCCGTGAAGTTGGATTCACTTGCAGAAGATAGGAGCAGGACACGCACGCAGATCCGAGGTGTAAGGAAAAGAAAGTTGTCAGAATGAGGTCACAGGGTCAGGGAGTCCAGAGGGTTTGATGCTGATTGGCTGTGTCTTATGCTGAGAAAAACTCGGTTTATCCTTATTGGCCGTGTCTTATGCTGAGAAAGACTCGGTCTGTTCTGATTGGCTGTGTCTTATGCTGAGAAAGACTCGGTCTATCCTGATTGGCTGTGTCTTATGCTGAGAAAGACTCGGTCTGTCCTGATTGGCCGTGTCTTATGCTGAGAAACACTCGGTCTACCCTGTCCGGCTTATGTCAGGCTGGTATCAGAACCAGGACGCTGGGCCCTTGAACAGGGGCCAAATAGGGAGCTGGGAAGAAAGGAAAGCTTCGTGTTTTCTTGGGGTACTTTGCAGGAAAACTTCAAAGTTTTCTCTTTCTTTGGGTGCCAGGCAAGGTCTAATACGCTTAGCACTGGGCACCCCAAAGGGCACACGGGATTTGTCCACAGCCTTATGACACGTCTGGGGCTCTTCTGGGCATGGCACACTAGGGGGAACTGAAATTCCTCAGCAGGTGTGGCCTTAATTCCCAGTTGGCTCAGATGGTGACGTGTCTGTCTGCAACGAGGGAGGCCCGAGTTACCCTGAGCGACTCCACCGTCACTTAGCGGGCGCGGCCTGGTGTGCTGCCTGCCCCTCCGCCCCTGTCCGTGTATCTACCACGTCCACCCTCTCCAGACGGTGTGGTTGCCCAGACTTCTCAGAGAATTTCCGGCTGCATTCTTTTCTCTCATTTTTCTTTGAGAATAATTGCTCTGCGGTGTTGTGTTGGTTTCTGCTGTACGCATGCATCAGCCATAGATACACATGTGCCCCCTCCCTCTCGACCTCGCCCCCACCCCCGGGTCCTCACCGAGCGCCCAGGGAACTCCCTGCGTTGCACGGCTGTGTCCCGCTCGCCGTCGGTATTACACACGCAGTGTGTGGGTGTCAATGCCACTCTCTCAACTTGTCCCACCCCCTCCTTCCCCTGTATGACTATGTTCTGATCCTGACAGTGAGCATACAATTTTTATTGAAATGGATAGTTTGAAGTTGTTTCACAAACAGGAGAATGAGAACTTTTGGTTTTCTGAATCTTTTTAAAGTCTTTTTTGAATTTGTTAGGATATTGCTTCTGTTTTACATTTTGGTTCTTTTGGCTGGGAGGCAGATCCTCCCCTACCCGGGCTGGGACCGACCCCGCGCTGGAAAGCGAAGTCTTAGGTGGACGCCAGGAGCATCTGGACAAGACTTTCTTACACCTGGGCATTTGCTCTGAGATGGAGTGGGGGTCAGGGCTCGAAGCGGATGCTGATGGACGCCTCTGCTGCCCTTTCCTGCTCCTGGTTTCAAAGGACTTTGGAATCACAGAGGCAGAGGCAGGAGCAAGGACTCTTTTCCTCCTTTCTGGTAAAGATTGACACTTTTGCCGAAGTGCGTGTAGTATTTGGAGCTTCTGAGGGGGGAATGTGCTCTATTGTGATTTATTGCTGGTGGTTTTCATTTCCCTCAGCTTCTCCCTCTGTTTTAGTAGCTCCTGGTACCTCATACTCAGCCTCCCAGAAGCCTCACTGCCCACCTCCCAAATCATGCTTAGTTTTTCTTACCTTTCCCTCCCAAGAAGCAGTTAGTGAGTGAGGGATATGTCAGAAGCAGGCCTGCTCCTAATAGTAAGATTTTCAGAGCCCTGGGCATGAATACAAGTGGAGATCCACATACTACAGGTCTAAATATTTTAACATTTTCAAACAGATTTTTAAAATCAAATAAAATCAACGTGTCCATCTCCTTTGCTGGATCATACTTAAAATTCTCAGGGACTGCCCTGGTGGTCCAGTGGTGAAGAGTCCCCCTTCTAATGCAGGGGATGCGGATTCAGTCCCTGGGGAACTAGGATCCACGTGCCACGGGGCCGCTAAGCTCGAATGCTGCAGTGAGAAGCCCGTGGGCTACAACCAAGGAAAAGCCTGCTCTCTGAAATGGAAAACCTGCACGTCTCAATGAAGACCTGGCACAGCCAATATAAAAAAATTATAAATAAAATTCCCAGATTCCTTGGAGTTCCACGCAGAAAGTGGTAAGGGAAACCAGTGGGAGAGCAGGCGGCGAAGTGCCCTGAGGACCCCGTGCCCTCTCCCGCCCCACCCTGGGCCGTACAGATGCGGTCACATGCTTTATGCTCGTGTGAGCAGGCACTTCAGCCCACACAAGCTCTGTCCAAGCCCTGCCTCAATGAACATGCTTTGCTTTTGCTTCTCTTGAGCCTGAGGTTGATGTGTTCTGGCTCAATGATCCTCAGGAGGAAAGACAAGGAAGAAAAATGCCTGCATACTCTGGAACCAGGCTTGGGGCCAATTAGACAAGAAATTCCAGGGAATCGAAAGGGAGGCAGTGACAGGCTCCACTTGGGCTCATTTTCTTGGTCTGAAGGTCTCCTCACTCCACGGGAGGGATGTGGCCAGGGATGAACAGGAGCTGAGTCCTTTAAGAGGAGCTCAGGGGTGGCCTCTCTCGTCTGGTTCAGACAGGACTCAGCTGATCCGTGGCACATCTGACACCTGGCTTCTTCCACCTTCAGCCTGTCCCCAGGAACCATGGAAGTCCTCCCTTGTTTGAGCCTCTTGAGGAAAGAGGGCTCCGTTTTTCATTTCACTTTTGTTTTCTCTGAAAGTATCCTGAAGCTCCTCTCTCTAAGAGTGTGGGGATAAATAAGCAGCTTCTAACTCTGCCCCTGTCTCTGCCTCTGAAGCACCCAACAGAGAGTCCGTCTCGACCCTGCCTGGCTCCCCTCCGCCCTGCACACCACTCTTGGCCACTTACCATCAGTACCGTGGGAAGGACTCACGATGCCTGCTCACTGGCTAGATCCCTGCCCAGCCTCTGCAGCAAGGCTGGGAGCTTCCCCCAGTGGAGAAGGCAGACCTCAGTGTTCTAGAGACTCCACGGTACTTGCTAGCTGAGAATCGCCATCAGTGAAAATGAAATCAGAGAGAGAGAGAGTGCTGTGGCGAAATTGGAACAAAGAAACAGCTGATGAGCAGCGTTTTTCAGTCGTATTCCCTGGGCCCCTGGAGCCACCCAAGCACCCCTTTGGCTGGGGCCGCCATCCTGTGAGGGCTCAGGGTCTTCACCCTGACCTCACAGTGAGGGAGGAGCCTTCATATGGAGCGGGCTGTTTGAGTGGGGTTGGGTGGGCCGCGTCCGGGGCTCTTTGACAGCAGCCGATGTTTCCTGTCGTCCAGACAGGACTGAAAGGAGCATTGAGCTGCATGTGCGTATCCGCGAGGTCCCAGTGGCCTGAGGGTCAGAGTCAGAGTGTTCTCGACAGTCTGCCAGGTGTCCTCCTGGGCGGTCTCTCACCGGCCTGCGGTTAGTTGACCCCGGTAGGCTGAGCCACCTTTCATGGGGGGAAAGGTCATCCAGGAGAAAGCCTGAAGCCTGTTGAGCCCGGGAAGGCTAGTGACAAGTTGAAGGACCTTGGGTTACTAACGCGAGGGCCAGTTCTGGGGAACCTAAGGGTTTCCGCAGAGAGCTATGGCTCTCTTGGCTAGAATATTAAAACCTGTGAAAACTCCTGTGAGGGGATCAGTAAGAAAATTGCTGTTCAGAGAAGCCCAGGCTCTGGATCTCTCTTTTGCCCTTGCGTGAATTATTTAGCAGTCCCCAAACTACTTCACTGGAGAAGGAAATGGCAAACCACTCCAGTATTCTTGCCTGGAGAATCTCAGGGACAGAGGAGCCTGCTGGGCTGCCGTCTATGGGGTCGCACAGAGTCGGACACGACTGCTGCGACTTAGCAGTAGCAAACTACTTCACAGGGCTAGCAACAACTTCTATTTCCAGTGGGAAATCATGAAGTTTTAGAATTTCAGGTGCAGGAGAAGGTAAGCACATCTGAGCTGTCATGCTGGGACGTCCCTGGCGGTTCAGTGGGGGAAGACTCTGTGTTCAACGCAGGGACGAGAATTTGACCCCTGGTTAGGGAAGTAAGATCCCACGTGCAGCATGGTGCCGCCAAAAAAAAAACAAACAAACACACAAAACTGTGATGCTCAGTTTCTCTCCAAGGTGCTGCCCAGTAGATGGCCTGCCTCCAGAGCAGCTGCCCGTGACAGGGAGCCCGCAGCTCGCAGCTGTGGGCACTTCTGATTCTTAAAAGTTCTTATTCCCCAAAGTCAGGATCACCAGCTGTCCCAAGACAGAGACCTTTAACCTCTAGTATCCTCCCCGAGGGAGCAAGGACATATATTTGCAAAGTCAGCTGCTGGAAAAGATGATTAACTAAAAGCACTGACCTTCATAAAATAGAGCATAGAATGTTGGCTAAGGAGCCAGTTCCGTTCTGCGTGGCTGTGAAGAAAATAACAGAATATGACATGAATAGCTTAAATAGGGGTTAGCAGAATTTAAGGTTATTGCTGTGTGACAACACTTTGGAGTGTATTTTGAGGGAATTGTCAATAATAGTAATAATAATAATGGAATACTGCAGAGAGTATCTACTTACTTTATCCTCAAGCAGTTAGCCTGTAGCAGATGTGTTTAAGGTAGGAAAATGTATTTTTTATTCGACCGTTTATTTAATTTTCTGTTTACGTTTTTATTGAAGTATATAGTTGATTTACAATGTTGTGCTACTTTCCGGTGTACAGCAAAGAGGTTTAGTAATATAAGTGTTAATATATATTCAGATATTCACCAAACATTTATTAGGTACGACTGCTGCTGCTGCTAAGTCACTTCAGTCGTGTCCGACTCTGTGCGACCCCATAGACGGCAGCCCACCAGGCTCCCCCGTCCCTGGGATTCTCCAGGCAAGAATAGTGGAGTGGGTTGCCATTTCCTTCTCCAATGCATGAAAGTGAAAAGTGAAAGGGAAGTCACTCAGTCGTGTCTGACTCCTAGCGACCCCATGGACTGCAGCCTACCAGGCTCCTACATCCATGGGATTTGCCAGGCAAGAGTACTGGAGTGGGTTGCCATTGCCTTCTCCCTATTAGGTACGAACTCAGCCCTAAAATACCAGGGAAGAAAGACTTGAGTTTTTCCTTCTGTGAAGGATTCCAGGGTCTGGTTGAAGAGAAGATGATTTAAATCATCCATTGTGACTCATTGAGACCAAGATTCCTGGGGTTCCACCAGGAACTGAAGAAACGTGCCTGGATTAGATCAGAAGGAATTTGCCAAGGTGAATGGGGCCGTCACAGACGGAGTCAGCGAGCTGTCTTCATTGCATTCTCTGGAAACCCTGGTCCCTTGATGAGTTAGAGATCTGGCTTTTTGATTAGTCCAGACTCTTGGTCAAATATTTCCCCCACTGCCTTGCGAGCCAGACAGTATCGTGAGTACAGAGAGTGCTTAATAAATATGGAAGAGGAGGAGGAGAAAAAGGAAAGGAGACTGCCACCACTCTTGCTCATCCCTTCAGCCCCTGCAGACGGGACCCTCTGCTCTGCAAGTAGCTAATCTCAGTACTTGACTTCGCTTGAGGTCCTGCCCAGACGTTCATTCGCGTCCTTTCCGCCTTCTTTGCTCATGGTGTTTCCAGGCATCTTCTTATGTTTACCACCCCTTTAAAGGAGACATTTTAAATAATAAAAACCAACCTCTCTTTTTCTCTTTTTAACTGCTTTTCTTTCCCAGATGCCCAGCTCGTGTGAAGCAAGCTTGTTTACTGTTGTTTTCTGGTTTCTGCTGAGTAACTGCCAGCCTCGCATTTCGATGAGAATCAAGCAGCTTGAGCACTGGATAAAAATAAACTGTAGATCTCACTTAAATGCAAGCAATGCATCCTTCATTAACAGCTGGGTAATAAACCAAATTCTCTGTTCCTCTCCTAAGGATATTGTGAGCTTAATGAGACCAAACACATGCTTTGACTTTCATGCATTTAAACTTGTTTTGGAGAAGTGACTGGCTCAAGTCCAGACCGGATGACCTTGAATGTACTTTACTTATTTAAAGAAATGGAGCTACATATGTTGAGGAAGAATGAGAAGAAAATTACAAGATAAAGGTTGGATCTATTTTTACAAACTTCTAGAGTTGTGTATTGAAAAAGAATTCCACTATGATTGGGGATTTATGTCTTTCGGGTACATGATATTTCTCCAGTTTGTGCTATTATGTAGCTCATCTTTTCACAGAAATCCGAGTGCCAACAGATCAAGAGGTTTAACATTTCAGATCCTTTCAGCATTCAGCAAATGCAATAAATATCAGAGGTGGCTTGGGTTGAATGTAAGAGCAGATGTTGTTTCTACAGGAAGCAGGAGAGAAACTTACACTCACAGACTGGCAGTAACGTTGAGGAAATGTACTTCTATCCCTCTCTCCAAATGTGACTTGATATTTTAATAAACTTTGTATACCTTTGCTTCTCTGGAGGACATTATTCCTGCCCAAGTTGCCACCTGAACCAGGGGTCGTTTCCAAAGCTCTTCTGTTAGTTCGGTTAACAGAGACTCCTGAAATTTTTGCTTGAGGGTTTGGAATTTACTAATATATTGACACCTCATCCTCTAAGACTAATTCTTGAGAAAACTCTTTGGCAATAGTATCTGCTTCCCATTTAGATTTGAAGACAATGATTTTAGTGAAGAAAATCTCTGCCAGAAAGGACTTAAAATGTCCATCTCGATGATTCTGTCTCTTTCCTAGTGTGGGTTTATTTACTGTGGCAAATCACCTTCTGTGAAATGCAGTATTCGTGTCATACTTGTGTGGGCCAGGCTCCAGTTCCCTTGGAAAAATTGAATTACACAGCTGGCCAGAACTGCCAGCACAAGCTCTGGCCTCGCTGAAGGTGAGGGTGACGGATGATGTTTTGCACGTTGATCTTTCAAATGCCATCTTCTGGTGGAGGTAGGCCTCCATCTCTGTGATGGGCAAAAAGGAATGTTTCAGAAATACACTGGGAAGGTACTCTTGGCATATCCACTTACCCCGGTTGAAGGCTAAATTCAATCCAGTTCCACCCCAAGCTCCAGATATGTGTGCTTCTAACGTGGGGTGTCCTTAAACATAGAAAGAATGGGATATGAGAGACGCTAATAATAGACTCCTTTCTTCAAATATATTCCAACCTCTGATAGGTTTAGGTATTGTCCTCTTGGCTCTAACATTCTAGTGGTCCTGGGCTTCCTCTTTTGAATGATAATAACTATTTTGTTTTAGCCTTTAATAGGTAATAATGTACATTATTTATTTTAATGCTTATATCAAATTATTATTGGGCATTAAATATTATTACACACTGTAACATGGGTTGGAGAAGGAAATGGCAACCCAGTCCAATATTCTTGCCTGGAAAAATCCCATGGACAGAGAAACCTGGCAGGCTACATGCAGGGGCCACAAAGAGTCAGACAAAACTTAGTGACGAACACATAACATGGGCAAATCTCAAGGGCACTACCCTGAGGCAAAGGAGCCAGAAACACACATGTGTGTATTGCATGGTTCCATTTATAGACAATTCTATAGTAGAATCAGCAAAATCAGGTTGCTTGGTGGGAGGGGTTGGTGGGGAGGGTTGATTGAAAAGGAGCATGAGGGAAATTTCTAGATGGATGGAAACGTTCTATCTTCGTATGCATTCATCTTCGATCCCTGAGTGATGTAATACTTGAGATCTGAGCCCTTCACTCTATGTGAATTACACCCAAGTTTTAAAAGTTGTGGTTTCTGTTGGTATATACAGATGAGGAGGCTGAGCTTTGGGAAGATTAAGTGAGCTCTCTGCTGTTGCGCAGCTGAAGGGGAGTGGTGCCTCCTCCATATGGTCCTAACTCCTATGTCCAGGTTTCTCTAAAACAGCTTCCAAGAGCGGTAATATCCACATTACTCCGCCTTGAGGCCAAGGAGTTTTCAGATGCGTGTCTTTCTGGGAATTAAGTCCAGGTTTCTCTAAAACAGCTTCCAAGAGCGATAATATCCACATTACTCCGCTTTGAGGCCAAGGAGTTTTCAGATGCATGTCTTTCTGGGAGTGTGTTGGGTTTCTGAGAGCGCGTCAGTGAGTACGAGAAAGAGCAAAGAGAGGGGCTTGTGTCACCGATCCGCTCGTGTGCGATGGTTGAGGGCTGGAGAATCGGCACTGGGCTCCAACTCTCACTCTGCAGCTGACTCTGCGTGTGACGTGGGGCAAGGAGACCTGTCTGAGCTTCGTCTTCACGGGTAAAGTGGGTTGTTGTGGGGCATCAGTGTAATCATTCAGAGATAGTGCGTAGGTGTCTATGAATTATCAATAAATGTCTGCTATTGTTAGTCACCATTTTGGTTAAAGGACGAATAAATGCCCTTGTGTTATCCACAGGTTTACTGTGTCATTATATTTATTATAGTGTGAAATTTTTGTTTCTACTGTGCCTGTCCAAGTAGATACATAATTAACTTACCATCATGCTAAAGAAATGCATATGTAAAGCTAAGATTCAGTGGATCCAGTGCTTCCCTCCTTGACAGCCTTGTTTTGGCAACAGGTGTTGTCAAACAATTTATTACTGTACATATTTCATTCTCCATGTGGATAATGTCATGTATTTTTCTAAATTCTGGGAGAAAACTCATTCCAACTATAATTCACTTACAAATCTATGATTCCATAAACTCTGGGACTGATTCACTGAACTATGTATTAATGTTTGTAAATGACTGTAGAACTTGAAGGAACCATTTCTTGGAAGTAATTAGTATATTATATAGTTTAATGTACGTGGGTTTTCTTAAAGCACAATATTCCTTTTAAAAAATGTTTGAGTGTTATTCACGGATTTTAAAAAAAAGGAGTCTTTTTTTTTGAGACATGATAAATAGGCTGTACAGGTTGGGTGGCAACATTTGCTTTTCCAGTTCTGATTCTATTATTATAGATAGCATATTAAACTGTAAATGTTTGATTGTTATAAATCAGAGCCCTCTTGAGCAGGCTCAGGTCACAAATCCTGCTTGACTTGTAGGCTTATATTTTAGATAAGCCTTATCTGTTGAACAAAAAAGAAAAAGGGGTAAAAATTTGGAGCCTGACAGTAAATAAAGCAGAAATCCTTTAAACTTTCTGGTTCAAGATGTCTGATAATATGCGCAGCTCCTGTTTCTCTGGCATGTATGCATGGAGGGAAGCCTGGACACCTCGGACAATAGACAGAAGTAATGGTCAGTCTGTAATTCACTGCCAGGATTTCCCACTTTGCAGTCCTTAAACTAGCGTGGGGAAGCGGTAGGACCTTGCCTCAGAGGGACTTGAGGCAATTTTGCCTCCCTGGTGGCTTAGACAATGAGGAATCTGCCTGCAATGCAGGAGACCCGGGTTCACTCCCTGGGTGAGGAAGATCCCCTGGAGGAGGAAGTGGCAACCCGCCCCAGTGTTCTTGCCTGAGAATCCTGCGGACAGAGGAGCCTGGCGGGCCACAGTCCACGGGGTCGCAAGAGTCGGACACAGCTGACTGACTAAGCACAAGCCACAGGGGTTTTTACTTTGGATTCTTCTCTCAGTACAGGAGACACGACTTCCAGGGCAACCGGCTGTCTCTTTAGGGTGGCTCTGCACATGTGCTCAACATGATCTAACTGAATATTTATAGTAAATGTGTGCGTTAGCCTCATTTAAGAGTTGTAGATACTGAGGTTTAGGGAAGTCAGGAAATGTTCTGCGTAGCCATTTGTGGAGGAGTCAGGAGCATAAGCCAGACTGGCCTGACTCGAGGTCTGTCGTCTTTTAGCTAAACTATATTGGGTCTTGAATAACCCAGTCATCCTCCTGTTGCTGAGTTTGAGCTTTCCCTTCATAAAACTCACAGTCTCCTTTCTCTTCTTTCCTGCTCCCAGATTAGACCATGGAACGTAGATTGTGTAAAACAGGAAATGGTTTAAGTCATCTGTTCAGTTTGCCAGTTACTTCCCTTAAGTTTTGGCCATTACCTTTTGCCCTTTGCTTGGCCCTGAGCTGTCTGCAAAGATGTGGATGACTTGGAGCAGAAGATATCACTGAGGTTGTCATCCCTGAAATGACCCTAGGGTGTGAGATGCCTGCCAGCTCCCTCCGCCCCGGCGTTCTAGTTCTCTGCCTCTGTTTCTGGGAGTTTGCCTTGGTTGGAAAGAATAATGGGCGGTACCGTTTATGGGGTACCTTTTTAGTACCAGACTTTGTGCATATAGCATCTGGTTTAATACAACAGGCCCATGTGACTAGAGTTACTTCATTTTTAAGAGAGGAAATCTCAGGCTTAGAGAGTCTTAGCAATTTGCTCAAGCTCTCAGAGAGAACGAGAGAAGATTCTACATCAGATCTGGTTCCAAAAGGCAGCTTAGCACAGCACGGTGGGGAAGAAGGGCTTTGCAGTTGGATCCAGGCTTGAGGGGATCAGAGTCATGAAACACCGTGACTATGAGGCTCTAAAGTCTTATAGTAACTTTTTCGATGTCTGTGTCCTCATCAGTAGACTGTGAAGAGCAGGAGTACCTATTTTACAGGGTTGTTGTGAGAATTAAAAGACATAAGCTATGTAAAATCCTGGACCTGTAGTTAGCGTTCAGCAAGTGTTTAGCTCCTTCTTGAGGTAAAGCTCTCACCACTTCCCAAAGCTTCAGACTCAGAATTCGATTGCCGTTTAGCCTGTTTATGGATGGTCTATCTACATCTCAAGCCTTACATCTTCAAAACTTAGATAGTTTACCCTCATGTCTCAAATATGCACGTCTTAACATATATTCTGTTCTTTTTAACGGCATCATTGTCTACCTAATTAACCAAGATATTTGATAGCTCCAATTTTATAGATAAGGAACCTTACAAACATTAGAAGTTACATGATTTTTAATGACCACACAGAAAATTAGGACCCCAACCAGAATGGAAATCCAGGTGCCATGAACTCTAAGTACCTTGCATTGTATCTTTTCTTTTCTTCTTCTCCTTCACTTTCTCGCTTACTCCCTTTTTTAAACCTTTCAATCCTACACTTTTCATTGCTTCTTGTCTTTTAACATTGCCTGGGGCCTCTAGTTATAATACTGAATAGTGTATTCATAGTGGGTGTCAGTTTTTTGGTCCTAATTTTCAGGGAGATGCTTTCAGCATTTCCTCATTTATGATGTTTGATGTCGAGCGGTTTTTTTTTTCCCCCTTTTGTTCTGTTTTGTGTATGTGTGTATTTTGTTTTTTGTTTTAGTAGATACTTTCGTCAATTAAGGAGGTTACCTTCTATTTTTGGTTTAAAAAAGGCTTTTTTATTTCATTGTAACTGCTTGCTAGTGTATACATTCTCATTGACGTCATCTTATGTTTTTCTCCTTTTTTTTTCTGCTAACATACTGAATGACATTGACACATTTTCTAATATGTAACTGATCTTGCATTAGTCAAATAACCCAAACTTGGCCATGCTGTACTGTCTTCTGATATATTATTTGGCTTAATTTGCTGATATTTTGTTTATAATTTTTGCTATTAATTTATGAATGAAATGGGTTGGCAGTTTTCCTTTCTGAAATTTTTCTTCTCTGATTTTGTTTTTTAAATCTTCATAAAATGAACTGGGGAGTCTCTTTCTCTGTTTTCTGAAATAATTTGTATGGTCTATTCTTTGAAAAGTTGATAGACTCCACTAATAAGCTCTGTTTTCTTTGTGGGAAGAATATTGACCAGAGCTTCCATTCCCTTAGGAGTTATAGGAATAGCCATGCTTCCTATTTGTACTTGGGTGAATTTTAGTAAGGTTCCCCCCACCAGAAATTTGTGCATTTCATCTAAGACTTCAAATTTATTATCATAAATCTGTCCAAAATTCTATTTTTTTTATCTTTTTAATCTCTTTTGTGACTAGTTGTTTTCCCTTCTAGTTGTAATACTGACTTTCTGTTACCTCTTTTTATTTAATCAAACATGTCAGGAGGCTCTTTATTTTTTTAGTCTTTCCTATGCCAGACATCCTGGAATGTGAAGTCAACTGGGCCTTAGAAAGCATCACTACAAACAAAGCTAGTGGAGGTGATGGAATTCCAGTTGAGCTATTCCAAATCCTGAAAGATGATGCTGTGAAAGTGCTGCACTCAATATTCCAGCAAATTTGGAAGACTCAGCAGTGGCCACAGGACTGGAAAAGGTCAATTTTCATTCCAATCCCAAAGAAAGGCAATGCCAAAGAATGCTCAAACTACTGCACGATTGCACTCATCTCACATGCTAGTAAAGTAATGCTCAAAATTCTCCAAGCCAGGCTTCAGCAGTACATGAACCATGAACTTCCTGATGTTCAAGCTGGTTTTAGAAAAGGCAGAGGAACCAGAGATCAAATTGCCAACATCCGCTGGATCATGGAAAAAGCAAGAGAGTTCCAGAAAAACATCTATTTATGCTTTATTGACTATGCCAAAGCCTTTGACTGTGTGGATCACAATAAACTGTGGACAATTCTGAAAGAGATGGGAATACCAGACCACCTGAACTGCCTCTTGAGAAACCTGTATGCAGGTCAGGAAGCAACAGTTAGAACTGGACATGGAACAACAGACTGGTTCCAAATAGGAAACGGAGTACGTCAAGGCTGTATACTGTCACCCTGCTTATTTAACTTATATGCAGAGTACATCATGAGAAACGCTGGGCTGGAAGAAGCACAAGCTGGAATCAAGATTGCCGGGAGAGATGTCAATAACCTTAGATATGCAGATGACACCACCCTTATGGCAGAAAGTGAAGAGGAACTAAAAAGCCTGTTGATGAAAGTGAAAGAGGAGAGTAAAAAAGTTGGCCTGAAGCTCAACATTCAGAAAACGAAGATCATGGTATCCGGTCCCATCACTTCATGGGAAATAGATGGGGAAACAGTGGAAACAGTGTCAGACTTTGTTTTTTTGGGCTCCAAAATCACTGCAGATGGTGACTGCAGCCATGAAATTTAAAGATGCTTACTCCTTGGAAGGAAAGTTATGACCAACCTAGATAGCATATTGAAAAGCAGAGACATTACTTTGCCAACAGAGGTCTGTCTAGTCAAGGCTATGGTTTTTCCTGTGGTCATGTATGGACGTGAGAGTTGGACTGTGAAGAAAGCTGAGCACTGAAGAACTGATGCTTTGGACTGTGGTGTTGGAGAAGACTCTTGAGAGTCCCTTGGACTGCAAGGAGATCCAACCAGTCCAAATCTAAAGGAAATCAACCCTGAATATTCATTGGAAGGAGTGATGCTGAAGCTGAAACTCCAGTACTTTGGCCACCTCATGCAAAGAGTTGACTCATTGGAGGAGACTCTGATGCTGGGAGGGCTTGGCGGCAGGAGGAGAAGGGGACGACAGAGGATGAGATGGCTGGATGGCATCACTGACTCGATGGACGTTGAGTCTGAGCGAACTCCGGGAGTTGGTGATGGACAGGGAGGCCTGGCGTGCTGGGATTCATGGGGTCGCAAAGAGTCGGACACGACTGAGCAACTGAACTGAACTGAACTGATACCACCTTTAGATTCTCCCTTATCATGTAGAATCTTTTGATACTTTGAATTCTGATATAATAATGCAGAATATGTTTATTAATTTAGTTCCTCCCAATACCCGTACATTTTTCCAGCACCAGTTGTAACTCATTAAGTCACAGTCATCTAGCCAATGCCTCCATGTCACTTGGACTATTTGTATTACTGAAGCTGAGGTTATTAGATTTATTAGATTAGATATTAGATTTAGAACATGAGAGAACAGATTCCAGGTCTGCTTCTTACTTGAGGTGATATATTTAAGCCTTCTGAACCCCAAATTGCCCACCTTTTTGTTGCTAAAATTTCCCGTTGAGTCTATTATAAAAAGTTGTATCTATTTGTGGATGCTCACCATCACTCCTTCCTGAAAAGTGAAAGTCACTCAGTTGTGTCCAACTCTTTGTGACCCCACAGACTATACAGTCCATGGAATTCTCCAGGCCAGAATACTGGAGTGGGTAGCTTTTCCCTTCTGCAGGGGATCTTCCCAACCCAGGGATCAAACCCAGGTCTCCCACATTGCAGGCAGATTCTTTACCAGCTGAGCCACAAAAGAAGCCCAAGAATACTGGAGTGGGTAGCCTATCCCTTCTCCAGGGGATCTTCCCAACCTAGGAATTGAACCAGGGTCTCCTGCATTGCAGGTGGATTCTTTACCAACTGAGCTATAAGGGAAGCCCATTTTAAACGTATGAAGCAACAAAGCAAGCCCTTCTATCTTGACTGCTCAGAATCAAGGGGAGCTTCTAGAGGCTTGGAGGAGAGCTTGTGAGGGCTGAGCCTCCTGGATCTGGCAATCAGATACAAGAAGCTTGCTTATGCCTCTCCTCTGGCATGCTGATCAGTTCCTGTAGTTCTTGGCGATTCCTCTCCCAAAAGACCTGTAAGCAGAGTCAAGCTAAGTTTAGCTTAAAGGGAAAAAAAACCAGTGCATCAAGTGTGGCCAATAGGCATTAATTCTGTTGAATAAAATGTGTTGAACAAAATAAAATTCTGTTGAATAAAATGCATGTATACTTGGGAGGCTTCCCAGGTGGCTCACTGGTGGAGAAGTCCCCTCCCAATGCAGGAGACACAGGAGACGCGGGTTCGATCCCTGGGTTGGGAAGATCCCCTGGAGAAGGAAATGGCAACCCACTCTGGTATTCTTGCCTGGAGAATCCTGTGGATAGAGGAGCCTGGTGGGCTATAGTCCATAACGTCACTAAGATCAGACACAGCTGAGCAGACAGGCATATACATGTGTGCTTGGGAGTGGGTGGAGTTTGGTGGAGAAAGTTAAGCTCTTACCCCCTGGGCTATGGACATCCCAGGCAAATAAATGCACAGCCAGCTTCTTACAGGACTTAGAGTTCATGCGTCGTTCGGCGGAGTTGACGAAACGTGTAGTGAGATTATGCATAGAGTGTTGTAAACGGTGAGCACTTTGAAAATGGCAGGATTTTGTGACGTTGTCCAGCCTGATGGACACTGATGCCCCACACCCATCTCCTTTGCTCCAGATGCTTCTGTAGTTGCTTTAGGTCTGCTGCATATCCAGGCGAGGGTGAAAAAGAAATTCAGACCTGGCCTGAGTCTGCCCTTGGTCATGATATTTTGTTTACTTAACCTGTTTCCTTTGGAAAATCTTGATGACTCTGGGCTTCTGCCACTGAAAAGTAACTGCAAGGTTACTGAGCCCCAAGTCTGACTTGCAGGATGTTGTTACCAAGCTACACCTGGAATAATAGGAGTTTGTTTTCCAGAGATACCTGTCAGGAGGAAGTGAGCACAGCCCTTCCTGCCTGTTGACGCAAAGTCCTGTTCACACATGGTCTTCTGTCTGGAAAAGACTGAAAACAATATTAGGGCTTGAGCGTTCACACGTCCTTGCTGCCCATTACTCACTTCCTGTCTTCAGATGTTAGGGTAGAGCTGCTAAAACAGTTACCATACTTTCCCAAGGAAGAAAAACTATGATTATTGGTGATGGTGAGGAGCCAACTAGCGAACTGTTGGAGGATCGAGTCTGTAGACATCATTAGTCCATATTCTCTCAAGTATTTATTAATAGCTAATGAATGCACTTTAGTCCAATTGTGAGTATGTATTGAATTATGTTGTAGCAATCCCCTGATTTAATTGATGTACAGTAAATGAATGAATGAAATGATACTTTATGTACTAAGTACTGATGATTTTGATGGTTCCTAGAGTTAAAAAGTCGGAGAAGGCAATGGCACCCCACTCCAGTACTCTTGCCTGGAAAATCCCATGGATGGAGAAGCCTGGTGGGCTGTAGTCCATGGGTTGCTGGAGTTGGACTCGACTGAGCAACTTCACTTTCACTTTTCACTTTGATGCATTGGAGAAGGAAATGGCAACCCACTCCAGTGTTCTTGCCTGGAGAATCCCAGGGACAGGGGAGCCTGGTGGGCTGCTGTCTATGGGGTTGCACAGAGTCGGACCCAACTGAAGTGACTTAGCAGCAGCAGCAGCAGAGCTAAAAAGTAGATAGGTGTTCTTGCAATACATGTTCTCATTTAAATTTCGTAACAATAATAGCAACAACATAGCAGTAAGAGTTATATGTGAGTACCAAGTATGTGCCAGACACTGTTCCAATGGCTTTGGATACATTTTAAAAAATTATTTAATCCTCATGACAATTCTATGAGATAGGTCTTGTTATAATCAGGTGAGGAGGTGACGTTCAGAGAGGTTACATACCTGTTCGAAGAAGCCCAGCTTGTAAAATAGAAAGAAAAGAAAAGTTAGATTTAAGATTTGAACTGAGATCCTCTGACTCTGGGGCTTCCCTAGTAGCTCAGTTGGTAAAGAATCTGCCTGCATTGCAAGAGACCCAGGTTCAATCCCTGGGTCTGGAAGATTGAGGAGGGACTGGCAACCCATTCCAGTATTCTTGCCTGGAGAATCCCATCGACAGAGGACCTGCTGGGCTCCAGCCCATGGGATTGCAAACAGTCGGACACGACTGCAACTAACTTTCCTTTCCTCTGACTCTGAAGCCCTTATTAAACTGGTGCATTTCATTGCCTCTCTGAAGAAGGCACCTGTTCCTCATTTTATAAAGGAGGCTTCTAAGAGTTAGAGAGCTCATGTCACCCAATATGTAGCTACCATGTAGCTAACAAGCATATAGTCATAAGGAAGTGGGCAGCATGATTTTGCGTGGTGTACAACCGTGACCCGCCCTCACTGTATCGGGGTCATTAGATTCTGCGTCTTCATGAACTGCATTCCAGAAGGAACACAGAACCTGACGGTTTGAAGGGATTTTAGAAGCAGCTGTTCCTCCACAGAGTAAAAGAATCTTTGCTGCCACGTGGGAGATAGCTCATCCAGTTTCCGCTCGAATGTCACTCACGATAGGGAACTCGCTACTTCACAGCGTTTTCTCACGTTGAACCCAAAGGTAATCTCATAATTTGTGTTCACTGATTGTGACTCCACCCTGCAGAGATACACATAGTGAGTTTGGTACAATCTCGGTTATGTAGGCGCCGTAAATCTTCACTTTTTGGTTACCTTCTTTTTCAATTTTTTAATTTATGTACTTGGTAGCTCTGGGTCTTTGCGGCATGTGGGATCTCATTCTCTGACCAGGGCTGGAACCCAGGCCCCCTGCATTGGGAGCACGGAGTCTTAGCCCCCGGACGCCAGGGAAGTCCCTCGGTTGATTTCTAATGATGGTGACTGACCATTGTGGTGTTTCCTATGCCAAGCTCCGTAGCAGTCTTTACTTATACTAACTCATTTAGTCCTCACGACAATCCTATGAAATAGGATTGTAACACATGAGGAAACTGTCATTTGCTCAAGAGCTGCTGCTGCCGCTGCTGCTGCTAAGTAGTGGATAGAAAAGACAGGAATTGGATTCCTCAGACTCCAGGCTTTTTGTCTTCACCACTGTTCTAATGTCTCTCATTTAACCTAAGTTTTCTCTGTGTCTTGAACCTTTAGCACCCCGGTTCCCCTGTTTGCATGCGTGCGTGCCTAGTCGCTCAGTCGTGTCCGACTCTTTGCAACCCCGTGGACTGTAGCCCGCCAGGCCCCTCTGTCCATGGGATTATTCCAGGCACGAATACTGGAGTGGGTTGCCATTTCCTCCTCCAGGGGATCTTCCCAACCCAAGGGTCAAACTCTCATCTCCTACGTCTCCTGCATTGGCAGGCGGATTCTTTATCTGCGGAGCCATTGGGGAAGCCCCTCAGCTGCCCATAGGATTTTGTAAAAAGTCAGAAGGCGCATCTGCCTAAGGCCAAAGGATTTGGCGCACATTTTCACGGGGCTGTTTGTCAGTGATGACTCAAAGAGCAGGATAAGAAATATTCTTTTAAAAACCAAACAAGAATGTCAGAAGAGGCAGTTTCCCAAGGAATCATGGGGTATTTGAAGGACAGGAACTGTATTTCCCGGTCCTTGCAGGTGAGGAGAAGGAGACCCAGGAGGTGAAATGACTTGCCCGGGGCTGGAGAGCTGGTGAGCACAGGCTCAGAACTGCAACCAGGTCCCGACTCCCAGGACCAGTTCTTTTTCCAGCTCACCACTTGGCTTCCTGAGAGGTTAGCTGTAGTTCCTGAGAAGTCTGATTTACTCCTTTCATCATTTTTTGGTCCTTTTGGAAATATTGATGAGCTCCCGCTGCATCTTCCCTAAGATGACCCAGGAAATGGCTTTAAGAGAAGCCTCGCGTGTGTTGCGTTTTTGTCAGCAAACCCCACTGTCACCAGCTTGTCCCCCATTTGCAAGTTGCACTGAAGGTCTGAAAACTGAGGCTTCTTGCCTCCAGCTGATCCCTTTCCCCCTTAATCACATTGGAAAATGTACATTTCGTGTTCCCATCCCTTAGAGTCATGAAATATTTCTTTTCCTTCCTATAATCTGGAAATCCCTTTTTTGTTGTTTTGTTGTTATTTTTAAGAGGAAAACTTGCTCCTAACAGAGGGACTTGCTGATTCTTCAGAAACCAGCCTGGTAGGGGAGTTGATTGGATCTGCCTGAAGCATTTCCTCGTTAGTAGCCTATGTCTGTTTTTCCTTTCAAATGTCAGCTGGCCTCCTCAACAAAGATTTAATTGTGGCAACTCAGGGCCTTTGCAAACAAGGGCTTTACCGACTGTTTTTTTGAAATCTTCACATCTGTCCACCTTGCACATGAAAAACTGGAAACATACTGAAAGCGACTTGGTGCATTATTGGTTTGGGGACCACTTCTTACTTCTCTTCTCCCGCTCTTTTGTGAGAGAAGACTGAAATTTTAATTGCTTAACCACGTTTTTTACTTCATGATGCCCAGGAAGGCATGGTTTATTAATTAGTCCTGATTAGGAGGTGCCAGAGCCCGGGCCTGGCTGCTGCTTGATCAGTTTCAACAGTTCTCTGCCCGAAATTACTGTCTGTGAGCACAGGGAGGTATAATTATGCAGACACTAGCTGCACAGTTCTGCCAGGTTAAACCTTCTATTATAAATACACATTACAGTGTCTTAAAGGCACTTACTGAAATGCTGTAGTTTAATAGTTCAGGCTTACAAAAGCAAGCTCTCTTACGTTACCAGCAACAGCCTCTTAATTGGATGTTTTCTCCCAGTATAGAAAAATGTTGGCTTAAATACACAGACATACACACACACACACACACACACACACACACACACTCTATCTCTCTCTCTCACACTCACCCAATTAAATTTTTTTAAAGTGTGAGAAACAGTATGACTTCGTGGTTAAAAGGAAGAACTCTGGAGCCAGGCTGCCTGGATTTGACTCATGTATCTGCCACCTCCCTGCCTTCTAACTTGGGCGTATGATTTACTCTGTCTCTCTCTCTACTGCAGAGTCCTTGGTTAAATGGGGATGCTTGCAATGTCTGTATGCCAGGATTGCTGTGAGGTTCAAGTGAGCACACAGCAAACACTTAGCAGGGTTCAAGGAACCTGGTCGTTCTTTCTTTCACTGATTGCTCCAGTACATTTACTGTGTTTATGCCTTATAAAGAGACATGACTTACAGCTTCCCAGGGGGCACTAGTGGTACAGAGCCGGCCTGCCCGTGCAGGAGACCCAAGAGATGCAGGTTCAATGCCTGGCTCAAGAAGATCCCCTGGAGGAGGAAACGGCACTCCAGTGTTCTTGCCTGGAGAATCCCACGGACAGAGGAGCCTGGCGGGCTGCAGTCCACGGGGTCGCAGGGAGTCAGACACGACTGAAGCAACTTGGCACATGTCTTGTGAAGTCTAGTTGTGTTAAGCTGGCGTGATCAGGGCTGTCTCCCTATGGCAAAAGCTAAGTATTGTCCCCTTGTTTTGTTCCACAGTAGTAGCCTCCCTTCTCACTAACTTTTAGCTGGGTTGGCATAGAACTGTGCAGAGTTAAGAGTAAATTTCTATCTAGAAGTGACCATGTGACTAAATTCTGGCTGTTGGGTTGTAAGCAGATAATGTGTCAGCTGCTTAAAACTGACCCTGAAGGAAGAAGGGTAGTGTGTCTTTTACTTTTTCCTTCTTCCTACTAAAGGGAATTTGGTCCTGATGGCTGGAACCCAAGCAGCGCTGTTGGGTCATTAGATGGCAGGTTGATGATGTACAGCAGGAAGCCCGAGGACCTGAAAACTTCAGGGAGCTGAGAGTTCCCCTGGCAACGCTTTTGTTTCACCGTAGATTTTTGGTAAAAGAAAAGCAAATCTCTGCATTATCTAATACACTTACTACTATCAAATCTAGTCTTAGTACATGTACTCCAATGTTCACTGCAGCTCTGTTTACAATAGCTAGGACACGGAAGCAACCTAGATGTCCACTGACAGACAAATGGATAAGAAAACTGTGGTACATATACACAATGGAATATTACTCAGCTATAAAAAAGGAATGCATCTGAGTCAGTCCTGATGAGGTGGATGGACCTAGAGCCTATTATACTGAAGGAAGTAAGTCAGAAAGAGAAAAACAAATATCTATACTAATGTATATTGTGGAACCTGGAAAGATAGTACTGATGAACCTTTGTGCAGCAGTGGAGACACGGACATTGGGAACAGACTCTCGGACACGGCTTGGGGGAGGAAGGAGAGGGCGGGACGTGTGGAGAGAGTAATGTGGAAACTTACGTCACCACAGGTAAAACAGACCGCCAACGGGAATTTGCTGTATGACTCGGGAACTCACACGGGCTCGGTAACAACCTCAAGGGGTGGGAGGGAAGTTCAAGTGGGAGGGGACACGGGTAAACCCATGGCTGATTCATGCTGATGTTTGATAGAAACCAATGCAATACTATAAAGCAATTATCCTTTTCATTAAAAATAAATAATTTTTAAAAAAATCTAGTCTTAGGTAACCCTTTACCCTCCTTGAATTAGACCACACTGCTTGACAAATCTTTGCTTCTGGGCTAAGATTTGCTATACTTCCCCAGCCTCTACTCATGATGGACAAACCCACACTTCTGCATGTTCTGAGTGTTCACCGTGTCTCTGGAAGTAAGCCCAGATGGTCGTGTCACTGGTAGGCCAGCATCCAGCATCTTCTCCATCTGCTATAAGCAGTCTCTCTTTCCTGGTGCATCCTTGCTTGCTGAGTCGCTTCAGTCGTGTCCGACTCTGCAACCCTATGGACTGTAGCCTGCCAGGCTCTTCTGCCCATGGGATTCTCTGGGCAAGAATACTGCAGTGGGTTGCCGTGCCCTCCTCCAGGGGATCTTCCTGACCCAGGGATCGAACCTGTGTCTCTTAGGTCTCCTGCGTTGGCAGATGGGCTCTTTACCACCAGCGCCACCCAGAAGCCCCTCTTTTCTGGAGTTCTCTCTGAATCTGACCCTCAGCTCTGCCATTCTCTTGCCCCTAGATCACCAGGGCTGTAGCTACTGCCACCGAATAAAGAATAACTACCCTTGGTAGACCCTCATTTTGAATACTTCATCTTGGTGGGCTAGCCAGATTTCATGAAAGAATATGATCTCTGCGAAATCAAACCCCAGCTTCACCAGTCATTAACCCCTTAAGTTAAATTTCTGAGCATTGGTGTGCCAATGTGTAAAATAACACATTTGTCTTGCAAGGAACAACCTGTGTAAAGCTCCTAGTGGCCCCCGGAATTAGAATAGCCGTATGTTTCTTTCCAGCAGGGTCTGAAAGTGTTAGCAACGTAGTACATTCTTCTTTTAAAATGTATTCTTTTACTGTTTCTGGACACAGAGATACTTGGTGGCTCAGATGGTAAAGAATCTGCCTGCAATGCTAAGAGACCTGGGTTCGATCCCTGGGTCGGGAAAGTCCCCTGGAGAAAACCATGGCAACCCACTCCATTGTTCTAACCTGGAGAATCCCATGGACAGAGGAGCCTGGTGGGCTACAGTCCATGGGGTCACAAAGAGTTGGACATGACTGAGCATGCACGCATGCATATGGACACTTGATAAATGAAAGATCCCTTCTCCATTTCTTCTCCAGACCTGGTTTTTTTGTATATAAAGTGAGGCTTTAAATGGTCATTTTAAAGCTTACATGCAGGAAGGATGGAGGGCCTCTGATCCCAGACTTGGCACTAAGTGTATAGTGGATGCTCCTTCTTTATCCCCCTCCAGACTGAGGTCTGATTTTCCTTTCCTATGGTATTGTGATAAAAACTGTAAATCAGAGTACGTTATGTAGAAGGGTTTCCCTGGTGGCTCAGTGACTCAGGAGACTCAGGTTCAGTCCCTGGGTTGTGAAGACCCCCTGGAGGAGGATATGGCACCCCACTCCAGTATTCTTGTCTGGAGAATCCCATGGACGGAGGAGCCTGGCAGGCTACAGTCCATGGGGTCGCAGAGTTGGATACAACTGAAGTCTCTGAGCATGCGTGCGTGCACATTATATAAAACGACTTTTATTCTTACCTCTACTTAGCTACCCTTTAAAGTCAAGTTCAAATGCCACCTACTCCAATGAGCATCCCTGGGTTGTCGCTTCTGCAACACTCACCCCCTCCTACAGCCAGAAGGATAATAATGCAATCAATGGAGAATTGTCAAACGACCTTGGGTGTGATACTTGAGTTTCCCACTATCAATAAGTATAAGTCAACAATATACAAACCTAAGCAGAGTTATAGCTTCTACAAAAACATACTCGGAGATAAAAAAAATTCAGTAACATCAGAAGAGGTCTATTTATTCCAGTTTTTAGACAGCTTAAACCTGTCCCACTGAATTTTCTGCCTTTGTTCATAGGTATGTCTGTGCTCCTTTTTAAATGGTATTCCTTAAAATACACTGTTCATGAATAATCTTTCTAATTCTGTCTGCAACCTGTGCTAACAAGTTTGCAGCAACCAGGGAGCTGTTTTCTCCCAATTGCATTTATATTCAGTGAAAAATCTTTTCAAATATGTATTGGTGCCAAATGACATCTCCTCTGTCTTAAATGAATAATGGCTGGTTTTAATATCTACGACTGGATCTCCCAGTATATGCCCTTACTGCATGCATCTGGGTATGTTTGGTCTGCTTATTAAATTGTTGTGAACTAACCTGTTACTCAAACTCCTAGATGCACTTTTCTGATGAGTTCTTCCAGGGTCCTTTCTTCTTGTTGCAGCTCATTCTGCTTTATGCCATCGCTTATATGCTTGTTTTATGCCGCAGTGTTAAGTGGGGTTCCGGAGAAGCAGATCCTCTGTCTGGAGGATGGAGCAGTGGGCCGGTAGTCTCTTGGGCTTGATGACTTCTGATGTCCAAGAACAGTGTTCCAGAGCAGGAGAGCATCTCAGAGTGGTTCTCAGCAACACACAGCAGCTAGGATACAGGTCCTGCAAAAAAGGGTCTGCTGGCACACGACAGCATCAACTATAGTGGCCTGTGACTTGGTTGCTCTTAAGCATGGAAACCACGTCCTGTTGGTTCCTGAGTCTCCAGGAACCTGACCCCGTGTCTCCTACGGGGAAGCCACTGGTTTGTGCAACTGAGTCGCCCAAGATCTGGAGGAACTGCCCCTTGGGTTTGCCACCCATTTTAATCCATTGCCATTTGTAATAGCAGATGCTGTTAAGGGACTTAGCCAGACCCCTCCCACAGCCCCAAGCAGCAGAGAACCAGGCTATGTGAATGGCAGGAAAAGGACATGGAAGCTCACATTCTGCATTTCAAGAACCCAGGTGCCTTGTCAATGCGAATGCTCTCTAAGGACCAAGTGTTTAAATTCAGAATCAGCAAATAACACCTTAATGTGTGCTTAGTCCTCAGTCGTGTCTGACTCTTTGCGACCCTTTGGATTGTAGCCCGCCAGGCTCCTCGGTCCATGAAATTTTCCAGGCAAGAAAACTGGAGTGGGTTGCCATTTCCTTCTTCAGGGGATCTTCCTGGTCCAGGGATGGAACCCAGGTCTCCTGCATTGCAGGCAGATTCTTTATCATCTGAGCCACCAGGGAAGCCCCAAGTGACACCTTAAGATCAAGTAAATTTATCAGAGAGCAGAATTTCGGTCTGCTCCACTCAGCTCTTAAACGATTTTGTTTCTTTAAATTTTAAAACACAATATATAACACAATGGCTAAACATGAGAGATTATATAAAAGAGTAATAAATGAATAATAAAGGTCTATTTCTCCATCCTCTTGAGTTTCATATCTACTCCCAGAGCTAACTACCATTAACATTTTCTTGGATTTCTATCCATAATTGAAGTAGCTACACAGACATATATATCTATGATTGCACACAGATGATTACAGTAAATACACTGTTCTCTATTGCTTTTTTTAAAATGGATAGTAGATCTTACAGGCTTTTCTACATCAAGACATCGGTATCTATCCATTTTTAAATGAACGTAAAGGTGTCTTCAAATTTCTTTAACCTGTTCTCTTTTATTGAACCTTTCAGTTCAGTTCAATTCAGTCGTGTCCGACTCTTTGCGACCCCATGAGTCGCAGCACGCCAGGCCTCCCTGTCCATCACCAACTCCCGGAGTTCGCTCAGACTCACGTCCATTGAGTCAGTGATGCCATCCAGCCATCTCATCCTCTGTCATCCCCTTCTCCTCCTGCCCCCAATCCCTCCCAGCATCAGAGTCTTTTCCAATGAGTCAACTCTTCACATGAGGTGGCCAAAGTACTGGAGTTTCAGCTTCAGCATCCCAGGGCTGATCTCCTTCAGAATGGACTGGTTGGATCTCCTTGCAGTCCAAGGGACTCTCAACAGTCTTCTCTAACACCACAGTTCAAAAGCATCAATTCTTCGGCGCTCATCCTTCTTCACAGTCCAACTCTCACATCCATACATGACTACAGGAAAAACCATAGCTTTGACTAGACAGACCTCTGTTGGCAAAGTAATGTCTCTGCTTTTCAATATGCTATCTAGGTTGGTCATAACTTTCCTTCCAAGGAGTAAGCGTCTTTTAATTTCATGGCTGCAATCACCATCTGCAGTGATTTTGGAGCCCAAAAAACAAAGTCTGACACTGTTTCCCCATCTATTTCCCATGAAGTGATGGGACCGGATGCCATGATCTTCGTTTTCTGAATGTTGAGCTTTAAGCCAACTTTTTCACTCTCCACTTTCACTTTCATCAAGAGGCTTTTTAGTTCCTCTTCACTTTCTGCCATAAGGGTGGTGTCATCTGCATATCTGAGGTGATTGATACACCTCCCGGCAATCTTGATTCCAGCTTGTGTTTCTTCCAGCCCAGCGTTTCTCATGATGTACTCTGCATGTAAGTTAAATAAGCAGGGTGACAATATACAGCCTTGACGTACTCCTTTTCCTATTTGGAACCAGTCTGCTGTTCCATGTCCAGTTCCAACTGTTGCTTCCTGACCTGCATACAGATTTCTCAAGAGGCAGGTCAGGTGGTCTGGTATTCCCATCTCTTGAAGAACTGTCCACAGTTTATTGTGATCCACACAGTCAAAGGCTTTAGCATAGTCAATAAAGCAGAAATAGATGTTTTTCTGGAACTCTCTTGCTTTTTCCATGATCCAGCAGATGTTGGCAATTTGATTTCTGGTTCCTCTGCCTTTTCTAAAACCAGCTTGAACATCAGGAAGTTCATGGTTCATGTACTGCTGAAGCCTGGCTTGGAGAATTTTGAGCATTACTTTACTAGCATGTGAGATGAGTGCAATCGTGCGGTAGTTTGAGCATTCTTTGGCATTGCCTTTCTTTGGGATTGGAATGAAAACTGACCTTTTCCAGTCCTGTGGCCACTGCTGAGTGTTCCAAATTTGCTGGCATATTGAGTGCAGCACTTTCACAGCATCATCTTTCAGGATTTGAAATAGCTCAGCTGTAATGCCATCGCCTCCACTAGCTTTGTTCGTAGTGATGCTTTCTAAGGCCCAGTTGACTTCACATTCCAGGATGTCTGGCTCTAGATGAGTGATCACACCATCGTGATTATCTGGGTCGTGAAGATCTTTTTTGTACAGTTCTTCTGTTCTATTTTTCAGCTCTTACAAGTAATATTTTTGCCATCATAGATTTCTACCATTACGGAGTAAGTGTTTTTCTGTGTATTTCTTTACATACATGTTCTCAGCACTGTTTTTTGAAAAGATTGTCCTTGCTTCCCAACAGAATAATGGTAATGTGGATGGTCAAGGTGGGTACCAGATACTCTACATCTATACTGAATAATTGTGTTTCTTTTAACTAAGATATGCTTTCTCAGTCTCTGTTCATTAGTTTTCCAGCCTCTTTCCCAGAATGCACCTTATAATCAGAAAAGATAGACGTTGTCATAATCGAAAAAACCTGAGAGTCATTCTCAAGTTCAGGTCATCTTAATGGCAGATTGTAAAAACCACGTTGGCACCTAATTTATGGGACAGACAACTATTATCGGGGTTAGGGTCCTGTGCGGAGCTGGGCTAGCCCGCTCTCCGAAAGCCGCAGCCCGCCGGGCCCCTCAGCGCTGACCGAGGCTCACTGTCCCCTCTCTGCTTGCAGTGAAGTACATGCGCGAGGCCACCCCCTACGTGACCAAGGGCTCGCCCGTGTCCGAGATCGGCTGGGAGACCCCGCCGCCCGAGTCCCCGCGGCTCGGGGCCGGCGCCCCGGACCCGCTGGCGTCGCAGCCGCCGTCCTTCCACCGAGACCGGAGGAGCATCCCGCTCAGGATGTGCTTCGTCACCCGCAGCCTGGCACTGGCCGACCCCGAGAGCAGGTACGAGTGGGCTGGCCCCTCCAGCTGGCCCGAGGACCGCGAGCAGTGTGTGTCACGTGCGCCCGCCTCCTCTCTTCCTCCCTCCTCCTTTTTCCTTCTTCCTTTATCCTCGCGAGGAATCTGTGTGTTAAGCTCTCGTTCCGGAAATTGTTGAATCGATGGCGTCAGGATCTTTTGTCTCTTCGCTGGGTCTGCCTCTGCCGGACGCTGGGCCAGTTTCTCAAGCTCTGAGCCTCAGCTTTGGCTTCTGTAAAATGGAAATAATTGAAATCCATACTTCCCTGAGTTATGAAGAGTAAATGAGGAAATCCACGTGAAGTACTTAGCCCAGAGGAGCCTTCCATGAATATAGGCTGTAATACTATGTATTATTGATGTAGGGTGGTAATAAGCGTGGGCTTCCCTAGTGGCTCAGTGGTAAAGAGTCCGCCTACCATGCAGGAGCTGCAGGACTGTTCAGTCCCTGGGTGAGGAAGATCCCCTGAAGGAGGGAATGGCAACCCACTCCAGTATTCTTGCCTGGAGAACTCCATGGACATGTAGTTTGGTGGGCTACAGGCCACGAGGTTGCAGAGAGTCAGACACGACTGAAGGGAGTGAGCACGCATGCACAGTAATAAGCATGTCGCCTCCCTGGGGCCCTCATCTGTGCCCTCGGAACGTTCAGGGAGAGGATCTTCAGTGCTGTTTTCTGCTCTGAAGCTCTCTTTATTCTCAAGAGAGGAAACAGAGTGGTTTGGATCCAAGTCTAGGATGCCGTTTCCCAACGTCTGTACGTGACTTCTTTGTCACAGGCTAGATACATAAACCAATCCATGGCAATCAGAAGGAGTCCTGGCAAGATGAGCGAATATTTGGGGTCTCTCTTCCCCCCCAAAGTCTTCATCTCCTCTGCACAGAAAATGTACATCTGGAATGAAAAGAAAAGACGTGTAGAAAGGAAAGAGGGAAATGGAGCCAGCGAAGGGGGAATCTTGGTGACCTTTGCATCCACATTTAGATGCTAAAAATAGACAGCTCTCCTGGCCCTTATTTATAACATATGTGGGACAGCTGTGACCCTCCCGAGGAGGAAGTACTTGGCTAGGTTCAGGGCTGCTGGTGGGGAAAACCCAAAGGAAATAGAAACAAGGAGAAAGTTGCCTCCTTGGCTCCCAGCTCGGTGCTTTCTGGTTCTCTTCCCTGTGAACTTAGGCTGAGGAAGCTGCCGGCCCTTCTGACCCCAGCCAGCTGCCGTCTCCTCGGTCAGGGGTCAGAGATGGGCCTTTGTATGAGACAGCCCGGTCCCCGCAGAAGAGAGGAGGCGGGGAGGGCCGTTCCGAGGGGGCCCCGCCTGCCCGGTCCGCACGCCTGCTCCCTTCCTGCTGCCTCCCGGGCCGCAGCGGGCGTCTTTCGCACTGACTTTCCTCCTCCCTGACTTTTTTACCCACCCAGTCAGAACAAGTCCCTTCTCCCAGGAGTCTGAGGTCTGAGATTTCAGGTCTGATGAATTCATAACTTACCCGCTGCCGGTCTTGTGCCGGGCAGCATGCTAATCACTTTAGCCCGGCTTTAGCTAATCACTGCAAAGCGCCCGCCTTCGGGTGTGCCCAGCACACAGTTTTGCATTGTTTTTAATGGCCTATCTAGGGTTGCAGAGAGATCTGTGAATTAGTTGCCACATTGACTAGTTGGGAAATTTCACGTTAAAAAGCCAGATTTCTGCTTTTCTAGTAAAATTAGAAGATCTAATGGTATCCTTAGGCCTACATTGCTGCAGGCAGGGCTCTAATCTGTAGCAGCCCAGAAAAGACTTCTCCTTCCAAAAGAGAAGGAGCTCTTCTCATCAGTCCTAATGCCTTACACTTAAGGGATTCAGTGCATCACCTGACCTGCCGGGGTGTTCAGTTTCCACCTAGTCCTTGAATTTGTAACCATGCTTAGACCTCTGCATCTCAGTCATCATCCCCATTCCACAGATAAAGATAACTGAGGCTCAGGGCTCATATAAGTCCCTGTCTTCATAACTAGTATGTGATACAACTGGGCTTTCATCTTGTTCCCATAGAATGGGTGACAGTGTTAGCTTACCATTACCAGAAAAATACAGAGACTAGAAAACTTGGGCTATCGTAGAAGTGGTTAATGCACTGGGGAGAGGGTTTGAGACAATGTCTAGGGTTCTTTCAACTGTGGACTTACATGCTATCACATTTCTCCCAAGCGTTTAATTACCTTTTAAAGAATCTTTGGAGAGACATCAGGCTTTAGTTCAAACAGTTTATTAAGGCAATGGCACCCCACTCCAGTACGCTTGCCTGTAGGATCACATGGGCGGAGGAGCCTGGTGGGCTGCTGTCCATGGCGTCACGAAGATTCGGACACGATTGATCGACTTCACTTTCACTTTTCACTTTGATGCATTGGAGAAGGAAATGGCAACCCACTCCAGTGTTCTTGCCTGGAGAACCCCAGGGACGGGGGAGCCTGGTGGGCTGCCGTCTATGGGGTCGCACAGAGTCGGACACGACTGAGCAACTGAACTGAACTGAACTGATAGTTTATTTACAATGTTGTGTTAATTTCTACTATATAGTAAAGTTATTCAGTTATATTATACATATATACATTCTCTTTAGTATTCGTTTCCATTCTAGCTTATCCCAAGATATCGAATATAGTTCCCATTTTTTAAACTTTTATATTGGTGCTCTTCAACTTGATCTCTGGTAAGTATATGTAGGGCCTCCTACGAGGTGAGGGAACGTCTGTCCTCTGGAGTGTGAGAACCAGCAGGGCGTGACTGCAGACGAGAATCCAGCTAAGCCAGAGGGTCCAGGAGGGGATTTTGGTCCAAAGAGATCCAAAACTGCTGACAGTAAATTAACCTTTCACAGTAAATCCATATATCATGTCACCACGATGTAAACTTTACATGTCTTATAATTTTTTCAATTATACCTCGGTAAAACTAAAAAAAAAAAAAAACTAGGTGACCCTGGTTAAATAAGAGAAGAAAAGAAGAAAGCAATAAATACTTTATGAAACTCCAGTCACATGCTAGGCAGAGTATATTATACCATTCAAAAATACGGACTTTGCAAGACTTTCTTGGTGATTCAGTGGTTAAGGCTTTGAGCTTCCAATGCATGAAATGCAGGTTCAATCCCTGGTCTGGGAACTAAGATCACACATGCTGTGTGGCACAGTCAAAAAAAATTTTTTAAAGAAATATGGTATAGGGCTGGGCAGATTATACACGGCAAATGAAAACTAACAATGAAAACAAAAAGATCATCAGTCTCTCTTGATATATGACACGGTAAAGTGCAGACTGCAAAAGCGCAAAACAGGATACAGAAGGACTGATTTATGCTTAAGGTCAGAGTTCACAAGGAACAGATTTTTCAGCAGTTATGAACGCACATCAAGTAATAGAGCAGCAACCTCTACAGCAAAATCTGCATAAAATGCAAGAAGAAACAGAAGACACTAATGTGAAGTTCAACATACTGCTCTCAACCCAAGACAGGGCAGTTGGGCAGAAGATAAACACGTACAAAAGCCCCCACGTGCAGAATTAAGGAAGGTCTGGGTACATCACAGTCTTTGTACCCTGATAATAAAGAGTACAGTTTTCTTTTCAAAGCCACATAGAACATTCCCCAAATTAACCACAGATTAAGTCACCAAAAATTCTGTAAATTCCATAGAGCAGAAATAATGCAGACAACATCCCCTAATGATTGTAGAATGAAACTAGAAAGTCAGTAACAAAACCAAAGCCCAGAAAGCCTTTCTTCATGGATTTTTAAAAAGCTCTCTCTGAGATAAACAGCTCTTGGGTTAACAGGGAAATAGAAACTGGAAGTGTAGCTGTTTAAAAAGTAATGAAAATAATGCGTATATTAAATATAAAAGGGAAAGAAGGGAAAAGAGAGGGTGTTGACTTGTATCAGCTAACTCTATGGTGGAATCTTAGCTCCATCACTTATGTGTGAATTTAAGTATCTCATTTGATCCAAATTCCCTTAGGTCGCAGGTGCTCTAATCTCTGTTTTAGATGCCTATGCGCACTCAGTCGTGTCCGACTCTCTGCGACCCCATGGACTGTAGCCTGCCAGGCTCCATGGGATTCTCCAGGCAAGAATCCTGGAGTGGGTTGCCATTTTCTTCTCCAGGGGACCTTCCCGACCCAGGGGTCAAACCCTCGGCTCCTGCATTGGCAGGCAGATTCTTTACCACTGAGTCCCCTGGGAGGCCAACCTCTATTTCATAGACAGTGAAATTTAGTTCAGAAGCAAGAACTGAAGCCAACAGGAAATCTGGGATTCAGACCCAGGCCCGGCTGACACCAAGCTCAATTTCTTAATCAAGGTACCCCGTTGCTTCCAGCTTTCAGCACCTGCCGGGGCAGCCCACCTGACCTGTAAGCACCAGGACCAGGAATTAACGGTCTCCTGGCTGCCAAAACCTCGCTTCTCGGGGCTAATCCCCTCGGCTGGTGCCACACAGCTACTTAGCGTTTGCATTAAAAGCTCTAATGTTCAATTTCTCAAATCAAAGCAGCCTCGAACGGCAGGTAGCATTGCTGCTCTCTCCGTGGAGAAGGTCGCCCAGCAGGCACTGAATCCACAAGAATGTGTCGCTGCCAGCGCTGCTTGTCAAGGACTGCAGTAGTTTTTCTCTTTGAATTCCACCTCTTAAATGTCTCTTGTGTTTCATGGTCCCCTCTTTGCCTTCATGGCCACTGCCCTCGTCCAGGCCCAGACTGTCCCGCATCCTGGAGACCACGATCTCCAGCCTCTGGGCTGAGGGTCTGAGGGTCTGAGGATCCATGGCAGTGTCAGGTTGGAAACAATGGGCAGAGCAAATGTAACGCGCTTACTCGTCCTGGAACCATCCTGCCGCCACCCCTGGCCCGTGGAGAATTGTCTCCCATGAAACCGGTCCCTGGTGCCAAGAGTGGGCTCCACTGGTCTGCGCTATTTGGGCAGATTTTTACTGGATGCTTCCCTGGGGGCTCGGATAGTAAGGAATCTGCCTGCAGGGCAAGAGACCCGGTTTCAATCCCTGGGTCGGGAAGGCCTCTGGAGGAGGGGATGATTACCCTCTCCAGTATTCCTGCCTGGAGAAGCCCATGGACAGAGGAGCCTGGCGGGCTACAGTCCACGGGGTCACGAAAGAGTTGGACACACTCGCAACTAACACTTTGACTACTTTCCGAGTTTCTAGTTTGCCCTCTGACATCCCCGACATCTGCCCTACTCACAGCCAGCCAAGGGAGTGTGAAGCATGCAGAATCTGTCCGTGTGGTCAAAACGGCTTCCTGTCGCCTTCACTAGAATTGAAGCTCCTCAGCACTGTGATTCTGCGCCTCTCCTAACTGTCCGGCTCTGCTGCTCCCGTCGTTTGCGGCCAGGAGCCCTTAAACACCCATGCCTGGCCTGCGCTCGCCTCCCTGACGGCTTCCGAGCACGCTTCGGCCTCAGCACGCATGCCTTGTGTGGAGATCCGTTCATGACAGCGTCCTTTATAATGACTTAGGATTGTTGTTTCTAACATGATAACCCAGTTCCTAAAGCCAGAAGACCCTTGAGGTCTGGGATGCCCCGTGCTTTTAATATCCCAACTTTCTAAAAATTGTTATGAAGAGAGATAAGCAGCAAGTGATAGAGGACATGGAGGGAAATATTAAGAGAAGGTGCACCTGAGTACTCATATATTCTTGGCACCATTGCTCATTTTCCATGTTTTCTGTAAATTTGAAATTATTTCTTTAAAAAAAGCTAAAGACCTGCACACTGCCAAAAAATCTCAGCTTTCTAGAACATTGCTTGATCCAAGAAGGCATTCAAAAATATATGATATGTTAATAACTGATAAATGGCATATTTATCTGCCCATTTGGAGTATTCTTAACTTTTCAGAAAGTTCTTTTTAAAAAATCTTTCTCTAAATAGTCTTGGGAATAAGAGGGAAAACACCATTCTATCCTGCCAGGCTCAGCAAACTTAAATCAAGAGAGTTAATTACCCAAGCCCATTTCTGGGTTAAAAGCAGATGAACCAGTAGGGAGGGTGGGGTACAGAACTTTGCTGTGACTCTGTATAGTGCTAACAGTAACAGACCCTACAGTAGATCTTCACGGTTAATTTGTGGAGCAGGGCACCAGTGTTTCTGTTTAAAGATTTCTTTGTGTGTCTGTGGTGGCTCTTCCTGGCTGCATGCGGGGTTTCTCTAGTTGCGGTGGGTGGGGGCTCTTCTTTCCCGTGGGCGTGGGCTCCTCACTGCAGTGTCTGTCTCGTGGGGCGTGGGCTCTTGGTGTACGGCCTTCAGTAACTGCTCATGGGCTTAGTTGTATGTGGGAGATCTTCCTGGACCAGGGATCAAGCCGCATTGCAAGGTCAATTCTGAACCGCTGGACTGCCAGGGAAGCCCACAGCACACACCAGGGATCGAGCCACATTGCAAGGTCGATTCTGAACCGCTGGACAGCCAGGGAAGCCCACAGCACACACCAGGGATCGAGCCGCATTGCAAGGTCGATTCTGAACCGCTGGACTGCCAGGGAAGCCCACAGCACACACCAGGGATCGAGCCGCATTGCAAGGTCGATTCTGAACCGCTAGACTGCCAGGGAAGCCCACAGCACACGCTTTTTGTGAAAATCAGTGTACATCTCTGTTTACTGCATACAAGTGAAAAATTCACAGAAACGTTACTGTGGCCCAAATGGAAGAGCTCCACTCAGCACGCCATGGTTCAGAGGGTATGGTCTGATAAATCCTATAGTGTGCACGGATTCGTTCCTTCAAAGTTCTCTCAATGATGTCACCGCAATTCAGCACCCAGACTTCAGTTCAGTCGCTCAGTCGTGTCTGACTCTTTGCGACCCCATGAACCGCAGCACGCCAGGCCTCCCTGTCCATTACCAACTCCCGGAGTCCACCCAAACCCATGTCCATTGTGTCGGTGATGCCATCCAGCCATCTCATCCTCTGTCATCCCCTTCTCCTGCCTTCAATCTTTCCCAGCATCAGGGTCTTTTCAAATGAGTCAGCTCTTTGCATCAGGTGGCCAAAGTATTGGAGTTCAGCTTCAACATCCCAGACTTCAGCCAGAGAGAATCAGAAACCTCATTAGAGACACAGTACATCCATCTCCAATGTCAAGGGGTGGGTACATGTTAACCAAACAAGTCAGGATTCACTTGTAAGGCAGTATGATTGTCAAGCAGATGGAAACACTCGTATAGGAGGATCGTCACGTCCCCATTAGGGGCAGGCCGTATTGGAAGACCAGTGTAAATAATAAGCCGAACACCAGAACTCCAAGTGACAAAAACACTGCAGAGTTTCGAGGCAACCTAAGCAACGCATTCTTTCTGCATAGGCCAGCTCTGTGAGAAATTCAACTGTCACCAAGGTTATCAAGACAAGATATGCCAATCGACCTTAAGAAATGTATTTCAGGTGAGGAAGCTGGAAGCCGTGCCTTCCCAGATCCAGAGGTCTTTGCCAAGTGTCAGTTGCTCTCTCTGCGCCCCCATGGACTGTAGCCCACCAGGCTTCTCGTCCATGGATTCTCCAGGCAAGAGCACTGGACTGGGCTGCCCTTTCCTCCTCCAGGGTGGCTGTTATACCAGTCTCTGCTCCACTGGGACTGCCGTCTTCTGGGTCTGTGTGTAGACGGGCCGGGTTCCCCAGGCGGCTCACCCTTGCTGTCTTAGATTCACCTGGGCTTATTTCTGATGGGATCAGAACAGCGGATTGAGTTTTTCTGATGTAATTAAATCATTTTCCAGTCCTGGCGCCCTGAAGCTGCTCCCCTATCTCCTTGTTCAGAGTTTTAAATGATTCCAAATACTTCAATTACACATTTATAAACAGATGATCTTTCAGCCGCTCCCCTGCAACGGAAGAGTCATCATTTTTACTGGTTTAGCCTTATTTTCTCCTTTTTCCACATTGTTTCCTTGTCCCTCTCCATCCTCAGAGCTTAGGTAAGATTCTCAACTGTATTCTTTAAACTTAGAAGACGATTGGGACTTGCCTGGTGGTCCAGTGACCGAGACTCTCAACTCCCAATGCACGGGGCCCAGGTCTAATCCCTGGCTGGGGACGCAGATTCCCACACGCCACAGCTGTGGGTTTACATGCCACACCAAGGTGAAAGGTCCCACGTGCCACAGCTGAGACTCTTCACAGCCGATAAATACATTGATTAAAGTAAATACTTTCTTCAGAAAAGAATACTATTGAAAAGTTCCCTGCCAGAGTACACAGTAGTACATCCAGAGTATTGATTCGTGAGGTAGTATAGCCATCTTCACTCCACAGTGACTCCTTGTTTGTGAACAATGTTTCTCCTGGAAGGAGGCTCACAAAGCATGTATTTTCTTGCTTCTGTTTTCCTCACTCTTGGTTGGACACATCCTGGTGGCCTCATAACTGAAAATAGCACCAGCAGATCATGATTGATGTTAACATTTTGGAAACAAAGAGAAAATGTAAAATCAATTTATAAGGGTGCTGTCGTAAGTGGACACAGTTTAAGCATCTGAAACAGAGGCCCAGATTAAAACCATTATCAATGAATAAAACTGTGGTGTCGAAGTTAGAAAATATGGGTTTGAATCCCAATTCTGTCGCTTATTCCCTTCAACTTTAGGCAAAGTATCTAATCTCTCTGGTTCCCAGGTTCCTTATCTATAAGATGTGCTTTATTTTAAAATACTAACCACATAAGATTGCTGTGATGATTAGATGACTTAATGTAGATATCCGGGCAGCGTAACCATGGCATAAAAGTAGCTTTCAACCAAAATATCCTCATTCCTGGGTGCGGGAGGGGTGGGTGGGAGTGTGGGGGTTCTTTCCAGCAGAGAGGAGTTTCTGGGTCATCTCACCAAGCTGCTGAGCAGAAGTTATTTGTAAGACATCCTTTCACAGAGGGTTTTAGCCTGTTGAAACGAATGGCTCTCTGCAGAAAGGTCAGTTCCAGTTTCCTATCTCCTGGGTTCACCAAATCTTAGCTGTCATCTGTGTATCTAGAAAGACTTCTGCCCACCCAGCATTCCCGGCCACCACCCCACCCACAGCCTGGTTCCAGGGGTGCGCATGGTCAGCTTGAATGCTCATCCCTTAGTTTTCAAGGCTCTCCTACCCTTTCTTTTAATACCTAGGAGTTGCCTTGTCTTTCTTGCCAGCTTAGCATTACATTAGAACCTAAGCAAGCCAGCTTGTCCCATCACCCTGTACCCCACGTGTCCAGGTGTTCACTGCAGAGGGTCTCCGCGTTGGCACTGACCAGCTTTGTGCTGGAGCTGGACGCCTCCTCGCAGGACTACGGAAGTGTGTGGTCGGTCGTGTGTGTCATGCACAGAAGCCAGTGTTCTAGTTTTCATCCTGTTTAAAAAAAATAAGTTAAGCTTTACTGTCATGTGGAAAACTGAAGCCCAACAAACGAGTGCCAGCCTCTGGACGGCCCACCGCTTTCACCTGCCTGGGCTCCCCCACCACCTAGAGTGCCAGCTGGGCCACGCTTATTGTCTGCCTGTGCCTGTCCGTTGATCTCCCTTCTGTCTGCTCTTGTTTCCTGCTCCCTTTTGGCTGCGCTGGGTCTTCCTTGAGTGTGCAGGCTTCTCGGGCTACGTAGCGTGTGGTCTGCAGTGACGGGCCCCGTGTCTGAGGCAGGAGGGCTGAGGCGCCCCGCAGCACGTGGGGTCTTAGTTCCCGACCAGGGGTTGAACCCACATCCCCTGCATTGGGAGGCGGATTCTTAACCACCTGGACCACCAGGGAAGCCTCTGGTCTTGTTTCTTAGTTAGACAAGTCCAGTGAAATATTTTGTTACTGTAGGAAAAATGTGCATAAAACAAGAGATGGCCTTGGTGTTTGTTTGACTGTGCTCACATCCTGCATTTGGGAAATATAGAGAATTGAATATAAACTCTGTTTCAGCAAAAGATGGTTGGGAAGGGGGCGTTCAGGGAGGTTGGGCTGAATTAGTCAGAAACCTGACATAGGAAGTCCTAATCAGTTACATATGTGTGCGCTTAGTCGCTCAGCCATGTCCGACTCTTTGCGACTCATGGACTATAGCACACCAGGCTCTTCTGTCCATGGGATTCTCCAGGCCAGAATACCAGAGTGGGTTACCATACCCTCCTCCAGAGGATATTCCCAACCCAGGAATCGAACCCAGGTCTCCGCATTGCAGGGGATTATTTACTGTCTGAGCCTCCAGGGAGTTTTTTATGTAATTTTATTTGTCTGTTATTGGCTGGGTCTTCGCTGCTGCGAGGTCTGCTCTTTAGGTGCAGTGCATGGGCTTCTCGTCGCGGTGGCGTCTCTCACTGCAGCCTTGTGTGGACTCCAGGGTGCGTGGTTTCAGTAGATCCACCCCTGTACACAGGCTCAGTAGCTGTGGCACTCGGGCTTAGTCACTCTGTAGCCTGTGGGATCTTCCCGGATCGGGGATTGAACCCATGTCTTCTGCATTGGCAGGTGGATTCTTTGCCACTGAGCCCCCAGGGAGGCCCAGTTACATGGTTTTTAAGGGTACGCAGTGAGACGAAGTCAGGCGGTATGCCTCTTAGCATTCATGACAGGCCTAAGAAAATTTGTAAGACACTCCCTTTTTAAAGTAATTTTAAATGAAACTTTAAATATTAACAAAATAATAAAGGCAGATAGTTTAAAAATCAAGTAAATCTAAAGGATTTATTTTATTAAAAAAAGCAATATGTTTTATCATTAATCTGCAGCCCCTTTGTAAACTAATCCAGAGACTCATGTCTGGGATCTGGGAAATTTTCTTTTATTATTTACTGGAAAAAATTCTCCTGTTTCCTTTGCTCTCTCTCTGCTTCTGCTGTTGGAAGAGTATTGGGCCTCCTGGATTGATTTTCTAAGTCTATTTCTTTCTCTTTATCGTGTTTTTTACTTTATTTTTTGACCTTTCTCACGAACGTGTCCTGTTTACATTTCAGCTATTGTATTTTAGCTCTTTTTGTTCTTTGAATGTTCCTTTTATTAAGAGAATTTTGTTCTTGTTTTGCGGGTGCCAAATTTTCTCTTCTTGTAGAGTATCAGTTCATTTAGTTTCTTTGCATCTTTGCTTCTCCAGTTACCTTGTTCTGTCTGTTCCGATTTCATCTTTCTTGCTGGAGGTTCTCCTCAAATGTCTGGTGATCGTTGCTCTCAGCTCTTTTTACACAGAGAGACTAAGAAGCCTGTTGAAACCTATGTGCGTCTGGGGTGGGGCTTAATCATTGGTGAGAATTCATGTACAGTTGTTGCTTGGTGAGTCCGCAGTTCTGAGACCCCTTCCAATCCCGCACATGTTGGCGTTTGGAAGTGTGAGTTACTTTAAGGGAGAACCGTCCGGTCTCTCCTCGAGTCCTCTGAGCGTCCCACCGCTCAGCTTGCAGAACTCGTGCAGAGCACTTGTTCTAGCCCTGCGCCAACCCCGGCCCTCTCCCTGGAGGTTCCGAGCCCTGCATGTTTGCAGAGTCGGGGCTCACATGTCACTGAAATCCTGTCTTCAGCCCTCTAAGTTGTATCATTAAATTCCTTGCCTCTTTCTCTACTCCATATCAGTTACCTGGCTCCACTGCTGTCTGTATTTCAAACACATATTGAACTCTTGCCTGTCTTATTTTCTTGTGGGTTTTGTATGTATTTTGTGATCTTTTTACTGAGATCTTTTAAGGGAGAAGATATGATCATGGGTGGCCAAGCTGCTGTTTTTTCCCTAATAAGAACACTTGCATAACTTGCATCTTTGCATACAACAGACACTAAAGGCTCACTTTAATGAGCTTAAACAACATTTTCATAGTCTTGTTATTTTTAAGAAAATCAGTTTCCTTCATAGATACACTTCAGTACTGTATTCATCCTAATTATCATACATTGTTAATCAGTGGGAGATGAATTAGTAAGGCTTCCCTGGTAACGGTAAGCAAGTTACAGAAGGGAATTTAACTATCTTTAGTTAGCCTTGAGAAAGAGTTGAGGAGAGGGCTCTCTGGGTATGATTCTGTGATTTCATCAATACACAGTAAAGTGAGTTCATCTGAATCCATTCCTGTTCCTCTAAACACTGTTCTGGGAAAATCTCAGTTTCCCCTTTCCTAAGAGCACTTTGAGACATTGAACTTGACCATCTGGGTACTGAGAGATTTCTGCTGATGTTGACTCTCAATATTTAGGTCTTGATCCTTTGTTCTTGATATATTAATTGAACTCTATTTGGTTTGCAAAAAGCTGCCCCAGGATTTTCCAGCTGAGATAATGAAGCCTCTGAAAATAACCCCAATGGTCTCATGCAGGCATTCTCGGTTCAAGCAGACATCTCCTACCAGGGTGTGGGGACAGGGAGAGAGGGGAAGGTTCAGGAGCAGTCCCTGCCTTCCTCCCTTCAACGCACACATGGAATTGTACTTTCCTTAGTAGAGGATGGGCTTGGGGCACAGAGGGCTGCAGGCACATTCAGAAAAACACCCACGTGGGCATACGGGGCCTGTCTGTCAGCAGACACCCCTCTGTTTCTAAACAAGGCTCGAATGGGATTTGACATTGCCAGTCCTTTAGTACCTGGCTGAGGTTTCTTTCCATTTTTATTTTTTAAAAATTTATTTATTTATTTGACTGTGCCAGGTCTTAGCTGTGGCCCACAGGATCTTCAGTCTTCATGGGAGCATGTGAGATTGGTTTTTGTTTTTGTTTATTTTTAAGTTGTGGAGTGCAAACTCTTCACTGTAGCATTTGAATCTAGTTCTCTCACCAGGGGTTGAACCCAGGCCCCCTGCACTGCACGGTGTCTTAGCCACTGGGCCACCAGGGAAGTCTCTGTTTCCTTTTCTTAATTTCAACTTTTAAATGAGTAGGTTTTGGTTCTTCTTTGCTAGATACTGAAGCTACAGCAGTAATAGATAGAGTTCTTCCCCAACACAGCTCACCATCAGCCGGGGAACAGGGACAAGGACACTGAGCAATTCCACGGAAAGACACTGGGGAGACGAAGAGGGCTGTGGGAGCTGCCTCTCAGGACAGCTGCCTAATCCAGAGTCCAGGTTTTGGACGGGGTAGGCGGGAGCAACGGGGAATGACTGTCAGAGAGGGTGATGTCTGTGCGGAGACGCGACTTATGAATCAGAAGTTAGTTAGGCCAATGGTTGGGGTAGAGAGGCAGAGAAGGGATTCTTGGCAAAGGAAATAGTACGAGTCTAGGCACCAAGGCAAGAAAAGAGTTAGTTCTGTGGCAGAACTGGGACAAGTCCGTCCTTTCTGGAGCTGTTGATGGGAAAACCATGTCAAGAGTCTGGAAAGGCCAGCACAATCGGGGTAAGCCAATTTATGGTTGGACTTTATCCTGGAGGGTCTGGAGCTATGGAACAACGTAACAGAGACAGGCCGCACAGTGAAGTGTGGATGGAGCAGGGCCAGGGCTGGAGGCCAGGGAGCCAGGAGGGGCTCTTGCGGAAATGGAGACAAGAAATAATCCAGGCAGCTACTAGAGTAGGACAGAGGCACTGAAGAGAAGCTAGATGAAGTTGAGAGATTTTAAGAGAGAGAATCTGCAGGAGGTCACGATCAAGCCGGCCCGGAGGCATGAGGTGGAAGAAGGCGTCCAGAGCTCACTATGGACATGGACGTGGTGACACATGCTGGTTCCCCGATTCCTGCCACGGCATTGCAGACAGGTGTGTTTTGGTGCAGGGTTGGGGGAAGGCAGAGGCAAAGAACAAGTGTAGGTCTTTGGAGATACTGCCTTGTTTGAGAGTCCAAGTATGAGAGTCCAAGAAAGGACCATTTCTTGAAGAGTGGACTGGGTTCAAGGAACCCATGATGGATGAAAAAGGACCCAGGGCTTAGGAACAGTGGGAAGTTGGTCCCATCTCCTGGGACTGAGGAGCAGAGGGAACTGCTGAGGATCAACGTCCTGGAGAAACGCGGTGGCCCAGGGAGGGGTGGGTAGGGCAGCATCCCCAACCTTTCTCTTCTCCTGCCCTCGAATCATCAGATGATGCTTCTGGTAGGCTGCATGCAATTAGAAGCCAAGGCTAGGGAGCCTGAGTGATAGTTAGAGTTTGACATCTTGAAACACAGAGCAGGACAAAGAAGGGAGAGAATGAATCTGGAGGCAAATACAGAAACAAAAAATCACAGAAGTGTGTTTACACTCTGCCTTTTGAACATCGGTCTGATGTGTATGTGACAAGTAATAACTAGTCATGGGAACAGTGTGCTTGACATCAGTACTCTGTTTCCTGACCTTGTTGGATAGAATCATCTTGGATAGGCCCTAACTGATATTCGTCCATTCCTCCTCATCAGTGGAGTTATGCCCTGTCTCAGGGCCTTCCTTGGTGGCTCAGACAGCAAAGACTGCCTGCAAGTCAGGAGACCTGGAGAAGGGAATGGCTACCCGCTCTGGTATTCTTGCCTGGAATTCTAAGGACAGAGGAGCCTGGCAGGCGGCGGTCCATGGGGTTGCCAAGAGTCGGACACAACTGGGTGACTAGCACAATTCAGAGGTTTGGTTGAGATTTCTTTTCACCACGGTGATGTGACCTGGATAAAGAGATGACAATTGAGAGGTTTAGAGGAAAAGATAGTTGATTTTATTCAGGCTGGAAGCTGCCGGAAGGGCAGAGACACAGGGAGCAGACAGGGCAGCGAACTTGGGAAGCGGCCTTGATGATGACTGTCGTCTCCTCAGACAGTGCGGGCGTCCGCAGGGCTGGCCTCTTCCGCTTGACAGAGCTGGGGCTGGAGGGGCAGGTGAGCCCTGCTGTCCCTCTGCCAGGCTGCTCTTGAGGGTGGAATCTCCCCTGAAAAGGCGGCAGACAGAGCAGGGGGGGCAGTGCATGTGAGCAGCAGCCTTTGGTCAGTGGGAGTCTTTGTAATGTTCATTTGCTCTCATCAAAAAGGCCTCATCATTTACCCTTTATGGACACTCTTTGACTTGGAATTCAGCGTGCTTTTTTTCCTAGAATAAAACCGTCTCCTCCGCTTCTGTTATGAAACACACAGCGAAGGCCAAGTAGTGCAATTTGTTTTCGTTTCCTGTGTTATTAAATCTTCAGGCAAGTGGAAAATATTCCCTCATGTTACCTGGAAACGAAACACTAGGCCCAGAGCTTAGGATTCTTGGAGCTGTTTTTCTCAAGCTCTCTGGTAATATATATATATATATTTTTTTTTTTTTGGTGGATGCATTGTGTTGTCTTGAAAAGACAATTGACTTTGGCCAAGCCAACCTGAGTTTCACTGCTAGCATTTCTGCTTCCTCTCTGCGTGATTTTGGTCAATTTACTAGCTTCTTTAATTTTTTTTTCAACATATAAAATGAGGGTGACAGTGTCCCCATGTTTGTGCTGTTTTATGAATGAAGCAACTTTAAAGTTCAAGTGTTAGTCGCTCAGTTGTGTCCGACTCCTCGTGACCCTGTGAACTGCAGCCCACTGGGCTCCTCTGTCCATGGAGCTCTCCAGGCAAGAGCGCTGGAGCACGTTGCCATCTGTGTGCCTAACCGCCTGGCACAGAGTAGTTACTCAACCTCTTCCCATTTCCTTTTTTCTTATCCAAAGATAACCACCCCTAAAAAGATTATCAAGAGATTCTTTCAGCGTCATGAAGATATGTTAAGAATTTGTTAGGTAGTTTTATTAAGTGCTAGGAAAGCCCTGGGTGAAATATTTATTATATTGGAAAGTGTAAAATAGCTGTTTAGCAGATGAAAACCCTCCTGATTTTATACGCTCCTGTCTAATACCACATCCATAGTAGCCGACAGTTTGAAGAAGTAGGTCAAATTGCAAATAGTATCTTTAGATTAATTTCTCCAGGAAGGAATCAGGACTTGAATCACTAAGAAGGGGTAGACTCCTACCAAGGCCACTTGCATTTTTATAAACATTTTCCAATAAGTCTTGATGGAAGAATCCTCTAGCTCGCTGTCAGATATGTAGAGAAGGAGAGTGATAAATAGAGCACATGTGTGTGCCAGAGTAGGCATTCAAGCCGAAATGTTGCTGTGGATCCAGCGGTAATCTCAGGGTCCTGTTGGCTTCAGTTTGCATCAGGTTTCCATGCTTCACAAATCTGTCATCATGTCCGTGCCCAGAATCATAACAGTGCTGCTCATGGCGACCAGCAGTAGAGAACGTGCATCTCAGTCATTTTTTTCTGGATCTGCAGGTGTTTTTCTTATGTTCCGTCCATCTTTTCTTTTTGAATTCTTTATAAGACAGGAAATGCACCGTTTTGAGGCAGATTCTTAGAGCTCTTGACGTCTGTGGAGGAGGGAAGCACTGACCAGTGTACACCAGTGTTGAGCTGAATGAACTGACCAAACCTCCATCACAAACCAGCGCTCAGAGCAGCTAGGAACCAGTGAGCCGCTGCTTCCTGGAAGTCTCTGTGTTTCAGCGGAAAGAGCCTGTGCCTTTGACAACAGAAGCACTGGGTTTACACTCTGGCTCTTAGATCTTGGACACCTTATGTTACCTCTCTAAGCCCCAGTTATCCACCTATAAAATGGGCATAATGAAACCTACTTTTCAGAATCGTTACACAGATTAAATGCCTCTCAAAATGAGATATGCATAGCCTCTTAGACAAAGTAGGTTTCAGCAGGGAATATTTAAGACAAGTGAATGAAAGTGTGTACCTTCTAGGAACATGAATCGTACTCTTAATTTTGGGAGAGTAGAATTTATTATAGAGTTCATTCACTTGAATTGCAAAGCTAAAATGTGAGACTTCAAACAAATTTATGCTTGGAGTTATTTTAGCTAAAACATAAATTTCCTGAAAGTACATGTTTACTCATTTCAGCAATGAAGAGTTCTTAGAAAGTTGTTAGAAGAGCTTGTGTATGTAACAGTATTTAGCAAATGTTGTCAGTCACATCACAGTGAAGAAACAGAAGCCAGTCTGTGTGCTGTGTGCTAAGTCGCTTGGTCGTGTCCATCTCTTTGTGACCGCATGGACAGTAGCCCTCCAGGCTCCTCTGTCCATGGGACTCTCCAGGCAAGAATCCTGGAGTGGGTTGCCATTTCCTTCAGTCAAGGTAACTTAAACAGAGAAGGATTTAATATAAGGAATTCACTGTTTACAAAACAATGGGAAGACATTCGATTGGGTCTCCCTTACTGACCCTCGGAACTCCACAGAACTGGTACAATCAGGAAAGTGGGGGACCAGGAGGTTGCCCCTGAAACTGTTGAAGTTATGTAGCACCAGAGTCGTGATCAGGAATCAGGAAACTGAGGTCGGGGTGCGGAACTTTGCACCTGCCTCCCAACACACAGAAAACTGGCGATCAGACCCTGCCGCTGCAAGCCAGTTGCCTTTGCCTCTTCCTTTCTGTGTTGCCAGCCTGGCTTGCCAGCAGTGGCAGTTAGAACATCAGAAGTACGTCCTTCTCTTCCAAATCTTATGGGAATAGATAAATGCTATATCTGAGATAACCTTGTGTCTCTGGAACCCTAGCTGCAAGGGAATCTGGAAAGATGGATGCATTTTTTAAGCAGTCTACTTTATAAAGAGAGTCCAGTGAGTCTGAATAAGCCAGGTCGTAGCCTCCATCCCGTGAAGCGTTGGTACATGGTAGGAGCTCAGACAGTGCCCATTCTGCTCTCTTCTTCTGTAGAAGGCTCAAAAAAAAAAAAAAAAAGGAGGCGGGGGAGAGAGCTTAAAGGAAGTTCTGAGCCTTTATATGGCTTGTGGAATTATTGCAGAGGTAGTCCCTTCTCTCTGGAGCAGTTTTGTTTTCTTTTATTTTTAATGTTTACATATTCATTTGTTTGGCTGCCGTGGATCTTAGTCGCAGCACACGAGACGGGATCTGTGGTCTCCACTGTGCTGTGTGGGATCTTCAGTTGCAGAATGCAGACTCTTAGTTGTGGCAGGTGGGATCTAGTTCCCTGACCAGGGATTGAATCCAGGCCCCCTGCATTGGGAGCAGGGAGTCTTAGCCACTGGACCACCAGGGAGGTTCTTTGGGATCAGTTTTGTAGAGTTCTGGAAACAGGTTATAGTGGCAGAGAGACTAGTGCTCACCGAAGAGTCCATTTGTTCCTCTGAATTTCCAGGGCGTCTTGTAGTTTGAGACTAATTCTGGCTAATGAAATGTGAGCAGAAATGATGGGCGTATGTGTTCTTGGAGGTGCAGCTATGAAATGGGGAGGCTTCCTGAGCAGATCCCCACCCCATCCACCTCAGACCCTTGTTGAATGTAGGCACGTTCTTTTAGTGAAGTCTGGTTATGTTGGATAACTGAAATTTCAGGATAACTTAATACTGCCTTAAACCTTTCTCATCATTACTAATGTGATCATCATTAGTAATTCGGTCCATTCGGTCCAGCTGATTGATACTTACTGGGTGAAAGTGTTAGTCGCTCAGTCATGTCTGACTCTTTGCTACCCCACGGACTATAGCCCTCCAGGCTTCTCTGTCCATGGGGATTCTTCACGCAAGAATACTAGAGTGGTTGCCATGCCCTCCTCCAAGGGATCTTCCCCACCCAGGGATGAAACTCAGGTGTCCCACATGGCAGGAAGGTTCTTTACCTTCTGAGCCACCACGGAAGCCCATTTACTGGGAGACATCCATCCCATCACTTCATGACAAATAGATGGGGAAACGTTGGAAACAGTGGCAGACTTTATTTTCTTGGACTCCAAAATCACTGCAGATGGTGACTGCAGCCACAAAATTGAAACGCTTGCTCCTTGGAAGAAAAGGTGGGACAAATCTAGACAGTGTATTAAAAAGCAGAGACATTACTTTGCAACAAAGGTCCATCTAGTCAAAGCTAGGGATTTTGCAGTAGTCATGTATGGATGTGAGAAATGGACTATAAAGAAAGCTGAGCGCTGAAGAATTGATGCTTTTGAAGTGTGATGTTGGAGAAGACTCTTGAGAGTCCCATGGACTGCAAGGAGATCCAACCAGTCCATCCTAAAGGAAATCAGTCCTGAATATTCATTGGAAGGACTGATGCTAAAAGTGAAGCTCAGTACTTTGGCCACCTGATGCAAAGAAACAACTCATTAGAAAAGAGCCTAATGCTGGGAAAGATTGAGGGCAGGAGGAGAAGGGAATGACAGAGGACGAGATGGTTGGATGGCATCACCGACTCTGCAGACGTGAGTTTGAGCAAGCTCCGTGAGATGGTGAAGGACAGGGAAGCCCGGTGTGCTGCAGTCCGTGAGGTCACAAAGAGTCAGCCAGAACTGAGTGACTGAACAAACCAGTAAATATTCTTTTTTCAACTAAATGCCTTTAACTAAAAATACCTTCAACAAAAAAAGGGAAAAAAGGAAATGGAATTTTCTCTTTCGTACTTTATATAGTTTTCAATTTAGAGCCTAAAAAAATTGCTTTTTTGTTTTCCCTATTTTTAGTCAAAAGCATCCAAGTGAATGAGCATGACTTAGGTACCAGAGACAGGACTGTGGGGCCTTTTCACACTTAGAACATGTGAAAAGCCCCTTTCATTAAAGCGATTAGAGCTGTTACTTTTGGGAACTGCTATTCCTGGTGGCCACCGCACTTTCCCTCTGGGCCTAGAGGTCACCTTGTTCCAGAGGAAGCGCTGTCTCTGCCTGCCTCAGCGCAGCTAGCTGTACCTGCAGCACCACCACATTCTGCCGCAGCTCAGATGTCGGACGTGTGCATGTCTGTGGCACTTCTGCCTTTTTAGATTATAATTGCACACTTGCACTTGAAGACAAGACCAACAATTTCTGTTTTCAGTCGTGACTTGAGGCTTGTGGGGTCGTAGTTCCCACCAGGATTGAGCCTGAGCTACCACCGTGGAAGCAGTGGGCCCAGGGAATTCCCATGACCACCGAAGTTTCTTTTAATGTTTTTTGGTCTGTTGATTTTTTTTTCAAACTTTAACTTTTTACTTTGTATTGGAATATAGCTAATTAACAGTTTTCTGGTAGTTTCAGGTGAACGGCTGAGGGCCTCAGCCGTGCACATCCGTGTATCCCTCTCCCCCAGCCCCTCCCATTCAGGCTGCCACGTGACACTGAGCAGAGCTCCCTGTGCTTACAGCAGGTCCTGTCGTGTGTCCATTTTGAGTACAACAGTGGGAACATGACCTTCCCAGGCTCCCTAACTGTCCCTTCCCCCCAGCAACCACAGGTTCATTTTCTAAGTCTGTGAGTCTCTTTCTGTTTTGTAAGTTCACTGGTATCATTTCTTTTTAGATTCCACACATAAGGGATGTCATACGACATTTCTCCTTTTCTGCCTGACTTACTGCACTCAGTATGACACGCTCTAGAGACCACCAGCTTTTGAAGAACAAACTTGAAGACCCTCTCCTCTCTAATGTACCTAACCCATTCTCTCAGGTTTTCATCTATATCAGGTTCCTCTACAGTAATTCTCAGGCTTCTTTTTTTTTAATCTTGTCATTGCAGAATTGATGTGAAAAAGAAAGTGAGATAATGTGTTAAACTGGTTCACAATGTATGAAGCTATAAGAATGTAAGAGAACGGATCTTCCTGGTGGCCCAGTGGTTAAGAATCCACCAGCCAATGCAGAGGACCCAGGTTCAATCCCTGGTCAGGGAACTAAGATCCCACATACGTCAGGCAGCTAAGCCTGTGAGCTGCAATTACTGAGCCTCTGTGCTCTAGAGAAAAAAAAGAAGAAGAATGTAAGAGAAAAACGTACCTCGTTGAAGATGTCTACACCTCTTCACCCCTTTTTTGGGGCCCAAAGAAACTCAAAGCTTCCCCAGTCTGGGTCTCCATGTATCACTCTTCTGTAGCTCTTAGCATGTGGTGGTTTTACGTTTATTTGTGTCTTTATCTGACTCTCCCGCCAGCTGCCTGAGTTCAGTGGCCGCGTTTGCTTTTGCTCATCAGCGACTGGCTCAGGGCAGGTTGTGAATGAATGGTCGCTGGAGGTAAGTATTGCAATGATAGCTGTTGCTTTGGGGGACTGCTATCATTTGTGGGCAAATGGATGAGGGGAAAAGAAAACAAGAAAGACTCATGAGGTAGGAAAGCATTTCTCAAACCTCCCTTACCCAGCGTTCTGATGGTCTGCAGGTGACCTCTGGTGGGTCAAACATGCTTTTAGAATTTCTTCCACTCTGGCCTGTGTGCTGCCTTGGAAGTTCCTCAGTGTACTCCTGGTCCCCAGATGGAGAATTCTTTACACTGATTGCCTCAGTCAGTGTATTAGATTGCAAAAGCCCTGAGGCACCACTTATGAGAGGAAAAATGCCCTCTAACCATGACCAAGGGGAGCATACTCATTTTTTTCAAGGGAATCTCTGTTGGCTTCTCTAAGAGTGCAATAGCTTACACACACACACACACACACACACACACACACACACACACACACACACAGCATGTGGGATCTGGTTCCCTGACCAGGCCTCCAGCCCGGGCCCCCCGTGCTGGGATCACGGAGTTTCAGCCGCCAGGCTACCAAGGAAGCCCTGAAACAGCTTCAATACTGTGAGCAGCCTCACTATTTCCACGTGGCCGTTGTTCTAATTGCATGTCCTAGTCCTGCGGCTTAGAATCCCTCGTCCCTGAAGAGCCATGAGCTTGAGCCCAGAGGGCCTGGCTGGGCGGCGGATTGCCCAGGGATCGGCCTGGGGAAGCAGCGTCCCCCTCCAGGAGGTCCTGGAGCTCAGGGCACCCCGGCTCCCGGCACTTGGAGTCGGATGGAGTTCGTTCTGCTCCGGGGTGTGCAGCTGTCGCTTGACAGCCCTACATAATCCAAGCAAGGAGGACGACTTCCACAAAGGAAATAAAAATCCAGCTTGCGAATGGATTTCATGCAAGGTCCAACCAGGAAAACAGACTCCTCTGGGCATTGTAAACAAGGGATTAAAGGCAGATTATACTGGTGAAGGAAGAGCTGAGATGCCACCAGGGGTGATGAGACCTCCCAGAGGGGAGCAAGCTCTCTTAGGCTCAAGGGACAAAGAAGGGAAGTGGTGTTACCAGCATCCAGGGTTCAGGGCCACTCATAAGGGGAGGAGAGAGTCAGTGATTAAACATACAGATTCCTGACCACACCCCAGAACCCCAGAACTGGAATTTCCAGATAAAGAACCTAGGAACCTGCAGTTTTAACACATTTTCTTGGCATGTCTAATCATTGGTTAAGTGTGGAAAATCCCCTTTTGAAATAACCAAGCAAAAGCAAAAATTCCAAAATATTAAACTTCATCCAGTAGACTGGAGCTCAAACACTGGCTATGCCGGGATTCACTAGTTAATAACCTCAAGTGTTTTATCCAGTCCCTTTGGGCCTCAGTCTCCCTGTCTGTCATGACTTAGCAACAAAATAGCAACGAGAGCAAAGCACCTCCCTGTGTGTGGAATAGTAGCAGTGATGATATGCTACGGGACAGGGTTGCTAAACATGGAAAGGACCTATGCGTGTGAACTCCAAATGTGGCAGAGCTGCTAGCAGCAAATCTGGAACTGAGAACTTTCTAGTCTATGCTCACCATGAACTTTCCATCGAAACCTGCCTTTTGGTTGATTCATAGAGCAGTAGTTCATAGGAACTCCTGAAACAGCCAGGTTTCCCCCCAAAGAATTAGAAATTTGATTCTATTCTCAAAGCTATACTACCTGCATACTTACCAAGAAAGTATTCAGGAACAGAGGAGTGTGTGTCTTGACACCTTGGTGATGTCTTCCACCCAGAACCATTCATTCACCTCCTTACCCACTGACCCTTAATAGATCTACCTCATAAACTCCTGGTCATTCTTTAATCATCACAGCAGAGGAGGTACCACCTACTCTGGGAAGTCTCTTCTATCTCCCTCTCTCCAGACAGAAGAACCATCACTACAGCCTTCATTTTACAGCACTTACCATATAAAGACTAAGGCCGAGAAAAACAAGCATCATATATTAATGCCTATCTATGGAATCCAGGAAAATGGTGCAGAGGAACCAGTTTGCAGGACAGGAATAGAGACACAGGCACAGAGAAGGGGAGGGAGGTGGGATGGATTGGGGGGCTAGCACTGACATACACACGACTATGTGTCAGATAGCTATTTGGTAGGAAGCTGCTGAATAGTGCAGGGAGATGGGCTTGGTGGGATTCACGGTGGTGGGAGGGAGGCTCAGGAGACAGCGGGGACCCGTGTGCACACAGCTAATCCGCTGTGTGCACAGCAGAAACCAGCACAGCAGTGTAAAGCAATTATACTCCAATAAAAAATGGCCAAGGCAGTAAGGGACAGACCTGGGTTTGAGCCCCTCCCCTTGACTGCTCAGATGGCACGGAACCATTACCTCACACACTCTCTCTCTCTCCAACCCGCTTCCAAAGTTGCCCTAACCATTCTGCGTGGGGCAAAGGGGGAAGCCTGTGTCTGCCATTGAGCTGTGACTCCTGTAGGCATCCATTCCAGAGCAAACCTCATGCTCTGTTCATTTCTGTGTCCTAAAATCTAGCACACGACACGATTCATAACAGAACAGGTCAAGGTATGGTCCCAGATCAGCACCATCAGCATCACGCAGAGACATGCAGATTCCTGGAAGTCAGAGGGTGGGATCAAGCAGTCTCTGTTTAACAAGCCCCACAGGTGAATTAGACGCACATCACGTCTGAGACCCAAGATGGGATGGCGCCCCCGTCCTGCCTGGTATCCAAATGCAGTTCGATTCTCAGCCCTCTGTGGACTCCTAACACCCGCTGGCTTGAGCAGCTCTGTAGTGTGTGTGGCATCGTGTTACCATTGCCCAGCTCTCTCTCTGAATTGAGTTCTTGGGGCCAGAGTTCGACCTAGTGTGTACTTAGCTGGTCACCATCTTATTCAGTGCCCGGCCCGTGGTGGGTGCTCAGCACGTCTGCCAATAGTATGGACGGACTCGCGGGCACAGCGAAGCTAGACCTGCACTCTCAAGAACACGAGGCATTTTTTTAAATTTATTTTTATTTTATTTGGCTGCACCGAGGCTTAGTTGTGGCGCACGGGATTTTCGGTCTGCACTGAGGCATGTGAGGCATTTCAGTCGTGGCCTGCAGACCCTTCTTTGCAGCATGTGGGATCTAGTTCCCCGATCAGGCACCAAACCCCAGGCCCCCTGCTTTAGGAGCTCGGAATCTTAGCCACTTGAATACCACGAAAGTCCTGAACAAGATACATTTTTAAGAGCTAGAAGGAACGTTAGAGAAAATTTTGTATCGATGCTAACTGAAGTCCAGATGAGAAGGGCTCCCAGGATAGGACAGTGCTTTAGTGGTGAGATGAGCCCTGAACGGTGTCTTAGGATGCGGTCTTGATGTCTCAGTACAGTGGAGAGATGCCATCAGCAGCGCACCCCTGGGGGTCTGTGAGAGGCTGAATCTTAGCCCCCTCCCCGCACCTGTTACACCCGAATCTGCATGTTAATAGATTCATCTCATTACAGGTTGAGAGGCTGTTTCATTTTGACTCTGTCACTGGGCTTTCATCTAAACTAATCTCTCACCCTCTAGCTGACGGTCCTTTTTTGTTGTTGCTTTGTTTTCTAAAGATGACATTCAATTTCCTACTGAATCCACACGTGTGAGGAATTTATTAAGGAGGGGAAGGTAGTGGTGAAATTAATTAAACTCACTCAGTGCCTTGGAAACAAAGCTTTAACAAATGATCAGAAAAAGTTCCTTCAGTGCACTTGGGAAAACTGATTTCTCGTTTTGAATAGCACTCAGCCTGGCTCAGATTCAGGCAAATGTCAGCTGCTCCAGCTCATAAAAGGTCAACACATTATTTCAAACACCTTTACGCTCATCTCAAAATGGAAGCATCACGAAGACGTAAGCTCACACCGCAGTGTCCTCGACCTTGGACTCAGTCCGGCCAGCTTTGTGCCCTCGGGTCTAAGGCGGGACCGTTTGAGGCCTTGTTCTCACCCATCTGAAGCAGAGCCAGCTTTCTGTCTTGGTTATGGGAGTAGAGAAATAGCATGAAACGGGGACGTCGGCAGGTCATCAGCATGAAACAGTTCCTCTAGAGTTTCCCCTTCTGCCCCTAAGTCGAAGCCTAAGGGCTGCCTACAGTCAGTAAAATTCTGTGACTTGGGTCTCTTATTTCAAAGAAATAAACTATCCTTGATGCAAACTAGTGATGGCATTTGGCAGATACAAGAAAAAAAGGAGGGAATATTAAAAGCATGGGTTATATGCAAATCCTATAATTGGTTTCTTCCAAAGGTATTTGCTGTATCTGTAAACTGATAATAGGAAGGCAGAGGCTCTTTGGGTTTGGTTCAGGAAAATCCCCTGGAGAAGGAAATGGCAACTCGCCCCAGTATTCTTGCCTGGAGAATACCACAGACAGAGGAGCCTGGTGGGCTACAGTCCATGAGTTGCAGAGAGTCGAATGAGTGAGTGACTATCACTTTTACATCTTTATAAACTCAATGCCAAGCACACAGAAACTGCCCATTAAATGCCTTTGAACTGATCTGAATGGAGTACAGTCTAATCTGTCACTTACATACATCAAAGATAGCAAACGCTATAATGCCTTCAGAATAAGCACTACCGTATTGGAAACGGTTTATCTTAAAGACTTACCTTGAAAGGCAAGGCACAAGGTTTTCATTCTGACTGAGACAGAATTACAGGAGCTGGATTTAAGTTCCCAGCTGAAAAACTCAAAGAGCAGGAAAAATACAGCTGAGGACCTTGGGTATCAGGCAGTGATTCCTGAGAGCCGGAAAACAAAGCAGGCACTCCCTAAGGCTGTCCACACTCTCTGTCTTGAGAGAGTTTTCAGCTGTGGCAGGAAAGAAGACAGGACAGGGAGAAGGAATCTCAGTGGAGCCTGGAAGTTTCCCTGAGTTGGGAAGACAGAGCCAAGAGTCCAGGGAAACCAAAACAGCTTAGTATCCACAGGGCAGAGAGCAGGAAGAAAGAGAAGCGCAGAAAGAATTCTGGAGATCTAAAGAGTCCTTAGCTGAACAGGGATCAGCTCATGTGTGTAAGGAAACCACAAAAGCCCAAGGAGAACACTACCCCCGAGGATTAGAAGTCACGTCGCTGAGCACTCACGCGAGGCCAGGAATTATACTCATTCTACCAGTGGGACTGGAAAATGTCATGATTGAAGGACCTGGGTGGACTACACAGGAGGCCTCCCTTTAGCAGGACAGAATTCACCCTAGATGGAACAGCCCCCAGTCCTTAAATACACACCTGAAAAGATCAAATGGTTTCCAAATAACTGTGTCCCAGAAAAAAATGCTGAACAATATTTTTAGCAATGTAAAAATACATGGAACTCAACAAGGTAAAATTCACAATGTCTGGCATCTACTAAAAAATTACCAGGCGTGTAAAGAAGTAGGAGAAAGGATAGTCTTTTTAGTGACTACCCAAACGTGAAAAAGAAATGTCCTTGAATTTATATCTTATGCTGTATATAAAAATGAGTTCAAATGTATCATCAACTTAAATGTAAAACTTAAAAACATAAGAGGAAACTTTTGTGAACTTGGGTTAGGCAGAGGTTTCTATATATGGCTACCAAGAACACAATCCATAAAGAAAAAAATGATAAACTGAATTCCATTAAAATTAAAAACCTATCCTTCAGAGAATGAAGACACAAGAAAATATCTGCAGACTCCATATCTGATAAAGGACTTGTATCCAGAATAATCTATTAAAACCTCCCTAAATTTAATAATAAAAAAGGAATAATGTAATTTTTAAGAGCAAAAATTTATAGACACTTCACCATAAAGATGGATGGATAGGAAGTAAGCATATAAAAAGATGTTCTGCATCATTAGTCATTACAGACATGCAAATTAAAACCACAATGAGATAACACTACACACATTAATCTGGCTAAAATTTAAAAGACTGATCATATCAAGTGTTGACAAGGGTTTGAAAGAATCGTAACCTCCATACAATGCTGATCAGAAATGAAAAATTGTTACAACCATTTTGGTACGCAGTTTGTCGATGCCTTAAAATGTTAAACACACATCTATCATATGAATCAGCAATACACTCCCAGCTGTTTCCCCAAGGGAAATGAAAGCATGTGTCCATAAAAAAAAGGTGCAGTTGTTCATAGCAGTATTATTTGCAATAACCCCAAACTACAAACAACTCATGCATCTATCAGAAGGGTAGATGAACAGCAGTGTATCCACACAATGGTTGCTGCTTGGCGATAAAGGGGTGCAGTCCTGACACATCTGCGACATGTGCGAGCCTCGGAGTAACTGTGCTCTGTAGAGGGAGCCAGACAAAAGGGGTAAATACTGTATGAGTCCATTGATCAAAATGCTCAAGAACGCAGACTAGGCTGTAGTAAGAGACATGAAGGGAGGAAGGGTCCTTGGGGAGAGGGGTATACATATGCCTAAGTCTTACGCACTTAAAATTATGTACAGTTCATTGTATGTCAATTATAACTCAGTAACACTATTTAAAAATGAGCACAGTTCTGGAAAGACTTTCGAGTGAGCTGGGCTGTCTCAGCGTGTGCACGTCCTCAGCTTCCATGCCTCTGCGTCCCTGGTCATGGTCCCCCCACCCCCAGACTGGAATGCCCTTCCTCTGCTTGCCAAAGTCCTCTTGCTCCCTTAGCCCCATCTCAAATGCCCTTGTCTTCCAGAAGTATTTCCTGATCCTTGCAATCTAGCAGCCTTCCTTGGATAATCTGCACTTCTTTAATGGCACACCTGTTCTGCCATGCATTATAATTATTTTGGTTCTGTCCCCCTCACTAGACTATAAATGGTTTGGACGACATCCAGCTGCTCTTTGTATCCCACCCCACATCATGCCTAGAAGGCTCCTGTATCCATGTATGAGTATTTAACTATTTCTTTTTTAAGAAATTATTTTATTATTCTTATTGTTATTTTACTTATTTTTAATTTTTGGCCTTGCTGTAGGGCATGAAGGATGCTAATTACCCAACCAGGGATCGAACCCACACCTCTGCATTGGAAGTGTTGAGTCTTAACCCCTGGAGCCAAGGAAGTCTCATATATGGATACTGTGGAATTCAATATCTGGAGGACCCACTTCTCCAAAGACACACACATTAATCCATAAAGCCAGTGGTCATGGTAGAATGCACTTTCCTCTGCTGAAGTGTAACCTTAGTTCTAAGGCTCTCTCCTTGCGTTTCCATCGCACGCACCTCTGTACCCACAGACACGTCCTAGCTGGCCTCTCTCCCTCCCGCCCCCTCCCGCCCCACTCTCATGCCAGGAGCAGAAAGCTGTAATTCCTTTATTTGCAACAATTTCCCAGTTCCACTATTTTAACATGTATTTTCTCTAAAAGAAAAAACTAATGAAGTCAAAACAAAGCCAAACAGATCTAACCCACAGCTTTGCTGCTGCTCAGAGAGACTGAGTCTCCTCGCACCTCGCTCTGCACCTTGGCATTCCCTGTGAGAAGGCGGAAGGCTGACTCTCGTGTAGAGTGGCCTTTGGAAGTGAGGGCTGATCATCTGCATGATTCTGATTTTCACCCTCGCTTGCAACCAGCGCGGAATTGCATGACAATTTGAAACTTGTCTGGATAGTTCAGATATACGTTTTTTTTACATAGCAATTTTGTGGGTAGCTGATTTATTTGTTTCTGCTGGTTTAAATCCTTCACGTAATGAAAATGATTATTGCTATCTACACAAGAGGTGAAAGTGTCTTTGAGCAGAGGCTTCGTGGAGAAAATAATTATGAAGCTGTCATTTTCATAAATACTTTGACAGTGAAGTATCTGCAGATACTCTATGGGCTTCCCTGGTGTCTAGTAGTGAAGAGTCTGCCCCCAATTCAGGGGCCACAGACTCGGTCCTTGGTCCGAGGAGACCCAACACGCCCCAGAGCAGCTCAGCCCACGTGCCTCGATCCTGAGCCGGCACTGGAAGCCCCAGTCATGACTGCTGACCCGGATACCCAGAGCCCGTGCTCCGCATCGAGAGAAACCAACGCGCTGAGAAGCCCACTCGCCGCAATAGAGACAGCGTGCACGTAGCAACAAGTACCCAGCGCAGCCAATAAATAAATACTCACATAAATTTTTTTTTTTTAACTACGAGGTTGTTGTTATGATTATTAAAAACACTGTAATGAATGTTTCAAATACAGAAAAAGCTACTGGCCTCAAATTCAGGACAAATCCTTGGGAAAATGGTAAGGGAAGTTACATTTGCCTCTAGCACACCACCTTTCTCCGTCCTTTCCCTGCTCTCTGAGTGTGGATAAATGCGGTGCTGGGAGCTTGCTTCTAGGCTCAGTAGCACTGCTACCTGTGTGACCTTGGCTGAGCCCCTTCTCTTTTTCCAGGAGTTAGGGTTTTGGTTTTTTTATGTTTAAAGTGAGTGGTTGCATTAAATGATGTCTAACAGGTCAGGAAGCAAGAGTTAGAACTGGACATGGAACAACAGGCTGGTTCCAAATAGGAAAAGGAGTATGTCAAGGCTGTATACTGTCACCCTGCTTATTTAACTTCTATGCAGAGTACATCATGAGAAACACTGGGCTGGAAGAAACACAAGCTGGAATCAAGATTGCTGGGAGAAATATTAATAACCTCAGATATGCAGATGACACCACCCTTATGGCAGAAAGTGAAGAGGAACTAAAAAGCCTCTTGATGAAAGTGAAAGTGAGAGTGAAAAAGTTGGCTTAAAGCTCAACATTCAGAAAACGAAGATCATGGCATCTGGTCCCATCACTTCATGGGAAATAGATGGGGAAACAGTGGAAACAGTGTCAGACTTTATTTTTCTGGGCTCCAAAATCACTGCAGATGGTGACTGCAGCCATGAAAGTAAAAGACACTTACTCCTTGGAAGGGAAGTTATGACCAAACTAGATAGCATATTCAAAAACAGAGACATTACTTTGCCAACAAAGGTCCGTCTAGTCAAGGCTATGGTTTTTCCAGTGGTCATGTATGGATGTGAGAGTTGGACTGTGAAGAAGGCTGAGCGCCGAAGAATTGATGCTTTTGAACTGTGGTGTTGGAGAAGACTCCTGAGAGTCCCTTGGACTGCAAGGAGATCCAACCAGTCCATTCTAAAGGAGATCAGCCCTGGGATTTCTTTGGAAGGAATGATGCTAAAGCTGAAACTCCAGTACTTTGGCCACCTCATGCAAAGAGTTGACTCATTGTAAAAGACTCTGATGCTGGGAGGGATTGGGGGCAGGAGGAAAAGGGGACAACAGAGGATGACATCACTGGATGGCATCACTGACTCAATGGACGTGAGTCTGAGTGAACTTCAGGAGTTGGTGATGGACAGGGAGGCCTGGTGTGCTGTGATTCATGGGGTCACAAAGAGTTGGACATGACTGAGTGACTGAACTGAACTGAACTAAACTGAACTTCCTTCTAGATTGCTAATTCTTTGACCACTCATTCTTTCTCGGTTCTCTGCTGGCCGGTGGCTGTTAACGACCTTTGTGGAAGGCTTCCTGGGTATTAGTGGCTTAGGTGCCATCCTCCACAGCTGCACACCTTCATTTATGGGGGCCATAGACATACAGTGGGTAACCCACTCCAGTATTCTTGCCTGGAGGATTCCATGGATTGAGAAAGCTGGTGGTCTACAGTCCACGGGGCAGCAAGAGCATCCTCGGACACGACCGAGCCACCGACACACAGAGACATGCACTGCTTTTGCCCTTTTCTTCCCCTCCCTCTTTGAAAAGAAAGACTTAGTTGAAATTAAAACTGAATGGCTAAGCGACATTTTGGTGCTGTTACTGTCTGTAAGCAGCTGCCAACTTCACATGGTTAATTACTGCTTAAATAATTTATTGAGAATTTAGCAAAAGATTCTCTGCTCCTCAAATGAATACAGATTCTTCTCTTGTGTTAGGAAATTTCTCATGTTTTTTGAAAGCGTAAGAAAGTGTGTGTTGTTGTCCAAGATTGCTAGGCTGTAATCTCGGTGATTATAGGACCCCAAACCGTGTCAAGTTGCCCCTCCCCTCCTGTACCTAACACCATGTTAATAGATACCAGACACTCAGTAAATAATTGATAAGTTAACGAATGAGAAAGGCGTCTCACAACTTTGTAAATATATCAGGTCAATGAATCTTGCTGTTTTTCGTAAGGCTCTGACATAAATGAGTTAGATAGCATCCACTGCTGTCCTTGCCCCTCAGAGATAAGCACTTGGAATTAATATTCCTGGCTGCTTCAGTTCTGTGCCATCGTTTTACCCTGCTCTATGCATTTGCAAGGCTGCCTTTTACATCTAATCCAGGTAAAAAGGCTCACAAGATTACACAGTGATTATTTTAGCCCAAGAAAATTATGTATGGCAAGTTGTGTGATAAACATTATAATATGAAATAGAATGCAATAAATATTTCTGAGCTGATTGCTATTGCACAATACCCATGCAAACCAGCCTTCTCATGGGACCTTAAAACATGTTTGACTTATTTAGTATACTAAGCTTATGACTTAGAACTGAAGACACTTTGTGCCATAGGATTACATTCCATTCTTCAAGACTAAAAAGGCTGGGGACTTCCCTTGCAGTCTGGTGTTAGGGTTCTGCCCTTCCAATGCCGGGGGCGTGGGTTCTATCCCTGGTCGGGGAATTAAGACCCCACATGCTGCACAGCCTGCCCAAATAAATATGCATTAAAAATAGAAAATAAATGTAATCCGTTCCCCCTACCCCTGAGAAAAAGACTAGAAAGGTTAATTTCTAGTAAGGGAAAACACAAAACAAGAAACAGCCAGTGGAGGCAGTTGCAGAGCTTTGACTAGAAGGGAAATTACCACAGAGATGAGACAACCTTTCATAGTAGACAGAGCCATCCATTCAGTTAGCCAACACTTACAGAGTGTTCCCTGCACCATAGGCCAGCACGTATGGATATACCTGCCTGCATGCGTCAGGCAGTGCAGATGAACTGAAGATAGTTCTGGTCTAGGCCACGCCCTCAGAATTTATCATCTGGTGAGGGAGATAAACTGTAAAAGGATGAATCTTGAAAGAAACTGTCAGCTGACCAGAAGTGGACAGTGGGGTAGGACGATAAAGAAGTACGTGTCAGAGCTGCGTGTCAAGTGCTCTCTGGACATTTCTAGAAATGTGAGCATGAGTACCGCTGACGCTACCGCCATGCCTGTGGCAGAGAGCGGTGTGCGACTCTGCCACCGTACTTCCAGGAGCAAAGTGCTTCCCACTCAAGTACCTTACTTCCACGTGACTTTACTTCCTTGTCAAATCTGGACCTTCTTCATTTTTTATTGTCTTGGTAATCGGCACTGCCCTTCGTTCAGTTGTACAAGCCAGACAACCAGGAAGCCTCCTCACTCTTCCCTGTGTCCAACCCATCATGAAGCCCCATCAGCTTATTTTCTATTCATTTCTAATCCATGTGTGTCATGCTATTTCCCCCACTGGATACTGCACACGCCATACACTAAAAATTACTCATTGTTTACCTGGAATTCAGATTTAACCAGGCATCTTGTATTGTTATATGTGAAACCTGCCAACCCTAGCCCAATTAACCTAATTCAAAAGAGCAAAAACTGGTCCTCAGGCGGCCAAAGTACTGGAGTTTCAGCTTCAGCATCATTCCCTCCAAAGACATCCCAGGGCTGGTCTCCTTCAGAATGGACTGGTTGGATCTCCTTGCAGTCCAAGGGACTCTCAAGAGTCTTCTCCAACACCACAATTCAAAAGCATCAGTTCTTCAGTGCTCAGCCTTCTTCACAGTCCAACTCTCACATCCATGCATGACCACAGGAAAAACCATAGCCTTGACTAGACGGACCTTTGTTGGCAAAGGAATGTCTCTGCTTTGAATATGCTATCTAGGTTGGTCATAACTTTCCTTCCAAGGAGTAAGCATCTTTTACTTTCATGGCTACAATCACCATCTGCAGTGATTTTGGAGCCCCAAAAAATAAAGTCTGACACTGTTTCCACTGTTTCCCCATCTATTTCCCATGAAGTGATGGGACCGGATGCCATGATCTTCGTTTTCGGAATGTTGAGCTTTAAGCCAACTTCTTCACTCTCCACTTTCACTTTCATCAAGAGGCTCTTTAGTTCCTCTTCATTTCTGCCATAAGGGTGGTGTCATCTGCATATCTGAGGTGATTGATATTTCTCCTGGCAATCTTAATTCCAGCTTGTGCTTCTTCCAGCCCAGCATTTCTCATGATGTACTCTGCATGTAAGTTAAATAAGCAGGGTGACAATATACAGCCTTGACGTACTCCTTTTCCTATTTGGAACCAGTCTGTTGTTCCATGTCCAGTTCTAACTGTTGCTTCCTGACCTGCATACAGATTTCTCAAGAGGCAGGTCAGGTGGTCTGGTATTCCCATCTCTTTCAGAACTGTCCACAGTTTATTGTGATCCACACAGTCAAAGGCTTTGACATAGTTAATAAAGCAGAAATAAGTGTTTTTCTGGAACTCTCTTGCTTTTTCCATGATCCAGTGGATGTTGGCAATTTGATCTCTGGTTTCTGACTTTTCTAAAACCAGCTTGAACATCAGGAAGTTCACTGTTCCTGTATTGCTGAAGCCTGGCTTGGAGAATTTTGAGCATTACTTTACTAGCATGTGAGATGAGTGCAATTGTGCAGTAGTTTGAGCATTCTTTGGCATTGCCTTTCTTTGGGATTGGAACGAAAACTGACCTTTTCCAGTCCTGTGGCCACTGCTGAGTGTTCCAAATTTGCTGGCATATTGAGTGCAGCACTTTCACAGCATCATCTTTCAGGATTTGAAATAGTTCAACTGGAATTCCATCACCTGCACTAGCTTTGTTTGTAGTGATGCTTTCTAAGGCCCACTTGACTTCACATCCCAGGATGTCTGGCTCTAGGTCAGTGATCACACCATTGTGATTATCTGGGTCGTGAAAATCTTTTTTGTACAGTTTTTCTGTGTATTCTTGCCACCTCTTCTTAATATCTTCTGCTTCTGTACTTTGGCCACCTCATGCGAATAGTTGACTCATTGGAAAAGACTCTGATGCTGGGAGGGATTGGCAGCAGGAGGAGAAGGGGACGACAGAGGATGAGATGGCTGGATGGCATCACTGACTCGATGGACGTGAGTCTGAGTGAACTCTGGGAGTTGGTGATGGACAGGGAGGCCTGGCGTGCTGCGACTCATGGGGTCGCAAAGAGTCGGACACGACTGAGCGACTGATCTGAACTGAGACTTAAAATGCTGTGCTCTAGATTGAACCATGGAGTGGATTGTTTGTTTTGTCAGTATATGGTACTGATATTCTAGAGACAAATGTATATTTATTTAACCTGCAGAACACCTGTGTATTTAGACAGCTTTAAAAAAAAAAAAACGGAAAACTCCAGTTGAGTAAGGTCAGACCACAGAATATTTTGTGAGGTACAGATGAAGTGTGGAGCAGAAAAGCAAAATGTTTTCCCTAGTTTGACATTAGCTAACTCCTCTTCTAAAACTTTGATAACAATATTGTTTCCCTAAGAGAGGCCAAAGTGCTGAAATTCTTCACATATTTTGTAAATTTATGTATTACTGAAGCACTGAAACCTAGCCAATGCAAGAGATATTGTCAGGTTCCCTCAGAGCTGAGCAGAATACTATATCATGCATGACCTGTTTTTGAAATGGGATTTTGCAAAAAAACAGCAGAACACCTTCTTCAGGCTTCTTTTCCATTAACTGCTCACACTTGACACGTCCCATGGATGATCTCATGGGCTCCCTCATGGCAGCCAGATTCCTCCATCTGTGTTCTTCACTGGGCAGTGTCATTTTAAGCAGTAGAATTTATTCTGGCTAGAGGGTGTTCGCATATCTCAAAGCTATGGTTTTTCCATTAGTCATGTATGGATGTGAGAGCTGGACCATAAAGAAAGCTGAGCGCCAAAGAGTTGATGCTTTTGAACTGTGGTGTTGGAGAAGACTCTTGAGAGTCTGTTGGACTGCAAGGAGATCAAGCCAGTCAATCCTAAAAGAAATCAACCCTGAATATTCACTGGAAGAACTGATGCTGAAGCTGAAACTCCAATATTTTGGCCACCTGATGTGAAGAGCCGACTCATTGGAAAAGACACTGATGCTGGGAAAGATTGAGGACAGGAGAAGGGAGTGACAGAGGATGCGGTGGTTGGATGGCATCACCAACTCAGTGGACATGCATTTGAGTAAACTCCAGGAGACAGTGAAGGACAGGGAGGCCTCACGTGCTGCAGCCCATGGGGTTGCAGAGACACCACTTAGCGACTGAACAACAGCAGAGTTCTCATAGAGTTCACGTAGCCAGACTAAGAAGTTCAACACCAACCACGTGATGAAAGCTATTCTAGAAGAAGCGCCTTTGTTACCCCTGCTGACCAGCCACCCCCAGCCCACATGGCTGCCTCGGCTTGCACCTGTGACACCCCGGCACTGGCCAGGCTCTCCCACTGCTGCCAGTAAGAGCTGGGCAACCCTGCCACCGTGTGTCCAAAGGATGGGTCCCAAAGGCAGCTGCCTTCTCCATGACCTGCTTCAGAACTGCTGTTTTGAGTGAGTAGCTCGGTGCCCTAGCAGCAACGAAGGCTGAGAACTGGAGTTCTGGCTTCTACCTTGGGGAAGCTCAACTTAAGGTGGGAAAACTTTCCGAATAGGTAGGAAGGGAGTTCAAAAGATACTGAGCGACCACCAGTGTGAAAAACGTTCACTTCTCTTTTACGCAACCGACCAGGCTTTACAAACATGATGATTAAGGTGCAAGCTTTGCATTTAGATGGACTTTGGTTTCAGTTCTAGCTTCGCCTTCTGGGAGACCAAACAAACTGGCCCCCCCGAGGTGCCACCTCTTTTCCATGATGTAAGCACATTACTACCGTTCCTCTCGTAGGAGGGTGGTAAGGGTAAAATGAGAAAAATATACTTGTTTGGGGGTGGAGTTTACCTCCCCATAGGACAAATACTCATCCCCATTTTGAATATTGTTTCTAGCATATTTTATCTCTTTCTTTTAAAATCTTTTAGCTACAACCACTTTGGGGATTTTATTAATGAATCTGTTTCTTCTATAGTGTTGTCTTTTTCACATTACAACACTACTGTGATTTAGTGATTTAAAACAGATTTCTTTTCTTTAGTGTTGTCTTTTTTTCATGGGCTTCCCTGGTGGCTCATATGGTAAAGAATCCGCCTGCAATTTGGGAGACCTGGGTTCAACCCCTGGGTTGGGAAGATCCTGTAGAGAAGGGCACGGCTCTTCTGGCCTGGAGAATTCCATGGACTGTACAGTCCATGGGGTTGCAAAGAGTCGGACATGACTGAGCAACTTTCACTTTCTTTTTTTTTCACTTAAGACTGATTTTCCTAATGAATCATTTCACTAACAACATTATGGCCAAAGGCAGGCAAGCCCTCATTTTCTTAAACTTTTTTTCTAGTATTTTCTCTGATTACATTGCAAAAATTTTTTCATAAATTGCATAAAAACAGAAAAGTAGAAATAAAAATACATTAGAATTCCACCATCTAGCAGTAGCCACTATTAAAGGTGTGCTACGGATTTGTCTCTTGGGAAGTTTTTTATCAACCACTGGCTTCACAGATTTGTGAAACAGGAAACAAACGCGGTCTGAGTGCCCCTTGACTCCCAGTGATTGCTGCAAGTCCACAGGACACGTTTTCCTGACCTCCTTGGTCTGTTTTCTCCAACTTCCCATTGGATGGGAGAGGGCACCTGAAACCTTCCTTGCCAGGTAGCAAGTTACATTTCATTTACGAGCATTGCGTTAGGAGCCTTCCAGCTTTGTGTGTCCATCCACGTTTCCAAACAGGGGAAGCAGAGGATGCTGGGAAACATTGTTTGGCTTTGTGAGAGCCTTTGAGAGACTGAGAGGGGAAGAAAATTACTCTTTTATTATGAGGTTTGCCAAGTGATCTCTGAGAAGCTGTGATATCACTCACAGGCCCGCCAAGCTGCGTGGAAACGGCGCGTCTTGGCAGACGTCTCGACAGCGCCTGATTGCTCGGGGCTGGTGTGGGCCTCTATCAGAAATGGTTCCATAGGCAGTATTTACATAACCGTGGTGGCGTGTGAGAATAAACACAGCTGTGGCACTGCCCTAAATATTTCTATTCAGCAGGGAATTAAAGGAGAACTTTATCGCTTAACTACAGATAAACACAATTCATCAAGCGGTGGGCAGTTCAGCTGGGAACAAGACCGCCGTTAGGAAGGCCCGGCCTGCTGAAAATAGCCCCGTCCGCGGCCTGGCTGGCTGCTCCTTCCCCCGCCCCGTCCCCCCAGCTCCAGAAACGTCGGGCTCGTCCACTCTCAAAGAAGTTGTCTGGATTGTTTTTCCTCACTAAGCGCTCAGTCCACTTACTGAGTGTAGACCTACTGTGAGCCAGCGTGCACTGGATGCCTCTCCCTTCAGCAGCGTTCTCCTTTTCTTTCTGGGTTATAGAATTGCATGTGGGCAGGAGTAAGATTATGTTGCCAAGGAGATTTTTTATTCCCAGCGTGCCCTGAAATGGAAGCAGGGTTGACTCAGTCCTGAGTGATCTGCAGCCTACGCGTCCCTTTAGGACCCGTGTACGTGTGTGTCGGTCACTCAGGCATGTCTGACTCTTGTCATTCACAGGCAGGAATACTGGAGTGGGTAGCCCTGCCCTTCTCCAGGGGATCTTCCTGGCCCAGGGATCAGACCTGGGTCTCCCCCACTGCATGCAGATTTCATATATACATGTAAATACTTCCCAGTGGTAAGGAATCCACCTGCCAGTCCTGGACACAGATGAGAGTTGGATCCCTGGGTCGGAAAGATCCCCTGGAGGAGGAAATGGCAACCCCCTCCAGTGTTCTTGCCTGGAAAATCCCATGGGGTTTTTCTGAGGGGCCTGGCGGGCTACAGTCCATGGGGTCACAAAGAGCCGGACACAACTGAGTGGCTGAGTGCACACACACACACACACACACACGCACACATATAACTATATACATATATAACTCCACTCTCTAGAGGGGGCCACTGATACAGGTGGCCATGGATTTGTCTGTTGGGAAGATTTTTATCAACCACCAGTACCATGGATTTGTGAAACAGCTACCATGTGGTTTGAATTCCACTTGATTCCCAGTGGTTGCTACAAGTCCACAGGCCACATCTTCCTAAACACCTTCATCTGTGTTTTCTCCAGCCTCACATTGGAGGGGTCACTTGAAAGGTTAGTTGCCAGGTTACAAGTTATGTTTTATTTATTATATTATATTATTATATTTATATCATATATTTAATATATTTATTTATTATATTTTATTTTATTATATATTCAAGTTTTGTATGTCAGCCTTGCATTTCATGTATATAATTAAGAGAGAGAGAGAGACTTATAGACACATTTATCATCAGATCAGAGTAGTGGTTATATTTGTGTGGAGGGTGGAAATGGTGACTCAGAGGCTGCATGAGTGAGCTAGGATGCTGGCAGTGTTGTTTCTTGTTCTTGTTAAATGGGTGTTTGCTTTGTAACGAAGCACTGAGTTATACAAAAATAAAACCAGGATAAAATACCATGTTTAAACTAAGCAGAGGATAGAAACTGATTTTTTTCCAAGTTTCTCTATAATAATTTCATTTTCAGTTAGTAAAATTGCAAACTATTATTTGTTTCCAAGAAGATGTGCATGTATTTTGCTGGCCAGAAAGTTCTTTAGGACTTTTCAGCAGATCTTGTAGAAAAACCTGAATGAGCCTTTTGGCCAACCCATATGTAAATATGAGTAATAAGTAGCAAGTAAATAGCATAAACATAAATAGTAAGTGAAACCCAGGAAAAATTAACTTTAAAAGTATTATGAAGACCATCTTGAAGATAGGAAGGAGAAGCTGCGGACTCTTTCTGTTGAAAGTGACAGATATTCCACTCAAACTACTTGGATGACAAAAGGGACATCTTCTGTCATTTAACCAGGAAGTTCAAATGGGCAGCTCCAGCTACAGGCCTGGTGGATGTAGTGATTCAAATGATGTCATCATGAAATATCTGTCTTGACTCTAAGCATCCATATATTTTAAACATTAATGCAGCCCCCATGCAACTCTGCACGGGAAGATAGCTCCATGGTGTATCAGTTTTCTAGGACAGCCGTAACAAAATGGGCGCAGACCGGAAAGCTTAAAACAAAAGCTTCAGTTCTGGAAGCCTAAGTGTGAAGTCACAGAATGGACAGGGTTGGTCCCTTCTGAAGCTGTGAGGGAGAAGCCCTCCCAGGTAAGCCTTGGACTCGATGCATCTCCCGTGTATTCCCACGTCGTCCCCAGGCCTTCTCTGTGTCTCTCGGCATCTGTGACATTCTTATTGGATTCAAGACCCATCCTCACCCAGTGGGTAGATTAATAAGATAAGGATCTTACCATCATCCTTACTTTCATTACTTCTGCACAGATTCTTTCGAATCAGTCACATTCTGAGTTTCTGGGTAGACATGGGTTGGGGGAGATGTTATTCAGCCTTCTGCATGTGGTGAACTTCTTAGGGGCAGGGGCCCGTGCATTCTACTTGCCTCTTCAGCGCCCAACACACCTGTGTGTGTCTGGAAGACTCACAGATACTCACAGCATATTTGTGCATCTGTAAAGAAATCACTGCATGCTCCTGACTCTGTTGTGCAACCCAAGAGATTTACTGGGACTGTCTGCTTTAATAGGCATGACTGTCTGTTTACTCATGGTGTAGTGTAGAGAGAGTTAACTTGTTTATAGGTGCCCATGTGTCCAGATGTATAAAAACATTGCATCCACTCACAGAGTTTCTTTTCCCAGTAACTGAGCCAACAGTAGCCTTAAAATGCCAAAAGCTTAAATGACAACTAGCAACGTCGGGATTTACAAGTCACAGAGCATGTGCACAGTTACCACATTTGATGCATGCGTGCTCAGTCATGTTTGACTCTTTGCGATATCATGGACTGTAGCCCACCAGGCTCTCCTGTCCATGGGATTTCCCAGGCAAGAATACTGGAGCGGGTTGCCATTTCCTTCTTGTGGAGATCTTCCCCACCCAGGAATTGAACTCGCATCTCCTGCATCTCTTGCACTGGCAGGAGGATTCTTTACCAGGGCGCCACCTGGGAAGTCCAGTTATCTCACTTGGTTCGTTAGTAATCCCATGACGGTTATTGCTGTCACCTTCATTATAATCATTATCACTTGCATCATCATTGTCATCATCCCTGTTTTATAGGGATAAGGAAACCTGAAGCGTCAGGACCTTTAGTTGTATTTGAAAATTACCCAACTCAAATTGGCTTCTGCAAAAGGGGAACATGGAAGAAAATACAGGGATCTACTGAGGGTCAGGTGCAGCCGGACCAGGCGTCTCATCTCTCGGCTCTGCTTTCTTCTGCGTTGGCTTCATCTGTCGGCAGCCCGCCCCTCTCGATGGCCAGATGGCCGTCTGCAGACCTATGATTGCAACTGTTGTCTCTGTACACATGCTGGGAGAAAAGCATCACCCCAAAAGTGACTCCTGAAGAAACCCCGGGCCTGGATCTCCTTGGACAAATGGCGTCACACCTACAACCTTTAGCACACTGATGCCCCAGATCACACAGACTGAGGATGGAGGTGAAGCCTGTCATCAGCAGAGGTGGGAGTGGAAGGTGGGCCTGTAGAACCACAGGTGTCCGTGAGGAAGCGTAGGTCATAAGTGCCAGAGCCTGCGCTTTGGAACAAGGCTGCTTCAGCCAACAGGCCAGTCCTGTTGCTCTTTCTCCCCGCTTTCTCCTCGGCTTCTCCTGTTCAGATACAGTGAAAACACAGTGCATACACATGGAACACAATCGGAACATACAGCGTTACCCGTGAAGGTTCTCTTCTTAAGTGCGTAGGTTTGCTGATTCATTTTGGTTCTAATAGTCTGCAAAGATTGATCATGTTCTCAGGTTGCTTGTTGGCATTTGTATTCAGGCAGAATAAGACAATTTTTGTAACGTGGCTGTGTTTTTATGTGGCCTGCAAACGTATTTTGGTACGATCCATATAGTAAAGATACGGCTTCAACTACAGAAATTGACTTTGGGGGACTGTTGTAGCTCTCCTAATCCTGCATGTCGCTATGTTTACGTGTTTCTCCATATATAAAATCCAGCATAGAACTATTTTTTTAAATAAAACATTTTATATTTTGAAAATTATAAAAAAAAATTCCCTTCTTACCTTGTTCGGTCACTCAGTTTCCCTCCCAGTTGAACTTACCTGTATGCCTCTCCAGCCATAGGCTCCACACTTACGAGCATTTGTGTTAGTAGCTAAGTCATGTCCGACACTTTTGCAACCCCATGGACTGTGGCCCACCAGGCTGCTCTGTCTGTGGGATTCTCCAGGAAGGAATACTGGAGAGGGTTGCCATTCCTTCTCTGGGCTTACAAGCATTTATATGGATCATTTTTACATCAGTGATACGATACTGCTCTCACTGTCTGCCCCGTGCAATTTTTACTTCCACTGTGGCAGCTGTTTTTGGTTCTCAGACTCTAATGACCTCAGCCGCCCAATCTTGGGGCCATTTTCACACACCCCTTGGTTATTTTTCCACCTTAGGTCTTCATGTTCCTTTTCTTTCTCGTGCCCCTCCCCCTCCCCTCTTTCTACTTTATTTCCTCATCTTTATCTCCTTCCATCTTTATCTCTCTTTTACAAATAGGTGAAGAATTATTGGAGTTGACAGTGCTCTTTTTAAAAATGAGTTACATGATCCTACAGAATGGTTCTTTGTGGGTATGTTGTCAGAAAAATACTTTAGGAAGATGAAACCATTCCCAATCTCTTTTCACCCCCAGAGGCACAGGTTAGCCCAGGCAGTTCAGAAAGCAAAGGGACTTCAACAGACACTTGTAGCTCATATGAACCTGTGCCCCTGAGCGTGAACCTCACAAAATCCTTTTAGGTGGAACAAATAAGTAGATGGAAGGGAGAACGCAGAGTCAGGTTTGCCCCGGGTCTTCCAGGGTCTCTCAAGAAACCCATGCATCTCTCCCAGAGTTGTCTTTTCCATTCCAAGATGCTGGAAATAGTGCTTGCTTAACTGTCTAGCTTCTTCTTGAGGCTTGCCTTTTTCAAGCGCAGGTGCTCTGAAAAGGAACTGAACCACAGCCCACCCTGGAGGATTCTCCTTCTTGCCTCACTGGACCCATTTGCTTGTACCCAAATTGAGAAGAGTCTTCATTGTAAACCAGAATGTAAACTAGAGCTGACCAAGATTAGCTTTTCACTGTGACATCTCATGCACACATTATCTCACTTTTCTCTTTTCAATAATTTTAAGAGGCAAGATTGAGCCATTTTACAGATAAGAACATTGAAGTTTAGGGAGATTATGGAACATGGCTCACAGCCAGCAAGTTTTAAAGTCAGCCTTGAACCCCCACATCCACATGCTTAACAACTACCCCCTGATACTTGTGCTTTTAAATTGTTTCTTTTTAAAAAGCTGCTGAAAAAACCTCTGCATGGCCAGCCCAGGAATGGAATTTCTTTCTCTGTCTCTGCTTTTACTCCAAGACATGCATTGCACAGAGTACATTTACATTTTGACAAAATGAGTTTAAGTGAAAAATTAAGTCAAAGGAATGTATGTTTGAGACTTGTACTCGGTAATGTAATAAGAAATAAATATATATACTGGGTTGGCCAGAAAGTTATTGAAGTTTTTCCATAAGATGTTTAGGAAAAACCCAAATGCACTTTTTGGCCAACTCAGCACATGACCTTCCATGACCTTGACCAGAATCTTGTGTTGTCCCTCGGAGCTCCTAGGGACTTTCATGCCACCAGATGCTTGCATTTGCTTTAGTGTGTAGAGTTTATAGGGATTAAAATTAAATGTTTGTGCTCTTCTTCCTTTTTCCCCTTTGAGTTTGTTGAGCTGATGGAGAGGTGAATGCAGATCACTGTGTTCTGTGTTCGTTACACAAACAACTGACACCTGTTCTGCGTCAGACAAGCCAGCCGGCCTTCGTCCACCACCGTTCTGGCGGCTCTGCACAGCCATCGGCGAAAGGCTCCTTCTCCCTCTGGTGATGCTGACCCCTCTCGATCCACAGCCCGCCTCTTTTTAGAGCTGAAAGCTGCAGCTTTGTCAGAAACAAGTCTTCCTCCTCGCTCACATGTGTAAGCGTTTTCTTTCTAGTCTGCTGGCTCACAGTCCCAAACACTCGCCCTTTGCCCTCAGGATCGACTCTTCCAGAACTTTGCTTCATGCAGAGCCGCTCGGTGGTGGTTTAAGTTGTGTCCCCAAAGTCTTTGCTTCTATTCCCTTCAAGAAGTGAAGCTTAACTCTTCCTCACGAGCATCTGTTGGTCTTAGTGACTCACTTGCAGCACAAAGAATAAACCAGAAGTGATGCTGTGTGACTTTGGAGACCAGGTCATAAAAGGAATTGTAGTTTCTTCTTGCTCTCGGGGGGAATCCAGCTTCCATGTCATGGACAGTCAAGCAGCTTTTGTGAGGTAACAAGACTTTGGCATCTCAAACTGCCTGATTCTGGGGGAGTGTTATCTCAGCAATGGGGCTGATACACCCCCAGGACCTCTGATGTGTTGTCCTGGTGACGATCCCCTCCAGGCCAGCTCCTTGGGAGGTGTGAGCTTGGGCTCGGAGAGGCCCACCATGATCCTTAATCCATATAATCTGTGGACCATGTAAAGCGTTTACCCAGGCCTCAACTTCTAGAAATTCTTAATAGCTCTGCAGTGGGGTCCAAACATCTGTGTTTATTTAATTAGATGATTAAAAATTGTAATAAACTACTTCCAGGTTCCTCAAGAATACTTTCAATGGAGAACTGCTGCTGCTGCTGCGTTTGACTGTAAAAAGTCACAGGCCCCTCTATTCTATGTCCTCTCTGCTTCTCCTTTGACACTGATTGCGGGGAGGTCAGTTCACCTTTCAGCATGTTCGCCTCAGCTGCTGGGAACCCTGGCAAACAACCAAGATCAGGGCTTTCTTCATGAGGGTCTATAGAGCACCCTTCCCAAACTTAAATTGCATCAGATTTGTCTGGAGGTGGTGGCTCGTTTGGTAAAGAATGTGCCTGCAATGCAGGAGACCTGTGTTGGATCCCTGGGTCAGGAAGATCCCTTAGAGAAGGAAATAACAACCCACTCCTGTGTTCTTGCCTGGAGAATCCCATGGACGGAGGAGCCTGGCGGGCTACAGTCCATGGGGTCTCAGAGAGTCGGACCCAACTAGCAATTGACACTACATGCAAGAGTCTTGCTGGCTTTGCTCCCAGAGTCCCTAATTCAGAGGGTCCGGGGATGCGCTGAGAGGCCACACCTCTAACACGCTCCCAGAGTCCCTAATTACACACTCCCAGAGTCCCTAATTCAGAGGGTCCGGGGATGCGCTGACAGGCCACACCTCTAACACGCTCCCAGAAGATTCTGTTCTGCCAGTCAGTGGTCACACTTTGGGAACCACCACGAGCAGGCCCAGGACTTGGTGTTTAACCGCGGCCTCTCCAAGATCCTCCAACAGTGCAGGCAAGAATAACAAATGAAAACAAGTAGAACCTCATCGATTTTGCCTGAGAGGAAGTTATCTGTGGTGACAGAAATCCTCATTGGGGTTATTTGAAGGGAAGTAACGGGAAGAGGAGGGTGTCTGGGACACTTGTAATGTTCTGTTTCTTGGTCTGACTGGTGGTTGACTCGAATGTGTTCCCTTTGTGAAAATACATTTAAGCTATACACTATAATCTGTGCACTTTTCTGTCTATATGCTGTACTTTAAAAGCTGACTTAAAAGTTAACAGTAAAGATAAATGCTGTCAAAATCTGGGGAAAACGGGCCCCCTCCTCACTAGCCTGTACCTCTGTTTTTATAAACCAATTTTCCTCTGGGTATGCTGGAAACTCAACAAAGAAATATTCTCTTTTTTGCTGGCATCATTTTTTGCACGTGCGTGTGATTCCTGACAAATGACTGCTTCCCAAGCTGTCATTAAATAAAACAAAAAATCCAGGTCTTCAAAGGAAAATATTCTAAGAAAAACATTTGTGTGTTTTAAATTCCTAGAATAGTGGATATTGATAGAATACTTTGAAAAGCCAGTTGAGCGCTCATTAATGCATCAGAGAACCCTAGTTTGTGCTTGGCTAGCCAACTGCACTGAAGAGTAAGACCCTTGGTGGTGGCTGTGGTTTAGTCACTCGGTCATGTCCGACTCTGGCAACCCCAGGGACTGTAGCCCGCCAGGCTCCTCTCTCCATGGGATTTCCCAGGCAAGAATACTGGAGTGGGTTGCCATTTCCTTCTCCAAAAACTTTGGGAAGGAATGAAAACTCACCGTAGATTGACCAACCATTTCTCTGAAAAATGCCTGAGAGACTTGAGAGTATTTTTCTTCTTGGTAAGGACAAATGTAATTTTAAAAAATACCCTGTTTCATCACAGGAAACCTTTGGATTTTTAGTGAGGAGACTTGTTTTGAAGATTTCTTACTGAAAAAAAATGCTAGTTTTTGCTAAAACTCCCCTAGAGATATTTTGCTTTTTAAATCCTCCTTTTTCTGTAATTAAAGTTTATGAGTAAAAAGGTTTACTCACTCTAAAAGGCTGGTTTCAAATGTAAATGAGGCCAGGTTACATTGGGACTTCTGATTTCCAGGTGACCTGCAGAATTGTTGCTTTAAACTCAGGAGTTAAGGAGGACACTGTTGGGCATGTTTATTGGTGACGACCCCCTGGCGGAGTAAATGGCAACCCACTCTAGCATTCGTGCCTGAAAAATCTCAAGGACGAGGAGCCTGGTGGACTACAGTCCTTGGGGTCGCAGAGGGTCGGACACAGTTGCGAAGCTGAGCACACATGCATGTTGGTGATGATGCCTTGGGTCAGCTGTGGACACAACAGATGCACCTTTACTGGACACCATCCCGTCTAAAGGAGAGACATCGTAATACAGTATTTAAATGCATGGCCTTTTGAGCCTGATTAACATGGCTTCAATCCCGACATCACCAACTATCTGGCCTTGCATCAGTTCTCTGTCCCTCCCAGCTTTGTTGTTGTTCTTCAGTCGCTCTGTCGTGTCCAGCTCTTTGGAACCCTATGGACTGTAGCCCGCCAGGCTCCTCTGTCCATGGGTTTCTCCAGGCAAGACCACTGGAGCGGCTTGCTATTTCCTCTTCCAGGGGATCTTCCTGATTCAGGGATCGAACTCATATCTCTTGCATCCCCTGCATCAGTAGGCATTCTTTATTCCTGGGCCACCTAGGAAGCCCCTTTAATTCTATTATATGAGATGTGAGAGTGAAAGTCGTTCAGTTGTGTCTGAATCTTTGCGACCCCATGGACTACAGAGTCCATGGGATTCTCCAGGCCAGAATACTGGAATGGGTAGCCTTTCCCTTCTCCAGGGGATCTTCCCAACCCAGGGATGGAACCCAGGTCTCTCGCATTGTAGGCAGATTCTTTACCAGCTGAGCCACAAGGGAAGCCCAAGAATACTGGAGTAGGCAGCCTTTCCCTTCTCCAGTGGATCTTCCTGACCCAGGAACTGAACTGGGGTCTTCTCCACTGCAGGGGGATTCTTTACTGACTGAGCCACCAGGGAAGCCCATTATATGAGATTAATAATATCAATCATAGGACTGTTAGAAAAATTACAAAAAAATAATATAAAAGGATTTAAATTTTTGCCCAATGCATAATAAAAACTCAGTGAATATTACCATTATGACTGAGGAATGAAAGGAAATTGATACATGGATCATTTCATTCACTTCTGAAATTCCCAATCCCCCTAACCCTAACCCTAATTAATCAGTGGGATTTATTTGCCTGTATAAATATATGAATGGGTAAATAAAACGTATATTTTTCTCTCTGCAATAAAATTACAGATGTGGGGAGTGCTTGTCAGGGATTTGGGGTGGTGGGGGGTGCAGAACTTTGACCCCTAGGGGCGGCTGGGGGGAACGCCGGCCGCACTTGTGACCCCTAGGGGCGGCTGGGGGAAAGCGGCCGCACTTGTGAGCCCTAGGGGCGGCTGGGGGAAAGCTATGGGGATGGTGTGGTTCTGTTCTGTCCCTTGCTTGCAGTGGCGTTTCCATGAACCTGCACGTGGTAAATGGGGTCCAGCTATACACTTACATTGTGCCAGGGCCCCGGTTTTGATATCGTATTGCTGTTGTTTAGTCACTAAGTTGGGTCTGACTCTTTTTTGACCCCATGGACTGTAGCCGGCCAGGCTGCTCCATGGGATTTCCCGGGCAAGAATACTAGAGTGGATTGCCATTTCCTCCTCCAGAGGAACTCTCCCACACAAGGATCAAACCCACATCTCTTGTTGGCAGGTGGATTCTTTACCACTGAGCCACCTAGGAAGCCCTGACATTATAATATATTACAGCTGTATAAAATAGAACTATCAGAGTAAAGTGAGTGAACGGAATGAGTGAGTGAGTGAGTGGAACCATCAGAGTAAACAGAGTGGGTCGTGTCCTGGGCTTCTTTGTCCTGATTTTGCAATACTGTGTAAATTTATAAGTGCTTCACAATAAAAAATTTAAAAACCAAGAGCATCTGTCAAGAACTTCTGCCTTTTACCATAGAATTACAGTATGCAAATCTCACGCTGAATCTCAAGTGATCCCATTGGAGTTCTTGCATAAACTTTGAAATTTGACTTTAAATATAACTCTTTGGGAATTTCCTGGTGGTCCAGTGGTTAGGAGTCCAAGCTTTCACCACAGGGGGCTCAGGTTCGATCACTGGTCCAGGAACTAATATCCCAAAAGCCTCCCAGTGCAGGTTTAAAAAACAAACAAAACAAAACAACCACCAAAAAACCCCACATTTTCGTGCCTCTCTTTCCCCACTGTTACCTTGTCCTAGGCCAGTTCACTCCAGCGCATGCAGGCTCAGTTGCTCAGTTGCGTCCGACTCTTTGCGACCCCATGGACTGTAGAGCCCACCAGGCTCCTCTGTTCATGGGATTATCCAGGCAAGGATACTGGAGGGGGTGGCCATGCCCTCCTCCAGGGGCTCTTCCTGACCCAGGGATCGAACCTGCATGCCCTCTTAGCAGGCGGATTCTTTACCACTGAGCCAGCTGGGAAGCCTTGCATTACACGTGCACAAAGATGAAGAGGTAGGGAAATGTGCCACAGACAGGATTCCTGAAGAATGCAAAACTTTGGTCGTCTCTGATGCTAAAATAGTCACAATTAATAATGAACAGTAGAATTATGCAGGTGGATAGATATTTCAGTCTACATCCCACTAGCATCTCCTAGGATGTGAGCATATTGTTAAAGTCCTCTAGGGATGGAGAAGTAAGGCAGATTAATATCAGTTCACAGCTTGGAAGTCTTAATACGATGCTGCTAATAAGACACAGCTGAATAACAGGAAGGCCAGGCGTCCTTAATTCATGTGACTAGAGAGCTATGCCCTCAGTAGCTCAACCAGTGCCTCAGCACAGCCAGTGTGTGTGGATGGACGGGTGAGTGGATGGATGGACGGATGGACGGATGATGGGGCCATTAAGACCTCAGCACAGCCAGTGTGTGTGGATGAACGAGTGAGTGGACGGATGGACGGATGATGGGGCCATTAAGACCTCAGCACAGCCAGTGTGTGTGGATGGATGAGTGAGTGGATGGATGGACGGATGGACGGATGATTGGGCCATTAAGATAAGCCATGCAAAAGAAGCTTAAAGTAAGAATGAAGAATTAGTTCACTTTAGTGGGGAGAGGCAGTGTAGGGATAGGAGGGAGGGCAAGGGTTATCATAGGCTGATATGAACTCATCTATGTGAAACTTTTGAAAATTGTAAAGCATTCTAGAGTTTAAAGATTCTTTTATTCGATTAAAAAGTAAATTTAAAAATCTCAGGGACTTTCCTGCAGTCCAGTGGTTAAGACTCTGTGCTTCCACTGCAGGGAGCCCCAGTTCGATCCCTGGTCAGGGAACTAAGATTCTGCATGCTTCATGGAGTGGCCAAAAGGAAAAACAAAAACAAAAACAAAACCCACTCCAAAAAAACCTTAATTAAAAAGCTAAAAAAATTAAAAGTAAAATGTATGATAGAAAAAAGAAATTAATTCACCTTTGTAGCTCAGGGCTTGAGGAGGCACAATCTGCCGGGGAACCCCCTAACCCTTCTCTCTCTGCTCCTCTAGGCAGCTTGAAATCCACTCTCCAGATGCTAAGCACACCGTGGTCCTGAGGGGCAAGGACTCCGCCACGGCCCAGGCCTGGTTCAGCGCCATCCACGCGACCGTCAGTGACCTGCTGACCCGCGTCATCACAGAGGTCCGGGAGCAGCTGGGCTCGACAGGCCTTGCTGGGGGCCGGGAGATCAGGCACCTCGGCTGGCTTGCAGAAAAGGTAAGGAAACATCCCCCATCCAAGCGTCTTCCCCAGGCCTTCCCAGCACACGCTGCACCCCCTGAAATTGGGTGCCTCGTTCCACAGGCTGACTCGCTCACTGGGATTTCTTGTCTCCAGCGGGTCTGCATTATGCAGGAGCTCTGTGTCTTCAGCAACTTTGATTCCCCACAGACAGTCCAGTATGTGGCAAAATGCAAGTGGTCACTCACTGTCTATTGTCTGGATGAATGAGTGAGCAAGCGGCCGGACAGTTTGGTTCTCATATGTACATGGGAAGCGGAAGGGCAGGGGAAATAACTCAGACGCACAATAGAACTGTCTCTTTGGCAGGTAAAGAAGTAGGAATTGTTGCTTTAAAAAGGGATTTGTGTGGGTTTTGAGGGACCTAACTGTTAACACAGATACTTTGCAAATAAAGCAATTGTAATCTTGCCAGTAAGATCCTATGGACAGAGGAGCTGGCTGGGCTACAGTCCATAGGGTTGCAGAGTCAGACACGACTGAGCGGTTTACCTCACATACACATACAGTGATGATAACAGCGAAGATTTCTTAAGCAACTACTCTGTGTGCATTCTTCTCAGATATCATCTTTTATTTGTACTCTTCAGCCAGCAGGCTCTGAACATCATCATTTCTGAGCACCTATTTTGTGCAAGGCACAGTGCTAGGCAGGAGGGGACAGGTGTGTAAACATGAGTACAGGGAGGGCAGCCGCCCTGGAAAAGACCTGGGGTCATGGGAGCACTGTCGCTCTGATTTCTTTTCCCAAGTGATGTGATGTGTTGAAGATAGTAAAGCTCACTTTGCAGCAGTCTCCTGGGAGTTAACCGTCCTCTTGGTTTCAAAGCGTTGAGCCTTCGCCATTGTCCTTACACCTGATTGCTGTTCCTTGAACTTGACTGTGAGTGCTCAGGAACAGTGGACTTTGGGGACAGTCTGACCTCCCAGTGACTCACTTTCTAATAGGCGGTAAGTTGGAATAATGATTGTTGCAATAACAGCTTTCCTGCCAGTGAGCTGTCATCTGAGAAGGGCTAGTTCAGTGGCACTTGAACAGGGCATTTGGCTGTTTTCCACCATTGTTCTTTGTTTGTATCAGTTCGTGCGTGGGTCCCAGCCACCGACTTCACACAGAGTGCGTTGTTTGCTGTGGTTTTGCCCCATCTCTTGCAGATTGCAAAGGACTAAAGGACAATGCAGGTGGCAGTGACACCGAGATCATAATAAACAAAAGCCACAGGTGGTGTCTCGTGACCTGATGTGTGAGGCTTCTTGGTGAAAACAGCCTGCACATCTGGACGGCAGTGTGTTAGAAGTCACAGCCTCTCACCCTCTCCACTTTTACTCTCTCCAATTGCACGTGTTTGTTTCAGGAGCAGTCCTGTTAGTCTGGGATCTTTCAATTGCAAGTGACAGACAGCTCAGCTCAGCTTGAGCACATAAAAGGGGGCCTAGCACTTCTGGTAACGACAGTGTGCAGGGTGAGCTTCAGGCCCCGGGATCCAGGGCTCACAGAAGGCCAGGGGCCTGCCTCTGCATGGTTTGCACCCTCTCCACTTTGCTGGTTTATACCCTAGCAAGCGCCCTTTTCTTCGGCCCAGGAGTTCCAGGTTTGTCTGGGTGGTTTTTTTTTGTTTTTATAGCTGGCTGCCTCAGTGAACAGAAGGCTCTTTGCTCCCATATTTCCAACAAAAGTCCTCAGGTCAGCCTTATCCAAACTGTGCCCTGGTGGGTGAGGAGAGGCAGTTCTGAGATGGGAAAGTAGGCTACAGTGCAAGAAGAAGGCTGACTGGATTCTGGGGAAGCAAGAACAACAGACATTTGCTGTAGAAGGGAATGGGGAGGAGTTGATCAGGATGAAAAATGTCTTTACTGGGTTAGGGTCCAGAGTGGATGCAGGGATGTGCTGCGTAGGTTAGGGTCCGGCAGGAGATGGATGGCAAACTCAGAAGGGGTGACTGGACGGGATTTAACACAGCGACAGTTTGTGAGTGTGGCCGAGACAGAGGAAACCAGGAGCTGAATGATGAGAGGCCACTGCCATCCTTTACCTGGAAGTGGCCAGGAAGAGGAGCCGCGACCTTAAGCTAGCAAGACTCGCAGCTCTGGAAAAGCGCCACTTGCTGAGAGCTGCGGCCTCTTAGCACAGAGACAATCCCCGTGAATCCCTGCCTGCTGATCTCCTACTGCTGTCTGCCCTAGGTTGAGGCTGCCTGGAAGCCAGAGGCAGGGGCCACGGGTGCTCAGTTAAGGTCAGCCTCCCTGGGCTCCGAGCAGGGCAGCAGGTGGTGGGGCCTGGCTCTGGAGGCAAAGGGAGGCTGTCCAGCACACACATCCCTCCACCTCGCAAGTAACCAGATGCTGTCAACCCTAGAAGGTACCGTTCTCTCATCTCTTTTAGCACCAACTGCAATTAAAACCATTACCATTCGGATAGTTGGAAAATGGTTATTACATCATTAGTAGTGCTATTAGCATTTTTTCCAAAGGTTCCATTTTCTCACTTATAAACTGTCTGCTTATGCCTTTTGTTTCTCCCAATTATCCATAGACACATTAAGCGTTCCAATGGAGCAGTCATAAAGGTACATAAAATGCTTTCTGTTTTTAGAATATGATTGTTCTTTTGATGTACTTTCAGATCTTCAGATGTTTCTTTAAATTGTATCATGCATTATGCCCGTAAGAGCAATCAGTAATGACTTATTATGGATAATTATCAGAAGGGAGAAGGTCTTTTATTGCCTTCATCTTCAAAACTTCTGAAAAGATTACCATAGATCAAGTCCAAGGGAGCAAATCCAAACTGGAATCTTTTTGAATAAATATTTGATACTGAATCCTGATGTGGAGACATTAGAATGGTTTTTAGCAAAATGTTACAACAAATGGCAAATCCTTAATACTGTGGCTTTCTTGTATTACCACAAATATCAGAAAATTCACTTGGCATTTGTAAAGATATAAAGGATGATCCTATATATATTCAGCTGTAATTTATCTGAAATTGATATCCTTTGTCTTTTCCTATACTGTTAATCTTTGATTTATTTTTTTTTTTGACCTAGTAACAGTGGCTCCAGGACAAAGTTTGTACATATTATACTCAATTTCAAGTTTTTAGAACTGGCATTTACATGAACTAAAACGATAGGAAGCAACAACAGTTTCCCTTCTAAAATTCTTTTCAGTGCAAATCCTCAAGCTTCCTCTTCACTACACAGAAAGAGAACTTTATATTAACATTACTTTTTACAGTGAGATGATCCAGGGACTAGAAGAATGGCTCTCACGAACTGATCTTGAGTCAGTGGGGAGAACTCGGTCACTCCCCGGGGAGAACGAGCCTGAGAGAAAGGGAGGTGATGGCACTAGGGGTAAAGGACCCGCCTGCCAGTGCAGGAGATGGAAGAGACACGGGTTCCGTCCCTGGGTCGGGAAGATCCCCTGGAGGAGGGCACGGCAACCCACTCCAGTATTTTGCCTGGAGAATCCCATGGACAGAGTAGCCTGGCGGGCTATGGTCCATAGGGTTGCAAAGAATCGGACACGATTAAAGCAACTTACCACGCAGTGGCTTACAGTTTTCAGGGAGGGCAGAGCAGAGACTGGCTTAAAGGGGAGTGGGGTTATCCTGAAGGAAGGTGATGAGAAAATCTGGTACCTTGGGTGGCTCCTAATTATGGAAGATCCTGAAAGCGGGACAGACGGTTTGAATTTGATTTGTTGGCCATCGGAAATCTTCATGTATGCAGTCAGAGAGAAGGGAACTTAGAGGTGACTTCTCTGAACTGAATGTTTGTCTCCCCCCAGAATCTGTAGACTGAAGCCCCAATCCCTAATGTGATGGATTTGGAGGTGGGGGCGTTGGGAGGTCATGAGGTTTAGATGAAGTCATGGAGATGGATGGAGCTCCATAATAGGGTTGGTGTCCTTCTAAGGGGTGAGGACCCAGAGCAATGTCTCGCCCCCTCACAAAGATGCATCAAGCAGGGAGGCTTCTCCAAGCCAGGGAGAGGACCCTCACCAGAACCCCGTGTTGGCGCCCTGGTCTTGAAGTTGCAGCCTCCACAAGTGTGAGAAATGAGGGTTTGTTCTTTAAGCCATCCAGCGTGTGATGATGTATTCTAGCAGCCTGAACCAAGAGAGTGATCAAACATACCTCTTCTTTCTAAAGATGAGGAATCTGGGACCTGGAAAATGGAAGGTCTCTTATTTACGGTCACACTCTAAATCAGGATACAGGATTAATGAGTGAATAGGACAATGCCTTGGTGTCATTATCTCCTTTATTTAATTTGTAAAGAGTCTAGTGCAGCTCTCTCATCGCGGCCACTTTGCCTCTCCCCGTGGACTCTGGCGGCCGTTCTCTGAGCCTGCTGCAGCCAAGGTCAGCCACGCCGCCCCTCCGAACGGGGCCGTCGCCATGTGCCCTTGACGTCCGTGGGCCGCGGTGGCAGGGCCGCTGCTTTCCCTGTGGGTGCTCTCGTCTGTAGGTGGGCAGGGTGCACCAACAGAAAAGCCTTTCCGCCACCAAGTTAATCTCAAACCGTTTTAAGCCCTTGCAAGCCCTGCTTGCCCCCTAAGTGCTCATCTCTACCCTGGACTATGAAACGCATTATGCCCCAAACAAATTTTTTGAATCATCATTCTTTAGGTAGTCTTTTTACAGTTATTATTGAGGTGTCTTTAATGGTCCTATTTCGGACAAAAGAAAAATAAAAGAGAAAATAAAACAAAGATTAATAAATAAAGGAAAAATAAACAGAAAAAAATAAAGTTCTGACTCGCTACTTAAAAGAACAGTAATAAGCGAATGCGCGGCAGTTGTTGAGCTCTGTTTCGTGCTTGTTTATCGGGTGTTGTCTTTACTCTCACCTGTTATCTCAGTTTGCAAACTATTTCTTGTCAGGTTAAAAACACAACATAGTTTAAAAAAAAAAAAAAACCCAGTTGGGAGCTCTGAGATGCAGTTCAGTTCTCAACTTCCCCTCATTTCCACAAAAGTTCCTTTCAAATGGGAATGTTTAGAGGGCTGTGCCTCCCCAGGGTGGTATTGGAGGAGAGGCAGTAAGTTGGTAATTAGTATTTATTATGTGGTTAAGTCTTTCTCAGCCAGAGTGCTTTAAATAATCTCTAATCTGCCTGCAATGCAGGAGACAGGGATTCAATCCCTGGGTACGGAAGATCCCCTGGAGGAGGAAATGGCAACCCCTGCCAGTATTCTTGCCTGGAGAATCCCTTGGACAGAGGAGCCAGCAAGTTACAGGCCATGGGGTCACAAGAGTTGGACACGACTTAGCTTAGGAGGCATCGGAGAAGACAATGGCACCCCACTCCAGCACTCTTGCCTGGAAAATCCCATGGACGGAGAAGCCTGGTGGGCTGCAGTCCATGGGGTCGTGAAGAGTCGGACACGACTGAGCGACTTCCCTTTCCCTTAGCCTAGGAGGCAAGCTTGGAGAAGTTAAGGAGCTTTTCTAAGATGACTCCTCTAGTAAGAGGTGGGGCCAGAGTTTGAACCCCTCTTTCTGCGGGGAGCGAGCTCCGCCCCTGGCAAAGGTCATGAGGAAGGAGGCTTGGCATACGCAAAGGTGAGATCAAGCCTCAGGAGTCTTCCTGGAAATTCTCGAGCAATCTACCCCCAAAACCAGAGTCTGCCTACTTTCTGCTTTGTGCTTTCACCTACACCTCTGACTTTACGAGGGGCTGTCCCCCACTACCTCTCTGAAAAAAGAGTTAGCTTACAGCTCCAGTTAATAATTCCTGGGTGTGACAGTGTTTCAACCTACAAACTCCCTTGGAAATCCTCTAGCCTGCCTGAATAGGTTTTTCTGGCCACATGTGATTGTTCAGAGCCTCCCAACTGTGAGAGGCAGGAGATGTTCTAAACTGTCTAAACACAGATTCTTTTGAGCAATTAAAAGATTGATTAGAAATTGTATTGGTGAAGGGATTTTCACTTGTTGGGCCAATGTTTGCTGCTAAGTTTCCATATCCCTTACCTGCTGTGTCCCTGGCAGTGTATTGATTAATATAATTGGTGTAAGTAGTAGCTTTAATGTTTGTAACCTGGGACCCTTGAGTTAATTCTTTTTCTTGTTATAGCCCACCACACCTTTGCTCTGTAGGAATGCAACTTTATCTAATGCTTTTGGGAGGCTGGTGCCTGACTTTAGAATAATCACCTTTAGAGAAAAAGGCCTCCAGGCCAGAAGATGATGCAAATCACCTAAACTTTTGCATATGATAAGTTTGCAGGAAGAAAGCCTGGCTTACTGCATGACTCTACCCCTTCCCCCATTATCCTCTATGCATAACTTAAGGTATAAAAACTACTTTGGAAAATAGAGTGCGGGCCTTGTTCACCGAAACTTGGTCTCACCTTGTCGTTCTTTCTCTTACCTTCTGGCTGAATTATTCAGCCTCTTTTCTCCACTGAATTTCCTCACTGAGCTATCCTCATTCTATTACTCTTTATATCCTTAATTAACGTTTAATTAAGCAATTGTTTCCTGATCTTCGCCTACGCCGTCTCTCCTTCGAATACCCTGGATCAGCCGGGGCTGGTCCCCGGCAGGTGGCGTCTTTCTAACTCTATGGCAACCCATTCCAGTACTCTTGCCTGGAAAATTCCATGGATGGAGGAGCCTGGTAGGCTACAGTCCATGGGGTCGCAAAGAGTCCAACATGACTGAGCGACTTCACTTTCTAACTCTATAGGCCAGAACTTTCCACTAAGCTGAGCTAAAGGGACCCAGGGAGCAAGTGTTCACATGAGTGAGCCCCCGAGAACCCATACCAAAAGCAAAGTTTCAGAACTAAGAGCCATGTCAAAATACTCAGACCCTTCATTCGCCTTTATGGAAATAAAGGGTGGCTGTCGGTTCAGGCTGCTGCCACAGAATGCCCTTGACTGTCTGGTTTATAAACAAGGGAAACTTATGTCTCATGGTTCTGGAGGCTGGAAGTCTAAGATCAGGGTCCCAGCATGGAGCCTGTTACAAACAGCCCTCTTCTGTGTCCTCACGTGGCAGAGAGAGAGGACTAGCCGCTCTTCTCTTATAAGGACGCTAACTCTGTCATGGAAGTTCCAGTCTCCTGACCTAACCACCTCACAAAGGCCCCACCTCCTAAAACCAGCATATCAGGGCTTCAACATGTAGATTTGAGGGGGAGGGAAACATTCAGTCCACAGCAGAGGGAGTGGACATGCCACCACAGAGCAGCGCTTCCTAAAATCTTTTCCCTCCTGCCCTACAAAGACTGAAATTATCTTTGGTAGGAGAGGTTAAGAGGAACACTAGAATACACACACACACACACACACACACACACACGACATGAATATGATTTGTGTTTACACACACACACTCCAATACTTTGGCCACCTGATGTGAACACCAGACTCATTTGAAAAGACCCTGATGCTGGGAAAGATCGAAGGCAGGAGAAGGGGACGACAGGATGAGATGGTTGGATGGCATCACCGACTCAATGGACGTGGGTTTGGGTGGACTCCGGGAGTTGGTGATGGACAGGGAGGCCTGACATGCTGCAGTCCATGGGGTTGCAAAGAATCAGACACAACTGAGTGGCTGAACAACAGCAGCAGATACACACACAGAGAGCACTGGCCTTGTTTTTCATGTTTCCCAGTATCTGTGAATTTCCGGTATCATGGTTTAATTAAATAATCCCAGTCAACAACATGGTGCAGATTTCAGTTACTGTAGGTAATTTTGTATTATTAACTGTAAGTAATTTTAACCGTGTTTTAACTGCATATTCACAGTAAGTAATCTTGTAAAGCGCACATCTTGCTGCTAGTTTTTACCCACAGGTCGCTGCGTGCCCGTGGCTGCTGAGCATCGTGGTGACAACCGGTCATGGCGCTCACTTCAGTCTGCTGTGATTGGTCACGGCACACTTGCTCCTTCACACACGACAGCGAGGGGGGTAGGTGTGCTTCCTGCTTTTCTCCCAGGGATCAGTCAATATGACATTTGCAGGAATGGATGTTAGAAAGAGAGAGCAAAGCTAAGTTTATGAGAGTGGCTGTGAAGAAAGGATGAAGGTGACCCGGGAGAGTGACGCCAGTGGAAGCCTTCACATTCGTGGAGCTCTCAGAGAAGCTCCACATCCCTGGAGGGTCCAAGTGCAGTGTAAGAGGCTGCTAGCTGATCCAGGCCTGGAAAGGAGGAGGATGACTTGTCAAGGCACAGACAGGGTGCTCACGTCTCACACGCGACGTGACGAGAAGGCGGCGAGCGCTGCTCAAGCTGCTCCCAGCAAGGTTTCAACAAAGGAACAAAGGCACTGAATCCCCAATCTTTCCAATGTTTTAAATATTAGGTTATTTAGTAAATATTAATTTTATTTTTATAGACAGTAAGACAATTTTAATGTCTTAATAACAGTTTTGAAAATCCACAGAACATTACCAGTTTTCCCAACTGACTGTTGAGACCACTTGGTGTGATGTCAGCTTGCACAGCCGTTTCTGTGTGTTCACCACTGCTGTGCAGAGGCAGGTCTCTGTCTCTCTTTCTCTCCCTCCATTTATCCATCTCTCCCTCTGTTTATCCATTCATTCATCTACCTACCTTATCTCTGTCTCTCTACCCTTATTCATCTCTATGCATCCTTATCTATTTTTGCCTCCCTATCCACTTATCCGGCTATTTCACTGTTGCTGTCTCTGTCCGTCCATCAGTTTTTCACATTTTTATATTATTACTTACTTCACTAGGCCACCTTTAATCTTCAGTTCCAACAGTAGCAATCTGTTCATTCCCCCAAAATTCCAGGTGAAATACAACCAAGTAATTTTATTCTCTAGCTACATTACCCAGCTATATTAGAAGAATCTCAGATGTAAATGTAGCAGCCCTGGCCTGAGTCAAACAGGCTGCTGGTAATCAAGGTCTTGACCGTGTAATTAATGGGATGGTATTTCTGGAGCCTCTAAATATATCAACTCCACCATCTGCCCTAAAAATCACCTAAGCAAGAACTTCCTACCCCTGCTTACAGGGAGAAAGTGGTCTCTGACCTGAGGGGACTCCCGTCTGGTAAATGGAAATAGAGCTACTGCCCAGGCCATCCCTGACTGCATCATCCGTAAATCAAGACTGTCTGCTGTGCTGGGAAACACAGTTAATGCAGTTAAGTGGTAACAGGCCTGACGTGTTGCTGTAAAATGCAGTCAGCAAGTTCCTGCCTGAATCACCTCTGAGATGGAGCAGGACACGAAAACTTGGTTATCTTCCTGTTGGTCTCTGTCTGTAAGCGTTTAAAGCAAATGTGCCAGAATGAATCACCGACTTGATGGACGTGAGTTTGAGTAAACTCCAGGAGTTGGTGATGGACAGGGAGGCCTGGAGCGCTGCAGTCCATGGGGTCTCAAAGAGTCAGACACGACTGAGCTACTGAACTGAACTGAACTGATGAGTGGAGTTCAAACTGCCCCCATCTCACATTCACTCTAATAAAAATCAAAGACTTAAAATTAGGATGGATGTTGGCATGGAGACAGAGGCAACCATAATGAAAGCGTGAAAATCTGCCCACTTTTATACATGACTTCACAGTGCAGTTTAGCCCTGAGTCATTCTCCCTGGAGTGGAAACCTCAGAGCTGCCCTCGTAAGAGAGATGGGGGCGTGTGTGTCTAGTTCCCATAGGCTGATTTGCACAAATTCACCTGATTCCATCTCTTTGGAAATGATCATGAGACTCAAGATAGAAAGCTTCCTGTGCCTGGTTGTGTGGTAGCAAACTAAACTTTGTTTTATCTCATTAGGCTTTGAAGATTGTTCTTCCTTTATGAAATAGATCATACATTGATGACAGTCTTAGAATTCTTTGGGAGCTGAGACTGAAATGGAGATTCTCTAGGAGCGATTGCTAAGGGAGGACTCTGTTATACGATAAACTGAGGCATGTCGGACATTTTCAGAGTTTAAGCAAAAATCAGTTCAAATTGGAAGTGGTTAGGAGCTCAGGGAAAGGCATATAGAAAAAGTGTGGAAGCAAAGGAAAGAAATGTTCAATCATTTATAGCTTAAAGCCCTCATTGGATGTGATTGATTATCCTTAAGTTTGATTTCATAGCCTCAAGGCATTTCAGGGCTTGGATTTTGGTTTGCTCACACAGACCTCCTAAGCATTAGATCCATCTCAGTCTAATGGCCTCCTTGTTTACTTAATTTAACAGCTCTTAGGAGAAACCTGTAAGGAAATGAATGAAGCAGTGTAGACAGGGGAGGAAGCAAAGCATGGATGATGTGGTGATGCTGCAGGAAAAAAGTGCACTGTAAGAGGATGGTCACATCCTGTGTCTCAGGCGAGTTCCTGGGACCAACCGCCAAGTGAGGGCCGCCAAGTGAGGGTCTTTGGCTTTGCACATGAAGAAATTCAAGAGCAAGCCAAAGTACAGTGAAAGCAGATTTATTCAGATCCACAGTCCAAAAGCAGAGTGTGGGTCATCTCAGAAGGCAAGAGGGTATGGGTTTTTATGGGCTGGGTAATTTCATAGGCTGGACTTGTCTGGTAGCACAGTGTTAAAGAATCCGCCTGCCAATGCAGGAGATGTGGGTTTGATCCGTGGGTCAAGAAGATCCTCTGGAGAAGGAAAAGGCAGCCCACTCCAGTATTCTTACCTGGGAAATCCTGTGGACAGAGGAGCCTGGCGGGCTACAGTCCATGAGGTCTCAGAGTTGGAAGTGACTTAGCAGCTAAACAACACAACAATTCAGCAATTTCATAGGGTGATGAGTGGGAAGATTATTTCAGCTATTTGGGGGAAAGGGCGGGAGGTTCCAGGCATTGGGTTACCACCTACTTCTTGGCCTTTTATGGTCGGCCTTGGAACTGGCACGGCACCCACGGGTGTGTCATTTAGCATATGCCGATGTATTACAATGAGTGTATCCTGAGGCTTGTGGTCTGCTGGAACTCACATTGCGTGCCATCTTGGACTTAGTTGCTTCTAACCAGTTTATGTCATGTCCATTTGCAGTGGCCGTGTCATTCTTTTCAAGGTTGTGCCCCGCCCCTTCCCATTTCAGAATCAGCCCACCCCTCGGGGAGGCTGCAGTATGAATGGCAGCACAGAGCTTTCCCACGCAGAGCCACAAGCTGGGGTTGATCGCCGGCATGAGTCAGCCGTGGCTGTGGGCTCCGCTGGAGGTCGCAGGAGCCCGCCTGTCGGCCACAGGCAGTTCTCTAAAGAAGGCAAAGGGTCCACTGAGCAGTCAGTGTTCACATCAGGGAATTTTGTCTTCAGGCCAACAGTACCTGCTATAATCACTGGTGTGTCCACACAGGGGGAAAAAATTCCAACAGATGTACATGGCACCCTTGAGTAGCAGAGAAAGATACTTTTAATGCTTTGAAATTCCCAAATGTTATTTCAGAGTCCCTTTGCATCCTTACATTTTTGGCTTGGGCTTTTTATTGCTTCTAATATGAGTAGACCATGACTTTACAAATTCGGTGTAAATTAACAGATTTCATTTTTCATCCTGAAACTCCTTCAAGTTGGTATATTCAGGTTTTTTCAGCTGAATCAGTTCCTGGGTTTATCAACTGCATAAACTAGAAGTTCTTCATATTGATTTTATTTAGGATTAGGGCTCAAAATGTAGGTGTATCTAGAGTTCTAGAACCTGATTTAAGAACATCCCTATTTACATATTTCATTCCCCTATTTACATATTACATTTCCCTATTTACACATGGCTTCCCAGGTGACTCATGTGGTAAAGAATCTGCCTTCTCAGGGCTGAGTGAGATGCACGTGTGATGGTGTCTGAGTGCCTGCTCAGTCGTGTCCGACTCTTTGTGACCCCAGGGACTGCAGTCCACCAGGCTCCTCTGTCCATGGGATTCTCTAGGTGAGAATACTGGAGTGGGTTGCAAATTCCTTCCCCTTCTCAGAGTGGCCACACTTTGTGAATTTATCATCTTTCTTAATGAAAAGAACACTAGATCGGAACTCAGAATTGGAGAACTCTAAACTGAGGTTGCTGATTGCTCTGGGGGGAAATGTCAAGTTTTTATTGAGATTTAGAGCTAGGAGGTACAAACAATAATAGAATAAGAATTGGCAGTTTTATGTTATTTTGTCATAATCATGCAGCTAGTTAGCATTAGGTGTGAATCTAAAACTCACTCTGATTTTCAGTCTAAGGCATTCCCCCTGGTACACCTCACTGTCATGTAAAGCGTTGTAAGAACTCTTCAGAATCATGCAAATGTATGACCCTCTCAGCTGTTTCTCCTTTGGTGCGGATGGGGCTGCTGGCCGAGGACTGTGGTGAGGTCAAAGGTAGGGATGCACAAGAGATGGGGGTACCTTCTAGAGCACAAGAGGTCCAAGCGAGTGAAAGTGAAACCTGGGGGAGGGTCGGCGGAGAAAGACGGTGGGGTGAGAGGATTTCTGGTCACGGTGACTCGGTGGCCACAGCCTCTCTTGCCTTAAGTAGCCCTGACACCCTCCTGTTGTCCTGAAAGTCTTTTTAAATAGTGCTGGCAATGTGTATGGGGCTTCCCTGGTGGCTCGGATGGTAAAGAATTGATAGCTTACAGTGAACGGTGTCGGATTTGTGATCTCCAAAGAAAAAGATGTAGCTTTGGGACCAGGGACCAGGCTTGATCACTCCAGAGCTTTTGTGTGGCAGAGTTTATTAAAGTGAAAGAGGGCAGAGAAAGCCTCTGACAGAGACCTCAGAAGGGGGCAGAGAGTGTCCCCTGCTAGTCTAAGCAAGGCAGCTGTATACCTTCTCAACTGGTTCTTACAGTAAATCAAAAGAATGTCTCAAGGTTGTAAAGATCTTACTAGACCCACTCCCATAATTTACATTTTAAGATGACAGGATTAGAACTAACAATAGAAAGATCTTACCAGATCTTACCATTCCCATAATATACATTCTAAGATATCAGTTGTGGATGTGACTGGTGGTAGAAGCAAGGTCTGATGCTGTAAAGAGCAATATTGCATAGGAACCTGAAGTGTTAGGTCCATGAATCAGGGCAAATTGGAAGTGGTCAAACAGGACATGGCAAGAGTGAACGTCAACATTCTAGCAATCAGCGAACTGAAATGGACTGGAATGGGTGAATTTAACTCAGATGACCATTATATCTACTACTGGGGGCAGGAATCCTTTGGAAGAAATGGAGTAGCCATCATGGTCAACAAAAGAGTCCGAAATGCAGTACTTGGATGCAATCTCAAAAACAACAGAATGATCTCTGTTCATTTCCAAGGCAAACCATTCAATATCACAGTAATCCAAGTCTATGCCCCAACCAGTAACACTGAAGAAGCTGAAGTTGAACGGTTCTATGAAGACTTACAAGACCTTTTAGAACTAACACCCAAAAAAGATGTCCTTTTCATTATAGGGGACTGGAATGCAAAAGTAGGAAGTCAAGAAACACCTGGAGTAACAGGCAGATTTGGCCTTGGAATATGGAAGAAGCACGGCAAAGGCTAATAAGAGTTTTGCCAAGAAAATGCCCTGGTCATAACAAACACCCTCTTCCAACAACACAAGAGAAGACTCTACACATGGACATCACCAGATGGTCAACACTGAAATCAGATTGATTATATTCTTTGCAGCCAAAGATGGAGAAGCTCTGTACAGTCAGCAAAAACAAGACCAGGAGCTGACTGTGGCTCAGATCATGAACTCCTTATTGCCAAATTCAGACTTAAATTGAAGAAAGTAGGGAAAACCAGTAGACCATTCAGGTATGACCTAAATCAAATCCCTTATGATTATACAGTAGAAGTGAGAAATAGATTTAAAGGACTAGATCTGATAGATAGAGTGCCTGATGAACTATGGAATGAGGTTCATGACATTGTACAGGAGACAGGGATCAAGACCACCCCCATGGAAAAGAAATGCAAAAAAGCAAAATGGCTGTCTGGGGAGGCCTTACAAATAGCTGTGAAAAGAAGAGAAGCAAAAAGCAAAGGAGAAAAGGAAAGATATAAGCATCTGAATGCAGAGTTCCAAAGAATAGCAAGAAGAGATAAGAAAGCCTTCCTCAGTGATCAGTGCAAAGAATTAGAGGAAAACAACAGAATGGTAAAGACTAGAGATCTCTTCAAGAAAATTAGAGATATCAAGGGAACATTTCATGCAAAGATGGGCTCAATAAAGGACAGAAATGGTATGCACCTAACAGAAGCAGAAGATATTAAGAAGAGGTGGCAAGAATACACAGAAGAACTATACAAAAAAGATCTTCACAACCCAGATAATCACGATGGTGTGATCACTCACCTAGAGCCAGACATCCTGGGATGTGAAGTCAAGTGGGCCTTAGAAAGCATCACTACGAACAAAGCTAGTGGAGGTGATGGAATTCCAGTTGAGCTATTTCAAATCCTGAAAGGTGATGCTGTGAAAGTGCTGCACTCAGTATGCCAGCAAATTTGGAAAACTCAGCAGTGGCCACAGGACTGGAAAAGGTCAGTTTTCATTCCAATCCCAAAGAAAGGCAATGCCAAAGACTGCTCAAACTACTGCACAATGCACTCATCTCTGCTGCTGCTGCTGCTGCTGCTGCTGCTGCTAAGTCGCTTCAGTCATGTCCAACTCTGTGTGACCCCATAGACGGCAGCCCACCAGGCTCCCCCGTCCCTGGGGTTCTCCAGGCAAGAACACTGGAGTGGGTTGCTATCTCCTTCTCCAATGCATGAAAGTGAAAAGTGAAAGTCAAGTCGCTCAGTAGTGTCCGACTCTTAGCGACCCCATGGACAGGAGCCTACCAGGCTCCTCCGCCCATGGGATTTTCCAGGCAAGAGTACAGGAGTGGGTTGCCATTGCACTCATCTCGCACGCTAGTAAAGTAATGCTCAAAATTCTCCAAGCCAGGATTCAGCAATATGTGAACCATGAACTTCCAGATGTTCAAGCTGGTTTTAGAAAAGGCAGAGGAACCAGAGATCAAATTGCCAACATCCGCTGGATCATCGAAAAAGCAAGAGAATTCCAGAAAAACATCTATTTATGCTTTATTGACTATGCCAAAGCCTTTGACTGTGTGGATTACAATAAACTGTGGTAAATTCTGAAAGAGATGGGAATACCAGACCACCTGACCTGCCTCTTGAGAAACCTCTATGCAAGTCAGGAAGCAACAGTTAGAACTGGGCATGGAACAACAGACTGGTTCCAAATAGGAAAAGCAGTACGTCAAGACTATATATTGTCACCCTGCTTATTTAACTTATATGCAGAGTACATCATGAGAAACGCTGGGCTGGAAGAAGTACATGCTGGAATCAAGATTGCTGGGAGAAATATCAATAACCTAAGATATGCAGATGACACCACCCTTATGGCAGAAAGTGAAGAGGAACTAAAAAGCCTCTTGATGAAAGTGAAAGTGGAGAGTGAAAAAGTTGGCTTAAAGCTCAACATTCCGAAAATGAAGATCATGGCATCTGGTCCCATCACTTCATGGGAAATAGATGGGAAAACAGTGGAAACAGTGTCAGACTTTATTTTTGGGGGCTCCCAAATCACTGCAGATGGTGATTGCAGCCATGAAATTAAAAGACACTTACTCCTTGGAAGGAAAGTTATGACCAACCTAGATAGCATATTGAAAAGCAGAGACGTTACTTTGCCAATAAAGGTCTGTCTAGTCAAGGCTATGGTTTTTCCAGTGATCGTGTATGGATGTGAGAGTTGGACTGTGAAGAAAGCTGAGCGCCAAAGAATTGATGCTTTTGAACTGTGGTGTTGGAGAAGACTCCTGAGAGTCCCTTGGACTGCAAGGAGATCCAGCCAGTCCATTCTAAAGGAGATCAGCCCTGGGTGTTCTTTGGAAGGAGTGATGCTAAAGCTGAAACTCCAGTACTTTGGCCACCTCATGCCAAGAGTTGACTTATTGGAAAACACTCTGATGCTGGGAGGGATTGGGGACAGGAGGAGAAGGGGACGACAGAGGATGAGATGGCTGGGTGGCATCACTGACTCAATGGACGTGAGTCTGAGTGAACTCCGGGAGTTGGTGATGGACAGGGAGGCCTGGCATGGTGTGATTCTTGGGGTGGCAAAGAGTCAGACACAACTGAGTGACTGAACTGAACTGAAGATATCAGAATTAGTCAGAAGGTTTTCAGGAAGGAGAAACTGTCCTCAAGCAGGATACACTGTTGTTGTATAATCCTTAGTACAGAGTTTAAACTGAGTTGTTTGTTGTGTATCATCAGTTCCGGGCTTAAAGAAAAAAACATTTTATGTGACTAAGACTAAGGAATGTAGAGAAAAAAGGGTGTTTGTCCTTTCCTCCTCCTTGAGAATTCCAGATCCCTATCTCCTCCTCAGCGGGGACCCTGGACTTCTTGTCAACCTGCCTAGGAATTGACTCTCTCAGAATCTGCCTGCAATTCAAGAGACTTAGGTTCAATCCCTGGGTGAGGAAGATCTGCTGGAGAGGGGAATGGCAACTCACTCCGATATTCTTGCCTGGAGAATTCCATGGGTAGAGGAGCCTGGCGGGCTACAGCCCATGGGTTTGCAAAGAGTTGGACATGACTGAGTGACTCTCACACACGTAATCCTTATTATTGCCAGTGGTTTGCCCGGCAACTTTGTTTTGTCTCAGAGAACATCTGGCTGCATGGTTCACCTGCCTCCTCATTCCAGACTCACTGTTCTTTGCACTCTGCTCTGCGTGCAGATAGACTGAGTCTTGTGCGAACTATGTCTGCCTGATTCTTCTCAGTTGCAGGTGTCCTGGGTTCTGCACTACACACCCTTTTCTCTAGTTTCTTTGTCTACCTGTAGGGCTGCTTTCTGCTCATTAGCACCTCCAGTAATGGGTGTGAAAGAGGGAGAGATGCAGTTTTACTGAACTGGATTCTTTCCAGAAGCCTTGGGGGGGAGATGTGTTGGTGGAGGAGGGAGGGGAGGGACTCCACCAGTGAAGATGGAGCTTGTGAGCAGGGCTGTTTCACAAAAGCTTCATAACATTTATCTTATGACCCAGGTCCCCCAACCCGGACACACTAAGATAACCTGAAGTCAATGCTGTCAGTGCAAAATCATGCCTTGTGTGTGTGTGTGTGTGTGTGCAATGCACAGCTTAATTGCACACATCTTATGTGATTAAAATGCTTCAGCGTAGCATTTTAGCTAAGGTGAATTTGGGAAACCTAGAAATGAGATTGGAGTCAATAAATCCAATAAGTATCAACTGAACGAATATGCCGGAAGCAGGGAAGCGGGTGGGGGTTGGGATACAAGATAAAGTAGAGGCCCGAGCATAGACGCTGGACCAGACCTGCCCCCAGCCCCCTCCAGTGCTCTTGCCTGGAAAATCCCGGGGACAGAGGAGGCTGGCGGCCTGCGTCCATGGGGTCGCAAAGAGTCGGACAAGTCTGAACGACTGTCGCTCGTTGCCTGTTGGCTGGGCGACTTTAGGCAAGTTTCTTCAAGTCTTTGAACCTCAGTTTTTGTGTCTCTAGAAAAAGAGACATTAATACCTACCTCAGAATGTGTATGGTTTAAATGAAAAGTTTTACAGACAGTGTCTGGCACAGGGTCTGGCACGTCGCATCTGCTACGTCTAATGCAACGTGTGAAGGCAGCTCTCTCACCGCACATCTTACTGCACTCTCATCTAAAGAGTATTTTTTAAGTGGGCTTTGTGTAAGGCTTTTATAACTCCCAAGTCTGTGAATGCTACGAACACACAGAAAAGAAATGGCAACCCCCTCCAGTAGTCCTGCCTGGAGAATCCCAGGGACGGAGGAGTCTGGTAGGCTACAGTCCATGGGGTCGCAAAGAGTCGGACACGACGGAGCGACTTCACTTCGCTTCACTAGCACGCAGGGCATACTTCCTTCTACCAAGTGCAGTGAAGAGGGCTCGCACTGGTGCTATGACCGACTCTTGATCCATCAGTGGCTCAGAAGGGCCAGCTGAACGTTCTTTTCTTTCGCTCCCCCAGCTTGTTTTCTGCCGAGAACCGCCACTTTCATAGAGCTCCGTCCCTGATACCGAGTCTGGCTTTTTAGGCCATTTTCCAAGGAGCAGCTGAGCAGGGTGGGCATGTGTGGGTGTGTGTCTCCACCGGCGTCTCTTGAGGGGAGAGCTGCTCTGTCTGCGGAGGGCGGTGGGCTGGCTTCCCCTGGCGCTGTGGCAGCCCAGACTTTCAGATCTGACCTTAGCAAAACGACAAGTGACGACAAGTCATCAGCATTTACGGTCATGCTCAGTAACAACTCTGTCAAATCCATAAGAGCCAAAGATCTACTGTTTGTTGTAGATGACAAGCTGAATCCAAATGTGTAGCCCCCAAGAATGCCACCAGATTTAGGGAGGAGGAAGGAACAGGGTGACTGGGATTTCTAGGGAAAGCTTGAAGGGAAAAATCAGACTTGAGGAGCATCTATGTGACGCCTGGAAAAGAGGTCATAAAGTCAAAGTTATGTAATCTCAATTTCCATCTAAAAAGAATGTGAAATTCATTTGTATGGACAGTCATTCCCTTCTCCAGGGGATCTTCCCAGCCCAGGGATTGAACCTGGGTCTCCTGCACTGCAGGTGGATTTTTTACAGTCTGAGCCACCAGGGAAGCTCAGATTTTATATATATAATTGTAACCAAAACTGTATTATTAAGCTTTAGAAGTAATTTCATATTTAATCAACTATTAATTATAAAAACATTCTTCTAAAGTTTGTATAAACTTGATTAAATAAAGAAATGGTATCTGCCTGTGATGCAGAAGATGCAGGTTTGATTCCTGGGTGGGAAAGATCCCCTGGAGGAGGGCCTGGCAACCCACTCCAGTGTTCTTGCCTGAAAAACCCCATGGACAGAGGAACCTGGTGGCCACGGTCCATGGGGTCACAGAGAGTTGGACTGAAGCAACTGAGCACGCACACATTCAGTACCTATAACCCTCATTCAATGAACAACCACTGAGCACACAGACTCTGCCAGGCAGGCTGGAGTCCTGGGAATATGACAGCGAACAGCAGACAAGGTCCTTGCCGTGTGAGCTTACACGCCAGCAGGGGAGATGGATAGTACACAAGAAAGCAGGCAGTTCAGATAGCCGTAAGTGCTATAAAGGGAACGAGCACTTTGCATGTGGGAAGTGATCTTAGGTAACTGTTCATGATGGGCAAGGCAGTGGGTTGGAAATTCAAAGAGGTTCTCGAGAAACTCACCAACAAATGGGGAAGACAGACATGCAATCTTAGAATCTCAAATACAGAACTGTGTGTGTGTTAACTTGGTATTAAATCCTGTGAGAGTTCATAGGAAGCAATCATCTGACTTGGCCTAAGAAGGTAGGAAAGGTGTGAAGGGGAATCTTAAGAACCAGGTAGAGGAAGACTTTTTCGGTTGCAAGAATAGCATGTGCAGAGATTTAATGGAGCAAAATGCATGGCCGTTCTTTTAAAAAGAGCTGTTAACCTTGGGTGGCTGGAGCACTGAATATACACCTTCAGGTCATTCTGTCTTTCTTAGCAACGCTCTTAGGCAGTTGTACCCTCACTCATATGCTGCTGTATTGCGTTTTTAGAATTCTTCTTTGGAACTGCCTTCAAAGACAGTTTCTTAGCAACGTGTGAATACCTGCTTTAGAGGCACATAGACATCCTCTCCTGGTCCAAATATGTCATTACTGTATCTCTTTCACCTTCACCCTGTTTGGCTCAGTCCCAGCACCCTTCACCCCTTTAGACAATAACTCGAGCCCCGCGGAGCTAGGGACCTGGAGCTGCCTTTTGCCTTTTGCTGTCATGGATCGAAGCCCGGGCGAAGAGGCTTGCATAACTCACTGAAGCTATGAGCCAAGCTCTGCAGGGCCACCCAGGACAGACAGGCCATAGTGCAGGCTTCTGACAAAACGTGGTCCCCTGGAGGAGGGAATGGCAGCCCACTCCAGTATTCTTGCCTGGAGAGCCCCGTGGACAGCATGAAAAGGCAAAAAGGTGTGACACCGGTAGGTGAGCCCCCAGATCAGAAGGTGTCCAAATATGCCGCTGGAGAAGTATGTGAGTCGCTCAGTCGTGTCTAACTCTTTGGGACCCCATGGGCTGTAGCCCACCAGGCTCCTCTGTCCGTGGAATTCTCCAGGCAAGAATACCTTCTCCAGGGGATCTTCTCAACTCAGGGATGGAATCCTGGTCTCCTTCATTACAGGCAAATTATTTACCGTCTGAGCCACCAGGGAACCCCACTGAGGAAGAGCATAGGGCAATTACGAATAGCTCCAGGAAGAAGCGAAAATGGTGCTCAGTTGTAGGGGTGTCTGGTGGTAAGAGTAAAGCCCGATGCTGTAAAGAGCAGTATTGCATAGGAACTCGGTAGGTCCATGAATCAGGTACTCAATGGCCATAAATCTGAGCAAACGCCAAGAGACAGTGAAGGACAGAGGAGCCTGGCGTGCTGCAGTCCGTGAGGACACGGCTTAGCGAGGGACAGCGCTGCTGTGCAGGTAAGCCTGACCACCAGGGCACGGCGTCCAAAGTGCCTGAGGGAGCTGGATGCTGTAAATTCCTGCGGAAGATAGCTCAGCAGCGCTTCTAGGGAGCCTGCCGGCCTCGCTGGGCCAGGGCTCTGTCCCACTTTCCCACCAGGCTTAGTGAGTTTTCCACGTCGGGTCCATTTTCACCCAGTGTATATAAATCTGTAAGCTCGGGACTAGCGTTTTTTTAAGTTTGAGAACAGTGACATACTGCTTCTAGTCTGGGGCCTTATGCATTGCACCAGAATAGATTTAGAAGGGAACACTCCAGTGTGCCTCTCACAGAAAAGTCCTTCTTCAGTTTCCCGACTCTGAGAACCACTGAGTTACGTGTGATCAACAGTTGTCTTGATTTCTTTGGGCTGCTGTAACAACATGCCACAGCCTGGGTTTCCCGGGTGGCGCAGTGGGAAGGAGTGTGCCCGCCAGTGCGGGAGCTGCGGGTCTGATATGCGGGTTGGGAAGGGCCCCTGGAGTAGAAAATGGCTGCTGCTCCAGTATCCTTATCTGGAAAATCCCGTGACAGAGGCGCCTGGCGGGCTGCAGTCCACGGGGCTGCCGAGAGTTGGACAGGACTGAAGACACATACATAGGCTGGGTAGCTTGTGCACAACAGAAATGTCCTTCTCACAGGTCTGGAGGCTGGACGTTCAGATCCAGGTGCCGGCACGGGCAGGCCAGGACCGCTTTCTGGACTGCAGTCTTCTTGTCTTCAGACGGGGGAGGGCCAAGAAGGCAGGGTCCCTCTGGAAGATCTTTTGTTGGGCACTGACCCCACTCATGTGGGTTCCATGCGCTCACGACCTAATCACTTCCCAGAAGCCCCACCTTGTAATACATCGCCTTGTCCATTAGTTTTCAACATACAGACTTTGGGGAGATGCGAACTTTCAGGCCATAACTGCATTGCTTCCTAGTGATTCCATCTTCGTTTGCTGTGACCCTCCCAGGAACTGGCTGGTTCTAGTCCGTCTAACACCAGAGCAGAGCTGAGGGCCATCCTCCTAACGAGTGAGCACGGGGCCGCGCACCCAGCCAGAGGCCGCCTCCGTGGTCTGCAGGAATCGCGTCCGTTTTCAGGAAGCACACAGGGGCACGGGAGATGCTGTGTGCCTCGTGGCTGTCGTGGTGCAAAGTGCTCACTGGGGTGCCGCCCAGAACAGGTGCGATCGTTGAAAGCAAGGGCCACGTTTTGAATCGTGCTGACAAGAAAGCTGGGTCTTGGGGCTGGAATGATTAGTTTGACCTTTCATTTTTAAGTGGTTTTATGAAAATGTGAACACTGCATGCTCTGTAATTTTAAACAGGAAGTGTTGGATTTGTTTCCTTTTTTTTCTTTTTTCAAACCAGACCTACAAAAATCAAGCTAACTTGAAGTACCCATGTAGGGTCAGGTAATCATCTCTAAAATACCAGCTGCTGGGAGCCTGTAGTCCTTGTTCCACTCTCAAAGAAAGGAGAACTGTTGGTGAGAGCAAGACAGTCCTACCCAGAATGTCCTAGTCGGTAATTACTGCGGGGCATGACGGATTTGGAGGCCTGAGGAAGCCTTTCTTCTCGGAAGTAATTTTTCTGCCCTGCTGGGGTTTGTCGTCCTCCGGGAGAAGATGAGAGGAGGTGTGTGAGCAGTGTTTTCTGCCAAATGGTGTATTATGAGGGATGACTTGAGAGGCCCCGACCTGGGAAGGACAGCTTTTAAAGGGCTCTTTATTACTGTGCCTGTTTAAGGAAGAAGTTGGTGGGAAGGAAGGAAGGAGTGAGGAAGCGGGGAAAAGAGATGGAAAGGAGGGGAAGAGAGAGAAACGCTGCTTCAATCATTTTACCTCCACTGGATTTAAACCAGCAAATGTTACAAAAATAACATTTACATTTAAAGAGACATGCTTCACGCTTTCACTTGGACCCCTAACGCATGATGTCTGACTCCTGGAAATACGGTAACAGCCCTTGACTGTTCAGGGCTCTTATTTTGGAGATAAATCCCGCAGACGTTTCATGTGAGTGGAGGGCAGATCAGTAACCGTGAAGCCTCGTGGGTCCTGCAAAGCGAAGTTCCTCCTCCCGTCAGTTTTTAACTAGGCCCATGTTTGCCATCCTCCCCGAGGGCCACGTGGAGCACGACATGCTGGGTGTGGGCCGTGGGGTCAACACCGAGCTGCTGACCTCGGCGTCGAGGAGCCCTCGGCCGAGACACTGACCCAGGCTCCAGCACGTTGCTGGATCCATTGTGTTGAATCTTGGCTCCGATCCGAATGTGCAGCTAATGAGTTGTGTGGGGTGCATATTAACCCAGGCTCTGGCTGTGCTAACGCCAGACTCCCCGTGGGATGGAGCTGGGAGGTGGGCAGCAAGATGCCCAGGGCACTGACATCGTACTAGACGTGAGCAATTAGCAAAGCTGTGTTGCAGAAGCACTGCTTCTTAGCTTCTGGGAAGTAATAAGCCATCAAGCAGTGGGAAAGCGTGCTATCTTACATCTCCTTTTGAATAAAAAATCCTTCCACATCAGAGCGGTGCTTTATGAACTGTGAAATAGGGAGGAAAGTTGAAATGTTTAAAGAGTCGGGTAATAGCTTTTATTACCACAGGGAAGCTGACTTCCAGCCCTGCTGTTGAGTAAGAGCAGATTTAGGACCTTCGGGCATGGTCACGAGGCTCTGGCCACCAGGACTCTGTGACATTTCAGGGCAGTGCTGTGCTACCTGGTTTTTGTTTGTTTTTTCAGGAGACGACAGGTCAGAGGTACCAAAGGGCATGGTGCTCTGGCCTTAGAGGACAGCTGCACACAAACATTTCTACCAGCACATTCTGGGAGACGGAATATGCCGGAGAAGGAATCACGCCTAAGTTTTTCTTGCAGCCGGAGTGCCCACCTCTGTTACTGGCTCCTGGTTCACGGCACACGGGTTGAACTGGTTAAGGAGCTGAGAACATCAATCACAATTCCAGCCATGCTGCGGAAGATGGTGTTTGACTTTGGCCACGGCACCTCTCTTAAGTTTGTTCCAACTGCCTCATTTTACAGATGAGGAAACTGAGGCAAAGAACGGTGAATGACCTTTCACTTAATGCCCTGCTTCCCCTAAGCATTAAGTTTCTGTAGGAAAGGAGACTGCCTGCTATGACGGCACGGGTCGACAGTGGACACCGAGCCCCGAGCCCCCTTCTGCCCTTCACCCTGCTCCATCCACTCACCCTGCTCCTGCTCCATCCACGCACCCTGCTCCATCCACGCACCCTGCTCCGTCCACGCACCCTGTTCCGTCCAGTTCTTGCTTCCTGGGGAAACCTCTGATGGCTTCTCTCAACTCTTGCGTGCAGCCCTGCAAAAGGTGATGGTGTGCCTGTGAGTGTGCTTTGTAAACTGTAGAGCTCCATACAAGTGCCAGCTATTATTATGAAATTATTTTTCATGACATTGCTTTCCAAACTGTTAATACAGTTTAAAAGAGGTAATGTAAAAGATAAAGAAGAAGTAATGGGATCCATGACCAAATAACTTTGAAAACAAGGCTGTGTGTGTGTGTGTTAAGTCGCTTCAGTCCAACTCTTTGAGATCCCGTGGACCGTAGCCCACCAGGACCCTCTGTCCATGGGATTCTCCAGGCAAGAACACTGGAGTGGGTTACCACGCCTTCCTCCAGGGGATCTTCCCGACCCAGGGTTCAAACCTGTGTCTCTTGCGTCTCCTGCGTTGGCAGGCGGGTTCTTTACCACCAGTGCCACCAGGACGCCCCAAAAGGCTCTATTTTACCTGTGTTGACAGCTCTGAGAGGTCTCAATATAAAGAAACCCTGTGACTGTGTTGACATGGCGGTCCCTAAGTCTGTCTCACCGTTGTAGCTCTCCACCTTTACCTTTACAGAACCAGATACAAAGAATGTCACGTATCTTGTGTAAGTGTCGATAGATGTTATGTTCACTTACTGACCGTCACTGAGTGTCTGGTGTGTCAGCAGCAGTGTTGCAGTGCTTCTCGAAAGTTTTGTAAGAAAATTCATCTGGTGGACTCTGGGGTAGGACTTCCCGGTGTGATGATCTTCCAGCTGCGTGACCTGGACAAGCCCACTCCATGTTTCTAAGGCCCAGTCTTCTTATCTGTGAAAGGGGTATAATGACGACTTTGCAAAGGTTTGGGAATATTAAGTGATATCATGTAAGCACAACGCTTGTCACAGCATCTGTCCTAGTCCATCCAAGCAGCTATAACCAAATACCACCCACAGGCTGCCTGTGAACAACAGAGACATTTTCTCACGTCTGGAGGCTGTAAGTCCAAGATGAGGGTGCCAGTCTGCGGCCCTCTCTCAGATCCAAACTTCTTGTATTTTCACTCGACAGAAGTGGGGAGGGATCTCCGAGGAGTCGCTTTCATAGGAGGTAAAAGCCCATTTAGGAGGCCTCTGCCCAGCTCGTGGAATCACCTGCCAAAGTCTCGGACATCCTAATTCCATCACCCTAGGGCTTCCCAGGGGCAAAGTGGTGAAGAACCCACCTGCCAGTGCAGGAGAAACAGGGTCAGTCCCTGGGTCGGGAAGGTCCTCTGGAGAAGGGAATGGCTACCAGTTCCAGTATTCTTGCCTGGAGAATCCCATGGACCTGGAATTCCACGGCGGGCTGTAATCTACAGTGTCACAAAGAGTCAGACACGGCTGGCGAATAACACTTTAACACACTACTACTATTATTATTATTATTATTTTTACTTTGTGACCGCTATACAAGATGGAAACATGAAATAGCTGTAGAGTGATCACTTTCCTTCAGTGCATTCTGCCCAGTGCTAGAGTTAAATTTTATCAGTTAACTGCAGACACCATGATATGCAAATTTGGTGATTCACAGTTTGGAAGGACACCCGGAAGGCTCTACAAAGATGATATGTGAGCTAATCTTAAAGTAGATATCTTCCAAGTAAGAACAAAACAACCCCACTAATAAACAGAAAAACAAACAAACAAAAAAAAAACACACAGAAATTCAAGGACGTTTACTGCCTGTCTGGCAGTGCCTTCGTGGTAGCTTTGCGATTTGGCGTCCTATCGCCTTATGTCCACAGCTGACTCGTCTTTCTCTGATTTAATTTTCTGCAGAGACTGTCACGTGTGCATGCTTAGTTGTGTCCAACTCTTTCCGACCCCACGGATGCAGCCCACTAGGCTCCTCTGACCGTGGGATTTCCCAGGCAGGGATACTGGAGTGGGTTGCCATTTCCTCCTCCAGGGGGTCTTCCTGACCCAGGGATGCATCTCCTGCTTCTCCTGCATTGCAGGCAGATTCTTAACCCACTGAGTCATCAGGGAAGGTCCAGAGACTGTAACAGGAAGTGTTAAAAAAAAAAAAAAAAGACTCTACAAATATTCAAAAGTAATTTAAAAGAATAGTTTCAGTTTCTTTTTCGACTTTCCCCCCTACAGCTTCTAGTTGCTATTTGATAACTTTTGACTTTTATGCTTCTCTCTTGTGTCCCCTCTTTGGTAACTGGTCAACAAGTGGCTCAGAGTGACCATGAACCAAGGTTTAATTACTCCCAAGCTTAGTGATGGATAAAACTAATAACATCCAGCATTAATTTCTTCAGTGCTCTGGTTAGCATTATCAAGAAAATTCAGCAAACTTAGGTTAATTGCCTATGGGAGGTTCAGCCCCGTTCAAGGGCACATGTGGGCTACAGATGCAAAAAATAGTCCTTGTCCTCAAGTAGTTTATAAGCTAATCAAGGAAGGAACTAGCAAAGTGAGAAGTTTCAAAAGCAAATAATGATCCACAGAGAAAACCACAGTCTGATTGGGTCAAATAAAGTCCTCCTGTGATTAATTAGATACACATGTGATCAGGTGGGCTGAGACCATTGCTCCAGCCTCATCAGTTCAGTTCAGTTCAGTCGCTCAGTCGTGTCTGACTCTTTGTGACCCAATAAATCACAGCACGCCAGGCCTCCCTGTCCATCACCAACTCCCAGAGTTCACTCAAACTCACGTCCATCGATTTGGTGATGTCATCCAGCCATCTCATCCTCTGTCGTCCCCTTTTCCTCCTGCCCCCAATCCCTCCCAGCATCAGAGTCTTTTCCAATGAGTCAACTCTTCGCATGAGGTGGCCAAAGTACTGGAGTTTCAGCTTTAGCATCATTTCTTCCAAAGAACACCCAGGGCTGATCTCCTTTAGAATGGACTGGCTGGATCTCCTTGCAGTCCAAGGGACTTGCAAGAGTCTTCTCCAACACCACAGTTCAAAAGCATCAATTCTTCGGCGCTCAGCCTTCTTCACAGTCCAACTCTCACATCCATACATGACCACTGGAAAAACCATACCTTGACTAGACAGACCTTTGTTGGCAAAGTAATGTCTCTGCTTTTGAATATGCTATCTAGGTTGGTCATAATTTCCTTCCAAGGAGTAAGTGTCTTTTAATTTCATGGCTGCAGTCACCATCTGCAGTGATTTTGGAGCCCGAAAAAATGAAGTCTGACACTGTTTCCACTGTTTCCACATCTATTTCCCATGAAGTGATGGGACCAGATGCCATGATCTTCGTTTTCAGAATGTTGAGCTTTAAGCCAAATTTTTCACTCTCCTCTTTCACTTTCATCAAGAGGCTTTTTAGTTTCTCTTCACTTTCTGCCATAAGGGTGGTGTCATCTGCATATCTGAGGTTATTGATATTTCTCCCGGCAATCTTGATTCCAGCTTGTGCTTCTTCCAGCCCAGCGTTTCTCATGATGTACTCTGCATATAAGTTAAATAAGCAGGGTGACAGTATACAGCCTTGACGTACTCCTTTTCCTATTTGGAACCAGTCTGTTGTTCCATGTCCAGTTCTAACTGTTGCTTCCTGACCTGCATACAGGTTTCTCAAGAGGTAGGTCAGGTGGTCTGTTATTCCCATCTCTTTCAGAATTTGGAGAGCCCCAAAGCAAAGACTTAGGTGAAAATATGAATTTAGTTAAGTCTCATCTCCAGTACCCTTAGGAATAGCATATATCAAGCCAATTTTTCAAGTATTTCCTGCAAGCGTGGAAAACAGAGTATCTCTGCATAGAGACATGAAATATTAGATAAAGTGATACACGTTTCTCTTCTCTCCCTCCCAAGCAGAAAAGGAGGGTAACCTGATTGGTTTTCACTCAGTTTGGACTTTTTTAAAACACAGTTTCCTTTTTGAAAGTCAGCGTGTGCTTATTGTAAGAACTGTTGTCCATCCCTTTATTTTTTTGACCATGCAGCATGGCATGCAGAATCTTAGTTCCCAATCCAAGGATCAAACCCATTCCCACTGCGAGGAGAGCTTGGAGTCGTAACTTCCAGGTAGGTCCCTACCTCTTGTTGAACGTGGTCATGAATTTCGCAAGAATAGCTCTGCAGGGCCCCAGCTCTCCCGAGAGAGACCCTTGGCGACGGGAGGCAGGCTGGGCTGGAACTTCGAACCTTAGCAGCCAGAGTCTTTTCTGATGACTCAGGATGGCCTGATGCCTGGTCACCGGGCTGTTGCTGTTGGGAGATCGTTGGGTCGCCCACAGGGATCCCTGGTGAGAGAAACGCTCCAGCCTGGAGCTGTCTGGGGTCGACGCCGTTACTTCCCTCCACTGAGGCACGGGGCCATGAGCTACCCCGGGATCTGCCGGTCAGAGTCTTTGCTTTTTCTGTTTCCTGTTTCTGTTTTTTCTTGCCTGCTACTGGATTTAATGCTTTTATTCTTTATTTTCCCTCTATACTTATTTTGGAAATTATATGGTCTGTTCTTTTAGTCATTTCCCTTTAATTTTAATATACGTATGTGACTTTACAAAGTCTAAACAAAGTGAAGCTCTCTACCCAAAGTGAAGCTAAGTCACTCAGTCGTGTCGGACTCTTTGCGGCCCCGTGGACTGTAGCCCGCCAGACTCCTCTGTCCATGGGATTCTCCAGGCAAGAACACTGGGGTGGGTTGCCCTGCCCTCCCCCAGGGGATCTTCCCGACCCAGGGGTGGGACCCGTATCTCTTCTGTCTCCTGTGTCGGCAGGTGGGCTCTTTGCCACTGGTGCCACCTGGGAAGCCCGTCTCTGACCCGTTTCACCCCCACCCTCTAGCCCTGGGAAGTCTCTAACCCATTTCACCCCAAACACAAGGATTCAGGAAGCGTTTGCTCCGCTCCTGGCTTACCTGTTATTTTGTTCAGTGCCGTATTGGCCATCTTGCTTTATATTCCCCAAGCTAGCTGTCACTTTTTTAATCCAACAACAGATGCTTGCTTAGGTTTAAACACAAGACGCCTGCTTCCTTTGCTCGTCATTGCTTTCTACACCCCACTCTTTCCTTTGGGATTCAGCTTCCTTCTTCATGAAATACTTCTTTAATGTTTTCATAGGCTTTTCAGCTTTTTTTTTTCAGCAGGAGTCCTTTTCTTATTTTCAGTGTCTTATTCTGTGTTTGCGGTTTCCAGTATTTTTAACAGATTTCTATGTTTGTGTCTGTCCGCTTGTTATCGGCAGCTCCATTAGTTTACTGGCTACCGTAACAGAGTGCCGCAGACTAAGTGGCTTAAACAGCAGGAGGTTGGTTTTCTCGCTCTTCCAGAGGTTAGAAGTTGGGATCGCGGCGTTGAGAGTGTTTCTCCTGAAGCCCCTCTCCTTGGTGCGTAGACGGCCGTCCTCTCCTTGCGTTTTCACACGCGCTTCCCTCTGTTTATGTGTCCCCCAGTCTCTTCTTGTCGTAGGAACAACCGTCGTATTGAATTACCAGCCCCCGGCCTTATGTGTCTCTAAATACAACCACCTTCTTAGGTTCTGGGGTTAGGACGTCAACTACGCGCCTGGGGACAAAGGGAGACGCGATCAGCCTAAGCGTAAGTTCTCAGTGCTGTAATAACCCGACTCGATATGTCGTTAGCTCGGTCTCGTGAAGGGTCTTTATCACATGTGTTCTGAAATTGTGCACTGTGGGCTCATTCCACCGAGGGCCTAACTGTGGGAAGACTGTGTGCCTGAGTCAGAGTTGCGTCCCTACAGAGCAGCTTTAGCCTGAAGGATCTGCCAGGAACCGCCAGAGTTTCGGTGGCTGAGGTCAACTTCTGCGATAATTGCCCAGCTTGGGGTTTCCTGGATTGTGTACACAGTATAGACGCTGACCCCAGAGCCATAGCCTGTGGTTCCGCACAAACAAAAGAGACCTTGTATCTCACTCAGATCGCCAGGTGCTGTCAAGATTGTTTTCTGTCTCTTCTTTCACTCACTGTAAATTCCTTAAAGGGTTCAGATTTATGCATGGACGTCAGTTACAGCTTCTCCTCTTGCAGGCCTGGCCGTCTGTGGTGCTGGCTGGCACCCAGCTTCTCCCAAGCCGGAGCCAGGCGTTGGTTTGGAGACCAACAAACTCTCCTTCATTCTGCCCCAGCCTTTCTACCCCAGCCTGGCCACAGCACTAATCCATTGCTTTGTGGTTCCCTCTTTTTTTCTTGCACCTGAGACTTTAAGGTATTCATTTAGAAGGACATAAGTTGGATTTTATCCAGCATTTTTAAGTGTTTTAAGCATTTTCAAGATACCTAGTCTCCCACTGCCAGAATGCAAATGCAAATGCTGGGTTCATTGAGACTGCTTTAAGCTTTGGGATAACGCAGGGAGGTGTGAGATCTTAATAATGATGAACAGTTCCGTCTAAGAACTGGGTATTTGTTTAGATTTTCTTTGAGTCTCTCCGTTTGATTCTTTTTAATTTTCTTTAGATGGATTTGTACTTCTTATTTTCTAATTTACTTCTATTATACATAGGAGCTGTTCAGTTCTCACTTTCACTGACTATATATGAAGCCTGTGATTTCTGTGTGTGTATATATATATATAAAATGCTGTTCCTAGCCAACTTGTTGAATTCTCCTGTCATTTATAAGTTTTCCCTTTGCTTCTCCTGGGTTTTCCATCATACAATCATCTCAGTCCCTGACTATGGTAAACTTACCTCTGTCTTCCAGTTACTTATGACCCTATTTTATTTCGTTTTGCTGGGTTGATAGTACTTTCCTAGCAGTGTTTTGTAATAACGAGGATAGGAAGCATTCTGATATTTTCTTTTCCCTGGCTTAAACAGGAATGGTTCTCATGGTTTCTTCTTAAGTTTGACACTGGCCAGCTCGCAGATTAAAGTGACTGACATTTCTGTAGGCGTTTAGAATTTACAAGCACTTTTCTGCACATTATCGTGCTGAATTCTTGCCACCGCCTGGTTTTGTGAGATACAGGAAATGCGTAGTTTGCTCAAGTTTTCTTTTAAAGACAACTCACCGAAACTTGGACCCGAGTGGGCAGTGACCTTCATGGAACGTTCCAGCAGATGTTTCATCCACTTTGGGTTAGCAGATGAAGTAGTAAGACTTGCCTGTTCAGATTTTCTATTGTCGATTTCTTATTGAAAATCTAAATTGGGTTTTCTTCTCTTTAAAAAGCAAGTGAGGAAAAAAAAAAAAAAAGCAGTGTAATGTTTGGTACTGAAATATGTATGTCTCCATGTAAACTTTTAAAGGAGTAGCTGTTGTTTTGAGATGTGTATGGCACCCCACTCCAGTACTCTTGCCTGGGAAATCCCACGGATGGAGGAGCCTAGTAGGCTGAAGTCCATGGGGTCGCTAAGAGTCGGACACGACTGAGCGACTTCACTTTCACTTTTCACTTTCATGCACTGGAGGAGGAAATGGCAACCCACTCCAGTGTTCTTGCCTGAGGAATCCCAGGGACGGTGGGGCCTGGTGGGCTGCCGTCTATGGGGTCGCACAGAGTCGGACAGGAGTGAAGCGACTTAGCAGCAGCAGCAAGCTGCTAAACCCTGGTCTGGTCTGTGTGCATTTGTAGGTTGATGGTATTCTCTACGGCTGCTATGTCAGTGACACACTTCGGGCGTTCCACACAGGTGCCCAGCAGTGAGGAATAATGGGGGCAAAACCCAGATGACATTCCACTTGCCAGGCTCGGGCACTGGTGGCGGAGGAGGAGGAGCTTGACCCGGAAGAAAGGGCCCGCCCCTGGGTGCCGCCCAACGGGGCACCTGCAGGGCCGCTTCCTTCCAGGAGAGGGCGCCTTTCCCCAAGTGCCTCAAGGGTCCACGGGCTGGTGGGTTAACCGCACCCGTCTGAAGCATATTTCCATACACATCTCAGACTCGCAGTGAAATTCACGCTGGTGTTTTACAGGGGCTTTGCCTAATCTGGGCCTTAACAAGTCAAGGTAATTTTTGCAGAAGTTTCCCACTTATGGCTCTCAGTTTTGAAACACGATACCACCTTCATCACTGTCGACAACAAACGTCTCCTGAGCGTTTACTAAGCAGGGGTCAGGAATAAGGTCGAGAAAGAGTTGAACTCAGCGTGGCTACTCATCAAGCACTGGCCAGAGTTACGTGTCGTGAATTGTCTTGTGGGTGTACATTACTTTTGTTTAAAGCGAAATTTCTAGAGGCACAAGCAGAAACCACCTTAGTCTTGCAGCTGTCTCCTGGGAGGCTGGCAGTCTTTGTGGGAGAGGGAGCAGGCACAGGCTTTCTCCTGAGTGAGTTATGAAGAGCGGGAGGGGCACACAAGCCGCCTGCGAGCAGACAGAGGTCTGTGCACGTCCACAGCGGAGCACTCAGCCGGCCGTGGCTGCTCCTCCAAGCCTCAGAGAGAGGGGACCGCTGTGTCAGCACTGATGACGCGCGTGAACGCAGTTGTGTGCTCAGCCATGTCCAGCCCTTGGCAGTCTCATACTCTGTAGCCTGCCGGGCTCCTCTGTCCATGGCATTCTCCAGGCAAGAACACTGGAATGAGTTGCCATTTCCTCCTCAGGAGGATCTTCCCAAGAGGATCGAACCCTGTCTCCTGCACTGGCAGGTGGACTCTTGACCTCTGAGCCATCAGAGAAGCCTGATTGAATTGTTGATCACATCTAAAAACATACTTTCATGGCAGCACCTAGACTGTTTAATCACTGCACTCCATAGCCTAGCCCAGAATATAGAACTGACATAAAAAAGTTTAAATGTCACACACAGTAAAAGTATCACTTTGTGAAACTGTCGCTTGCACTTGCACACACACGTGCTTGCACACGGGTGAACTGGCCTGTGATTTACGACGTCTTCATAAGTGCTATCCGCAGATTTAAACGTGTGAAGGCCTCGGCTTTAGAAAACTTGTTCATAAAATCAACAGAACAGACCAAAGCCTGCTTTCACACTTTTGGAGAAAGCACATTAACGGGAATGCAAGGAAATCTTCCCAGTTGGCTCCAGTGGTAAAGAATCCACCTGCCAAGCAGGAGATGTGAGTTCAATCCCTGGGTCAGGAAGATCCCCTGGAAGAGGAAATGGCAACCCACTCCAGTGTTCTTGCCTGGGAAATTCCCATGGACAGAGGAGCCTGGCGGGCTGCAGTCCCAAAAGAGTCCAACACAGCTTAGCGGCTCAACAGCAAGGAAAACCTCACTCACTTCCAGTGCAGAGGCCGCGTGGCGGGAATGCAGCCTCCGGCCACCAGGAGCCTCTCGCTGCCGCTTTATCACTTAGACAGCCAGAGGCTTGTGATTGTCTGAGCGCTTGCAATGCCGAGCCTGGGATGATTGAACCCAGTGGAAAACTCCAGTAGGCTGGCAGGCGCGTCTCGCAGGCCGATCCAGGTGGTTAAGCAGAGGCTCCCCGTGTCGTTAACATGCAGCCAGAGCAGTTCTTGTGGAGGAGGCTGTTTTGATGAGGCAGCTTCAAAACATGAAAGCACTGTGACTTTGTTTAGGTCACCACAGAACACTGAGCAGAGTTCCCTGTGCTCCCTGGTGGCTCAGGCAGTGAAGAATCCGCCTGCAACGCAGGAGACCTGGGTTCGATCCCTGAGTCAGGAAGATGCCCCAGAGAAGGGCATGGAAACCCCCTCCAGTATCTTTGTCTGGAGAATCCCATGGACAGAGGAGCCTGGCAGGCTACAGTCCATCGGGGTTGCAAAGAGTCAGACACAACAGAGCAAGTAACACTTTCACCCACCAGGGACGTGCCTGCCGTAGGCTCTTGCTGGTTACAGAGACTTACACGAGCGGGACATCCCTGGAGTTCCAGAGGGTAAGACTGTGCCTCCCTGTGCGGGGGGTGTGGGTTTGATCCCCAGTCAGGGAGCTAAGATCACACCTGCCTCATGACCAAAAAACCAAAACATAAGTCAGAAGCAGTGTTGTAACAAAGTCAATAAAGGCTTTAAAAAATGGTCCCACATCAAAAAAAAAATTGTTTTCTTATGAGAAATGAATCTTAAAAAAAGTATGTACATGTATAAACTGAATCATTTTTCTGTACACCTGAAACGAGCACGACGTAGGAAATCAACTATATGCAGATACGGTTTAAAAGTCATGCAGGTAAACCTGAGATTTCTTAACCAGGTGGAGCTTGGCCAGGCCGCTGGGCGCCCCCTGCTCCCCAGCCGGGTTCACAGCGTGAGACCTGGGGAGGGAGACGCAGGGAGTGGGTGAAGTTGTCTGGTACACACATGACTGCCTTGTTGGTTTTTATATAAGGGGCTTTAAAATGAAGGGTCATGTTTTAAGTGTGAAGGAAATGGGGTTGGAGCTGGGATCCGGCCCAGCGCAAGCTAAGGCTTGCCTGTGACTTGTTTCTGATAACACATTTACAGTTTAAGGGTTCTGTCCTTAAGGTCATTTCACACTGTGTCATCCAGGTGAGTGGTTTCAGAATCTCGGGTGTTTTCATCTTCACGAGACCGGTGAAACCTGCCCTGACACTGAGATCGCATCCTCAGCTGTAGACAGCTGCCTCGCCCGGCCGCGGCCCCGGGGACAGTCTGGTGGTGCGGCGGACAGGCCCACCTTTGCCGAGACTGGGGGTCTTCTCCGAGCGTCCCAGCAGCGCCCCCGCAGCGCTGGGAGACGCCCTGACGTGGCCCTGTGGGAGGAGCCGGGCACCAGGCTCTCAGCCCCTCGCGGGCGCCCGCAGGCCTGCCGCCCACTCTGCGCCCTCGCGCACCCCGCCAGCTTCCGTCTGACCGGTCGTCAGGCTGGCAGGATGCGTCCGGCGCTCCTTCTGGCCTCCGGTGGACCAGCCCTCACGGTCCTGCTCTGCCTTCTGCCTCTGCAGCCTCGCAGCAGCGGCCCATCCATTTCCCAGTGACCAAGCCCAGTTTGCCCAGTTCCACCCCATCTCATGGTCAGACGGATTCCAACACCATGCCATCTGTCTGGGGAGACACTGCTATTGCCAACCAAGACACTTTGTAGGTAAATTAAGTAATAAATGGATAGACACAATAGTAGACAATCTCAGCTATCTATTGTTCAGTAATAGCTATGCCAATTAAATGACTTTTGAATTGAGGTATGGCTTCCCAGATGGCGCTTATGGTAAAGAATCTGCCTGCCAGTGCAGGACACATAAGAGATGTGAGTTCAATCCTCGGATTTAGGAGACCCTGGAGACAGGCATGACAACACACTCCAGTATTGTTGCCTGGAGAATTTCGTGGACAGAGGAGCTTGGTGGGCTCAGTCCGTGGGGTCGCGAAGAGTTGGACACGACTGAAGCAATGCAGTGGCTTCAAAACAATACTAATTGTATCGTCTCGAAACCCTGTGGGCTGACTGGATGGGTCTGGAAAGCGCTTCTGCTCCATGTGCTCTTGGCTGCAGCTGCGGTCATGTGCAGGCTTGACCTGGTGCCCTGTCCAAAGCGGCACACATGTATGTTGTCCATTGGCAAAGGCGTCAGCTGGGAGCTCGGCGGGGATTGTCAGCTGGAGCACCTCGGTCCTGTGGGTGCCTTCTTTGTATGCCCTGGACTTCCTGAAGCCTGGCAGCTGGACCCCAGGAGTTCAAACCATACAAAGGCAGAAACTGCACATCTTTTAAAATCTGCTCTCAGGAGCTACAGCAGCGACATTTGTGCTGCATCCCATTAGTCAGCACTAGTTGCAGGGCCAGCACAGAAAGGGAGAGATCCCACTTCTTGACAGATGTCTATCCATCTGTAATCTACCACATCGAGACAGAACAACAGATGAATGCGGAAGAGCTGGACTGGCGCATTCCCATTAGCATTTTGAGGAGGTAATGGTGGGTTTTATGTACTTCTTGTAGCTTCACTGTATTTTCTGGTTTTATTCTTGCAATACTAAATTGCTTTTTTTTAACTTTAAGTACAATACATTCTTATCTTAATGACAGATAAGAAAGCCTTTTTAAGTGAACAGTGCAAAGAAATAGAGGAAAACAATAGAATGGGAAAGACTAGAGATCTCTTCAAGAAAATTAGAGATACCAAGGGAACACTTCATGCAAAGATGGGCTCAATAAAGGACAGAATTGGTATGGACCTAACAGAAGCAGAAGATATTAAGAAGAGGTGGCAAGAATATACAGAAGAACTGCACAAAAAAAGATCTTCATGACCCAGATAATCACGATGGTGTGATCACTTACCTAGAGCCAGAATGTGAAGTCAAGTGGGCCTTAGGAAGCATCACTATGAACAAAGCTAGTGGAGGTGATGGAATTCCAGTTTAGCTGTTTCAAATCCTAAAAGATGATGCTGCACTCAATATGTCAACAAATTTGGAAAACTCAGCAGTGGCCACAGGTCTGAAAAAGGTCAGTTTTCATTCCAATCCCAAAGAAAGGCAATGCCAAAGAATGTTCTAACTACTGCACAATTGCACTCATTTTACATGCTAGCAAGGTAATGCTCAAAATCCTTCAAGCCAGGCTTCAACAGTATGTGAACCGAGAACTTCCAGATGTACAAGCTAGATTTAGAAAAGGCAGAGGAACCAGAGACCAAATTGCCAACATCCTTTGGATCATAGAAAAAGCAAGAGTTCCAGAAAAACATCTGCTTTGTTAATTACGTCAGAGCCTTTGATTGTGTAGATCAGAACTAACTGTGGAAAATTCTTCAAGGGATGGTAAGAGGGTAGCAGGCAGGAAGGCCAGGGGTCTCCAAATGGAGGAAATAGGCTGCAAGCGTCAGAAAGAAACAATCTTTCACTGGGAATACCAGACCACCTGACCTGCCTCCTGGGAAACCTGTATGCAGGTCAGGAAGCAGCAGTTAGAACTGGACATGGAACAACAGACTGGTTCCAAATAGGAAAAGGAGTACATCAAGGCTGTATACTGTCACCCTGGTTATTTAACTTATATGCAGAGTACATCATGAGAAACGCTGGGCTGGAAGAAGCACAAGCTGGAATCAAGATTGCCGGGAGAAATATCAATAACCTCAGATATGCAGATGACACCACCCTTATGGCAGAAAGCGAAGAGGAACTAAAGAGCCTCTTGATGAAGGTGAAAGAGGAGAGTGAAAAAGCTGGCTTAAACTCAACATTCAAAAAACAAAGATCATGGCATCCGGTCCCATCACTTCATGGGAAATAGATGGGGAAGCAGTGGAAACAGTGTCAGACTTTATTTTTGGGGCTCCAAAATCACTTCAGATGGTGACTGCAGCCATGAAATTAAAAAAACACTTGCTCCTTGGAAGAAAAGCTATGACCAACCTAGACAGCGTATTAAAAAGCAGAAACATTACTTTGCTGACAAAGGTCCATCTAGTCAAAGCTATGGTTTTTCCAGCAGTCATGTACGGATGTGAGAGCTAAACAATAAAAAAGACCAAGCGCTGAAGAATTGATGCCTTCAAACTGTGATGCTGGAGAAAACTCTTGAGAGTCGCTTGGACAGCAAGGAGATCCAACCAGTCCATCCTAAAAGGAATCAGTCCTGAATATTCACTGGAAGACTGATGCTCAAGCTGAAGCTCCAATACTTTGGCCACCTGATGCGAAGAGCTGAATCATTGGAAAAAAACCCTGATGCTGGGAAAGACTGAGAAGGGGACGACAGAGGATGAGATGGTCGATGGCATCACTGACTCAATGGACATGAGTTTGAGTAAACTCCAAGAATTAGAGAAGGACAGGGAAGCCTGGCATGTTTCAGTCCATGGGGTCCAAGAGTCGGACACGACTGAGCAACTGAACAACACCAACAGAAACATCCATATACATGCATATGTTATTAGTAGTACTTGATAAATTTTAACAAACTGAACATACCATGCAATTCAGTGGCTATTAGTTTTTGCTAAGACAAAAACAAATTGAATTTTTAAAAAGAAAGATCTATTATAAAATACAACGACGATTCTTACTAACCTTCTATCCTTTAGAAGTAATACATATCTTTGACATTTGCAAAATAACCACTAAGCCTTCATCATTCTTTATAGGTTTCAGGGCCCAACTGACTCATACCTATCCATTTGTAATGAATGGAAGTAGGTTTTTCTGGCAGTACGATGACCAGTCTGTATGTTTGGTGAATTGACCAATGGCCTGTATTTTTTAGCAAAGTTTTTTATCATTGTCGGAATGGCATTTAATTCTCCAAACCTGTTTTGAAATTAGGCATAAATAGATAGAAAATGAGAGTTTTTAGCAAAAGCATCATCCAGCAGTCAGTTTCAGAAATTTACCAAAAAACCTGTGTGCACAGTGTCAGGTTGCCCATCTTACTGGTTTTGAGGCAACAGCTAGAGTCTCAGGAGCTAGAGTCTCACGGTTATACAGCCCACTGTTACTACAAATTACTTACATAGAATTTTGTTACCTTTGATTTAAATTTTTTTAAATGTATTTACCTGGGGCTGTGCTGGGCCTTCTCTGCTGCCCAGAGTTTCCCTGCTTGCGGCGTTTGGGGACTGCCATCTGCTGCGGTGTGCTGGCCTCTCTTGTCTGGATCACGGGCCCTGGAGCGTGAGCTCGGTGGAGCTTACCTGCCCCGTGGCATGTGGGATCGAACCCACGTCCCCTGCACGGGTGGGTGGATTCCTAACCACTGAACCATCCAGGAAGTCTGAAAAAAGTTTATCTTTGAAGAATTAATGAAGAGTTTTGCAACTGGAAAATCTACCGAGAGACTCTTAATTTCAGCAGACAATGTGTATTCTGTTTTAATATTAAATCTTGGTTTCATCTTGAATTATATGTATAAGTAAACCCACAACCTTTTAAGGACATTAAGTGTGTGCAGGACTTAAGTTATTGAAGCCGCAAGATGGCTGGAGCACAGGTTCGTCTCTGGCCGAGGCCGTGTCCTGGGGCGGCCCCGTGTGGCTCAGAACCGCCGATCGTTCCCAGTCTGCAGAGATAGGCTGGCGCTGCCTTGTCCGATCCCGGTGCTCCCGAGCTCTTGCTTTGTATTAACGATGACCTACGTCCTCATTAAGAACTTACAGTCAAGATGGTGATCAATTGGCAAGCTCACTAATTGGGATCCTTCCTTGTGGTTGTGTTGTGAAGGATACTCATTTCTCCACTGGTCCTTCTAAAAAACTGCCATCCTGTAAAAATGCCAGTTTAGCAAGAACCCTGGCTGTGAAACAGGCGTGTGCAAATCACGCAGGCTGATAAAAACCCACCACGCCCCCGGTGGGAGGGAGGTTAGTGCCCCGGGCCCCCCACACCAGGTGTTGTGTTACCTTCTATAGCTGCCACAGAGGACCACAAACTTCAAAGTCTGAAATGATCCAGAAATATCAGAATCATCGGAGGTTTATACGTGAAGGCATGAGCTCTTTAGAAGAGACAACCCTCCCACTTTGTAACCGACCAAGGTAATGAAGGCTCATAAAAAGCTCAAACATTAGAGAACTGGATAAAATAAACAAAGTCCTTCCTCTCTTTCTGCTTGATCTCATCCTTGAACAGTTCAGTATTTCCCTTCTTCAAGACAAGGACTTTTTTGTATTTGTGAATTTGAGCCAGCTTTAAAAATAGACTCCCCAGATGCTTTCTAGATGAGGTGATTTATGGGATTAGGAAAAAGCCCCATCCAACACGCCATCCCCCCAAAGAGCCACTTTGTGGCTGAAATTCTGTTATTAGCAATTTGTTTGTTGGGCTTCGTGCTTTGTCCCTTCTTAAGAGGCAGGGACCTTGGACAAGACTAACCTTTAAGCACTAGTGTGTGTGTGCCAGGCGCTCAGTCGTGTCCGACACTCTGTGACCCGTGGACTGTAGCCCACCAGGCTCCTCTGTCCATAGGGATTCTCCAGGCAAGAACACTGGAGTGGGTTGCCATGCCCTCCTCCAGGGGATCTTCCCAACCCAGGGATCAAACCTGGATCTCTGGCATTGCAGGCGGATTCTTTACCGTCTGAGCCCCAAGGGAAGCCCCTTTAAGCCCTAAGGATCCTTATAAGAATGAGTTCATTTAACTTACGTCTTTCCCTCGCCCTGCTCCCTTTTCTCATCACCTGCTTTGTTCATGTTTACAGTTTGGAATCATTTCGTGTTTCCTTGCTTTTTTGTCTGTCACCACCGTGGATTCCTAAGTTTCATGAAGGCAGGGACTACTTATGTCTTCATCACTATTTAGTTCCTGGGATGTACAACGGATGTACTCAGTAAAGATGTGACTGGATGGGAGACCTTGAAGTAATGGGACCAGACATGAGACTGAAAGGTGCTGGCACGTTGAGGAAGGCAGGAGACACCTGGTGTGGGAGGGTGGGGCCGCCTCCCAGGCCTGCGCTCCGTCGCTGCCCCTGGGCCTTGCTTCCTCTTGGCTCCCACTCCCACTGGTGGGGCTGTGCTGGCTGGTTAATCGCTTGACTATCACACCTGGTGCCATAATTAAACTTCACTGTGACCTCACAGTTCTCTTAATGATCTGCCCTGTGAATCAAAACTCCCTGGAATGGAGTTTTTTAAAGTCTGAGAAAATGGAAAATCAAAGCAAGAGAAGAGTATCTGTTTTGGTTGGCTTTTTTTTTTTCAGTCCCAAAAATTGTTTTTCCTGGTTTTTCTTTTTAACAGCTGTATAAACATTTGCAAAAAAAAACAAAAACAAAAAGGCCTGCAAACATGGTGTGGGTGAAGGATCATTTGCAAAGGAATCTGCTGTTTGCAGAAATACTTACAGGAAGCCAGCAACCTCCATGCACCTGTTATTCCAGGTGTGCGTTCCGAATTCGCTGACCCACGTTAGCACTTGCCTTGAATGGCATTTAATGCGAAGGGAATTTCAAAGTTAAGATGAGCAAAGCTCCCTGAGCAAGAGCAAGTGGACTTGACTCAGTAGAACTCTGACGTAAGCCTCAGGGTGAGTGGCAGCACCACCAGCGTTTAGAATTGATATTTATTGTTCGGTTGGTGACTCCTGTGCCATCTGTCTCCTCTTGCAGCCTATAAGCTGCATCTGGGAAGTCCCGTGTGGTTCTGCTTGTCATAACATGCACACTCAACTCCTGGCATGCTGTTGGCATACAGCATGTGCTCAAAAATATTTGTCCCATGAATGCCTATTACCTCATTTAGTTAGGAGGGCCTGTTCTGATGGTGTGAATGGGCTTTTATCGATTGTTCAGATCCTTGGTTTGATGTAAGACTGTTCATTTATCATTTTTGTCTGAAAAGCTTTCTAGCAAAGCTTTCCAACTTTTTTCACCCTTTAAAAAACTGATGCTCATCGATGACTTAACTTCTCTCATGAATGGGGTCAACTGTAGGTCGTTAGTGACTTACAATAGAAACAGTGGGAAGAGACTCATCTCAGTTTGGTTCAGACGGTAAAGAATCCGCCTGCAATTCAGGAGACCTGGGCTTGATCCCGGGGTTGCGAAGATCCCCTGGAAAAGGGAACGGCCACCCACTCCAGTATTCTGTCTGGTCTGGAGATTTCCATGGACAGAGGAGCCTGGCGGGCTACAGTCCATGGGGTCGCAAAGAGTCGGACACGCCGGAATGACTAACACTTCACTTTTTTCATTCTCTTTATATAAGAAAGTGGTAAAATTAAACTCAAGTGCTCTATTTTTTTTACTTGTTTTCATCATCATCATCTTTTCTGTTTTTCAACTGCAGGATCCCTTTTTCAATTTAATTTAATGAGAATGGCTGTTTGCAGCCACTGAGACCAAATGCGATATTGGCAGTCGCTTCCTTTAACCTACCCACATTCCTTTGCACACAATGAAGATGGAAGAACGCTTTTTACGGGTGTGGGAGAGAAAAGCGTGCAGACTGGACTGGTGGTCTTCACCCTTGGGGAACGAGGCTGAAAGGGACCTCAAAATCTGCTGGAGATGAGGTTAGTATGAGGCAAGAGACCAGAATGAGCGCCTTTACAGACTCACAAAACAGGGCCATTGTTGACCCCACCTGTAGCCCGTCTGTAACCGAGCAGGTTGTCGTGGGTGATATGTTTCTGTCCCAGACCTTACACTCCCCACATGGTGAGTTTAAAGACAGAGTTCTTCTCAGACAGTCCTTCCTGGCAGAGAGTGAAGAGGTCCCAGAGTTATGTGTCTGTGGCAAATCTTATCTAGAATAGCATGTAAGCCTTTGATCCTCAGGTCTTAAGATGGATGGAGGGAAAACAGTAGCTCTAATGAAAAAGGTCACCAATTATCTAAGGGTCAAAAGGTGGAGAAGAAGTTGACTAAATCTAACAGTGTTTGGTGCATGAAAAGCACATAAGGAGCTGCTATAGGAAGAGGTTAAGTGTTGGCAACAGAAGGGGAGAAGACAAGGGGCTCCCCTGGCGATCCAGTGCTTAGGGCTCTGTACTGCCACTGCTGGGGTGCAAACCCTGCTCAGGGAACTAAGATCCTGCATGTCTTGTGATGTAGCCAAGAAAGAAAGAGGGAAATACAGGAAGTATGTTCTTGTGCAGTTCAGTTCAGTCACTCAGTCGTGTCCAACTCCCCGCGACCCCATGGACTGCAGCACGCCAGGCCTTCCTGTCCATCACCAACTCCTGGAGTTTACTCAAACTCATGTCCATCAAGTCGGTGATGGCATCCAACCATCTCATCCTCTGTTGTCCCCTTCTCCCTCCTTCAATCTTTCCCAGCATCAGGGTCTTTTCAAATGAATCAGCTTTTTGCATCAGGTGGCCAAAGTACTGGAGTTTCAGCTTTAGCATCACTCCTTCCAAAGAAATCCCAGGGCTGATCTCCTTCAGAATGGACTGGTTGGATCTCCTTGCAGTCCAAGGGACTCTCAAGAGTCTTCTCCAACACCACACTTCAAAAGCATCAATTCTTCGGCACTCAGCTTTCTTTATAGTCCAGCTCTCACATCCATACATGACCACTGGAAAAACCATAGCCTTGACTAGACGGACCTTTGTTGGCAAAGTAATGTCTCTGCTTTTGAATATTCTGTCTAGGTTGATCATAACTTTTCTTCCAAGGAGCAAGTGTCTTTTAATTTCATGGCTGCAGTCACCATCTGCAGTGATTTCGTGGAGTTGCTCGAGGACAGCGCATTCCGGAGAATCAAAAGTGCCGTTGTTTGTGTTCAGTGGAGACCTTATGATTGCACAGGGGTGGCCAGGATCAGGCCTGTTAAGGGTGTGTCGATGTAACAGTGGGCGTCACTCCGTAAGTGATGAGCCCTGCAGACTGCGGCAGTTCCAGGAAGCGTCACCATTGACTGTGCGCTTTAAGCGTGTACTCCTATTGGCGTTTATGTAATGCTTCCAATACTTCCACTTTTCCTGTGTTACTTCATTTGGCTCTCAGTTACCCTGTGAAGTAGATACTGTTAAGTTCTTAAATTAGATCAATGGGAGGTGCTGGAGAAACCAGAAGTGAGGAGCAAGAGAAGCCAGGTTGCACTCAGGGCATCGGCTAAATAACATGGAGGCCAAAATTCAGATTTAAAAATATTTTTCACAGAGTTAGAACACGGCACTGTCACTGGAAAGTGATGAAAACTATTTGCAAGTGGAAGTTTCAGCCGTATTTGGTGTCTAAGTCATTCGACATGAGTTTGATTAAGTTCAGCCTGCTTTGTCCCCTTATAACACTGGCCAAGGTAACGTTTTTATATTGGTCGCTGATTTACTCTGTTTTCCACCTTGTCCACCTTCCACCCCCGTTAAGTGACCGGGACACTGAGCAGGAGACCTAGCATACAATTCGTGCCAAATAAACACTCTGTGAGTGAATGAGTGAAGAGCTCTGAAGGCAGGACAGAGAAAAACGAAAAGAAAGGCTTTTTTTACAGAAAGCGACATCCTCTTTAGGTTCTCAGTCGTTAGTGTGCTACATTATTGCTTTTGTACATTGAAGTTAGAGCTCAGATTTAATTAGTATGAGGGTAATTTTATATGAAATCTGTCACTAAAAGCCCTCCTGAGAGGTTCAAGAACATCCACAAAATGTCCACCTTTGGAAAGATTTCAGCCCTGACGCTCTACTGCATTTGAAACATGCCTTCCTATGTCTCATTTAATTCTGCATAGGATAGAGAGAGAAAGAAAGGCACAGGTCACCCTACGTTTTCATAGTTATTTTCCTGTCTGGAAATAACATTTATATCGGTCCCTGTTTGATAACTACAAAGAGTGCGCTGCAGACATGAAGAGGACTTCTTTTCAGAGAAGGAGGTGCCTGGATGTGTGACTAAAGGAATGTATATGAACTCGGATGTTTAAGCAGTCCTAATAGAATAGAGGTGGAGGTCACCCCTGCGTTGGAATTGTCAGAGGAGGGTGAATATGAAGGCCTATGAAAGCTGGAGCTAGGAGTAAGAATGTTTTAACCCTGCATATAGTCACTCCTAATAATTTTGGTTAATTCTAATTCCTTTAATAAAAAACGACAGAATAGATTTTCGGTGGGCAGCTAGCAGTTGTTCTCATAATAAGTAAATACAAAGAAGATCTTGAAAATGGCAAGTTAATGACTAGAGTCTGGAAAAGCTACCGTGCAGGAATCAAATGTCCGTGGACACTGTATCAGGACAAGTGGAGGGTGAGCTCCCCGTGGACACTGTATCAGGAGGTGGGAGGGCAAGCTCCCTGTGGACACTGTATCGGGAGGGGTGGAGGGCGAGCTCCCCGTGGACACTGTACCACCAGGTGAAGGGCGAGCTCCCCGTGGAAATTGTATCGGGAGGGGTGAAGGGCAAGCTCCCTAAGCAGAGCAGGTCACAGATGAGAGGCTTGCTCCGGCCAGCACACCGTTATTCTGGTAGCTCATTTCAGCAACAAACGTTTATCATGGCATCATAGACACTGACTAAATGGTTAAAAAAGAAAGGGCCATGACCCAGTGTCAGAATGAGTTATGTGGGCCAGGGAATCTCAAGGCAGGTTGAGCATCAGAATCTCCAGAAGATCAGAAAGGAGAGATGTGTGGTGGCAGCCCTAGGTACACTGTTAGGGTTCACTGGATTTGGGAGTTAAGAATCTATACGTTTAAGGAGTCCCCTCGTGATACCAAGGCAGAGAGTGCAGGGGAAAGGTCTTTGGAAACTGCGGATGGAAAGCAAGTGCTCTGCTCATGATGATTGTCGTCATGGTAATTGACACTGGTGATGTTCTCAAAGAATCGTGGGCACGCAACTTCCCAGGGCCCTTGGTATAAATGCCTGTTCCCAGTGCCACCCCCAGCATTTTTGAAGAACTGGATCTTAGAACGGGCAGACGTCTGCGTTTGTAACTAGCAGCCCAGCTGGTTTGAAAGCAGGTGGTCTGCACACCAAACGTGGAGAAACAGTGACTTTTGAGGACTTGGTGCTCACCCGGCAGCGCGCTGTAAACCACGAACACACGTGACCTGATTCCGTCCGTCAAGCAGCCTCTTAGGAGAGGGGCTTTAATCCCCCATTTTACAGGTGTGGAGACTGAAGCGGGGGCAAAACTGGGCCAAGATCACACTGTAAATAGCTGAGCCGACTCAAAGCCTAGAACTGTCTGACAATGAGATTTATGATCTTCATACAGATTGCCTCCTTGCTTCCAGGAGGTCACAGAGAAAAAAAAGAATCTTTCCAGTTGGGACAGGCCTTATGAAGGCATTGAAACAAAAGTAGGATGAGGGGACTTTGGAATTTGTCGTTCGTCCTTGGACACACACAGTTTGCGATGTCTGTAAAATGAATCCTTTTTATTTTTTTGCTGAGTTATAAAACTTTGAAATATGCAACTCAAAGCAAACATGTTATTTTTTCACACAGTAAATAGTGGAATAGTGTCTGGCATTATTGAATACCTGTTGGACTAGGCCATGACTTTAGAAAATGCTGATATGCCCTCAATCTCTGGTGTCATTAAGAAGCTGAAAACTTCAGGGATTCCCTGGTGGTCAGAGGCTAAGGCCCACACCTCCAGTGCAGGGCAGTTCAGCTCCTAGCCGGGGAATAAGACCTCACATGCCTTGGGGCAGGGTCAAAAAGTGGAAAAAAAAAAGTTGAAAACTTCAGAGGGCTTATTGGCAGCTGTGATGCATAATACAGAACATTTTGTGAAAAAAAAATGCTGATGTGTTTTTGAGGCCAACACTCCCTACATTCTTTGGCCTTCGATAGTCTTTTTAATTGAAATATAGTTGATGTACAGTATTATTTTAATTTCAGATGTATGGTATAATAATTTCACATTTGTATGCAGTATAAAATGATCACAATGTTAAATCCAGTAACCATCTGTCATCACACATGGTTATTACAACATTATTGACCGTCTTCTTTATGCTGTGTGTTACATCCTTGTGATTTATTCCTTCAAAGAACTTTCAGTTTTCTCCTTTGAAGAATTAATAAAATGAGGAAATAGATAAGGAAGCCCAAAGATACAGTGAAAACGAAACAGAGGGTGCTGAAGCACAGACTAGGTTTTAAAATTATTTGCTCTTTTGGATTTAGTGATGTCAACTGTCTTTCAAAAGATAACTTTTTAAAAAATTACAAATTTCTGCTGCCTATTAGGATCCCTTTAAAGGGCAAATTTCCTGGGCATTAGAGAAGGAAAGGCTGTAAGTAAAAGATAACTTGTTTACCAAACAGGGACTAGAATTGAAATAGCCCTTTGGAGTTAATGAAAGTATAAAATAGCTTTTCCCCAGTAGACTGAGAGAAGCCTAATTTAATTATCTGTGAGCGTTACAGATTAGAAGCAGCCTTTCCTTCATCTCTGGAAGCTGAGAGTGGACAGCTCACACCTAGTGAAAAAGTGAGTTGCTCAGTCGGGTCTGACTCTTTGCAACCCCATGGACTGTAGCCCACCAGGCTCCTCTGTCCACGGGAATCTCTAGGCAAGAACACTGGAGTGGGTTGCCATGCCCTCCTCCAGGGGCTCCTCCTGACCCAGGGATCAAAGCTGGGTCTCCTGCACTGCAGGCGGGTTCTTCACAGCCTGAGCCCCCGGGGAGGTGGCGGGCATGGGGCACTGGAGCCAGGGGATGTGAGGAACACCCGTGGAGAGCACAGTGGCCACAGGGCCCTGGGCCCCAGCTGCAGCCATGGTGTAGATCCCGAGTTCTGTCTCCCACACTTACTGGGCTTCCCTGGGGGCTAAGAGGGTAAAGAATCCACCTGCAATGCGGGAGACCTGGGTTGGGATTCCCTGGGGGAGGGCATGGCAACCCACTCCAGTATTCTCATTGGAGAATCCAATGGACAGAGGAGCCTGGTGGGCTACAGTCCACAGTCGCACAGAGTCAGACATGACTGAAGCAACTTAGCATGCATATTTTATAGAGTATTTATTTATTCTTTTTTTGGCCACACGATGCAGGATGTGGGGTCTTAGTTCCCCAACCAGGGATCAAACCTGTGCCCCCTGCAGAGGGAACACAGAGTCTTCCCCACTGGACCGCCAGGGAAGTCCTGAAAATGTGTGTTTTGAACTGTTACCTTAAGCCATGAACTGGAAGGGTCAGAATCCGCTTAACTTCCTAGCGGTTCTAACATCTAGAGAAGTTTGGTAGATTACAGATGTTCAAACACTATTTCACAGCCCACTGTACTTATCTGTTACTTATCCCTTAATGTATGATATCTGGTTGATTTAAAACTACACAGCATATTAAATTGGACTTCGCTTTCTTAGATTTTGCTAACATTTGTAGTGGGGCAAGCCGTACCCACAAGGAAACGGGTTTACTAAAATTACAAAAACATGCAAATTAAATTTATAGTATAATGGAATGTTTCATCCCCTTTAGAAAACAAACTGTTTCATTTACCAGCCCCTCCGTTGTGTGATGAAGATTAGACATGAGACACTAATTTTGTCCCAGCTACTTGCTGAAAATAGAAATATCCCTTTATGGAACAGCGTCTTACGGGTTATGCGTCATTTACGTCTTAGTCTTGAATTACTTTAATCAGATGTGAGACCTGGGGAGTCAGGAGCTTTGATGATTAGGAAAGCATTCGGAACTCGGATTAAACCAGTGTCCGGCCACCTGAAGGAGGTGGGAAGGGAGCACAGGAGGAGCCTGCGGGGGAGCCTGCTGCCCGGCAGAGCGCCTTGCCCTCGGCAGGGGAGGCGGAGCCGCGGGGTCCCTGCCGGCCCCTCCTGCCTTTCCCCCTTTGCCCACATCCTGCCCTTTCCTCACGGGGTGGGGGGGGGGGGCAGCTTTGCGATCATCACAGCGCTCAAGACTGGAGCTAATGTGACCTTGGCTTGTCCACGACCTCTCCGAACCACATTTCTTCTTCTATAAGATAGGGATATAATAAATGCCAGAAAATGTTGAAAGGGTTCAAAAAAGTGAAACAGCACGGTGCTTGTCTTATTTCCTAGAGCTGCTATAGCAACAACCACAAACTGGGTGGATTAAACAACAGAACGTACTGCCTCCGCTCCTCCAGACAGACGGACGCGACTGAGCACACACGTTCTCTCCAGACCGCTCTCAACTGCCTCTTCTAACTTGCCACTGTTTTTGAGAGACTTGATGATAAGCAAACCCCAAACAACACTGACGTTACTCAGTTATAGCATTCTATAATTCAGGCAGCTGAAATTTACTTCTGGACTTGTCTCAGAAAGGATTGACCTGAGCACATAAGTAAACGGGATGAAAAGGGAATGTTTACAGGTTTAAAAGAATCAGTGATTCTGAAGCACTCTACAGAATGCAGTTTCGTGCAAACTGCAGGTCTCCATTGCAAACAGCCGGCGTTCTGAGTGGTCCGCAGGGAGCGGCCCTGTCCTGGGGGAGAGCCCAGTGTGTTCCCAGTCGAGCCAAGGCGCTGAGGGGAGCTGCGAATAAATCTTTGACTCTAAACGCAGTGGGTCCCCCCTCTGCTTCCCCGTTGTGTCCACAAGTCTTTTCTCTGCGTCTGCAGATAGGTGCGTCAGTACTGCTTTTCTAGATTCCAGGTACATATATACACCGATATATGGGCGAACAGTAGAGGAGCACTGACGTGTGCGCCACGTGCATGAAGTACGCAGCTAGCAGGGAGCCGGTACAGGGCTCTGTATGGACCTAGGGGTGGGATGGTGGGGGGAGGGGGCTCAAGAAGAAGAGATTTGTGTGCACTTCCAGCGGCCGTGTTATAGAGCGGAAACATAACACAAATTGTGAAGCAATTACCCTCCAATCACAAAGGCAAGGACCCCGCGTGATCCAACCTAAACAGAAACACAGGCTAAACGGGGAAACTCCCTGCAGGTCCAGTGGCTAAGACTCTCCTCCCAAAGCAGGGGACCTGGGTGTGATCCGTGGTCGGGAAGCTAGATCCCACACGCCGCAACTCAGAGCCTGCATGCAGCAACTGAAGATTCCGCGCTGCGACGAAGCTTGAAGATCCTGTGCTCTTTAAAAAAATCAAAGAACCAGTGGAATGGAGCTCTAATGGCAGAAGGAAGTGCGAGTTTTCAGATTCTAGCACATCATCAGCTTTATTTCACCTTACTAATAATATCTAGGCTGCAGAGTAATAATACTGTTTTAAAAATAAGATAACCTTATGCGTTTGTGTGTTTGGAGTAACACAAGTCAAGGACAACTACTGGCAACATTTTAGCGCTCATTCTTCTTCTGGAAGGGCTTCCCTAGTGGCTAAGTTGGTAAAGAATCCATCTGCAACGCAGGAGACCTGGGTTTGATTCCTGGGTCGGGAAGATCCCCTGGAGAAGGGCACAGCAACCCACTCCAGTGTTCCTGCCTGGAGAATCCAAACGACAGAGGAGCCAGTGGGCTACAGCCCATGGGCTCACAAAGAATCATACACGACTGAAGCGACTTAGCATGCATGCAGTGGCAGTTCCTAGGTCTGGACAGTTAGAGATGAACAGTTAGTTCCTAGATCTGGACACCTTTCTCCTTGGAGGAAGAGTTAATTAGATTGATGTAGAGGAAAGGGAGGAAAGAAGAAGGGATGGCGGGATTTGTTTTCGTGTAGTAGAGGCTCCAGCAGGGCTGACTTCTTGTTCAAAAGGCAGAGGCAGGTGTACAGCAGAAAGAGAATGTCGCTCTGTCGTGTCTGACTCTTTTCGACTCCACGGGCTGTAGCCCTCCAGGCTCCTCTGTCCCTGAGGATTCTCCAGGCAAGAACACTGGGGTGGGTGGCCATTTCCTTCTCCAGGGGATCTTCCCAACCTGGGGATCAAACACCAGTCTCCTGCATTGCAGGCAGACTCTTTACCATCTGAGCCACCGGCTAAGCCTGTTGGGTGGAAAATCATCCCAAACTTAGTGAGGCACAGGGGCAGGGTGGGCGGATCTGGTTCTTTCAAGTCTTTAGTCCACGTTGACTATGCACTCACTGTAAAGAGAAAGAGCTCCAGGTGGAATCCAGCAATCTTTCAAGGCAACAAGAGACCTTGGAATCCCTTCCTGGGGCGTCTCTTAGACTGTCATCACTCTGAAGAGCCATCTCAGTAGTAGTGAGCCAGTGAGGCACGGCGGTTGAAAGCCCCAGGTGGCGTGATGGGGACTGGACCTTCTCATGCCTCCCGCCTCCTCTTTGCGTCATGCTCTGTGATGAGAGGACATTTAAATTCCGGCTCTGCGCCGATCTCCCTGGATATGTGTCATCTGCCCTAAGACTGGCTTCATTATGAGATCCCAGGGACCAAGGCGTTACTTTTAATAGAGTCATCAAGGCCTCTGTTAGAGTCCATTAGCATCTGACCTTCTGCATACTCAGTAAATAAGATAACTTTCAACAAATGTACTCCACGTCTACAAGTGTTCACGGTGGAAAAAAATAAAACTGAAAACTGAAGATGTAGTAGATTCAGACCATTTTCTTATGATGAATTTCTTGTCTTAAGCCTGCCCCCTAAATTTAGAAGGTGACCTGGTTCGGAAATAGGGTCTTTGCAGATGAGATGAGTTGAGTTCATACTGAAATATACGTGTGCATGCTCAGTCACTTCAGTCATGTCTGACTCTTTTCCACCCCGTGGACTGCAGCCCGCCAGGCTCCTCTGCACATGGGATTCTCCAGGCAAGAATACTGGAGTGGCTTTCCATTTCCTCCTCAAGGGGATCTTCCCGACCCAAGGATCGAACCCATGTCTCCTGCATTGCAGGCTGGTTCTTTACTGCTGAGCCGCCAGGGAATGTTCCAAGTGTGCAATAGTCAGACCGTATTTTTCGTCCCGTAGTTTTCACTTAGCTTTCTCTTCCTTGTCTTGACACCCATTAAACAAAGGGATCGTCCAGCCTGCTCCTCACTGTAAGCCACTCTTGAATTCCTCTTGTTATCCGGGTGCCAAACAAACGGATCTGTGTGAGAGGTGAGGAGCTGGTCCTGTGAGCCTGAGGCTTCCCCAGAACCCTGTCCTGAGCCTTCCTTCCAGCCTTCTTTCCCTTTCTCCTCTCCCCTCCTCTCCACCTCCTCTGCACCCAGGTGTGGAGGTCCCATCGGGCTCCCGCCTTCTGGCTCTGGAGGCGCTTCAGGACCAGCTGGAGGAGAGCTGCAGGCGAGGGACTTGCTAAGCGGCTCCCCGTCCTCTTCTTCTGGTAGCGCAGAGATGATCTTTATCCGGCTCTCTGAGACTTGGCGCAGGGATTAATTATCTAATGTTTGTAAAGCATCTGGAAGTTGATAACTGCTAATTATTTTACCCTGGTATCTTGTCCTTTGTTCTAAATACTTACCAATCTGAAGTGGAAAGACGTTAAAGTCGAGGGCTTCCCTGGTGGTCCAGTGGTCAAGACTTTGCCTTCCAGTGCTGGGGGGGAGGTTCATCCCTGGTCAGGAAGCTAGGATCCCACGGGCCTTGAGGCCAAAGAAACCCCAAACAAACGTAAAACCACAGAAGCAGTACTGCAACAAATTCAATAAAGACTTTGGAAATGGTCCACATCAGGAAAAAAAATTATAAAAAAGGTTGTCAAGATAACCACAATCTCTGAAACGAGGTTGTGATGGACCCTCTTCCCTTAGGCACCTTTTCACTCTCCTGTGAGCCGCTGTCTGTTCTAGACCATCCTTCCCGAGAAGCGTGGCTGGAAGAGGAGTGCTTGAGGTGTGAAATGGGCGTAGTCAAGCTGCTGGAACCGACCCTGTAGGAGTGAAGGTGAAAGTCGCTCGGTCACATGTGGCCAAAGTGCTGGAGTTTCAGCTTTAGCATGAGTCTTTCCAGTGAATATTCAGGTCTCAGACTCAAGCTGCTGGAACCGACCCTGTAAGACTGAAGGTGAAAGTCGCTCGGTCCTGTCTGACTCTTTGGGACCCCGTGGACTACAGCCCGCCCGGCTCCTCTGTCCATGGAATTCTTCCAACCCAGGGATCGAATCTGGATCTCCTGCCTTGCAGGCAGATCCGTTACTGTCTGAGCCACCAGGGAAGCCCACCTACCTTATGGGAAGTGCTTTATATACATTATCGCTTTTAATCCTCACATAATATGCACAGGATGCCATTGGTGGCCATTGGTGATAAGGAATCTGCTCGCAATGCAGCAGATGCAGGTTCGATCCCTGGGTCAGGAAGATCCCCTGGAGGAGAGAATGGCAACCCCCTCCAGCATTCTTGCCTGGAGAGTCCCATGGACAGAGGAGCCTGGCGGGCTACAGTCCATGGGGTCACAAAGAGGCGGACACAACTGAGCCACTAAACCACCGCTGTGGCCACATCGTGAGCAAGTGCTCAGAGCAGTTCCAGCTGAGAACTGGTAAAGCTCGATTTTGAAGATGTTGTTATCTGGTTCCAAAGACTCTGAGCTCTTCCTGCCTCCTCCCCCCTTCACCCCGGGCTCAAGCAGAAGGCAGAAAATCAGCAGCTTGGGCAGAGTGAGCTGGTGTGAGGAGGGAAGGAGAGACCCACACTTGTCTTTTTCCCAGTGAACAAAGTCTGCTGAACACAGAAGCGGTTTAAAGCAAGAGTCTAGAAGCTAAAGCAGCCCCAGCCTATAAGCAGGGAACTTTATACTGAAAAAAAAAAAAAAAAAAAAGATCTGATTTTGAGTTTGGAGAGGCTGTTAGTGATAATTTAGACTTACCCCACCCTTTGGCAGATGAGGACATTAGAGCTACAGAGGCAAATAATTCTCACCCAAGGTCACTCAGATCTTTAATTTGATATTCTTAGTAGGAAGGGCTAATATTTTTTTAATTCCTTGGGCCTCTTTACTCACTGTTTGTTAATTTTTATTTATATTAAATTTTATTTATTTATTTTCTTCCAGTTTTACTGTATATGATTGGCATACAGCTCTGTATAAGTTTAAGGTATACAACATAATGATTCTACCTACCATACCTCATGGACTGATTACCACAATAAGCTTAGTGAATGTCTACCATCTCATAAAAAAACAAAAGAAAAGAAAAAGAAAAAAAATGTTTTCCTTGTGATGAGAGCTCTTAGTATTTGCTATCTTAAAAGCTTTCGTATATAGCACACAGCAATGTTAATTACATTAATCATATCACTAACACTTATTTACCTTATAACTGGAAGTTGTACCTTTTGACCGTCTTCCTCCAATTCCTCTTCCTTTCCTCCCACCTCTGAATCACAAATCTGGTCTTTCTATGAGTTTGTCTGTTTCTCTGAAGTATAACTGACCTGCAGCACGTTATGGTTCCAAGCACACAACATAGTGAGTCAGTGTTTCTAGACGCTGCAAAACGTTCACAAGAAAAGCTAACACGTTTAAGGCTTGCCTGCTTACTGTGTCGGAGAAGGCAGTGGCACCCACTCCAGTACTCTTGCCTGGAAAATCCCATGGATGGAGGGGCCTGGTGGGCTGCAGTCCATGGGGTCGCTGAGGGTCAGACATGACTGAGCAACTTCACTTTCACTTTTCCTTTCATGCATTGGAGAAGGAAATGGCAACCCAGTCCAGTGTTCTTGCCTGGAGAATCCCAGGGACGGGGGAGCCTGGTGGGCTGCAGTCCATGAGGTCAAGAAGAGTCGGACACGACCGAAGTGACTTAGCAGCAGCAGCAGCTTACTGTATCAGAGAAGGCAATGGCACCCCACTCCAGTACTCTTGCCTGGAAAATCCCATGGATGGAGGGGCCTGGTGGGCTGCAGTCCATGGGATTGCTAGGAGTCGGACAGGACTGAGCGACTTCACTTTCACTTTTCACTTTCATGCATTGGAGGAGGAGATGGCAACCCACTCCAGTGTTCTTGCCTGGAGAATCCCAGGGACGGGGGAGCCTGGTGGCTGCCGTCTATGGGGTCGCACAGAGTCGGACACAACTGAAGCGACTTAGCAGCAGCAGCAGCAGCTTACTGTATGCAGGACGCTTTTCTGAGCCCTCTGTGTGTATGAGTTCATTCTATCTGTATAGCTCTAAAAGGCAACAGTATCATCTTCTCTTTGAAACACCTACAGAAAGGGCACGGAGAGATTTTGGTAAAACCATCTCTTTGAACATAATCTTCAGATTTCAAGTACTGTAGAGGAAATGAGGTCAGCAGTTTTCAAACTGTATTTCAGTGTTTGTTAGGAACCCTGCTCAGAAGTGTGAGTTGTCAGAAGATAAAGGCATAAAATCTGGGATTCCCAACCAGGCTGCAACCCTGTACACACTCTCTTTCGATTGTTCCACATTTTGTTTTATGGCTAGATGACTTATGAGTCCTGTCTCAAGTTGAGGAGTCAATGACTACCGCCTTCAACATCTCTTTTAAAATTGAGACGTAATTGACGCAGAACATTGTGTAAAGTTTCAGGTGTGCAGCATGCTTACTTCATACTTTTATATCTGTGTGTTCCCTCATTTTCTTAGTTTTTTATAATGTTTATTTGGCTGCATCGGGTCTTAGTCTCCGCACCCAGGATCCTCTGCAACGCATGGACTCCTTAGCTGTGCTTCGCAGGTGCAGTGTGTGTGGCTCGCAGGCCCTCAAGTGCTCAGACCCAGCGGTTCAGCATGGCGGCTCTGCAGGCTGGTTGCATGGGCTCTAGTTGCACCACGGCTCGTGGGCTCTTAGTACCCCCGCTGGGGATCGAACCCACGTCCCCTGCATTGCAAAGCAGATTCTTAACCACGGGACCACCAGGGAAGCCCCTGTTCCCTCAAAGCTTAGCAATGACTTCTTTCTGCTCTTAGACCCTTCTTGCCATTTTGTAAACCTTGTCTCTCCTGCTCTGCAGAGGTGACTGTGGGATGACTCTTTATGGGGTTTAGCTCACTTGTGTGTCAGAATAATTTCCAAATTGCAGGTCTGTTTCCCTGTTTCTTTCCTTTCACCATCTTCATTAGAAACACGATCAGTTCTTGAGACTCTGCTCGATGCAGATCTAGTGGCGGGAAGCCGGGGTCGCAGTGGAAGTTGCCACATCTGTTCCAGGAGTCGGCTGCTAAGTCACTTCAGTCGTGTCCGACTCTGTGCGACCCCATAGACGGCAGCCCACTAGGCTCCTCTGTCCCTGGGATTCTCCAGGCAAGAATACTGCAGTGGGTTGCCATTTCCTTCTCCAATTCATGAAAGTGAAAAGTGAAAGTGAAGTCCCTCAGTCGTCCCCGACTCTTATCGACACCAAGGACTGCAGCCTACCAGGCTCCTCCATCCGTGGGATTTTCCAGGCAAGAGTACTGGAGTGGGGTGCCATTGCCTTCTCCGGTTCCAGGAGTCGCATTTCAGTAAAATGCAGACACAACCCCGGAACTGTTGCATTAACATCGGAGAATCTTTGGTTGCCAGGAAATTTGGATTTGTAATAGAAGTTAGCACCAAACAACAGCCTAAATATTCAAACCTGAATAAAGGTGTCTTTGAAAGACTTTACAGTATGAGCTCATGTGACCCAAAATATGGTTTTAAAAATCTGCTCGTCAACATGAATTTTCTCTCCTTGTAAAGCCAATGGTCCTCATGGGCAGCCTTCTGTTGCCTTTGAGCAGCCACGTAGTATCAATCTGAACCTTCTGCACACAGAGTTAGTGGGGTCGCCCTCTCTGAGTCTTCCAGTAGCAGAGTTAACCTATCAGCAGAGGTTTTTAGTAAGCCACAGACTGTGGCTAGGGCTTTGGAATTGTTCATACCTGTATATACCACTTGACACATGGGCTGTTTATGATCCACCATTAGAAGGACCTGCATGTTGCTGAGGGTATTTACTGTTGAGGGTTATTTTGCAAACTTCATATTGTTTTTGAATAAGGATGCTTAGTTGTGTTCGCATTGAGACTGGTTCCAGACAAAGCCAATGGATCAGATCTGACTAGGTAAGACAGGCACTTTGGGAAGATTGTCTATAGCTTCTCCAGTCCTGTGTAATGAGCTGGAAAAGCAATTTACTAAGTTTAATGTTGTTGTTCAGTCGCTCAGTTGTGTCTGACTCTTTGCGACCCCGTGGACTGCAGCATGCCAGGCTTCCCTGTCCTTCACTGTCTCCCAGAGTTTGCTCAAACTCATGTCCATTGAGTCAGTGATGCCATCCAAATATTTCATCCTCTGTCACCCCCTTCTCCTCCTGCCTTCAGTCTTTCCCAACATCAGGGTCTTTTCCAACGAGTCGGCTCTTTGCATCAGGTGGCCAAAGTATTGGAGCTTCAGTTTCAACATCAGTCCTTCCAATGAATATTCAGGACTGATTGCCTTTAGGACTGACTGGTCGGATCTCCTTGCAGTCTAAGGGACTCTCAAGAGTCTTCTTCAACACCACAGTTCAAAAGCGTCAATTCTGCAGTGCTCAGCTTTCTTTATAGTCCAACTCTCACATCTGTACATGGCGAGTGGAAAAACCATGGCTTTGACTATATGAACCTCTATGGGCAAGTGATGTCTCTGCTTCTTAATGTGCCGTTTGGCTTGTCATAGCTTTTCTTCCAAGGAGCAAGTATGTTTTAATTTCATGGTTAATGTAGAGGCTGGAAAAAACTTATTCCAACCCCTGAACACTTTATGCCCTGAGACCATAGCTTATTCACCTTGTACAGTCTGGTACTTTCCTTTTTCTATCAACTCACTTTGATCCCTTGAAGATGCTGTTGTTCTTCTGGAAAAAGCAATAAGCTAGAGCTCAATTTTTTGTATGCATAAAGTGCATAAAGGAGAAAATAAGCCAGGCAGTCATTCATATTCTAGTATTAATAACTTTACAGGGCATTTCTTCATTCTAAAAAGGAAACTCTTATTTGGAATTGTTGGAAGAAGGGCATTAAACAAGCAAAGTGATCATTGTGCAATGAATTCTTCCTGGAGGAGAAGGAATTGAAATTGTCAGCACGGAAGGTGTTCTTGGCTTGCCTTAGCATTTTCCCAAGGAAAGTCAGTTGTTTGTCACATTGTTGCCGTTTCCAAAGAATACCTTTTTCTGAGAAGTTTAAACATCAGTGAGTCTTCCACAGTTTTCTCACCCTGAGTTTCACCATCTGCCAGGTACCGTGTGCAGGACGTAACGTGCACTGTCCCATTTGATCTGCATGCAGTCTCATGAGGGCCATGCTACTGAACAGGCTCTTCCTGTTGTTGTCGTTCGGTCGCTCAGGCATGTCTGACTCTTTGCGACCCCATGGACTGCAGCACGCCAGGCCTCCCTGTCCATCACCAACCCCTTGAAGTTTACTCACTCATGTTCATTGAGTCGGTGATGCCATCCAGCCATCTCATCCTCTGTCGTCCCCTTCTCCTCCTGCCCCCAATCTTTCCCAGCATCAGGGTCTTTTCCAATGAGTCAGTTCTTCGTATCATGTGGCCAAAGTGCTGGAGTTTCAGCTTTAGCATGAGTCTTTCCAATGAATATTCAGGACTGATTTCCTTCAGGATGGACTGGTTTGATCTCATATCCATAAACAAGCTCTAAATGGTGTTTATTCTACATTTTAGACATTTTAACTCAATCTTCACACCAACCCTCTATAGGTCCTATTATTTCCCCATTTCACAGATACAGAAACGGAGATACAAAGAGATTAGCTGACTTGCTCAATATCACATGATCTCGTGGGATCTCGCAGCACAGGGTGGAGCTGATTTATGTCCAGGGCTTCTAGTTCCAGAATATACTGTTGTATATTGATGTTATCATTATCAGGGAGGAAACAGAAGCACAGAGAATAACAACTTGCCCCAAGTCACACAGGCAATGAATAAGGGAGCAGGGTCTCAGATTCAGGCAGCCTGCAAGCTACAGCCATTGTATCATCCTGCCATCGTCTTTTTTGATCAGTCATTTCTAAAGCCGCACACACTTGCTTCCACTCAACACAGATCTCACTGAGGCACTTAAGAAAAGGTAATGATAAGAACAGGGCAGGAGAAATTAGCTTTATCATTTATTTAGCTTCCTGATTAGTTTGTTTACTTAGTTCACTGTTTCCTTTCATTCTGAGTCGATGTGGGAGAGTGGTTCATTATGAGAGAGTTGGATCCTCACTGGATTAGTTGCCAGAGTCAAAGACAACCTTAACCTCATGTAGAGCAGTGTTTCTTATCTTTAATGAGCATATGAACCCCTGAAGACCTGGTGAAAATGCAGAGGCTGATTCAATAGGTCTTGGATGGGCCGAGATTCTGAATTCCTCGCAAGTGTCCAGGTGATGCCGACGCCGCTAGAACATGATCCGTGCTTTGAGTAGCAAGGCTGGAGTATCGAGCTTTTCCAAACTGATCAGAGAGATTTACTCCCAGAGTTCCAATGGGAAGGAAGGCATTTCCATAGATGGAAGAACACTTAGGGAGTTTGGTCAAATCAACACTGGGCAGAGGAGGGATGACCCATGAAATAAGAGCTGAGCTCCACAGGCTCAGCCTTAGGATTGAAAGGAGCCTTAAAGGTCATCTGGTCCAAACATCCAGCCAATGTTTGAATCGTCTTGGATCCCTGCCAGGTCATCTCAGCCCTTGAGTTACAGAAGTATTTGCCATGAATGGAAATAAACATTGAACAGACCAAGAGAATTTCAAGATGGTGCCTGAATCACAGAAAGAATCAAACAGCGAATGGCTTTTGGAAGAGCTGTGATGCCTCACGCCGGCGCAGACAGACGTTTGCTGCATTTTAAGAGTCTCTGGATATTGATTCAGAAGTTTTCAGACCTACCGTTTCATAATAAAAGCAGTAAACTCTATCAGAGGGCCACGTGGGAGTGCTTCTTCCCCCACACATGTCGCCCTGCCATGAGTAGAGGTGTCTGTGCTGACTGGCAGGTGAGAGTCAGCAGCAGGCATTGGCTGCCGGCTACTTCTTGGCAGCCCTGACTGTAAACCAGGGCCCTTGAGAAACCATATTTTCAAGGACCCAGCATCCTGCAACCGTGAATGGTCTACCCTCACTTTGATTTTCCATGCGTGCATCGTGTCCAGCTGTTTGCAATCCCATGGACTGGGGCCGCCAGGCTCCTCTGTCCCTGGGATTCTCCTGGCGAGAATACTGGAGCAGGTTGCCATTTCCTCCTCCAGGGGATCTTCCGACCCAGGGATGGACCGGCATCTCCTGTGCGTCCTGCACTGGCGGCAGATTCACTGAGCCACCTGGGCACTCGGCCTGAACCAAAAGATACTTGTTCTGTGGGGCCTTCTTACGGGGAGCTGCCAGCTTCTCCTTTTCTCTCGTCTCAGGCTGTTGCTTGATGGTTCTCTGCCTTCTGTTTCAGGTGCCCGGGGACAGCGAGAAGCGGTGGAGGCCAGCCCTGGTTGTACTGACGGAGAAGGACCTTCTTATTTACGACAGCATGCCACGGAGAAAGGAAGCCTGGTTCAGCCCAGTTCACACGTACCCACTTCTTGCCACCAGGTAGCCATGGTCTTGTGTCTGGGTGTGAGGAGTTTGCTGTTTGAATCTTTTAATCAATGATAATTATTTCAACATGTGATATTACTGCTTCCTCTTGCAGCAGGAACTGAGAGTTCCTCCAGAATGTAGGCACACATTTTTAGCCACTTAGATTAATTATCATTTCTGACCATACACAGGGCAGCACAAAGCCCTTTCCTCCTAATGGAGAGGCAGTGACATGTGCCCGGCCTAGTGGCCTTCCTGGGCCTCCATCCCGTCCACCTGGAGATGAGCTGCACACGTGTGCCTACTCTTGAGTTCAAGTGGAATCAAGTAAGGGTCTTCCCTTGGTGGCACAAAGAATGTCACGTGGGGATGTCCCACTGTGCTTTTTGAAGCTCGGTCAGCAGGAGACCCCGCAGCAAGTCCTCCTGCAGTTGCGGGGCGCTTCCCCTGGAGGTGGGGCTGCGGGGGTCTGTCTGCTGCTCAGCACCTTCAGTGTTGAGACTTTTGATCCTAACGCAGCATGTGCTTCAGTGCCTTCTCTACAGTCCCGTATCCTGAGCGCCGGAGCACCTCAGAACAGACCCCTGCTTTCAGACCTGGCTCCTGCCGCCGGCTCTCTGTGTATGCTTTCTGATAATGGTTTAGTTTTCATCACTCCCGCTGTGTCTCTTTCCCTACCTAGAAGCTTTGTGTCCATGATGTTTGTGGCCCCTGCTGGCATAGCTGCTGGCAACTTGGGGCCCTTAAACGTCCGTAGAATGAATTACTGAACAATGTGGGGCGGGCTCTGAAAGGAGTTTGTCCAACCGACAGCGCAGTGAACTGAGGTTTGGGGGCGTCTGTTCTGGGTGAGAGAGACAGTCGAGATGGCTTCTCCTATCTGAATGGATTGAGATGCCAAACGGGTTATAGTCAAAGCTCAGGTGCAAGAAGAGAACGAGCCCCAGTAGCAGAGCAGAAGTGCCACAAAAATCAAAGCGACCATAGTGAGCCGAGGTGAAGCTCCCCGAACGCTCTCCTACTTTCCTCGTGGTTGGTGACGGGGAACAGCAAGAGTACCCTGAGAGTACCCGTGAGCAGGGCTGAAGCTCCCTGAGCTCCCTCCTACTTACCTCATGGTTGGCGATGTGGAACAGGAAGGGTATCCTGAAAGTACCCACTGTTGGCCTCAGAGGTAAGTAGAGGAAGCCTTCAGGGGCTGGGAACCAGGCCTAGATCACTTAGACATTCATCAAGTAAATAAAATGAAGTAAAACAGTAGTTTAATTTTTTAGTCTCTTAAGCCTCAAAAATCTTGGCAGGGTAACTATTAAAATACTGTTTGTGTTTCAATAAAACCTCAATAATCAGAATACAAATATCCTACGATGCTCCTGCAAAGATTCGGGCTGTTCCTTGGGCTTCGTTCAAATTCAGCCCAATCCCTGTCACTTTCCACAGTTAATATCCATGTTCTTCATCCATGGGCACTGGTGTTCAGGTTCTGAGACATCCCTGTGATGAAATCAAAGAAAGATTAGACCACAGTCACTGTCTTCCAGTTACTAAGATATATTGGACTCTTGGACCTCTTGAAACGGTTTTCAGGAACAAAAGTTTAAAGAACGTAAAGTTTCTAGGTACTTTTCAGGCAACTTGAAAATAAAACTTACCTTAACACATAGCTTTTGTCTCTCAGTTTCTGAGTATTCTGACTAGTGGAGGCTGCTTTTTCATTCCTGTGTGCGTGTACTTATTGATTCAGGATTTTAAATATTCAGTTCCTGGATCGCACTGGCCACATTTCGAGGATTCAGCAGTTGGGGCCGGTGTCTGCCGTTTTGCACAGCGTGGATCTAGAGCAACTCCACCGTCACAGCACGTTCTGTTGGACAGCAGTGCCCTAGAGCATACATGACTCCCTCGGAATTTGTCCCAAGCAGCCTGCCAGCAGCTCAAGCCACCGGAGGGGTTCATCCTCCAGGCTCTGCAGGCTGTCGGCACAAGCTGGGCTCCTGGGGCTCTTTGTGACCCCATGGACTGCAGCACACCAGGCCTCCCTGTCCATCACCAACACCCAGAGCTTGCTCAAACTCACGTCCATTGCATCAGTGATGCTGTCCAACCATCTCACCCTCTGTCGTCCCCTTCTCCTCCTGCCCTCAGGCTTTCCCAGCATCAGGGTCTTTTCCCATGAGTCAGGTCTTCGCATCAGGTGGCCAAAGTATTGGAGTTTCAGCCTCAGCATATGAACTCATACAAAAGCAAAGCCCCCTGAAGGGGGCGGGCACATAGACACAGCGGTTGGTAGCTGGGTAGCTGTCGGTGGCACCGGAAGCACCTGTCGTAGACTCGCCAGCCGTGCCGTGTCAGGTCTCATTATGAGCAAATCACACCAATCGCTTCAAACCACGAGCTGCGCCCAATGTGGAGACAGAAGATGGGATTCCCACTCGGTGCAAACTGCGCTCACTTAGAACAGACGATGCAACATTTGAAAAGACCGGCATCCAGGGGCTTCCCTGGGGGCCCAGTGGTTAAGACCTCGCCTTCCGCTGCTGATGGTAGGGGGTGTGGATTGGATCCTGGTTGGGAAGCTAAGCCCCACCTGCCTCGCGGCCAAAAAACCAAAGCATAAAATGGGAGCAATGTTGTAACAAGTTCAATAAAGGCTTTAAAAAGAAGGAAAAAAATCAGGGTCTGCCATCTAAATATAAAGGAGACGTGCTGGGGATGCTTGACTTCCCATCTTGCCACCCTCTCCCAGATTACTGACCGCTGAACTGCAGAAGAGCTCATCTTGATGTGTCTGAATCAGCCCCATGAGCCCGTAATTGTGCCCTGACCTCCGCTGGAAGCCCAGGAGGCAGCTAAGATGTGGAGGCTGCACTGGGAGCCTCTCCTTCCTTCAGCGCCGCCTGCAATCCTGGAAATGGAGGAGCTGGACTTCCATCCTCGCTTTCTCTCCCAGGACAGGGCTTAGCCTGGGGTCACTGCACCTCGCTCCTTCCCAGTCCCATCTGTTCACGCACTTGGTCGAAAGCTGCCCTCTGCCCAGCCCAGCGGGGGGATGCACTTTAGGGAAAGGGCTTTTAACTGACCTTTCACTTGCTCATCAGCTCCCATGCTTTGCCTGCGTCGGTCCTGGCTAACTTCCCCCCTGGACCCTGTGCGTGTGTCTAGAAAAAGACTTTTGGGAAACAGTGAGGAAAACGACCCCGGCATCTCCCCGTGTGATCACAGCAGAGACGCAGCCCCAGGCTGGGAGCAGCATCCCGCCCTGAAGGTTGACAGTCTCCCTGCGCGGCAGGCCGGTTCTCCTGTTACTGGAGGGTGTGTGATGGGTCCGGGTGCTTGTGCTCAAAACCCAATAAACAGGCCAGGTTGGTCGAAAGTTTGCTTTATGTCAGATGCCGGCGGTGGGGGCGGGAGTGGACGTCTGTGCAAAGGCCCAGTCCTCCCCTGACAAGCGGTGAGCGCTCTCACAGACGGACTGGGCGGGGGGCCTGCAGAAACAGTGCCTGCAGCTCTGGCCGCTCTTCAGATTGGCCCTCAGTGGTCTGACGGGCCTCGTCTTGGTGGTTTCAGGGACAGTTCATCTTCAGTTCTGGGGCCATTTGTTCTCATTTCTCTGAGGCCAGTTCTCAGACCTGTGGCAGCTCGTGTCCTGGGTAACGTCTGGTTATCGTGTAGCTAACTTCTCCCACCTGGTGGTCTAGAATCGATAAGACTGCTCACAGGATATATCTCAGAATATTATCTGCAGCCCTCGAGAAAGAACTGAAGACCCTTGACCATGCCTCATGACTGCGTTGTTAGTATTTAGTCTCATGGACTGTTTTCCGTTATTTCCTCATTTTGCACTTCTCTGATTAAACCTCTCCTTTGACTGGAGTTTTCCACACACAAGAGGCAGGCAGGGGACGTGGGTTGGGGCAAGGACCACAGGGCCCCGCTCCGTTTCATCTGAGATGGGAGGCCAGGCGTGGCAGACACCCAGGGAAACCCCGATCCTCCCACCACAGAAGGCACCCCAGCACTTCCTCTGGGAAGGAAGGCTGCTCCCCAACCTCATGTTGAAATTCATCGAGTGACTCTTTCACTTACTTCTCGTGTGTTCCATGCACGCACCTGTGGCTCTGTGCGCTTGGTATATAAGCATTCAGGCACATAGCCTGTCTAGTAGCATTATTTTTCCGAAGAAGGGGAGTCGTGTCTTTTTAAAATTTCTTTTGAAGACCTTCTCTTAAGGTATTATTTATAAACAGTGCTATACACGAATCTTAAATGTGTAGTTCACTCAACTTTTATTTGTAGATGCAGAGCCACATCGTCTAAAGTTTTATTATAGGTTAGGGTGTCTGCTAATTAATCATCCTGGGTAACTTTATCAGGAAGTCCATTATATACCATCTGCAAATAGCTAGACCCAGCTGCTAATAAACCCGTGGCTGACCTTTGTGGAAGGAGCATAGACAAAGCCAACAGCTTTACATGGATTCTACCTGACTTTGCAAAACTTGCTCAACTTAATCACCTGGCTGTCCATTAACGATTCTGGCCCCAAGCACTCTGCCCTGGACATCCTGGCTCAGCAGGCCCAGGTTAGGAGTCAGGAGTCTGTGCTTAACAAGCTTCAGATGTAGTGCACAGGTACCACGTTTAACCCTCGCAGCCCCACGAGCTTTAGGTTTTCTTCCTGTGTCACAGAGAAGTAAAGTGAGGAACTAGGATGTTATGTGACTTGCCCACAGCTGTACAGCTGGTGAGAGACAGGCCCGGAATTCCGATTCTGAATCCACTTTCTGTTTTTTAAAGATTTATGTAGTTTCAGCTGCTCTAGGTCTCCGTTGCTACGTGCAGTACGCGGGAGCTACTCTCCCGTCGCAGTGTGAAGGCTTCTCTCGTGGACACAGGCTCTAGGCGCTCAGGCCTCAGTAGTTGGGCACACGGCTTAGTTGCCCTGTGACATGTGGAATCTTCCCAGACCAGGTATCGGACCCATACACCCTGCATTGGCAGGCAAACTCTTCACCACTAGACCACCAGGGAAGCCCTGAATGCACCTCCTGAACCACCATTCAGTAAAGCCAGAATGGTGGCTCAGATGGTTAAGAATATGCCTGCAGTGCAGGAGACTAGAGATCCAACCAGTCAATCCTAAAGGAAATCAGTCCTGCGTGTTCATTGGAAGGACTGATATGGAAGCTGAAACTCCAATACTTTGGCCATATGATTCGAAGAGCTGACTCACTGGAAAAGACCCTGATGCTGGGAAAGATTAAAGGTGGGAGGAGAAGGGGCGACAGAGGATGAGATGGTTGGATGGCATCACCGACTCAATGGACATGAGTTTGAGTGATCTCCAGGAGATAGTGAAGGACAGGGAGGCCTGGTGTGCTGCAGTCCATGGGGTCGCAAAGAGTCAGACATGATGGAGTGACTGAATAACAACTGCACCATTCTCTGCAGCCTGCCAGGAGCATATTTCCTATTCCCTGAAGATCAGATGGCTCTTCGAATTTGCTGAGTGGATCATATAAATCTTTCCTTAGTGCTCCTGACAACTTAGTCATGAATAGAGAGCTGTTCAGATCCTACAGCAGAGTGAGCACAGAGCTGGGGACTCTCTAAGACCTGGAGTTTACGCCCAGGACTTGGACCAGGGGCTCTCAAAGTGTCATTGCCAGCCAGAATGTGAGCACTGCCGGGGAACTTGGGGCACATTGCAAATGCTCCATCCCACTTCAGAGGAATTAAATCAGGAACTCCGGGACTGGGGCCCAGCCCACCTGTGAGGGCACAAGCCCTCCGGGTGCTTCTGATGTGGGCAGAGGAGAGCCCCTGGTTCAGAAGACTCTACTGGCTCCAGGGTTCCTGGCGGGCAGGAAACGCCGTAACCAGGACGAGGCCTTTGTCCTCTGTGTTCTTCAGAAGCAGCATTTTGCTTCAGGCAGTGATGACCACTGGTGAGTCAGTTCGAAGGCTGTCCTGGATCCAGGTGCCCACAGAGTCATCAGCAGGTCCCGGAATGTGCATATGGCTTCCGGGCTCTTCCGTCTTATGGCACTTTCCACTGGTCCTTCGCCCTCTCCCTCAGCTTCCTCCGAATGACTGCACGGTGCCCAGCAACGGATCGCTGCTACACAGCACTGACTCAGGTACAGACTTGGTCAGCATAGTGCCTGACCATGGCCACAACGAAATACCATAGATCAGTAATCAGTTCTCACAGTTCTGGCAGCTGGGGATCTAAGATCAGGCTAGCAGCATGGTTTGTTTCTGGTGAGAAATGCTGTATTTTGTGTGTATATGTGTGTTGCATCAGGATCTTAGTTTCCTGGCTAGGGATCAGAGCGCAGAGGCCTAATCACTAGGCCCCCAGGCAAGTCCCGAGAGCTCTCTGGGTTTGCAGACGCCGTCATCTTAATGTGCATGGCCACACGACTTCCTTGTGTTCCTGAGGAGAGAAAACTTGAGCTCTATGGGGTCTCTTCTTACAAGGACACTAATCCCATCAGAGCAGGGCCCCACCCTTGTGACCTCACTTAACCTTAATGCCCTTGGTTCTGTCTCTAAATACAATCACACTGTAGACTGGAGCCTGCCTGTATGAACTGACGGCTGGGGCAGAACTCAGCCCATTGCACTGACTCCAGCACGGCCGAATTCAATGTGCTGCACGCAGCAAGGCTGGCAAGGAGGGTCCTCGAGCCTTCATCTTGGCAGTCCTGGAAAGCGTCAGTCAGAACGCCAGAGGGTCTTTTCTCTTGCAGAAGAACTGTTTGGGACTGTAGCCAGTAGGAAACAGATTTCTTCTAAAATTGTTCCTCAGCTCACACATTTCATAGTTGACTTGCTGATTTGTTTGTGGTTCTTTTTTTTGGGGTGGGGGGGTGCGGGTTCCAGGCATATCAAATTTATATTTTTCTGGAAGATGAAAGTGTGATTGTGTTTCAAGGCAGAGGCACTACAAATGCTCACAGTGGTCTTGGTGTCAGCTGCCACAGAGAAGTTTCCAGGCAGTCAGTTCTTCCACTGACAACATTCCGTGGTGTCTCTGTGCCCTGATGGTGCTGCTCATGGCAGCTACTCTCATCCCCCGGCTTTTTATGAGGCTTGGGAAAGCTTTTTTTTTTTTTGCTTAGCCAAAGCCTATTTGATGTTGCCGAACATTAAAAAAAGGAAGGTATCCTTGCGCATACAGAGTGATGCACAAGGTCTTTTGCCACTGTCGTCATCGTTGGCAAGTGAGATCGGTCTACAGAGAACCAGGATTCAGGTCGCAATATTTCTGGAATTCTAGAAGTATAACCCCAAAATTCTGCCCACCCCGTCCCAGGCGTTGGGGAAAAGTTCAGAGGCACAGAGCTTGTAAAAAGAATGCCGCTACTCCCAGCCCAGTTTCCCAACCTGTCCCTTTAGAGGAGCAGAAGGAAACCAACCAGCGAACTCGCTCTGCTCCCCTCGGACGTCACTCGGGAGCCGGAGACGTGCAGCGTTGGTACTCAACGTGTCCGGGAATCTGGTGCCTTAGGAGCTAACTGTTTCTAAGTGCTAAAAGTAGCTGCCACCTCAGGCGGGCGCAGACGTTTTAGGAATGCTTTCCACTGGGAAAGGCTGGCCAATTGCATCTGTCAAACTTTAAATTGTAATCAGCCTGTGGTTTTCACTTGAAGCCTGGGAGGCCCCTTCCTCTTGGAGGGCGCAGGCATGTTCCACGGGCTTCCTCTCGGGCCGCACAGAAGGAGCCGCGTGCCCGCGAACCCATGTTGTGTCAGACTGAGAAGTGTGGGGTTGGCCCTCACTCCGTCCGCTGCGTGTGTCTCCGCGTGTCTGGTGCCACCCCTGCCCTCACTCGAGCCCGTGCGGGAGCCCTTCAGATGTGTCGGGGGATTAGCTGAGCGAGGAGATGCATGGACTTTGGGATCAAACCAGGAGTCAGATTCTGAGACTTCTGCTTGTAATGGGGCAAAGTATTAATATCAGTTTCTCCAGATCCAAGTCTCCTCATCTACAGGAAGCAGTAATAGTAACTTCTGCTCTTCCAGTTATTGATAAGATGGACTTCTCAATCGCTCTTAAGTGAGTGTAAGCATTCAGCATGTAACAGATGTAATAAGTGATGGATAAACGCCAGCAGTTGTTACTACTGGAGAAAGTAATTGGCATTAATGCATGAATGGCTGAAAAGGAATTGGGTCTGTTTGACCCTACACGTGATACTGCGTTTACCAAGGACTTGTAGTGTCTTAAACCAAAGTCGCTGAGCTGTGAGGGTGGGGCTAAGGAAGAGTTGTGGGTTTGTTTGTAGGGACAAGGAAGTGTGGGATGGAAATAGGGACCCGAAGCCCTTAACTTCACAGCACAAAGCTGGTCCTGAGTGCTGCCGCGGGGAATGCGTGGCAGACGCTCCCGTGGCTCTAAAAGTGGACCTGGATGGGCCTCGGTCGGAACTGGGCTCCAGTCTGCTTCGGGCTCACTCCCCTTTGTTTAACGGGCCTTGGCTTACACTCAGTATCCCTAATGATGTCCCTTTCTGAGAGCTGGGACCTGGCCTGATTCCTTTACCACCATATTCAGATGGAAGAAGTTTAGAAGGTGCAGTGAGACAGGAGTTCTGTGACTCCTGGCCAAGGGACAGCAGGCTCATTCTTGGACAGCCCTTCCTGTCTGATGGTTCAGGGCTTGTTTGGGATTCTGCCCCTTCCTGTCTTCCCTGGAGACTGTTGACTGTCGGGCCCCAAGTAAGGGTGGCCAGCTGTTATAACAAAGAATTCAAGAGGAGCCCCAGAACCACTGACGGGGTCTGACCAGTTGCTCTTCCCTCCTCCTCCTTTTTTTCCCGTTTCTTTATTGTTCTGTGGCTTGCACTGTGGCTTATGCATGGAGATACTAATTACAGCAATTAAGGAAAATGAGGGTGTAATATTGCTTAGCAACCCAGTTACCTAATCTGTAATTTTACTAATTTGGCTGAATCTGTGTGCTGCAACTGTTTTGGTTTTAATTAAGGATATTAATAATAATGTTTTTAATGAATCATTTTATGCTACATTCTCTAACACCTTATCCAGAATTAAACTAGTGCATAAGCATCCCTTGTGAGGTAGGGTTTTCTGTGTTTTTCTTGAAACTAGTCAGACAAAAGGGACCCATCTGAGGATCAAGAAACGATATGCAGCCTCACATCACACCTCAGTTGTTAGAGACGCCTGTGGCTGGCCCCCACAGGGACGGCTACTTCTACTGCCAAGCTCCCAAAATCTCAGAGAATTTGACTCGAAAGGGGGCTTATCACACAACCTCTGTGAGCCTCCTGGTATCAGCGCTTTGGGCATAGGACGTGATTTTAAACCATTGCATCCTTCCTTTTTGTCTTATAAGGAGACAGCCGGGTTGGACCCCCCTTCCTTTGATGGTAGTGCGTGCGTGCTCAGGCGTGTCCGACTCTGCAACCCCGTGGGTTGTAGCCCACCAGACTCCTCTGTCCGTGCGATTTTCCAAGCAAGAATACTGGAGTGGGTTGCCATTTCCTCCCCCAGGGGATCTTCCCAACCCGGGGATTGAACCTACATCTCCTGTGTCACCAGGTAGATTCTTTATCCGTGAGCCACCAGTGAAAGCACTAGTTGCTAAAGATGGATTTGGAAGCAGAAACAGGAAGTGGATGTTAGGCGAATCGCATACAACATTCGATCCCAGATACCTTTCAAGATCATTTTTTTTCAGGATGAATTAATCTGTAAATTAGCATTTAGTGGATGCAAATTCAAGTTCTTTGGATTGAGCCATAACTATTCTTTGGTATGGTTGAGGGACAGAAAGTGGGAGACAAGTCATAATATCTCAGTTCAGTTCAGTCACTCAGTCATGTCTGACTCTTTGTGACCCTGTGGACTGTAGCATGCCAGGCCTCCCTGTCCATCACCAACTCCCAGAGTTTACCCAAACTCATGTCCATTGAGTTGGTGATGCCATCCAACCATCTCATCCTCTGTCATCCCCTTCTCCTCCTGCCCTCAATCTTTCCCAGCATCAGGGTCTTTCTAAGGGAGTCAGTTCTTTGCATCAGGTAGCCAAAGTATTGGAGTTTCAGCTTCAACATCAGTCCTTCCAATGAACACCCAGGACTGATCTCCTTCAGAATGGACTGGTTGGATCTCCTTGCAGTCCAAGGGACTCTCAAGAGTCTTCTCCAACACCACAGTTCAAAAGCATCAATTCTTCGGCACTCAGCCTTCTTCACAGTCCAACCCTCACATCCATACATGACCACTGGAAAAACCATAGCCTTGACTAGACGGACCTTTGTTGGCAAAGTAATGTCTCTGCTTTTTAATATGCTGTCTAGGTTGGTCATAACTTTTCTTCCAAGGAGTAAGGGCCTTTCAATTTCATGGCTGCAATCACCATCTGCAGTGATTATGGAGCCCAGAAAAATAAAGTCTGCCACTGTTTCCATTGTTTTCCCATCTATTTCCCATGAAGTGATGGGACCGGATGCCATGATCTTAGTTTTCTGAATGTTGAACTTTAAGCCAACTTTTTCACTCTCCACTTTCACTTTCATCAAGAGGCTCTTTACTTCTTCAATTTCTGCCATAAGGGTGGTGTCATCTGCACATCTGAGGTAACTGATATTTCTCCTGGCAAACTTGATTCCAGCTTGTGCTTCTTCCAGCCCAGCGTTTTTCATGATGTACTCTGCATATAAGTTAAATAAGCAGGGTGACAATATACAGCCTTGACGTACTCCTTTTCCTATTTGGAACCAGTCTGTTGTTCCATGTCCAGTTCTAACTGTTGCTTCCTGACCTGCATACAGGTTTCTCAAGAGGCAGGTCAGATGCTCTGGTATCCCCATCTCTTTCACAATTTCCCACAGTTTATTGTGATCCACACAGTCAAAGGCTTTGGCATAGTCAATAAAGCATAAATAGATGTTTTTCTGGAACTCTCTTGCTTTTTTGATGATCCAGGAAGTGTTAGCAATTTGATCTCTGGTTCCTCTAGCAGTAATTAGTCAAATCTCTTAGAAAAGAGTCCTCTTTGTGTTCCAGTTGTTCATTCAGCCATTCATTTAACAAATACTTACTGAGTGTCTGCCATGTGCCTGGAATTATTCTAGGTGCTAAGTGTGCAACGGGATAATCAAATAAAAAGTCCTGCCCAGCTCAAATTAATTATAATAATGACTCTTACAGTATATTCTGTGCCAGATACTGTTTCATACAGTATTCCTGAAACTCAGTTCATCCTAACATACTGCTGATCCATCCCAGATTGCATTCGAAGATCCCAAGGCATGGAGAGTTTAAAAAACTTGTCAAGGGACCTTTTTGGTGGTCCAGTGGTCAAGAATCCACCTTGCAATGCAGGGGACATGGATGGATTTGATCCCTGGTCCAGGAACTAACATCCTACATGCTGGGGGGAAGCTGAGCCCCTGAGCTGCAGGAAAAAATTTTACATGCCACAGCTAAGACTAGAGGCAGCCAAATAATTTTTTTTAAGGACATTTGTCAAGGTCATACAGTTGGCTGAGAGCCAAGACTGAGTGTCTGCTGCTCTGCTCTGTGCTCTTATACCGATGCCTTTATTCTCTTGCTCCGCTGTTTCATATTATATGGTCCTATTCATTTCTTCACTTACCTGCACTTTTACACTCGCTCATAGGGAGCGTAACTCTTGCTGGAGTTGCTGGCTTTGCTTCCAACCATGGGAATGTGTCTGAATTTTGTCACCGGGAACAAAACTGTCCTTGGGCTTCTCAAGCTGCTTCAGAGAACACTTAGAAATTGAGTGTAAACTGCAGCTTGGAAACTTGTCCCAGGGTACCAGTATTTTTTTCACTGGGTAAGAAAGTTATCTTCTCTGGGGAGACGGCATTTTCTGGGTTGCTATAGTTTAGTCCCAGCTGCAGATAAGAGACACATGGTCTTATTTTTAAGGATACAAATAATTGAAAGATAAATAATAGCTATTTCAGAGTCTTCCCCCGGGACTACAGACCAGGAAAGATGTTTGGAAAGAATCTCGGGAGGAATATAAAAAGCCCATTCCTGGCAGGATGGGGAAAGTCAGGCCAACAGATTCTGTCCTTAGCCCTACCTTTTCCAGTGTCCAAGCGATGGCTTTTAAAATCTTAATGTCCAGCTGACATTTACTTGGTACATAGTATCCCGAATCTGGTTACTGTAATGTGTTCCCAAATGCAATTGGCAAGTGAAGAGCCCATTAAAAACTTTTCAGTGGCCCCACATTTCAAAGGATTTCAAAATAGGTCAAGTGTGTGTGTGCGCATGCGTAGTTTTCATTGTCCACTTGAATTCACATTTCAGAAACATCTGAAAACCTTGCATTCATGCAGTTACTCAGCCAGTATATGTGGAACTCTGACCATAAGTCAGGTGGGATACTAGACAGTAGGGAAACCATGAGAGATGGGACAAGCCTCCTACCTTCAGGGACATCAGAGATGAGGTGGTGATCTTGAAGCCGTAGGGTGGGGGCAGTCCAGTGGTTAAGGCTCTGCACCTTCAATGCAGGGAGCTCAGGTTCAATCCCTGGTCTGAGGACTAAGATCTCACCTGCCATGCAGCCAAAAAAAAAAAAAAAAAAAATTCCCTGCTCTGAAGCAGTGGATGGTGATTTGTGTGGAGTCCAGAGGATGGGCACCCACCTTCAGGAGATCCGTGCTGCGCTTGCTCTGGAGCACCAGCAGATTGCTGAGCTGTCAGTAGTAAGCTGCTTCCCCCAACACCTTCCTTTACCCCTGACCAGTCAGCTTGAACACCTGAGCAGTGAACCTCACACACAGAGAAGCCCAGGAGCTCCCAAGGGCTCCAGCCCCGGCAGGTTCAGCTCACCTTCGATCCCAGGAAGCAAGTCACCTGCTCCAAGCGTGGCTCTCACACAACGAGCAGAGGTCCGCGGAGGTCCGAGACTCAAGGCGAGAGCGCTTCCATCCCCTTGACCTTGGCCTCCAGAGCAAGAGCGCGTCCATCCCCATGAGAGCTCACCCATCCCCGTGAGAGTGCGTCCATCCCCGTGAGAGCGCGCCCATCCCCGTGAGAGCACGTCCATCCCGGCGGGCCGCTGGCCGGTGCACAGACGCTGCAGATGCGTGTGCCTGCCTCCTCCCTCCTTCCCATTCCTCAGTCTCTTCTCCAGACTGTGTTCTCAGTGGTTTCTGACACTCAGTTGGAAGGAGAGGGAAAGGGCTCCTTGAAGGCCCCTCAGGGTACCCCGGGATCCAGAAGGCCCCTGAAACCTCCGCCCGCAGGTCTCTGCTCTCTCCTGTCTCATTTGCCGGCGGCCAGTAGGTGCACGTAAGGCGTTACTGAGGTCACGAGTGTAGGTTTCACCCCACCTGGATCGATTAGCTTCATCCTGAGTAAGGCCATTTCTCGGCCTGCGGATGTCAGGTAACAGGAGCCAGACATGGACAACTTAGGCTAGCAAGACAGGAACCACGCAAGACGACGCGGCTGACTTCATCTAGTATTCCGAGGCAGGATTGCCACCAACATTAAAGAAACAAAACATGTATTCTGCGCTGAGTAAGAAGGTACATATTTTTCAGTGTCGTGGAAGTCATGATTCTAAACATTAAAGTGAAAGATTTGGGTTCGTTTTAGTCCCACAGCCTTGTCAAACTAATCTTTACATTGTGTGCTATATATTGCTTAGAGAAATTTTTAAGAACTTAAAAAAAATAAGTAGAAATAAAACCACCCACAAAATTGCTTGACATTTTAATGGATTTGTTTGCAAGCTTCTGTTTTATATCATTGAATTGCATAGTAAGTTAAAATCGCTCAGTCCTGTCTGACTCTTTGTGACCCCATGGATTGTACAGTCCATGGGATTTTCCAGGCAAGAAGACAGGAGTGGGTTGCCATTTCCTCCTCCAGGGGATCTTCCCCACCCAGGTATCAAATCTGAGTCTCCTGTGTTTCCTGCATTGGCAGGTGGGTTCTTTACCACTGAGCCACCCAGGAAGCCCTGCTTATCAGGAGTCGCTCAGTGAATATAGGTGCATTTCCCCACATTCACACATATTTACAAATAATTTGTTAGGTCTATGCTGTTCCCCATCCTCAGGATGTGTTCCCATGCGCCTTGTGGAGATATCTGACGCAGCTCATTTGATTTGCATCTGGAAAGAGTGTCCTTTTGTTACCAGTATGCACATTAGCAGGAATTACACTTTTTAAATAAGGAGACTGAGGACAGGGGCATCACCGACTCGATGGACGTGAGTCTGAGTGAACTTCGGGAGTTGGTGATGGACAGGGAGGCCAGGCATGCTGCGATTCATGGGGTTGCAAAGAGTCGGACACGACTGAGCGACTGAACTGAACTGAGGGCGGGGGCAAGGGATGGAAATATTTATCAAGTACAAACTGGATCTAGGTTCTGTACTAGGTGCCATACACAGATCCTTCCTTCGACCTTTACAGCCCTGCTTGATGAAGTGGTGACTCTGAACGTTTAACCTAATGGTAGGGAGGATCCTGATGCCACTGGTTATTCCTCCCAAACGTGTCCCTTTTCAGCTCACCAGGAGCCTGCCAGCCATGTCCAGCTGACGCAGCTTTAAGATTTTAAAAAGGAAGCACTAGACACATTTCACATTTTTATTTCATTCGTTTTACTTCCATCTTTAGGTGTTTTTTTTTTAACTTTTATTTATTTTTTGACCTCACTGCACAGCAGGTGGGATCTTGGTTCTCTGACTGGGAGCCCGCGCCCCTCGCTTTAGAAGCGCAGAGCCTTTCTTCACCATTGGATGGCCAGGGAGGTCCCGGATAGATTCTTGAAATGACTGAAATGTAAACACCTTCGAGTAGAAAACCACTGCGGAGCAGCTAAGAAACAGTGTGCATTTGTGTTTTCTCTACATGCTTCTTCTTAATGAGTTTTTACCGGACCCTCAGTCCCTTTAAATTCTCTATCAGACTTTGAGGAATGCTCTTGTTTTATTTACTCTCCCCCAGACGATGAAGCCTCAGGCAGCTTCTCAGTCACTCTCATCACACAGCGCTCTCCTTCCTCCCATCAGCTGGACCCTGTCTCTACACACGAAATCCCTGGGGCGGGCGGGGAGGAGCGTGTCAGCAGAGTCCCGGACTCCTCTCAGCGAGCTGCAGGGAGATTCTGTCTCTTATGGTCACTTCTTGTTGAGGCAAAACTGGCAAATACATGTATACCGGATGATTTCCTGTCCGTATCATTATGAAATGATTACCGCAATCCAGTTAACACATCCATCACATCATTAGCTTTTTTGCAAATTTTATTTTTTTAGCAAATTTCAAGTCTACAATATTATCCCCATGCTATTCACTAGATCCTCAGAACAAATTCATCTCACAACTAAAAATCTGCAGCCTTTGACCAGCGTGACCCCATTTCTCCCAGCCTCAGCAGCCGTCGTTCAAAGGCGGGCGGGGAGCCCTTCGCTGCGGAGCGGCAGTGGGTGCTTCTGGACAAACTTCTCGAGTGACAAAATGCAAAGAAACCGTGGGACTGAAAATAGCTGTGTGCACGCACAGTTGGGGCAAATTCTGGACCCCAAATATACAAAGAGGTCAAAAAACCCAAGTGCCACCTTTGCGAGCCTGGCTGAAAACCAGGACGCTGAGCGCGCTGCATGCTCACGGCCGAAGCCACGCCCGCCGCAGCCTCGGCCGCGGCCCTCCCCTCACCCCGCCAGGATTTCCCCGCGTGGGGGAGCAAGTGAGCAAGGGGACCTCTGCTCTCACTCCCCGCTGCTGCAGCAGGGACCCCAGGAAAGCCGTGCCTGAATTCTTGTCAACTGAATTTCTATTGGCTGGGGAAGGCTAAGAACCCTCGTCAGTAACAATTCTTCTCTCTGCTTCTGTAAGCTTGACTTGTTTTTTAAGATTTGTTTTTGAAATCTTGTTCTTCAAGATTTCACATAAGTGATGTCATACTGCATCTCTTTCTCTGTCTGGCTTATTTCAGTTGGCATAATGCTTTCAGATTCACCCATAAGGTTGCAAAGGGCAGAATTTCCTTTTTTGTTTAAGGCAGAATAATAGTACATTATGAATATATGCATCTCGTCTTTAACGATTCGTCCACAGATGGGCACTCAGGTTGCTCCCATGGCTTGGCGATTATAAATAGTGCTGCCGTGAATTTGGGGGTGCAGATATTCTTTCAGATATTGATTCTGCTTCCTTCAGATATATCCTCAGACGGGGCATGGCTGGACCTTTGGTCGTGCTAATTTTACGATTTTGAGGGACCTCCAAGCTCTTTCCGTAGTGGCTGCACCAATTTACATAACCACCAACAGCGTGCGAGCATTCCCCGCTCTCCACTTTCTTGCCAACACTTGTTATCCTCTGTACCTTCTCTATCTTCAAAGAACTGTACAGTCAAAAGCCTTTTTCAATTAACCTTTGTCTTTCAGTCAGCATTGCAAACCACCCCTCCCACCGGATTTCAACTCTGTAAGTAAAAGAGAGCTCCTCAGAGTTATAGGAGCTTGTCACTAGGAATTCAGTGGGCTACCGTAGGTTTTATGTCACTGATAATTTTGGTCTACAGTATCTAAACTTGCAAGAGAAAATAAGCTTTTGGATTTCCTCTGTACAACTTTTAATCTAGAGGTAACAAGTCCTTTGCCTAAGAAAGTAACTCTCCCATCCACCAAGTGAATAACACCTGGAATTCCACTAGCAACCAATGAACGTTTCTTTCTGTATTGAAAGAAAAGGCTGAAAATGCAAATATCCTGGAGACCAGGAACATTTCCTACATTGTATTCATGCTCTCCTGCAAATTGATGACAAGAGAGTCTCTCCCAAAAGGAGGCTGGACATGGAGGAGAAGGCGCAAGCTTGAGAGATCCGAGTGCTTAAACGGGGTGAGTGACGAGGGGCCGTCCCTGCTCGGAAGGCGGCACCAGAGCTTCCTTGTTTCCCCTGGCCTGTTAGAAAGCATGGACGCGGGAGTCACGGTTTATGCTGGATGTATGTTCTAAAGTCAGTGTGTCCAGTGAAAATCACTCTTGAAAATCACTTTCATCTCCCATTAAGTGCAGTTCTCTTCCCTCTTTGAAGAAGTTCAGCATCACTGTGCTTCTTCGAGCTTTTCAAAAATTTTTATTTAATGATTCATTTTTATTTTGGCTGTGCTGGGGCTCCGTTGCTGCTCTGGGGCGCCCTCTAGTGCAGCGAGTGGGACCTGCTCTCTCGTTGCCGCGCACGCTTCTGGTGTGGGGCTTCTCTCGTCGTGGAGGACAGGCTCCAGACCTCCGTGGCTGTGGTCCACAGGCTTAGTTCCCCGAGGCGTATGGGATCTTCCTGGACTACGGATCGAATTGGTGTCCCCTGCATTGCAAGGTGGATTCTCAACCACCGGACCACCAGGGAAGCCCTCTTTTTCAAGCTTTACACAGACACAGATTGCGGCTTCTTAGCAGAGTGAGTCCCATGGTTGTCTGCTTGCGTTTGGAGGCTGAGTGCATGAGAAATGCACACCCAGAAGTACATTCCCTGCAGCCAGATGCTCCAGAGTATAAGAAAAATGGTATGTGTGGCGGAGAGGGGGGGTGGTGCTCAATCTAACTCAGAAAACAACAGATTTCCTTCCTCGTCTCAGGCTCGCCCTGGGTCATATGTATGTAATGGCAGAAGGTAACTGTTCTCAGTCCTTTCCGTATCTTCCCTTCTCATCTAAGTGTCTGCATAGTCAACCGGATGCCCAGTTCATGGCCACTGTATTCATCTCCCTCTACCACTGGTGAGGAACTGAGTGAGAAGGGGGCAGAAAACCACTGTGAACATTGGGGTATCCTGGATCCTTGGGTTCCAGATCAGAAAAGTGATAGCAATTCGAGCAAATCACCAGCTGGAGCTTTTTCTCAAGTGACGTATCGGGTGGATACAGTAGCTTCCATTTTGATCATTTCTCTCTTCTTCTCAACAGGCTGGTCCATTCCGGTCCAGGAAAGGGATCACCCCAGGCTGGTATGGATCTGTCTTTTGCAACACGAACTGGCACCCAGCAGGGGATTGAAACGCATCTCTTCAGGGCCGAGGTCAGCAGGGACCTCTCACACTGGACACGGAGCATAGTACAGGGGTGCCACGACTCGGCGGAGCTCACTGTGGAGATCAGCACAGGTGGGCGCTCGGGCTGGGGACGCCACAGCCTTCTGGGGAGGGGGCGCCCTCCTCTGCATCGTGGCCTCAACATAGGTTCCATTACTGGCCCATTTTGGGGTACTTACTTAAATTCCAGAGGAGATAAATTTCAAAGTCTTCTAAATTAAGGCACTCATAATGCCCTACTAAAATGGGACCTAGAGAGTAGTCCCTCTCGCCACAACTAGAGAAAGCCCAAGAGTAGCGATGAAGACCCAGCTCAGCCAAAAAAAAAAATAATAATAATTAATTAAACACTTTTTTAAAAGCTTAAAAAAGAACAGTGATGCCAGACTCCTTGAGACATGGAGGAGAGCTACACTTTATGGGAGGTTAAAGGGATCTTCACGAGTGATTTTTACTGGACATTATTAGTACATTTAGTAATGCTTTACTAAAAATGCAGGGATTCCCTGGTGGCTCAGACGGTAAAGCATCTGCCCACAACGCGGGAGACCCGGATTCGATCCCTGGGTCGGGAAGATCCCCTGGAGAAGGAAATGGCAACCTACTCCAGTACTCTTGCCTAGAAAATTCCATGGATGGAGGAGCCTGGTGGGCTACAGTCCCTGGGGTCGCAAAGAGTCGGACACAGCTGAGCAACTTCACTTCACTAAAATGCAACCTAAGGGTTTGACTACGAAAACTCTTACTTCATCTTCCTGCAGAAAAAGTGGGTAACTCGGCTAGTCAGCCGTCATTTCTACCATGCTGGACAGTGCATGTCCAGAACATTTCCATCACGGGAGAAAGCCCTATGGTGTAACTCTGCTCTATATGACTAGGGTTTTCCCACAAGACCTCTTACGTACAGCGCTTGCAGACTTCAGTCACACTGAAACGACAGCAGAGTTTATAGTTTTACCCTCAGAAGACTCAGATGCTCATCCCTGGAGATTCTGGCTAGGAGTTCTGGGCTGGGGCCTGAGAATTTGCATCTAGTGAGATCACAGGCAGTCCCAATGCTGCCGGTCCGTGGACCACTCTGTGAGCAGTACTGCAGTAGGGTGCAACTTCCTCCGCACCCGAGACTGTTCTAGAAGGTGGGCCACATGTTGGACTTTCCTGGTGGTACAGGGGAAAGAATCCACCTGCCAATGCAGGAGACACGGGTTTGAACTCTGTGCTGGGAAGATCCCACATGCTGTCAGGCAGCTAAGCCGGAGTGCCACAGCTACTGAACCCACACGCTCCAGGGCCTGTGAGCTGCAGCTTCGGAAGCCTGCGAGCCCTGGAGCCTGCGCCTCACAAGAGAAGCCCTGCAGGGGATGCCTGTGCACCCAAGCTGGAGAGTAGCCCCCGCTCTTGCAACTAGAGAAGGCCCGCATGCGGCAAAGAAGGTCCAGTGCAGCCAAAGATACACAACTGAATAAATAAGACTTTCAGTTCAGTTCAGTTCAGTCGCTCAACTCTGCGACCCCATGGACTGTAGCACGCCAGGCCACCCTGTCCATCACCTACTCCTGGAGTTTACTCAAACTCATGTCCATTGAGTCAGTGATGCCATCCAGCCATCTCATCCTCTGTCGTCCCCTTCTCCTCCTGCCCCCAATCCCTCCCAGCATCAGGGCCTTTCTAATGAGTCAGCTCTTTGCATCAGGTGGTCAAAGTATTGGAGTTTCAGCTTCAACATCAGTCCTTCTGATGAACACCCAGGACTGATCTCCTTTAGAATGGACTGGTTGGATCTCCTTGCAGTCCAAGGGACTCTCAAGAGTCTTCTCCAGCACCACAGTTCAAAAGTGTTAATTCTTTGGTGCTCAGCTTTCTTTATAGTCCAACTCTCGCATCCATACATGACCACTGGAAAAACCGTGGCCTTAACTAGATGGACCTTTGTTGGCAAAGTAATGTCTCTGCTTTTGAATATGCTGTCTAGGTTGGTCATAACTTTCCTTCCAAGGAGTAAGCGTCTTTTAATTTCATGGCTGCAGTCACCATCTGCAATGATTTTGGAGCCCCCAAAAATAAAGTATGTCACTGTTTCCTCTGTTTCCCCATCAATTTGCCATGAAGTTATGGGACCGGATGCCATGATCTTAGTTTTCTGAATGTTGAGCTTTAAGCCAACTTTTTCACTCTCCACTTTCACTTTCATCAAGAGGCTCTTTACTTCTTCTTCAATTTCTGCCATAAGGGTGGTGTCATCTGCATATCTGAGGTTATTGATATTTCTCCTGGCAATCTTGAATCCAGCTTGTGCTTCCTCCAGCCCAGCATTTCTCATGATGTACTCTGCATATAAGTTAAATAAGCAGGGTGATGATATACAGCCTTGACGTACTTCTTTCCCAATTTGGAACCAGTCTGTTGTTCCATGTCCAGTTCTAACTGTTGCTTCCTGACCTGCATACAGGTTTCTCAAGAGGCAGGTCAGGTGGTCTGGTATTCCCATCTCTTTCATAATTTTCACAGTTTGTTGTGATGCACACAGTCAAAGGCTTTGGCATAGTCAATAAAGCAGAAATAGATGTTTTTCTGGAATTCTCTTGCCTTTTTGATGATCCAGGGGATGTTGGCAATTTGATCTCTGGTTCTTCTGCCTTTTCTAACACCAGCTTGAACATCTGGAAGTTCACAATTCACATATTGTTAAAGCCTGGCTTGGAGAATTTTGAGCATGACTTTACTAGCGTGTGAGATGAACTTAAAGGAAATGAAGGGTGGGACACACATCAACATGTAGCAGGGTTTCTCCACATTTCCTTCATTTGTGCAAGCATGAAAAATCAGATATTTTGTAGAATTTCTACTGCAGCATCTCTGAGATGATTAACGTCTTTTAAAAACTATCCTGGGGCCTCCCTGGTGGCTCAGTGGTAAAGAATCTACCTGCCAATACAGGAGACACGGGTTCGATCCCTGGTCCAGGAAGATTCCATATGCCAAGGAGCAACTGGGCCCATGCACTGCAACTCCTCAGCCCGAGCTCTGGAGTCCGGGGGCCAGTCCTGAGCCCCAGGCTGCACCTACTGAGGCCCAGGTGCCCACAGGTCTGTGCTCAGCAACAAGAGACGCCCCTGGATGAGAAGCCCACATGCAGCCAGGAGGAGAAGCCCCACTCACTGCAACTGGAGAAGAGCCTGCACGGCAGCAAAGACTCAGCACAGCCAGAAATAAATAAATACAGTTATTTTTAAAAGTTACCCTGAAGATGGCTAGTACTCCCAATATTTTCCAGCATTTTTGAAAATGTTTCTTGACGTGTCACTGAAGTTTTCATTTTTGACACATATTCTGTATGGCGAGCAAAACGAAGAGTTTTGAACCTGAGAGTTGGTAAAGGCTCAAGTCACCTGAAAACGAAATTTCCTGAAGTTGTATGTATGATAGCAGAGAAGTGCAGACTCCTGGCAACAATCAGGAGTGTTCTAGGAAAGAATAAAGTGGCCAAAGGGGGTTGGTTTAGTTTACAGTCCATACATTTCATAAAATTCTTCTCTCTACAAGCTGAAATCTACTTTGACAGAAAAACAGTGAGGCTGTTGATCGACCAGCCCAAGGAAAACAGCAGAGAATTGTGCGGAGTGAGCTCGCTGGCCAAGTGGTGGGAGAGAAGAGTCACAGAAATGACTGAAGCCCAGTTTCAGACGCAAAGACGCCTGCAGGGAGCTGGGAGGCGGGCTGGCGTTTTCATCAGAGCGTCAGTTAGCTTGATAATGCGTTCAATTTATCCTGTGTGGATTAAGAGCGCCTTCAGATAACCGATTCCATTACCTAAAGGCCACAAATACCACTTCAGGTCAATTTGAATGAAAAGGAATCACAATCAGTTAATTAGACCATTCAGTGGACTAGCTTTAAAGTTCAAAGATAGAGGAAAAGGGAAAAACACGTTTAGAGCCCAGTTGCCCACATTCTGCAACATTAAACAGTGTCAGAAATGAAGATTCAAAGTGTATAGAAGAACCTGTGCGCAGGGCAGGGACAGACACTCACGTGGAGAACGACCGTGTGGACACAGCCCGGGGAGCGGGGCGGGAACAGGAACCAGGAGAGCGGCTCTGCCAGACACATGACTGTGTGCACAACGGAGCCGCTGAGAGCCTGCTGTCGGGGCAGGGAGCTCAGCTCGGTGCCCCGCAGTGACTAGGGGGGTGGGATGGGGATTGGGGGTCTAAGAGGGAGGGGTATGTGTATATGTATAACTGATTCACATCATCGTGCAGCAGAAATAATACAATGTAAAGCAGTCATACTCCATTAAACAACCATGAAAAGCTGGGAAGCCATCACTTCAGCTGTGCTGTCTCCATGTTGCGGGTTGATCATCCGTGAACCAGACGGGCGGTGGAGGCCCAGGGCCACCGAGAGGATAATGTGGGAGTTGCCCAGGGCCTCTGCCCAGGACGTCTTCGGAAAATGTCAGCCCTTAGTTACAAGTTGAACGATAGCTGCGGCCCTTGGAAGGAAGGAGTATATGTTTTAACTAGTTAAAAGCCTCTTCATTCTGAGAGCAGAGAGACAGCCTGTGTGTCCCCCGAACTCTGAGGCCCCACCCAGCCATGACCCGGAGCGTCTCTCTGCAGGGATCCCTGTCCCGCCCCTCTGCATCGTGCGCTGAGCGGAGCGGGAGACCGCCGGGAGGAAAGGGCTGGATCCTGCATCGGAACCACCGGGTTGGGACGTGCCCACCTCTCTGAGCTCTGCTCTTCTCACTTCTCTTACTAAGCTTCCCAAGTGCGGTAGGGTGAAACTCACTTCGGCTTATAAAGCTGAGTTAGTGATGGTGTAGAGTAATCAATACCGCCTTCATCTTTACGCCTCCCTCAAAAAGAAGGTGTCTTGGTCTCCCTAAAGAGCTTTCAGATGTATATGAAGGCCAGAGCCAGTTGAGTTACCAGGGTCTGTTAAATGTGGCGTTTTGTAAGGCAGAAAATAAATAAATAAATAAATCCAATCCGCTCCTTTGATCACCTTTCCCAGAACTCTCTGCTTTACTTTTGGGGGTTGTGCATTTTGAGGGATCTTAGTTCCCCAACCAAGAATTGAACCCTGGGCCTGACGGGAGTCCTAACCATCACACTGCCAGGGAATTCCCTCCAGAACTCTTTGGTGAAGGGTTTTTAACACTCACAGGTCTTCTGAACAGAAACTTGGAATGGGAGGCAGGCCTGCTGCTCATAATCGGAAAGGGCTGGTCTCTTTTCCTAAACGCAGCGTGGACCACGGAGAAGTGCTAGCGCCTAACCTGATGGAAAGGTTTTCCTTTTGTCCTCTGGAATCGGGGGCACCTGCGGACAGCCGCCGAGGCTGACTGCACCCTGGGCGGCGGGGGCGTGGCTCCTTCGTAGAAGCTGCAGCAGCCGCTTCTCCAGGACCCGCGATGATCAGATCATCAGGAAATTCAAAAGGCTCCACTTTATAAAAGGAGTTTTGACTTTTTTTTTTTAAGTAAAACTCAGGTTGTTTTTTAACAGCTCGCTCCTGGCTTCTTACATGTGTTTTTGTTAACTTGGGTAACGTCACTGGGGGAGTGATTGCTTTTTTCATCAGGTGATAGGCGCTTCATTAATTGATGATTGATTCAGTTATAGATTGTGTGTGTGTGTGTGATGATGAAAACAATGATCAGAGGTAGCTTGCTCTAAATCGAAATGTCAGGGACTTCTCTGGTGGTTCAGTGGCTAAGAATCTGCCTTCCAGCGCAGGGGACCCAGGTTCCACCCCTGGTTGGGGAACTAAGACCCCACATCCCTGGGGGCAACTGAGTCCACATGCCAGAGCAGAGAGAAGTCCTCCGACTACAGAGAAGGTCCCTTGTGCCGCAACTAAGATCCAGTGCAGCCAAATAAATGGTTTTTTTAGTGTCAGATTTTTTTTCCAGCTTGAGACAAGGTCATTGGAACACCTGTCTCCCTATATATCAGATGGTTACATTAGCGCTAGAGCCCAGATAAAATGTAGTAAATCTTTCTGTTTATTTCCCTTCATTTCACAGGACAAGGTAAGTGACGATGTCATAATCTAAGGAGAACACTTTCATGCACATTATTAATTTTTACCCTTAGAAAGCAGCTTTGTGGCTGGGCCTGGGGTGGGGAGACAGGTTAGAGCCGGGAGAAGGGACGGACTTCCGCTGCTCATCACTCACCCCTCCTTCTCTGTCTGCCTCTCGCAGCTTGCACCTACAAAAACCAGGAGTGCCGACTGACCATACATTATGAGAATGGATTTTCAGTTACCACTGAGCCACAGGAGGGTGCCTTCCCCAAGACAGTCATACAGGCTCCTTATGAAAAGCTGAAAACGTCTTCAGATGATGGAATCAGGATGCTGTATTTAGATTTTGGAGGCAAAGATGGAGAGCTTGTAAGTACACTTTTCTTTAGACAGTGTGATTTTGTGTACGCAACTCACCCATACTGGCTTGCACACATAATACTGCCTTATATTTAGTTAGTATTTGATTAACAAAATACTTATAGGTTCATGCCTTTAATGGATCCTTGAAAAATAGTGATGGCATCCAATTTTTTAAGTCCTTTCCTTTGGTCTCATTTGAATATAACAGAAATATTTGAATCAAAGGAAAGGATCCTTTATATAGTCAGCATTAAATTCTTCTCAAAGAGGGCCCCACCACCATCAAAATGTACCATTCATTGTTTAAAAGCATCTGATCTAAACTGGGCATTGTGCGAGGTGTCAGGGATACACGGATGTAAAATACCGGTCCTGCCCATGGCCTCTCAGGTCTCGGCAGTGGAGAACATGAAGAGCCCAGAGGGGAAGGGGCGGCCAGGAAGCCCAGCAACGCTGGTCGGCTCCCCTCGTGGAGAGAGGGCCGGACGAGGACCGGGCGCTGTGAGCTCCTGTCAGCAGGCATCTGGCAAAACCAGCAGACTTGTCGTCAGGGTGACATTCATACTTCTTCTATCACTGCAGATCGCCCATGTGTTTAAAATCATGATTTCCTGCGATCGTTACCGACTACCATATTGAAAAAATGCATTACTCTAGTTCCTCTGAAGGGTGAAAGTCACACATTGCTCCACTTTCTAGCTCGGGTGTTCTCAGGAAGACATAGCATCTCATTTAAGCTGTGGAATGCAGACCTGCAAAAAAGGACTTTGATTTGGAAAAGCCGGTCTCTGTCTAGATCCTTCCTAGTCACTGGCTTAGTCAACAAATATTTATTGACTCATTCTTGATAACCTGGATGGGGGTGGAATATATAAAATGCAGAGATAAATCTCTAAAAATAAGATCCAGTCACTGTAACTCAGCTATTAGGCTTGCATAACCCTCCCCTCTCCCAGGCCTTCCCTGTTGGCTCAGGGGTGAAGAATCTGCCTGAAGTGCAAGGGCTGCAGGAGACTCCTGCTTTTTGTCCATGGCTGGAAAACTCAAGGCTTTTTGCCAGTGAGGAAAAATAACGTATGTCTAAATTTTGGCCTTTCTGCCTATAATTGCAACCTGACTTGAAAAGACTTAGGAAGGACTGGTTTTTCCGCTGTCGATATGTTAGTCTGAGAAGCAGTTTCAGACACACCTTTCCCAGGATCTAGGTCAGCAACCCCCAGAGGCAGGTGCTAGGGAAGGGTCAGAGACAAGTGGTAGAAAATGCAATAAACTTAGGGTCAAGAGACCCCTGCTGTCTTTCTGAGTCTGGAACTAATTCATCACGTGTCCTGGGCAAGTCGTCTTATTTCTTTGGCTCTGAGTCTCCCCACCTATAAAACACAGGGACTGAAGGAGGTCATCTTTAAGGTTAGTTTGAAAAGTTACGCTCTGTGTTAGTAAAAGCGAATATGCTGGTGAAATGGATTTCCCTGGCAGCCCAGTGGTTAAGAATCTGCCTGCCAATGCAGAGGACACTGGTTCGATCCCTGGTCTGGAAATTAAGATCCCACATGCACTTGCTCCAGGGCCCGTGTTCTGAAATAAGAGGAGCCCCGCTCACGGCAAACTAGAGGAGAGCTGAGCACACAGACACAGCACAGCAGGACACGCCTGGTGTCAGCAAAGAAACAAGGGCGAGGGTGGGGTCAGGCCCAGAGTCTGGCATCAGACAGGCCTGCATCTGAGTTCATGCTTTCTCTCCACTGTAAGCTGTATGGTCTTAGAAGGTTTTATAGCTTCACCAAATCTTAGTTTTCCACTTGAGACACAGAGAGGGTAACAGTAGATATCCCAGAGGGATTCTGTGAGAATTAAGTAAGATAACGTACAGAAAGTATTCACACAGTGCCTGGTTCACGCCAAGTACAACTTAACTCTGCCGGATGTTACTGTGGTCAGGTTGTTATTCTGCAGCACCAGAATAGAGCTGGGGATAAGGGGGACGAACTGAGAGTGTAGCCCTGGCGTATGCACTGCCGTGGGCAAACAGACAGCTCGTGGCAGAGCGCTGGAAGGCGCGGGGGCCCAGCCAGCTGCGGTGGTGCCATAGAGGGGTGGGAGGGGTGTCTGTGTGCTTACGGCTGATTCACACTGAGGCACAGCAGAAACTCACACAGCACTGTAAAACAGTTATTCCCCAGTTACAAAAACATCCTATTATAAACCATCTTAGAAAAGAATATTAATAAAAGAATGTGCGTATGTGTATAGCTGAATCACTTTGCTGTACAACAGGAATTAACAACAGTGTAATCAACTATACTTCAATAAAAAGAAAAATAAAAAACGAGATTAAAAAAAAAGAATCAGGAGCAACACAGCGCTCTTGAACTAGGTCAGGTGATGAAAATCCAGCCTGTTTAGCTCTGAGCTTGTGCCGGCTCTGTAGGGACACGAGGAAAACCAGCCTTCAGAAGGAGCCTCTGCAGATGGTGCTCTAGGCGCGTTCGATGCCACGAGCTGTGAGGATGCGGCTGCTCGTAATATAGCTTCTGTATTTTCTGGTTTGTGAGGGATTTTCACCTGCAGTATCTCATTTTAATACTCTACCCTGTAAGTTAGGTTGGACTGAGAATAATTTTTAATGAATTGTCCAAGATGATGTACACACCTGAAAAGTGTTAGAACCAGGACTCAAATCTATGATGGGAGACTTAGCACGGCCTCATGCTGTACCTAATCCAACATAAATACCAAAAAGAAAAGGTTTAGACAGTCAAGAAGGGCAGCACTGATATGTGTGCTATTGGTATGTATAAATTTCACAGAACTTATTTTTGGAAATAAGATAGATGAGATGTAAGGAGTAAGTTCAAAGAGTTATTTTTTTTTTTAATCTCATCGGGGGGCAAGGATTTAAAAACACAGTTGCTCCAGTTAACACTTAAAAGCAGGAAGTGCTTGGATCTCTTTGATGTGTAAATCACTATTTTGTGTCAAGCATTCATTTAAAATTTTTCATGTGCTCTTCTTTTTAAATTCCAGCAACTGGACCTGCACTCCTGCCCCAAGCCGATTGTTTTCATCATTCATTCCTTCCTGTCAGCTAAGATTACAAGACTGGGGTTGGTGGCCTGAGCAGGGGGGTGAATTACCTCTGAGCAAAGGAGGCTTCGCTGCCCCCAAAACAGCGTCGTGTCGGACAGCATTCGCAGTGACCACCAGATGCGGCATGTCGGCTTCAGACCCGAGTCCCGCGAGCAGTGCCCGGCTTCTGTCAGTTTCCCAGCGATAAAGGGTACCCTCAAAACACCGCAAGGACTGTCAGAATGAAACTGTTTTTTTAGCACAGTAAAAGGGTAGAGCGGTGAGGCTGATTGGAAATACACAGCACAGCTCTTAGATAACGACAACCAAGGACATGCTACTGAAACAGCATGTGCAGCTCTTAAGCATAGTTTCTAGGCAACTGGTTCACCTGCTCAGCCAGGGCTGAACAGATGAGAAAAGGACGTTTTCCGCCACCACCCCCAACCCCAGGAGTAAGGACCCCGCGTTTTACTGTGCCCCATTTCCTACTTCTGAGCTGACTTCCACTGGTAAGGAAAGGACTCAATGGAAACCCACCTTTGATTTAAGTATGAAACAGCTGTTACTTTTTCTTAATGAATTACCTTTCAGTGATGTAGAAGGATGTGTTCTCATGAGCATATGATGAGTGGGAATTCACACATCAGATACTTCTCTGAGCTGTAAGCCAGTAGATTCTGAGCCAGAGTAGGCTGCTTAAATTGCAAAGCTTTGCTGAAGAGTGGTTTGCATGAAAGAATTAATTCTGGGACTACACTTATACCAAGGCCTGCTATTTTAGAGCCATGACTTAGAGCTTTATTTATAGAAAGCAAATTATGGATTTTTTTAAAAAGATTGTCATTTGAGATATATATATAATAATTCACGGGGGGTTAACTTGTACCCATTTTGTGGTTTTCAGTGGAAGTGCTGAGCAATGTATTGGCCCTTATTTCTGCCTGTGCTGTATGCATGCATTTTCAAGCAAGTAATAGAGCCTTATATGATTCTGTTTAATACTGGGTTTTACACAGAGAGCCAGTATTATAACCAAACCCATGAATAGCACTCACAGCTCTTTTGGAATTCCAGGGAAATAATATAATGACCTCATATTTTTCTACAAGAATATTTTCAGCATAGTGAAGTCACTCAATTGTGTCCGACTCTTTGCGACCCCACGGACTGTAGCCTACCAGGCTCCTCCGTCCATGGGATTTTTCCAGACAAGAGTACTGGAGTGGGGTGCCATCTCCTTCTCTAGAGGAGCTTCCCGACTGTAGGCAGACGCTTTACTGTCTGAGCCACCAGGGAGGTGCCAGACAGCACAGTCTTATTGATTTAACACTTTTGCTTTTATCTTTCAGAACACAGTCACTGAAAACAACCTATTTGATTTTAAAGTCACTTGCCTCAAATCTTGAGAATTAGCTCTAGAATTTCTGTATTTGCAACACTTCTCTCCACTGTAGTTTACACAGACAAATGTTCCAGGTTAGATTTGTGTGTCTTTTCAGAGAGCTATGCAGAAAGATTTAACAAGTGATTTTGTTCACTCAGACACATGTGTTTATGGAGTTTTACTTTAGATCAGCATTTTATTTTAGATAGGTGTTTCCCCAGAGTAATACAAGTAACATTAATTCAAGTTCCAAAGGGTATTGATTGAATGGTATTTTGTGTAGAGGGAAATAAAAGGGTTAGTAATCAAAAACTGTTATATACTGCATTAAAAAATGTTAAACAGAGTTCATGGTTGCAGCCCTCTTCAGAGACTTTATTGCATATCGCAGTTCTGCAGGGGAAATGATCCAAACACACAGGGATGATCCTATGTCATTCCTAACACGTCTACAGAACTACTTTCTAAGACACCTTATGAAACTAGTGTCTAAACACACACACACACAACAAAACAATCACTTTGGAAAACATAGCTTTAACACTGATTTTGTTTCCTATTTTAAAATGCTGAAGAGTGAAGTCCCAGCCTCAATGTTGTAGGAAAGCTTTGATGCATCTGTAAATTGTAATGCACTCTTTCATGATATATTTTCAAAATCACTGGAAAGTTGTTATACAAGAGAACTATACTTATGTATTGTAAATAACATGAAAATACAGATATTAATGCCAATAGTTCAACAATATGTAATCTAAGGTGCTCCATACTATATGAAGTGTGAGTTAATTACTCATAATTAAGTTGCAAAGGTCCTATTATATATTTATAGACACATTAAAATGATCATAATTACAAATACTATTTCTTCATCACTTGAGTTTTAGACTGATTAATATCTGGGTGGGGTTCAAAAGAAACTACATTCTCTGCATTTATAAAAGTTTAATTTAAATATTTATATTTTAGAAAAATATATTTGAATAAAATCAATGCATTTTCTGAATTAAAATGTTATTAGCAAGAAATAGAAAATTTTACTAAGAAATGTGTATATAAATCATTTTTCTTCTTCAAAATTAAATTGTATCATATCAGAGTGGCTATGATGAATCAATTCAAATACTCATTTTTTTCTCCTTCAATTTGAATTCAACAAGTTACTACTTCACACTGTAGATTTTAATCTTGTCTTGATGTGCATTATGAATGATGTGAATAACACAAACTCATACATCTGGATCATACCTGGGTACAGACAGCGAATCAACTGAGTCATTTTGGGGGATTTGTTTTTGTCCAGTTCCCTCTGTGATCAACTGTCTCATATTTGAATTGATGAATTATTAAATTCACAATGTCTGTTCTTTTAGGTGCAAACCAACTCCAGTGAATGATGTCTTAAACTACACTTGGAGGGAGGGAAGCTGCCCAATTGTTAATTAGGTGAGCCCTTTGGTGTGGTGACGTAGCTCTAAACCATCCCATGGGAATTTAAAGAAAACCAACAGGAATACAGATATCAAGTTTCTTTTTCTGCCTTGACTAAGTAGGAGAAACAAAACTATACATCTATTTTAAAAACCATTCAGCCAGAGGCATTTAATTGTATCAACTGATGCACTGAAATGCTGAAAAAAAATGCACGCTGCTTTGTCCAAAAGCTTGTTGACCCTGCTTGGTTGAAGTCAGAAGGAACGGTCTTAATGGGCAGGAGTCCTCTACAATTAATGAGTGGGGCCTTTCTGGCCCTTGTTTTACAGATATTAGATATTCTATCTTGAGGGGACTGGAGTGGACTGGGGTGAGGATGTGCTTTATGAGTTTATAAAATGTGCCTGTTTATAGCGCTGTGGCCACCCTGTAAACTTCATATGTGAGTTAAATAGGTGCTCACTCTGCGTGTGGTGGGCTGGCCAGCGCTTTCCTCAGTAGCCAGAGGGATATGGGCACATACAGACACCCCGTGCCCGTCTCGTCCTCAGAGACGGGCCTGGAAAGGGGCTACAGGGGGGGGGGGGGGCGGGGCGCCACCTGCTGCTTCTGTGTGTACAGTTTCATGCTGGGTCGTCACCTGGGCTCAGGGCTTTCAACCCTCATTTTAACTACATTTTCACGGGATTTTATCTATACACCAAGCTCCAAATACTCAAGTTCTCTTTAGTACCAGAACTTGGTTTGTGTTCAAGTTACTTGTAATAAAAACAGCAGGCTGGGGTTGAGAAGTCTTTTACTATTTGAAAACCGGAGGAAATATGTGCAAATCATAGATAAGGGACTAGGATCCAGAAACTATAAAGAACTCTTACAATTCAACAATAAAAAGAGAAATAAGCCCACTGAAAAGTCCTTAAGAAAGCATTTGGTGGACATTTCCCTGAAAGAAAATATCCAGCTGGTCAATAAGTGCATGAAAAGATGCTCAACATTACTTATCAGAGAAATGCAAGTCAAAGCCACTGAGATCTTACCTCACATTTCCTATCATCTGTCAAAAGATAAATGCTAACAAGAATCAGCAAGGAGGTGGAGAAATTGGAGCTGCTGTGGAAAAGTCTGCCATCTTCTCAAAAATTACAGTTACTATATAGTCCTAGGCATATGCCCAGGATAATGGAAAACATATGTCTGTGCCAAAACTTGTACACAATGTCCACAGTAGCAGCATCACGACAGCCAAAATGGGGACTCAGCCCAGTGTCCATCGACTGATGAATGGAAAAACAACTGTGACAGGTTCATACAATGACATGCTGACTCAGGCTACAACACGGGTGAGCCCCGAACACCTCATGCAGAGAATCTGCCTGCCAGTGTCGAGATGTGGCTTCCATCCCTGGGTCAGGATGATCCCTTGGAGGAGGGAATGGCAACCCACTCGAGTATCCTTGCCTGGAAAATGCCATGGACAGAGGAGCCTGGCAGGCTGCAGTCCAGAGTCTAAGCCTAAACAAGTAGGAGAAACTGGAGACAGAAGACCACACTGTACTAGTCCCTGTCCGTCCAATGTCCAGAACAGGCAAATCCAGAGAACAGAGAGGAGATGGGTGCCTGCCAGGGGTAAACAGAAATGACTGCTCGTAGATACGGAATTTCTACTGGGGTGATGGAAAGCTGAGGGAATTAGACGGTGGTGATGCTTACACAACTTTGTGGATATACTAAAACCTACTAGAGTATATACCATAAGGGGCGACTTTCATAATATGCGAATTACATGCCAATAAAGGTAAGACTTGTGGGCTTTCTGTGTATCCAAAGTCACAGTCTAGTCTGTCAGATGAAAACCACACCCACCAGACAGGGCGTCTTGGGCTGTCAGAGTCTGTGGGGCAACACCCTTAAGATTCACAGAAGTCGTTTTGTCTTGCTGAAAGGGTTTAAGTATTTCTAAGGTTTTAATGAAGCATTTATCACTGAACCTTTGGTTTGATCTTGAGGCTATTACTTACTTGGAGAACCTTTTGCCACTGGAAATGAAGTGGGAAAACATTTTCCAACCCAGAATGTTCCAAGTCTTCTGTATCACCTCAAAATTCTGCTAGAAAACTGAACATTCCCTCCTCTAGTTCATGTATCTTGTCCTGTGCCTTTATTGTTTTCAGCCAAATAAGCAAACAAATGGCTCACTGACACTTTCAGCATTCTGTTTGGAACCAACCTTAACTAGATCCATGAGTCCATTTGGTACCACTTCTCTTTTCCAGGTTGTACGTGTGTGCTTCAGCAAAGCGCGGCCGCTGCTCCTTACCTTGGACGAGGGGTATCTCCTTGCTGGAGCAGCCGTGAAGAGAGAACCCACGTCCAAGGTAAGAGAAGCCCAAGTAAGACAGTCGGTGTTGCGAGAGGCATCAGAGGGCAGACACACAAACCATAATCAAAGAAAACTAGTCAATCTAATCACACGGACCACAGCCTGGTCTCTCAGTGAAACTAAGCCATGCCCTGTGGGACCACCCACGACGGGCGGGTCATGGTGGAGAGATCTAACAGAATGTGATCCACTGGAGAAGGGAACGGCAAACCACTTCAGTATTCTTGCCTTGAGAACCCCATGAACAGTATGAAAAGGCAAAATGATAGGATACTGAAAGAGGAACTCCCCAGGTCGGTAGGTGCCCAAATTGCTACTGGAGACCAGTGGAGAAATAACTCCATAAAGAATGAAGGGATGGAGCCAAAGCAAAATCCAGTTGTGAATGTGACTGGTGATAGAAGCAAGGTCTGTAAAGAGCAATATTGCATAGGAACCTGGAATGTCAGGTCCACGAATCAAGGCAAATTGGAAGTGGTCAAACAGATGGCAAGAGTGAACGTCGACATTCTAGCAATCAGCGAACTGAAATGGACTGGAACGGGTGAATTTAACTCAGATGACCATTATATCTACTACTGCGGGCAGGAATCCCTCAGAAGAAATGGAGTAGCCATCGTGGTCAACAAAAGAGCCCGAAATGCAGTACTTGCACGCAATCTCAAAAACGACAGAATGATCTCTGTTCGTTTCCAAAGCAAACCATACAATATCACAGTAATTCAAGTCTATGCCCCAACCAGTAACGCTGAAGAAGCTGATGTTGAACAGTTCAATGAAGACCTACAAGACCTTTTATAACTAACACCCAAAAAAGATGTCTTTTTCATTATAGGGGACTGGAATGCAAAAGTAGGAAGTCAAGAAACACCTGAAGTAACAAGCAAATTTGGCCTTGGAATATGGAATGAAGCAGGGCAAAGGCTAATAGAGTTTTGCCAAGAGAACGCAGTGGTCATAGCAAACACCCTCTTCCAACAACACAAGAGAAGACTCTACACATGGATATCACCAAATGGTCAACACCAAAATCAGACTGATTATATATTCTTTGCAGCCAAAGATGGAGAAGGTCTATACAGTCAGCAAAAACAAGACTGGGAGCTGACTGTGGCTCAGATCATGAACTCCTTATTACCAAATTCAGACTGAAATTGAAAAAAGTAGGGAAAACCACTAGACCATTCAGGTACGACCTAAATCAAATTCCTTATGATTATACAGTGGAAGTGAGAAATAGATTTAAGAGACTAGATCTGATAGAGTGCCTGATGAACTATGGACAGAGGTTTGTGACACTGTACAGGAGACAGGGATCAAGACCATCCCCATGGAAAAGAAATGCAAAAAAGCAAAATGGCTGTCTGGGGAGGCCTTACAAATAGCTATGAAAAGAAGAGAAGTGAAAAGCAAAGGAGAAAAGGAAAGATATAAGCATCTGAATGCAGAGTTCCAAAGAAGGGAGCTCTTCTTTGGAGAGATAAGAGATAAGAAAGGCTTCAACAATCAATGCAAAGAAATAGAGGAAAACAACAGAACGGGAAAGACTAGAGATCTCTTCAAGAAAATTAGAGATACCAAGGGAACGTTTAATGCAAAGATGGGCTTGATAAAGGACAGAAATGGTATGGACCTAACAGAAGCGAAGATATTAAGAGGTGGCAAGAATACACAGAAGAACTGTACAAAAAAGATCTTCACGACCAAGATAATCATGATGGTGTGATCACTCACCTGGAGCCAAACATCCTGGAATGTGAAGTCAAGTGGGCCTTAGAAAGCATCACTACGAACGAAGCTAGTGGAGGTGATGGAATTCCAGTTGAACTATTTCAAATCCTGAAAGATGATGCTGTGAAAGTGCTGCACTCAATACGCCAGCAAATTTGGAAAACTCAGCAGTGGCCACAGGACTGGAAAAGGTCAGTTTTCATTCCAATCCCAAAGAAAGGCAATGCCAAAGAATGCTCAAACTACCGCACAATTGCACTCATCTCACACGCTAGTAAAGTAATGCTCAAAATTCTCCAAGCCAGGCTTCAGCAATACGTGAACCGTGAACTTCCAGATGTTCAAGCTGGTTTTCGAAAAGGCAGAGGAACCAGAGATCAAACTGCCAACATCTGCTGGATCATCGAAAAAGCAAGAGAGTTCCAGAAAAACATCTATTTCTACTATCTTTGACTGTGTGGATCACAATAAACTGTGGACAATTCTGAAAGAGATGGGAGTACCAGACCACCTGACCTGCCTCTTGAGAAACTTATATGCAGGTCAAGAAGAAACAGAACTGGACATGGAACAACGGACTGGTTCCAAATAGGAAACAGAGTATGTCAAGGCTGTATATTGTCACCCTGCTTATTTAACTTACATGCAGAGTACATCATGAGAAACGCTGGGCTGGATGAAGCACAAGCTGGAATCAAGATTGCCGGCAGAAATATCAATAACCTCAGATATGCAGATGACACCACCCTTATGGCAGAAAGTGAAGAAGAACTAAAGAGCCTCTTGATGAAAGTGAAAGAGGAGAATGAAAAAGTTGGCCTAAAGCTCAACATTCAGAAAACTAAGATTATGGCATCTGGTCCCATCACTTCATGGGAAATAGATGGGAAAACAGTGGAAACAGTGTCAGACTTTATTTTTCTGGGCTCCAAAATCACTGCAGATGGTGACTGCAGCCATGAAATTAAAAGACGCTTATTCCTTGGAAGGAAAAGTTATGACCAACCTAGATAGCATATTGAAAAGCAGAGACATTACTTTGCCAACAAAGGTCCATCTAGTCAAGGCTATGGTTTTTCCAGTGGTCATGTATGGATGTGAGAGTTGGACTGTGAAGAAAGCTGAGTGCCGAAGAATTGATGCTTCTGAACTGTGGTGTTGGAGAAGACTCTTGAGAGTCCCTTGGACTGCAAGTAGATCCAACCAGTCCATTCTAAAGGAGATCAGTCCTGGGTGTTCATTGGAAGTACTGATGCTAAAGCTGAAACTCCAGTACTTTGGCCACCTCATGCGAAGAGTTGACTCATTAGAAAAGACTCTGATGCTGGGAGGGATTGGTGACAGGAGGAGAAGGGGACGACAGAGGATGAGATGGCTGGATGGCATCACCAACTCGATGGACCTAAGTTTGAGTGAACTCCTGGAGTTGGTGATGGACAGGGAGGCCTGGCGTGCTGCAATTCATGGGGTCGCAAAGAGTTGGACACGACTGAGCGACTGAACTGAACTGATGTGTGTGCTTAGTCAGTCAGTCGTGTCTGACTCTTTTCGACCCCGTGGCTGTAGCCCACCAGGCTTCTCTGTCCATGGACTCTCCAGGCAGCAACGCTGGAGCGGGTTGCCATGCCCTTTTCTAGGGAATCTTGAGCACGTAGGAATTGAACCTGGGTCTCCTGCACTGCAAGCAGATTCTTTACCATCTGAGCCACAAGGAAGCCAACTTCTCTTTTCCAGGTGATGTACACAACAATTTTCCCAAACATACCATCACTGTGGAACAGGCTGAGCCAGTCTGGCCCTGTGGCTGGTCCCTTTTTCTCTAAGGTCCTCTCAGGGAATGCAAGTTTTACGGGAATTAACATCCGAAGAGCCGAGGCCTGCGCTCTGCTCTATTCTCCCTCGGGTCTGCCTTTTGAGGTCCCGTGCGTGGGTGTCCTACAGATGGACAGGCCCGGCCGGCAGGGTCCTCTCCTGGACACAGGCACGCGGCTCACGCAGCTGGACTTCCGCCCGGCCTGCAGCTCCTCCCGTGAGTTCAGTCCCTGCCAGAAACAGACCTGAAGTCCCTAGGCCTTTTAGATCGCTCCTGTTACCTGCTTGCACATTTATCTCGAGTATCTTGAGTACTTTTTACTTTGAAGTATTTTTATGGTGGCGGTGGTGGTTCAGTCGCTAACTCGTGTCCAACTCTTGCGACCCTGTGGACTGTAGCCCACCAGGCTCCTCTGTCCCTGGGATTCTCCAGGCAAAAACACTGGAGTGGGTTGCCATTTCCAGTATTTTTATGGGACATTCACAAAAGTTATTAAGTGTGAGCACAGCACTGAAGTTAAGTTAAAGCAGTACATTCAGACACCTGCAGACTCCACCCTGAAAAAGCTGTACTAAGGAATAATCAGTGACGTACCAGAAATATTCATTTAAGTTTCATTTACAATAAGCAAATATTAAACTCATATGTCCAGCAATGCAGGATTGGTTAAATAAACTGATTCATTTGAATTATGCAGTTATTAATGATATGATATAAAAATCATTTTAATCATATTGTTATATCACATTGTTAAGTGAAAAGCAGGCTATAAATTAATATACATACATATCACACATATGACCTCAATTTTAAAACTAAATATAATGTTTATGTAGACAGAACAGTATTGGAATTTTTTCCATTCTCCTTAGTGTTTTCCACATTTTCCAAATTTACTGTCATGGGAAAACATTTTTTTTTTCTGGGAGTAGGTACTTAAGCCATTTTCACTACGTCTCATTTTCACAATTTTTGCTCTTTTTTTCATCCCAAATAAACATCAATAGCTCCAGCAGTGCTGGCTCCAGGGCAGGGTAAGGGAGCGCGACTACTGCTACACGAGCTTTGTGCCAATGGTTTCTAAACCAAGGGTCATCCAATAAGTCAAGCTGTAGTAACACCCGAGAAAAGCCACTGGCGATGTCTTACTTAAGACTCAGCAGTTTAAATATACCTAACAACAAAGACATTTACCAAGAAGTAAAGAAATATCTTTTTCTATTTATTGAAATAATTAAATAACCAAGAGTAAAATTTTTAAACATACACAAAAATATTAACTTTAAAAATTAAAATATAGTAAAACTGTAAGTATACAAACTAAAATTACATTAACTGAGCAACTTCAAAACTATGTAAGTACAGGGTATTTATGAAATTCCTTAGAAATGGAACATTAATTCTTTGAATAAAGTTTGAAATGTGTAATTTTCAAACTAAGGAAGGAAGTGGTATATAATAGATCCGTCCAATTTATAATCATCCAAAGGGAATGATTCTGTGTTATTTCTTCCTTGCTTTTTCTAACACCCATTCAATTACCTACGGGGAGAAAAAATATGATTATGGTACATTCTTTTGAAAACAAAAGCGATAGAAAAATACATTGTTCAAAAGAGCATGGTAGAAAATTTAAGACAAAAAATAGCACATCAGACTCTTAAAAAATACATTTTATCTTAAAAGTACCCTTTACTGGTGGGGAGGGGGGAGAGGGAGAGGCAGTCCAGGAGGAGGAGAGGGAAGCACAAGCTGTTCTGTAGCAAACGAGCTACAAGCACACTGTGCGGCACAGGGAGTACAGCCGGGATTTCACAAGGACTGAGAGTGCAAAACCTGCAAACGCTGTGAGCCGCTATGCCGTACACCTGTAACCCACACAATATTACACACCAACTACAGTTTAAAAAATTAAAGGGTTATCAAACACAAAAAAATCAATATAGCATTTACCTCCAGAGGTGACAGAGTAGGATGCGGTGGGGAAGAGACTCTTTGGGGCTTCCAGGGTTCTTAAATGTTTTATTTCTCAGCCTGAATCTTTTAAAATTCTTTTTTTTTTTTCAGTTGTATGTGTTTCTTTGCATATGTATTTACATATTATGTCATGAATTTTTAAACAGAAAAAAAAATCACACATTTTATTTTCTTGCTAAAGAACACTTTTTGGTGAACTTTTTTATGTTGCAGAATACAATGGTGGTGTGCTCACTGGACAAAATGAAGATACTGCTCTATTTTCTCACCTTTATTTGAAATTTTGTTTTTAAAGGATCACTAAAAATAGAATTAAACCAAGCTTTGAAAACAGCTAATCAAAATGGATTAATTTTTCCAGCTCTTTGGATTATTCTTTTTCTTTCTGAACATTAATTTAGAAGCTCTTTTGTTAACAGAGAAATCTCTTAAATACTACTAAAGACCCTACTTACGTAAGTCCATTAAGCTATTTAACGAGTGGTCACAGGGACATAGCTGAACAGACCACTCACTAATTCTCACTGCGTGTACTACGCCTCCTGGCCGCCCAGAAACAAGACGGCAGCCTAACTGGATGCACTCACGGCACGCTTACCTGCACAACATTGTTGTTTGTTGTTTTCTTCATTTCTTCAAATAGACCCCTTGAAGTTTTAAGATCCTAAACATAAGAAAACAGAGCATTTCAAATCTGTACATTAAATTACAAAGAACAAGTCATTATTAAATAAACCTGCTGCTAAGTCGCTTCAGTCATGTCCGACTCTGTGCGACCCCATAGATGGCAGCCCACCAGGCTCCCCCGTCCCTGGGATTCTCCAGGCAAGAATGCTGGAGTGGGTTGCCATTTCCTTCTCCAATGCATGAAAGTGAAAAGTGAAAGTGAAATCGCTCAGTCACGTCCGACTCTTAGCGACCCCATGGACTGCAGCCTACCAGGCTCCTCCATCCATGGGATTTTCCAGGCAAGAGTGCCGGAGTGGGGTGCCATTGCCTTCTCCGTGTGCGTGCTCAGTTGTGTCCAACTCTTTGTAACTCCTTGGACTGTAGCCCACCAGGCTCCTCCATCCATGGGATTTTCCAGGCAAGAGTACTGGAATGGGGTGCCATCGCCTTCTCCTAAATAAACCTGACATGATCCTAAATCATTCTATAATCATCAATGTGAAGAGGGAGAAATCACAGCAAGAGATTATCATTTAGTTCCACCCTGGAAGGCCAAAGTTCTCTAACCAAAATACACCTGTCTGTACATAAGTCCATGCTGCTCTGAGCTCATAAACCCAACAGCACCGGCCAGACCCACACCCATCCTCAGCTGTGCACATGTGCTCAGGCGCTCAGTCGTGTCTGACTCTGCAACCCCATGGACTGCAGCCCAGCAGACTCCACTGTCCATGGGGTTCTCCTGCCTAGTACGCTGGACTGGGCTGCTGTTTCCTTCTCCATCGTCGGCTATGTGTACTCACTAATGCTTCATTACTCAGGAGACGGACATACAATTAATGTTTATTTTTCAGATAAAACACCTTTACCTCTCTCTTCTTACTGGCTATTTCACTCCAGACACAGAGGGGATGACACTGGACATAAAACTGAAATCTCTGACTTTTAAAAAGTTAATAACCTATAACAAGTTAAAATTTAAAAAATTCACTTGTTTTACAAAAAAAGCTGTCCTCTGCTGTGCTTCCAAGTCATGCTCCGTCGAAGCAGTCACTTTCAGTGCTCTCTTCTGTTTCTCTTGTTCTACCTCTGTGTTTCTGGATAATACGCTTATTACTGCTACTGTGTGACTTCACACTTTCAGACAGTGACTGCTGTTACCCTGGATTCAGGCCTCTGAATCCTCCCACCTCCCTTCGTTTCCTCTCAGTAACAGCTGCACCACAATTTTTTTTTTAATTAGTAAACAGTCAATGTTTGCATTTTATGCTTAAGCAAATAAAGTTTACTCCCAAGCTAAGTAACATATTATGGTTATAATTTCTCTTTCATCTAATGTTTCATTTATCCTGTGGTTGAACTATATTGGCTTAGCTTTCCAGGTACATAATTCTGCCCCTAGCCCCACAACTCTGATTAAAATGACTGATTAAATGTACATCAAAGTTCTTCAAACACTCTCGGATACCGGGTAATCGCCCCTTCAGCTTTTCGTTTCTGCGCTGGTTTTCTTAACTGCATTCTTTAAACCCTGGAGCCCCTTCTCCCTCGGCCTGCTGCAGTTTGGTCCAGCTGCTTCCTGGACCAGGTCCCACTGGAACATATCTTTCCCAGTCTAGGTAGTTTTTCTTTTATTTCTTGAGTAAGTCCCTTGTTCTACTGAATTTCATCTTCTCACAAATTCATTAAAGGTTACACAGGTGACAAAATTTTTGAGACCTTTCGTGCCTGAAGCGTCTCCATTGAATCTTCACACCTCACTGGCTTCCGTGTGTCAGTCGCTCAGCCGTGTCCTCTACTGAATCTTCACACTTGACTGGCTTGTGTGTGTGTCAGTCGCTCAGCCGTGTCCGACCCTTTGCGACCCCGCGGACTGTAGCCCACCAGGCTCCTCGGTCCATGGGATTCTCCAGGCAAGAACACTGGAGTGTAGCCATTCCCTTCTCCAGGGGATGTTCCCAACCCAGGGACTGAAACTGGGTCTCTTGCATTGCAGGTGGATTCCTCACTGAGCCACCAGGGAAGGCCTGTGACTGACTTCTGGGCCAGATAAAAAATAGCAGGTAAATCACTTTCCTTCAGAATGTGAAGATGATGTTCTACCATCTGGCATGCGAGGCTACTGGAAAAGCCCAATGCCAACCTTATTCTTGAATCTTCATGTCAACTGCTTCTCTCCCAGGAAACTTCTATGGAACTACTCCCCCCTCCAGGAGATGTGACCCTCCACAGGGACGGGCTTGCAGAACTGCCACCCTCCAGGCAGGACGAGCTATGTGCCCTTTCCAGCAGGAGGTTTGCATCCTTCGGTTCTGGAATGCCTTGTGTATTTCTGAAGGTTTTCTCTCCTCTCGTCTCTATTATGAGCATAATGGATCTTTCAGATTAATTCCCCCATTTTCTTATCTCACGTTTAATGTTTTTCTCCTCAATTTTGTCAGTAATACTAACTTCTGGCAAATTTCTTACTCTCACTGTTGACTATTAGCGATTTTACTGTATTTTTAATTTTAAGGAAATTTCACGTTCTATAGTTTTCGCAAACAGCATCACATTCCGGTTTTGTACATGCGACTGTCTTCTTCCTGACATCCAGTTTTCATGGCGTTCTCTTCAGGCTTCTGCTCCTCCCGCGCCCCCTCTGCTCCTTTATGTTCTGACACCTGCTGAGTTAGACGCTTTCCTCAGAACTCTGCCGAGTCTCAGCTGTCTGGTCACACAGACATTTTAAAATTGTTTCCGCTGTAGCACACAGCACATGGGATCATAGTTCCCAGTCCAGGGATCAAACCCATGCTCCCTGGAGCAGAAGCACAGTCTTAGCCACTGGGCTTCCAGGGACATCCCTTCCAGTCATATTTTAAAATGAGACAATAAAAATCTTACTGGAACTTCTGTGTGTGCAGAGCTTATTCACTGGCACCTTTGTAAGGTAGGGGAATAAGAGGTCATTGGCCTTTTCACTGCGGCCTCCCACGCGTTTCTCCTCCAGGGACTGTTTCCCACACTGCCGCAGGGTGGGAGAGAGCAAAGCCACGGGTAATACAGCCATCCTCAGCGAACGCTGTGGGGAAAGGTGTGCAGAGCAGGCTGAAGGCTCCCCGTTCACTCTGCGGACCTCTCTCTAACTCCTGCTCTTCATGGCACTCTGCCCCCACCTTCCACAACACCTGGTGTCCCCAGGCTCCAAGCAGGCCCGAGACCGTGCTGGGTCTGGACTCTCAGCCCCAGGCGGGCATCGAGGCTGTCACTGCTGCTCAGCCACAACACGCATCCACATGCTTCCTGCGCCAACGTGTGACAGCACCGCCACGGTCTTCCTTTCTTCTTTTCTTGGCTTTTGTACCTTCAGTACTGTCTTTCTCGAGAGATTCTACAAGGGAACTCAAAGTGTTCCACCTGTGGTCCATCTGCAGTTTTAATCAAAAACCCACATAAAAATCTAACACCACTTAAGTCTCACAAAACGGTTATCTGAATGGTCGGTTTGACTGTACTACAACGAGCTATTAGTGGATCCAGAACTAGAAACTGTATGTTTTGACACTCTGTCAGGTACCTTCACGATATACTAAGATTACCTGAGTACATAAAATAAGCTGAGCTTATGATCAACTCAAGTCAATGACCTGTTAGGCAAACACTGGGGGTGTCAGTTAAGGTACCATTCTCTATATATGAGAACTAAAATCAACCATAAAGTATTCTGACTCCAGTTTTTCTACCTCCATTAAAAAATGTGGCAATAAGGTGTCAGAGTAAAAAATATTCAAATCATACTACCTTGAGTCAAATAGGAACATTAGAACATGACCTGGATTTTGCCGTCAGTAGAGAAGACACTGTACCTTTAGGTAGAACTTGGAGATCTCAAAGAGACGCTGGCTGCAAGCAGAGAAGCACCCGTGAGCCTCCGTGATCCCGTGCTTCTTCAGGGTTTCAGCAACTACTTCTTTCAGTATCTTGAATACAACATAACATGTGACTAGTGTTTCTCACCCTGAGAGCTGAGCTCTGTAAATCACACAACCATGTAGCTACGCTAAAGACAGATAAGCTCATTAAGACCAAACCATTGAGAAGAAGAGACCTGAAACAGTGACACACTCACATGTCACAGGGTAGCTGTCGGGCAGAGAGGACTGAAGCGTCCCAAGAGAGGGTCTCATGTGCTGAGCTCTGAGTCAACATCAGAATGGGAATGGTACACACAGCAGGGATAGGTATACACAGGTGTGTCCTTGTTTTTTATTATGGAAAATTTCAAACACTATAAAGAGAATATATTTTGTAACAAAACCCCTCTCTCTCTCTATATATATATACATGTATCAGGACTACATGTAAGAGCTGGTTTTATATATATATATATATATATATAAAATCATTATATATTTATATATATAAACAAATATAATTATGTGATTGTAATTATATATTTTATATAAATATATTTATACATAATCTATATATAAATTATAAATATATATATGAACTATATATAAGAGCTGGCTCTATACATATATAAATATATATACATCAGTTCAGTTCAGTCGCTCAGTCGTGTCCAACGCTTTGCGACCCATGAATTTCAGCACGCCAGGCCTCCCTGTCCATCACCAACTCCCGGAGTTCACTCAAACTCACATCCATAGAGTCAGTGATGCCATCCAGCCATCTCATCCTCTGTTGTCCCCTTCTCCTCCTGCCCCCAATCCCTCCCAGCATCAGAGTCTTTTCCAATGAGTCAACTCTTCGCATGAGATGGCCAAAGTATTGGAGTTTCAGCTTTAGCATCATTCCTTCCAAAGAAATCCCAGGGCTGATCTCCTTTAGAATGGACTGGTTGGATCTCCTTGCAGTCCAAGGGACTCTCAAGAGTCTTCTCCAACACCACAGTTCAAAAACATCAATTCTTAGGCGCTCAGCCTTCTTCATAGTCCAACTCTCACATCCATACATGATCACTGGAAAAACCACAGCCTTGACTAGACGGACCTTTGTTGGCAAAGTAATGTCTCTGCTTTTCAATATGCTATCTAGGTTGGTCATAACTTTCCTTCCAAGGAGTAAGCGTCTTTTAATTTCATGGCTGCAGTCACCATCTGCAGTGATTTTGGAGCCCCAAAAAATAAAGTCTGACACTGTTTCCACTGTTTTCCCATTTATTTCCCATGAACTGATGGGATCAGATGCCATGATCTTCGTTTTCTGAATGTGAGCTTTAAGCCAACTTTTTCACTCTCCACTTTCACTTTCATCAAGAGGCTTTTTAGTTCCTCTTCACTTTCTGCCATAAGGGTGGTGTCATCTGCATATCTGAGGTGATTGGTATTTCTCGCGGCAATCTTGATTCCAGTTTGTGCTTCTTCCAGCTCAGCGTTTCTCATGATGTACTCTGCATAGAAGTTAAATAAGCAGGGTGACAGTATATAGCCTTGACGTACTCCGTTTCCTATTTGGAACCAGTCTGTTGTTCCATGTCCAGTTCTGTTTCTTCCTGACCTGCATATAGGTTTCTCAAGAGGCAGGTCAGGTGGTCTGGTACTCCCATCTCTTTCAGAATTGTCCACAGTTTATTGTGATCCACACAGTCAAAGGCTTTGGCATAGTCAATAAAGCAGAAATAGATGTTTTTCTGGAACTCTCTTGCTTTTTCAATGATCCAGCGGATGTTGGCACTTTGATCTCTGGTTCCTCTGCCTTTTCGAAAACCAGCTTGAACATCTGGAAGTTCACGTATTGCTGAAGCCTGGCTTGGAGAATTTTGAGCATTACTTTACTAGCGTGTGAGATGAGTGCAATTGTGAGGTAGTTTGAGCATTCTTTGGCATTGCCTTTCTTCGGGATTGGAATGAAAACTGACCTTTTCCAGTCCTGTGGCCACTGCTGAGTGTTCCAAATTTGCTGGCGTATTGAGTGCAGCACTTTCACAGCATCACCTTTCAGGATTTGAAATAGCTCAACTGGAATTCCATCACCTCCACTAGCTTTGTTCGTAGTGATGCTTTCTAAGGCCCACTTGACTTCACATTCCAGGATGTCTGGCTCTAGGTGAGTGATCACACCATCGTGATTATCTGGGTTGTGAAGACCTTTTTTGTACAGTTCTTCTGTGTACTCTTGCCGCCTCTTCTTAATATCTACTGCTTCTGTTAGGTCCATACCATTTCTGCCCTTTATCGAGCCCATCTTTGCATGAAATGTTCCCTTGGTATCTCTAATTTTCTTGAAGAGATCTCTAGTCTTTCCCATTCTGTTGTTTTCCTCTATTTCTTTGCATTGATCGCTGAGGAAGGCTTTCTTATCTCTTCTTGCTATTCTTTGGAATTCTGCATTCAGATGCTTATATCTTTCCTTTTCTCCTCTGCTTTTTGCTTCTCTTCTTTTCACAGCTATTTGTAAGGCCTCCCCAGATAGCTATTTTGGTTTTTTGCATTTCTTTTCCATGGGGATGGTCTTAATCCCTGTCTCCTGTGAGGACTATATATAAGATCTAGCTATATATATATATATATATATATATATATATACACACACACGAGGACTATATATAAGAGCTGGTTTTATATATATATAGACTATATATAAGACCTGGCTATATATATAATTATATATATATGAAGACTATATATAAGAGCTGGTTATATATATATAAATATATATAAGGAGGATCCATCTGGGGCTCCTTCTGCTCCTTCACACCCCGACTTGCACTTTCCCATTACCGTTCTTTCACTGAACTATTATTATGTGGCTGCACCACGGGGCAGGATCTCAGCTCCCAATCAGGGACTGAATCTGGGCCACAGCAGTGAAAGCCTGGAATCCTCACCAAGAGGCCACCAGGGAACTCCTTGGTATTATTTTAAAGTAAATTACAGACCACTTCATTTCATTGATAAACTTTTTTGACAAACATCTGAAATGAATCAAATAAGAACGTTTCTTCCCGTGTAGACTGAGAGAGTCAGGAAGCGGATCTTTACCCGCGTGTGCTTCTGTGATCGGGATTCCTTCGCGGGCCTTGATGTTTCTGATTCACGCACAGCTTTTGGACCTGAGCCGGCCTTGGCGGTGGCTCCGGGAGTTTCACTGCTCAGCGCAGAGCGACACGTCACAGGTAATGGCCGCTCTGCCCGCAGCTTTCTGGAAGGGACCGCGTGGTGATGGTGACCACTGCCACTTGTCTGAGAAAGAAGAGAATCTGAACTTCCAGATCTCACAAGTCTGTTGCGGGGGCAAGACCAGAACACAGATTAAGGGAGTCACCAATCACGTTCATTTTCTTTCCTCAACACTACAGCTATAATCATCAACATATAAACCCCGGGAGAGCAAACACAATTTCTTGTTACTACTGCCTTAAATAAGCAATCAACATCGCATTACACAGTTGCTCCTTTAGTTCTTCAAATGAGAAACGAGAACACAGAAAGCAGTGAATAATAATCTAGGATTTTAGCTCAGAGGAAAAGCAACAAGTGATACTACTGTCTCCCTTCCTGTCAATTTACAATTTCTCACATAAACCAGAGATGGCACTCCAGGCAGTACTGTTTATAGACAAGTTAATTTTGATAAAGAAACCCTAATAATCATGCTTGTTATAGCCATTCAACTACTTGTAGAAGATAAGCTGTTAAAACAAACAGAGATAAAACTAGAAAAGTGATTTTAGTTTCGATTTTTCTAAGATGTTTAAATTTCTATTTCCAAGAAAGGGTCTCAGACTCTTCAATTCTGCTAACCTATAGGACACAGTGTTACTCTCTTTTCCAGAACACATAGACATCAATCACAGTCAGAAATAAAAAAAATTACTAAAAAACATAGTATCCTAAATATTAATGGATTTGCTTTTTAGCTTTATCAGGTGAAAAAAGTATCATGAATTTGAAAAGTCCTTATAACAATAATTTAGTTATTCATATCAGGGAAACAGTGTTCTAATATATATATATATATATTGCTACACTGCATGACATGCACGCTAAGATGAGTGCAGAATTAAACCTGCGCTCCCTGCACAGGAAGCATGGAATCTTCACCACTGGACCACCAGGAAAGTCCTTAATACTTATGACTGTTTAATACAGTTTCACTTTAAGATATTTGATACTTTTTGAAAGGCTTACATATGATAAGAATTTAAGGTTTGTTTTAGGTGCCAAAGACCTAAATTTGACAAAAGTTCCAAAGATATATAAATTCAATAGAAATTAGGCTGTTTATTTCATGAGCTTCTAATTTTTGTTCAAGTATTTGGACATTTTATCTAGCTAGCAAATACAGTAGCTAGAATAATCTCATTTTTATGGTGTATTATGTAGGCTTTAAAGCTATATTTTGTATGAAACAAGTTATTTTAAAATGGTGCCAGTGGTTAGGACTCCGTGCTTTCACTGCCAAGGCGCGGATTCAGTCGTAAGCTGCAGTCCTGAAGCCCCTTGTTCAAGGGGCCAGTGCAGGCAGCACCAGTGCAGGCAGCAGACAGCGGGAGGAGGCAGAAAAACTGCATCTCTCAATATCCTCTTCAACAGAGCATCTCCTCTGCTTTATCTATGGAGAAGACCGCCAGTGTTCCATGGTTTAAAAACCTGACAATCCCTTGTGCCAATGGACTGTATATTAGTATTATAAAGCCAGAAAGAATGTGATTTTCCCCAAGTCATTTCTCTTTATAACTTATAAGCATAATCATCAACTGCTCACAAAAGAAACAAACTCCTGGTATGAAAGCGTCACCAATCTACGCTATGAAAGCGTATAAAGTCCACACAGAAAGCAACTTAAAAAATATGAACGATTAATATGAAAAAAAAATTACCCTAAGACTAAAACACTTTCCATCAAGATACTATTTTTGTGCACTTCATATATCACCTTTTGGGCGGATAAAGGCAGTTCACATCTTTTGATCTCCTTTTCACTCGGGAGACGTCGGTCCGGAGCTCCCTTTGCAGAGCTTCTCCGTCAGGGACACTCAGGGGCTCTGACAAAACCGCAGGAGATGGAAGCGGGCTGAGCACGGTGGGTCCCGGAGAACTCCCCCTGGCGCAGGTGCTCTGGGTCTCATAACGAATAAGACGGGATTGCAGCTCTGAAAATCCCCCATCTCTCTCTAACGCCTTCCGGTCATCCAAGCAGTACCTGAGCAAGAGAAAGATCTTTAACATCAAAAACTCTGCTGCAGCAATGGGCTATTTCCTGCCACCTGCAAAGAGCAAAACATTTACTTAAAAAGTTCTTACAAAACTTCCTAATAATTGTTGGGAGCGTGAGTGAATAACCAATTTCCCTCACAAGTTCAGTTTTTTCCAGCCTGCTACATGACACAGCAAAAGATTAAAAAAAAAAACAAAAAAAACAGTGAGGTACAATCTGATTCCTCTTTGACTGTTTCTGGGCAACAGATTAAGTTAATCCTCTGGTTTATTTTCAAAATAATACAGTTGCTGTTTTGATACCTTCTAAGTCTCTACCAACCTCTGATTCCTCAGCACGGCTGATATGTAATGATGTGAAATGCTGACTTCCGTTAGAAAGGGCAAGTTTGTTTTCAACGCAAAGATTAGGAGGGTATAAAGGCATTCTAAACTGGCTCAACAAACACAGCTCAGAACATTCTGACATTCCCCTTTGAAACTCACTTCCACCTTAGGCTGACGACAAATTCTTCTTCAAAGTCTGGCTGACTATGGATCTGGTTTCTAGCCAAATCTGATCTAAGATGTCAGGCAGCTGTCTGTTCAGTGAATGCTTCTGGACAAGAGTCCCCACAGTGTTAAGGACAACAAATAAGTTTATCAGGGAAGTCACCTATGAGACACATGGTGTTGGAAAACCCTTCACTTTCTCCCTCTGTGCGATGTATGGAGGAAACTCAAGCAGTGTCCCATGCACAATGAGAGGACTGCAGACAGCAGACTTTTTCTGCTATCTGTCCTCTTGTAGATTATCCGTCCTCTTGTAGATTATCCGTCCTCTTGTAGATTCTAACAAGCTCCTTAAATCAGAACTTTGGGGCTATAAGCCTTGAGTCCCATGTTTAAGGAGTGTATCATGACCCCAGTGTCTGATTGCCTGGGGGAGGCTTTAAGGGCTTTTCTTTCCCTTGTGACATGTATTCTGATTTCTAAGAGTAGAGAACCAGACTCCCTGGACTTAAATCTGCCTCTACCGTCATGTAAACATGGCCAAACTACTTAATTTTATCTACACTCTTGCTGCCTCCTCTGCAAGATGAGATTTACAGCAGTTACCTCAAAGAGCTATGGTGAAGATTCCTTGAATGGACAGACACAAGCACTCAGAATCAGTGCCTGGAACCCGCCAGCAGAGCAGTCAAGAGATACATGCTGCTGCCATCATCACCAACACAGTGGTTTTACACTCCACCACGGCAAATCTCACAGTGCGCTAACGATGAGAGCAAAGCCAGGACTCAGACCCCAGGTGGTGACCCCAGAGTCTGACCTGAACCGATTTAGTATGTAAGCTTTCAAGAAAGGGATAAGGATCACCTTACTCAGGGGTCAACTCACAGATGCACACTGGAATCACCTGACAAGTTTTCACAAGCTGCTAGTGCCCAGAGTTTCTGACTCAGCTGGTCTGGGGTTGGCGTTTAGGACTGTTTTTTTTAAAGCTACCTAGGTGATTCTATGGAGAAGGAAATGGCCACCCACTCCAGTACTCTTGCCTGGAGAATCCCATGGAGGGAGGAGCCTGGTAGGCTGCAGTCCATGGGGTCGCAAAGAGTCGGACACGACTGAGTGACTTCACTTTCACTTTTCACTTTCACACATTGGAGAAGGACATGACAACCCACTCCAGTGTTCTTGCCTGGAGAATCCCAGGGACGGGGGAGCCTGGTGGGCTGCCGTCTATGGGGTCGCACAGAGTCGGACACAACTGAAGCGACTTAGCAGCAGCAGCAGCTGGTGATTCTAAATTGTAGCTAGGACTGAAACAGCTCTGATATAACGCAACAATTTAACACGCGAAAAAACTAAGATTGTTAACTCGTGGCAGAAAAGTGACTAGAACCTAGATCTCTCAACTCTCTAACATTCTTTCTCCAGTCCGTTGTTTAACAAAACATATTTCATTAAAAACCAGCAGCAACCCTAAGGATTACTGATGAGTCCTATTTCTATCCTGGGCAACTGACAGAATCTAGAATACAACTAAGAACCATGAATGCTAAGGACAAGCTGTAGGCAAGAGGAAATGTAATCCCTGATTAGCCTACAGGAAATTTTTGAGAGGAAAAAAATGTATAGTTTGACTCCAATACAATTTTTCCTACTCTAAGATTTCGATTCTAAGACGCAGATTTTTCCTTCCAGTTCTACCATCTCTCGATCTCAGCTGCTCACAGCATCATGCCTTTAACTGAATGACGGGCACCGCCGTGTTGACTCTAATTGCCATCTGAAATGTCTTCACCATGATGTTCCTATCGTTTGGCACTGAAACAAGACATGACTTTGTCAGTCAGAAAGGGCCAGGGACAGAGCAGCAGGCGCAGGGTGACCCTGGACAGCAGGGGAGCCAATACCCACTCCTGGATGAAGGAGCGCACGCCCGTATTTTCTCACAAAACAACAGCCAAGTGCTTTCTGTATCCAGAGAAAGAAAAATACCTAACAGAAGATTAAGCTGCCACTGTACTAACCTATCAATACAAGACAGACAAGACACTGCCGAGCACACACCAAGCAATGCCAGTGAACACTGGAAAAACTCCCAAACACACTGGAACAGATGAAAGAAAGTTCAACGCAACAAGAGACCAGTGTGGCCACCTGACGGTCACAGTTTGACAGTGGAATTTCAGTTTGTTCAAGAAGACGCTGCATCTTACAATCAACGGGCTCTTACACTCCAGGATAAGAGAAACAAGTGAAAAACGAGCCAACAGTAGACAGATTTCATTTTGCCTTTGGAAAACACTGATTTGCACTTAAACAGTTTATAAATTTCTTCCAAATATACCTTAAGCCTGAGTACAGCAAGAGCTCAAGGACTCCCAAGGGTCACAGCAACGTAAGAGGAGGAGAGCACTCTCTGCAGTTTCTTATTTACTTTAAGGCTTCACTTGAGCGCTGTTTAGAGGAGTCGGCCTACACAGTTTACACCAGAACTTGGAAAAGCGTGTTTCCGGATTCACTGTGCTTACCCGCACATTCACTGCTTTGATCTCAAAGGCTCAGGCTTAAGGAAACGGAGTCACGTCTAGTTACGTTCTTTTGCTTAAGGGGGTTTCATTTTATAAACTCCTCAAATTCGTATTTCAACTGTTCTTTTCTTTCCCACAGACAAAAGCTCGGTGTTGTTCCATGTATATGTGTTGCTCCTGGTTACTGTTTAGTAGTACTGCGTTACATACACATATCAGTTTATTTATTGATCTATTCTATTGATGAAATAAGGCTATTTCCAGTTTGGATTATTATGAATACAACTGCTCTGTGGGTTCTTTTACAAGTGTTTCTGTGGTGTTACATTTTCATTTCTCTTAGGAAAATGACTATTAGAAATGCTGAGCCATGGGGTTTAAGCTATGTTCAGTTTCATAAGAATCTGCCAGATCCTTTTCTGAACTAAATATGCCATTTTATACTTCCACTAATAATATCGGAGAGTTCTGATTGTTCTATACACTTGTCAATACTGATCAGTTTTAATTTTAGCTATTCTGGTGACTACATGGGAATTTTATTTATGGATGCACTATAATTTACTGAACCAAGCTCCTACAGTTAGACCTTATTTCCAATGTTTATTTGAAATAACACTATGAAAAGTACCCTTGCAAAATTACTTTCAGTGTATACACTAATTTTATCATTGAGCAAAGGTTATCAATCTGATACTATACAAAATTGCATGGCTTTTGGTAAATTACTGATCACTCTCTCTAAGTAAATAATATTTATTTCACTTACATGCAGAGTACATCATGAGAAATGCTGGGCTGGAGGAAGCACAAGCTGGAATCAAGATTGCCGGGAGAAATATCAACAACCTCAGATATCTAGATGACACCACCTGCCGAGAGTTTCCAGGGGGACTCCTGATGCTCGATCCCGCCTTTGCGTATGCCGAGCCTCCTTCCTCATGACCTTTGCCACAGGTGGAGCTCCTCACACCGGCTCCCGGCAACCACCCTTATGGCAGAAAGTGAAGAAGAACTAAAGAGCCTCTTGGTGAAAGTGGAGAGTGAAAAAGTTGGCTTAAAGCTCAACATTCAGAAAACGAAGATCATGGCATCTGGTCCCATCACTTCATGGCAAATAGATGGGGAATCAGTGGAAACAGTGGCTGACTTTACTTTTCAGGGCTCCAAAATCACTGCAGATGTTGATTGCAGCCATGAAATTAAAAGACGCTTACTCCTTGGAAGGAAAGTTATGACCAACCTAGATAGCATATTCAAAAGCAGAGACATCACTTTGCCAACAAAGGTCAGTCTACTCAAGGCATTGGTTTTTCCAGTGGTCATGTATGGATGTGAGAGTTGGACTATAAAGAAAGCTGAGCGCAGAAGAATTGATGCTTTTGAACTGTGGTGTTGGAGAAGACTCTTGAGAGTCCCTTGGACTGCAAGGAGACCCAACCGGTCAATCCTAAAGGAGATCAGTCTTGGGTGTTCATTGGAAAGACTGATGTTGAAGCTGAAGCTCCAATACTTTGGCCACCTGATGCGAAGAGCTGACTCATTTGAAAAGACCCTGATGCTGGGAAAGACTGAAGGCAGGAGGAGAAGGGGACGACAGAGGATGAGATGGTTGGATGGCATCACCGACTCAATGGACATGGGTCTGGGTGGACTCCAGGAGTTGGTGATGGACAGGGAGGCCTGGCGTGCTGCGGTTCATGGGGCTGCAAAGAATAGGACACGACTGAGCGACTGAACTGAACTGATCACTCTCCCATACAGGTAGCAACAATTTAGACTCCGAGCTGGTGGCTCATGCCCTGTACTATCAGTGTGGTCTTACGGGTGGAGAGGACTCTCGCTGCTGTTTCAGTTTACATTCGTAACGTAACTTTAAACGGCTGACTGGTAAAGAAAACACCTTCCACTGTGTACTGGTCCTATGCGTCTCCTGTCTCGTGCACGAATGGCCTTAAGATGCTGCCAGCTCCCACATTCTCCTTATTCACACGGTGTTGACAGTATTTCAGTCCTTTCACATGTCTTCCTTGAAATACTTCACCTCAGTTTATCAACAGACAATGAGATTTCTTTCACTGGCACAAACCAAGGATATGATTTCATGCTTTAAAAATAAAGGTTTCCTCTACTGCCACAGTAATAAGGAAAAATCTCCCTCTCACGTCAACAATGATCTTCATGATTTGGTCTCAATATAGTACAGTATACGTCTTTAGTCTTATTCAGAAACAAAAATGTTATTTCCTCTTTCTAGAATCTGTACCACTGCACTTCATTCCTCGCATTAGTTCAGTTGCTCAGTCGTGTCTGACTCTTTGCGACCCCATGGACTGCAGCACGCCTGGCCTCCCTGTCCATCACCAACTCCCAGAGCTTACTCAAACTCATGTCCATTGAGTTGGTGATGCCATCCAACCATCTCATCCTCTGTCGTCCCCTTCTCTTCCTGCTCTCAATCTTACCCAGCATCAGCGTCTTTTCAAATGAGTCAGTTCTGCACATCAGGTGGCCAAAGCAATGGAATTTTAGCTTCAGCATCAGTCCTTCCAATGAATATTTAGGACTGATCTCCTTTAGGATGGACTGGTTGGATCTCCTTGTAGTCCAAGGGACACTCAGGAGTCTTCTCCAACACCACAGTTCAAAAGCATCAATTTTTCAGCTCTCAGCTTTCTTTATGGTCCAACTCTCACATCCACACATGACTACTGGAAAAACCATAGCTTTGAATAGACAGACCTTTTTTGGCAACTCAATGTCTCTGCTTTTTAATATGCTGTCTAGGTTGGTCATAGCTTTTCTTCCAAACAGCAAGTGTCTTTTAATTGCATGGCTGCAGTCACCATCTGCAGTGATTCTGGAGCACAAAAAATTAAAGTTTGTCACTGTTTCCATTGTTTCCCCATCTATTTGCCACAAAGTGATGGGACCAGATGCCATGATCTTAGTTTTTTGAATGTGGATTTTTAAGCCAACTTTTTCACTCTCCTCTTTCACTTTCATCAAGAGGCTCTTCAGTTCTTTTTCACTTTCTGCCATAAGGGTGGTGTCATCGGCATATCTGAGGTTATTATTTCTCCTGCAATCTTGATTCCAGCTTGTGCTTCTTCCAGCCCGGCATTTCTCATGATGTACTCTGCATGTAAGTTAAATAAGCAGGGTGACAATATACAGCCTTGACATACTCCTTTTCCTATTTGGAACCAGTCTGTTGTTCCATGTCCAGTTCTAACTGTTGCTTCCTGACCTGCATACAGATTTCTCAGGAGGCAGGTCAGGTGGTCTGATATTCCCATCTCTTCAAGAATTTTCCAGTTTGTTGTGATCCACACAGTCAAAGGCTTTAGCATACTCAATAAAGCAGAAATAGATGGTTTTTTTGGAACTCTCTTGCTTTGGCAATTTGATCTCTGGTTCCTCTGCCTATGGGTTGGAGAATTTTGAGCATTACTTTGCTAGCGTGTTAGATGAGTGCAATTGTGTGGTAGTTTGAGCATTCTTTGGCATTGCCTTTCTTTGGGATTGGAATGAAAACTGACCTTTTGTACTCCTGTGGCCACTGCTGAGGTTTCAAAATTTGCTGATATATCGAGTGCACCACTTTCACAGCATCACCTTTCAGGATTTGAAATAAATCAATTGGAATTTCATCACCTCCACTAGCTTTGTTCATAGTGAGGGTTCCTAAGGCTCACTTGTCTTCTCATTCCAGGATGTCTGACTCCAGGTGAGTGATCACACCATCGTGGTTATCTGAGTCATGAAATCTATTTTGTATAGTTCTTCTGGGTATTGTTGCCACCTCTTCTTAATATCTTGTGCTTCTGTTAGGTCCATACCATTTCCATCCTTTATTGTGCCCATTGTTTGCATGAAATGTTCCCTTGGTATCTCTAATTTTCTTGAAAAGATCTCTAGTCTTTCCCATTCTGTTGTTTTCCTCTATTTCTTTGAGGAAGGCTTTCTTATCTCTCCTTGCTATTTTTTGGAACTCTGCATTCAAATGGGTATATCTTTCCTTTTGTCCTTTGCCTTTCTCTTCTTTTCTCAGCTATTTGTAAGGCCTCCTCTACAATGTCACAAACCTCTGTCCCTAGTTGTTCAGGCACTCTATCAGATCAAACCCTTGAATCTATTTGTCACTTCCACTGTATAATCCTAAGGGATTTGATTGAGGTCATACCTGAATGGTCTGTGTTTTTCCCTACTTTCTTCAATTTAAATCTGAATTTTGCAATACGGAGTTCATGATCTGAGCCATAGTCAGCTCCTGGTCTTGTTTTTGCTGACTGTATAGAGCTTCTCCATTTTTGGCTGCAAAGAATATAATCAATCTGATTTCGGTGTTGACCATCTGGTGATGTCCATGTGTAGAGTCTTCTCTTGTGTTGTTGGAAGAGGGTGTTTGCTATGACCAGTGCATTCTCTTGGCAAATCTCTATTAGCCTTTGCCCTTCTTCATTCTGTACTTCAAGGCCAAATTTGCCTGTTACTCCAGGTGTTTCTTGACTTCCTACTTTTGCATTCCAGTCCCCTATAATGAAAAGGACATCTTTTTGGGGTGTTAGATCCAGATGGTCTGGTAGGTCTTCGTAGAACCGTTCAACTTCAGATTCTTCAGCATTACTGGTTGGGGCAAAGACTTGGATTACTGTGATACTGAATGGTTTGCCTTGGAAATGAACAGAGATCTTCTGTCATTTTTGAGATTGTACCCAAGTACTGCATTTCAGACTCTCTTGTTGACTATGAGGGCTACTCCATTTCTTCTAAGGGATTCTTGGCCACAGTAGTAGATATAATGGTCATCTGAATTAATTTCACTCATTCCAGTCCATTTTAGTTCACTGATTCCTAAAATGTCAATGTTTAGTCTTGCCATCTCCTGTTTGACCACTTCCAATTTGCCTTGAATCATGGACCAAACAATCCAGGTTCCTATGCAATACTGTTCTTTACAGCATTGGACCTTGCTTCTATCACCAGGCACATCCACAACTGCATGTTGTTTCTGCTTTGGCTCAGCCTCTTCATGCTCTGGAGTTATTTCTCCACCGATCTCCAGTAGCACCTCCAACAGGCCACCCACTGACCTGGGGAGTTCATCTTTCAGTGTCATTATCTTTTTGTTTTTTTCATACTATTTATGGGGTTCTCAAGGCAAGAATACTGAAATGGTTTGCCATTCCCTTCTCCAGTGGACCACATTCTGTCAGACCTCTCCACCATGACCCGTCCTTCTTAGGTAGCCCCACATGGGATGGTTCATAGTTTCACTGAGTTAGACAAGGCTGTGGTCAATGTGATCAGTTTGGTTAGTTTCCTGTGATTGTGGTTTTCATTCCTCCCATAGACACTGCCTTTTCGGTCAGATAAATTCCTCTTCATTCCTTCAAACTTAGTTCAGATGTCCTCCCTGGAATTCTCAATTTGTGGTGTTTACTTGTTTCACACACTGGGAAGTGTTATATACTGGTATTTTTAACACCGTTTACATTCTGAAACTCCAGTACTTTGGCCACCTCACGTGAAGAGTTGACTCACTGGAAAAGACTCTGATGTTGGGAGGGACTGGAGGCAGGAGGAGAAGGGGACAGAGGATGAGATGGCTGGATGGCATCACCGACTCGAAGGACATGATTTTGGGTGAACTCCGGGAGTTGGTGATGGACAGGGAGGCCTGGCGTGCTGCGATTCATGGGGTCACAAAGAGTCGGACACGACTGAGCGCCTGAACTGAACTGAATTGAACTGACATCCTACTAAAGTCATGTCTTTCTTTCTCCCCTACTAGAGTACATGTTTCTTAAGGGCCAAAATACTTGTCTTACAGTCTTTTGTATCTTTAGCCCTATCAGTGAATCACTATCAGTAAAGAAGGTTTAAAGTTATGTCACATAAAGATTAAGTTTACAAGACAACCAAAGTAGTATATCTCTTTTGCTCACTGATAAAGGTGCTTCTCGGAGAAGGCAAGAGATCAAGGTAAAATCAAGTCCTTTTCTATTTTCATTTATGGAAAATCAATATAAAATAATGCTTTGCTTTAGGAATGTGAAATAGTTTGCAAAATGAATCACTAGGGTCTTGCAAATTTAACCTAAAATATATTATTTCCATCATTTCCTTTCTTATCCCGGTGAATGGTAGATGCACACATGGCCTCAGGAACTGCTGATGCTTCTAATTCTAAGTAAGAGAACCCTTTGAAATTTTATTCAAACAGGTCAATTAAAATTCCGTAAAAATGTACACACAATTAACATATTGCAAATGAGAATACATTTCATCTAACAGTTTCTGGGCAGTTACAATGACCAGAGAATATCAATGTGCCCAGTAGTGTAAATATACATTTACATACAATATACAAAGTAGGGGCCAAAATAATTCTGACTAAAATACCCAATAACTAACAATAGGACATTTAAATGTAAAACTGATTAATCAACAGATATCTTTCTTTTACCAACAGAAGACGAATTATTTGAGTATGTAATACTTGTTTTTTGAGGGTTTTTTGACATACTTTCTCTTTGGTTCTCTCTCAACTTCTATCAGTTTGTTAGTCATTCTTCACAGTCACAGAAGATAAGCCACATTAAGAACACACAGAAGAATAAAATGAAAATTAAAAACTCACTCAATTCCATGATAATGACATACTGAAGCTTTTTCAAAAGGTAAACCGCGAAGTTTCTGAGGACTAAGTTCTGGTGTCAGGACAAAAGTCTTCTCCCTGAAACAAAAAGCTTTCCATTTGCATATATTTGGTGAGAAAGTTCAAGAAACTGTCTAAAGAAGGAAGTCTGACTTCCTTCTCTATAACTAGATATTATATGGGATTAAAACTGAATTATATCAGGAAGCCAAAGAAGAAAATGAAGTAAGGTTAAGCCTAGGGGTTTCGTCACTTACATTTTCTCTGTCCCAAGCTTCTAAATATGATAATATTACTTATTTTACAAAACTATTCTGAGAAATGGTTAAATGAAGAATAGAACATGATCTGTAGGGGAAATTCAAGAAGCAGCATTATTCCTGAAGCATATGTTATTCTTGGTGTAGTAAACTGCTTATGCATTTATTAACAGTTAAATTCTTTTCTTGCAGTGGAATAATTAAAGTCAAACTCAAATCTTCAGTAACAAAAGAGGTATTTAGTTCCTACTATACCACATGGGGAATCCAGATTTTTCTATGCATGGGAACAGTCATTTTGACGCCTATTTTAAGAATCAGTGACCTTTTAAACATCAGTGGATATAAAGACTAACTGCTGATCTCAGCTCTTCTTCTAACGCTGGTTCCAATCAGCAGGTGTGTCGGAACCAGTCCCGTGGTGAACTTAAACAAACACTCATGCTCAGCCCCTCCACGTCGGCACCTACAGTCAGGTTAAGCTTTCTGAGTTATTCTAAGAAGAGCCCTCCTTCTCTGCCTGGGTTGGGAGGCACTGTTCTGATGAACTGCATCATGATTCCTGGAGCTCAGAACAGGTTAGAGGTAGGAATGGGAGAATTATTCAAGTTTCTTTACACTGGTAATAGGCAGAAGGAGACACCAGGGGCTTGACTTCAGAAGACTTACAAATGGTAAACAGAAAAACAAGTAGGTAGTGGAGTATCAAGAATAATTCACTATCACACTCCCCCCCCTTGGCTTTAGTAATGAAAACTGCCCATATGACACTGAATATTATCTACAGAGTTTAAGATAAGCATTTGAAATTATTACATTAAAATGTAAGACATATGCAAGTTAATGAATCCTGAAAACCAGGATTTATATTCTAATGCATTCATTTAAAGTGCTTCACATAAAGTAACACTAATAAATGGCAATGATCCCAGTATTTTATGACTAGCTATTCAAGGGAATAATTCTGTAATATAAAACTATTTAGGTGCCTAGCATTTCACTTCCTTCTTTTACCACGTTGTCTTCCATTTATTTTAATCTCTCCCAGCAACTTTATCTATTTGTGTTTAATTTTACTCACACCTTGTTCTTTCTGAAGGAAATGCTTTATAAGTATGGATTTTGTCAATGTTTAATACTTCGTTTATATGCACAGGTGTCGTTCCTGTACTTTGCTTAATATTGCTTTTCAGGTGGTTCCTCAGTAGACAGTTAATAAAAGCCCACAGGTCCTTGAGTCATTACCATGAAAGCTCATCCTTCAACTTTAACACAAGATATAGTTGATAATGACACAGTTCTTTACTAACATCAAGGAATTATATAAAACTTCCCTAGATAAATCACTGGTAAGCTACAGGGAGAATTAATAGTATCCCTCCTTGACACTGCAGCTACGAAGACATTCTGGTCAAAAAGAGTACAACCTACATAATTCAGTTTTGGCAAACCCATCTGACTCTGCCAGTTCACGCTTAATAATTTGGAAGGACAGGAATCCAATAACTAAATAGATGAAAATGTATATATAATTCTTCCCTTTCTTGATTCCCACAGAAAGGATTATCAATCTCTCAAAGCTATAAGAAAATTACTCTAAAATTATACTGTTTTTGTCATTAAAATCATTAAGTCATTAAAACTCAGAACTATTAAGACCATCATATCTCCTAAGTTGCTCCCCATCTCTCTCTCTCTTTAGTGACCACGCACATGATAAATTCTTTCCAAAATCAACCCTTAAATTCGGGCTTCCCTGGTGGCTCAGACGGTAAAGCATCTTCCTGTAATGTGGGAGACCCGGGTTTGATTCCTGGGTCAGGAAGACCCCCTGGAGAAGGAAATGGCAATCCACTCCAGCACTCTTGCCTGGAAAATCCCATGGATGGAGGAGCCTGATAGGCTACAGTCCATGGGGTCGCAAAGAGTCCTACTTGCCAAAACAAGCTTTGTAAAAGTAATCAAAATGTTCTATAATTTTTAAAGTCCTTTGGAAGATTCTCAGAAAAATGGATTAACAAGAAGAAACTGGGGCAGTGAACAAGGTATTCAAATCTCACAAGTATTTCATGTCACGATTTTGCAATACCCAGTTATGATCAACCTAGATAGCATATTCAAAAGCAGAGACATTATTTTGCCAACAAAGGTCCATCTAGTCAAGGCTATGGTTTTTCCAATAGTCATGTATGGATGTGAGAGTTGGACTGTGAAGAAAGCTGAGCGCCGAAGAATTGATGGTTTTGAACTGTGGTGTTGGAGAAGACTCTTGAGAGTCCCTTGGACTGCAAGGAGATCCAACCAGTCCATTCTGAAGGAGATCAGCCCTGGGTGTTCTTTGGAAGGACTGATGCTAAAGCTGAAACTCCAGTTCTTTGGCCACCTCATGCGAAGAGTTGACTCACTGGAAAAGACCCTGATACTGGGAGGGATTGGGGGCATGAGGAGAAGGGGACGACAGAGGATGAGATGGCTGGATGGCATCACCGACTCGATGGACGTGAGTTTGAGTGAACTCCAGGAGTTGGTGATGGACCGGGAAGCCTGGCGTGCTGCAATTCATGGGGTTGCAAAGAGTTGGACACGACTGAGTGACTGAACTGAACTGATTTTATTAATTAGCAACTTAGTGGAAGCTGTCTTGGAAGTCAAATTAGTTGTAAATTATTCAAGTTGACAGTGAGTTTTACTTGGTATAGTTTCAAAATCATTTTTATTATACTTTCCCATTCTTCTCAGTTGAAAGGCTATCCTTTTTGCTACTATTAGGCATAACTGACAATGTTATGATTTAGTAGTAAAGTCAAAACTAGAAAGTGATAGAAAAGAGAATTAAAAAAATTTTTTGCAAGTCAAATTATAATTTTTTTGAAAAAGTATTGCTATCTGTCTACGAAATAGAAGCTCACTTCTATAAGAAATATGTTAAGGTGGTTTTTATTATTCCTGTTTCCTTTATACTCAACACTACAAAGAGTAGAACATTAGGCTGACGTGTGAGAATTAAGGCCAACTGATAAACACTCAAACTTGTAGATTTTGTCCAAGTGGCACAGAACATCTAAGTGGATGTTAGATCTAAACACATAACTGAAGAAATAAGAGGCAATGTGCTTTTAAAATGATTCCTTAAAAAATTAATTGGAAGTTCTAAGTTTATAACTTACCCTTTTTGAATCTGTAAAGGCTGAAGATCTCCAATTGGTAATCCATCTGAGGTAAAGAATTTAAGCAATTCTTTAGCATCCAATAATGTGACTGAATCCCGTGGACCCTCTTTGTGGCCCAGCAATTGTTCAGATGAACGAGGTAATGAACCAGTTCTGAGAAGAAAAAAAAATTATGTAGATTTATTAAAAGCAGATTAGAATTCTCCATGGTCAGGAAAAGCTGCTATGAACAGAAACCAGAAAAATACACACACACACAAAACTGAAGATCTACACATTTAAGAAAGAAAAAAAGTAAAATCTTTGTAAATCATTTAGAATCAAAGCATATTTTCAAAAATCTGTATGTAGGCTACAGGAAAACTTGCAGTTATCATGTCAAAACAATGTTACTACTTAACTAAAATAAACATAATTATATTCTTTATATTTGGCATGATTGATTACATTCATGCTATCATTATCATACTATCACTATCATTATTAGTGTGAAGTCATCAAATCTATAAAATTTAAATCTAAACTCTCTTGTATGTTCCAAAGCCCCATAATATTGTAAATTCTGCAGGCAGAAACCGAATGTTCCAATGTTCTATAAACTTCAAAGATTACGTAAAGCACAACCATGAAATGAGATGGTAATCAGATATTTCTCAAAGATCTCTTCTAGCCATGATTATGACATTATGAATAAATACTAACTGTTATTATACCTGAAATATATGCAGGACTTCACACTTTTCAAACTGCATACAATATATTCTCTCTCTTTTTTTTTTAACTTTTATTTATTTGGCTGCATCAGGTCTAGCTGCTTCGCACAGGATCTTCTGTTGCTGTGCACAGGCTCTCCTTGTGGCCCATGGGCTTTGGAGTGAGAGGGCTCAGTTGTTGCTTCCTCTGCAGCATGTGGGATCTTAGTTCCCCATCCAGGGCTCGAATCTGTGTCCCCTGCATTGCAAGGTGGACTCCCAACCACTGGACCACCAGGGAAGTCCCTACAATATATTCTTAATCCTCACAAATTCCCTTGAAAAAGATAGGACAGGTCTTATCTCAAAATGAAATTAACACCTGAAAATAAGAACTTTGTAAAGTTCGTATCATACCAAGCCTAAAAAACGATAACTATTCTTACCACACAATAGTGCCTTACAGACCCATGGTGCCAAGATTTTTTAAATGACAGAATCAGAACTAGCCTGACTCTGAATTAGGTACCAATTCTACTCTATCACTCTATGAACCCAAAAAGCTCAGTTTTTAAAAACTGGAAAGAAGAAAACAGTAGCAGAGAATGCTACAGGTTTTCTCAAGCATTGAGTTACAAATCATACTATTACTCTGTCACAAAAGCAAAAATAAAATCTTTCAATACCTGCACAGAACATTAATTTCCTGACTTTGTATTAATTCAACTATTTCCTGATTAATCACTCAAGCATTTTTATTGATAATTATACAATTAAAATGCTGACATTATGGCCTTAAGACATATTTCTATACAACAGTGTCTCTTTCTTCTACTCATTCCCTTTATTTTTAAATTGAAAATATATATCTCATAAAAACAGTCAAACAAGAAAACACTCAAAACGCTATATCCCAGGAGGGTAAGAACTACATGATGAGGTCAATTTAATTTCTATATAGCCATTCTCTAACAGTGACTAACAAAATCTTAATCAATATTATTCTCAATCATTTGACAGTCCAGTTGTGATGGGGAAATGCATACTTTGCATTTACATAGAACCCAGGACACAAAAATATCAGAAAAATTTAAAAGCCCCGTTTGTGATAAAGTATACCAACAAGATACATCTTGAGTAAAAAACAAAACAAGACACACTGACAACACTTTTTAGTGTTTCCAAACTTACAAAGTATTTTTTCATACATTATCTCATTAAATTTTCAGAACTTTGAAGTAGAACTGGGCTTGTTATCTCCATCTTACAGATGAGTCAACAAAGTCACATAACAGGTGACTGAGTTTGTCTAAAACCAAATTCCTGGTACTTCCCTGTGGTCCAGTCATTGAGAATCTGCCTTCCAGTACAGGTACAGAAGTTCGATTCCTGGTCAGGGAAGTAAGATCCCACATGCCACGGAGCAGCAAGCCTCACCTGCGTGACAAAGCTCAAGAAGCCCAAGCACCCAACAAGGAGCTGGCACCCCACCACGAAGAGGAGCCAGCGCCCCGCCACAAAGACCTAACACGGCCAACAAGGGCTGCCCTGCTGCTCAGCGGGGAAGAACCCGCCTGCAGTTCGGGACACCTGGGTTTCACCCCTGGGTTGGGAAGATCCCCTGGAGAAGGGAAAGGCTACCCACTCCAGGATTCTTGCCTGGAGAAGTCCAGGGATGGTTGAGTCCATGGGGTCACAAAGAGTTGGACACAACCGAGTGACTTTCACTCACAGCCAAATAAATAAATAAAACCAAATCCTTATGATTTCTGAATGTCACTCTGTAATGGTCTTTTATTCTTCAGCTGAATCTGTTTTAACATAAAACAAATTATGAAACTATATAACTTTGGTTTCCAGCCAAGAATCAGATGGTATCCTCCCATATTTTGAAGTGTCCACAAATACGTACTGAGTATTTACTCTGTAATTATCACCGTGAGGTACTAAAAAAAAGTTCACTGATAATAATTTATAGACCCCTAATCACTGTTTATGACTGTGTACAGGTATGACTTAAAGTAGGAAAAAGGAGGGAAGGAGAGCGAAAGGAGATAAATACATCAGTGTAGAATGAGGCAGGAAAGGCACAATAAAACAAGTCTCATGAAAGAAGTAATAGCACAGTCTTTTAACTGCAGCATTTATACAAGCCTTAAGAGAAAGGTGGTATTTGAGCTACACCTAAACTACAAACAAGCTTCTTCTGGTTCAAGATGATGCATCAAACATACACATTAACCTCTCCATTCAAAAGAAGAAAAATCACAATGCTGAAGTACCAGGCACTAAGTTTATAACAGGGCTCAAAAAGGAAGAAGGAAGAGGAGTGGACCAAAGGGTTCAATGAATTCCAGGAATGACTAGAATACTCCTCAGCAGGGATTACAAGGAACCTATAGAGAAGGCAGACTACGTCTTCGTCTCCCAGGAAACCACAGGCAGGCTCTAATCCAGAGCTCAGAGTGGCAATGGGCAGCCATCACCTGATACATTTTCAGAACTCTACCTGAACACCCTCCCACTCCACATCTTAGATTCATGCTTTTACCTCTAAGAGAAAAACTGCACTCTGAAGATCCAGAACTAAGTGCCTGTCCTACCGTCAGCGGCGAAACCCCCAGAATACAGCCCTTGAAGAAACACAAGCTGGAATCAAGACTGCCGGGAGAAATATCAATAACCTCAGATATGCAGATGACACCCCCCTTATGGCAGAAAGTGAGGAGGAACTAAAAAGCCTCTTGATGAAAATTAAGTGGAGAGTGAAAAAGTTGGCTTAAAGCTCAACATTCAGAAAACGAAGATCATGGCATCTGGTCCCATCACTTCATGGCAAATAGATGGGGAAACAGTGGAAACAGTGTTAGACTTTATTTTTTGGGGCTCCAAAATCACTGCAGATGGTGACTGCAGCCATGAAATTAAAAGACGCTTACTCCTTGGAAGGAAAGTTATGACCAACCTAGATAGCATATTGAAAAGCAGAGACATTACTTTGCCAACAAAGGTTCTCTAGTCAAGGCTATGGTTTTTCCTGTGGTCATGTATGGATGTGAGAGTTGGACTGTGAAGAAGGCTGAGCGCCAAAGAATTGATGCTTTTGAACTGTGGTGTTGGAGAAGACTCTTGAGAATCCCTTGGACTGCAAGGAGATCCAACCAGTCCATTCTGAAGGAGATCAGCCCTGGGATTTCTTTGGAAGGAATGATGCTAAAGCTGAAACTCCAGTACTTTGGCCACCTCATGCGAAGAGTTGACTCATTGGAAAAGACTGATGCTGGGAGGGATTGGGGGCAGGAGGAGAAGGAGACGACAGAGGATGAGATGGCTGGATGGCATCACTGACTCGTTGGATGTTAGTCTGGGTGAACTCCGGGAGTTGGTGATGGACAGGGAGGCCTGGCATGCTGTGATTCATGGGGTCGCAAAGAGTCGGACATGACTGAGCGACTGAACTGAACTGAAAGCACCCAAGCTACCTCCCCCCAGCTGCCCTTCATCTCCCTTCTCCCAGGATAAATTCTGGTGACAGCAGGCAGGTAACAGAACCACACATATAGAGAGAAATGTAGGCAACTACCAACATAAAACAGTCTAAGACTAAATTCTCAGCTGTGAACAATCAAGGGCCACCAGATACTAAAAAGCTGCACAGAAGAGAAAAACAGCAGAGGAACAAATGATACAGATCTAAAGGATAATGGGATCATTTAAAGAACAGATAAGACAAGTTAAAAGAAAATTCCAATTAATAAATTAATATCCTTAGAGTATCGTCTCAATTCTTATTATTAATAAGAATAGGTTGCTATGAAAAAAGATTAGATAACAAAAAAGTATTATTAGGAATTTTTTTAATAGCTGCCAAAAACTTATTGGAAAAGATGAAAGTAAAGGTCGAGGAAATATACCAGAATGCAGAGCAGAAAAGATGAAAAGATGGACTATTATGATTTTTTTTATGGAATCATTCTTCAAACTTTTTTTATTTTTCTCACTGTGCTGGGTCCTTGCTGCTGCATGGACTTTTTCTATAGTTGCAGAGAACGGAGGCTATTTCCTAGCTCCAAGGTGCCAGCTTCTCGTAGCGGTGTTTTTTATTGTGTGGAGCACAGACTCCAGGGCTCCCAGGCCTCAGCAGTAGTGGCATGCGGGCTCAACAGTTGCCGTTCACAGGCTCTAAAGCACAGGCTCAGCAGCTGTGGCACAAAGTGCCCTGTAGTACACGGGACCGACCCAGACCAGGCACTGAATTGGTGCCTCCTGTGTTGGCTGGCTGACTCTCTACCACCGAGCTGCCCAGAAAGTCCAAAGACATGGATTATTGAAAGAAGAATCAAATATAATTGAAAAATCAATCTGAGGCATCTAAAATTAGGTAAAACAGATCATTACAAATAAGGAAGAAAGAAAACAGAAGGACAAATACTATCAAAGAAATAATAGAAGAATATTCCCAAGAGCTAAAGGAGATCAATCCCGGGTGTTCATTGGAAGGACTGATGCTGAAGCTCAAACTCCATTACTTTGGCCACATGATGCGAAGAGTTGACTCATTTGAAAAGACCCTGATGCTGGGAAAGACTGAGGGCAGGAGGAGAAGGGGATGACAGAGGATGAGATGGCTGGATGGCATTACCGACTCAATGGACATGGGTTTGGGTGAACTCCGGGAGTTGGTGATGGACAGGGAGGCCTGGCGTGCTGCGGTTCATGGGGTCGCAAAGAGTCGGACACGACTGAGCGACTGAACTGATTTCCAAGAGCTAATAAAAAGGCAAAAGCCTCAAGACCAAAAGATTGCACACCATGAGGGCCTCATGTAATTTCAGAAAATTAAGGAAAACAGAAAATTCTAAAAGTTTCAGAGACAGAATAAAATACCTATTAAGGAACAAAAATCCATGTCACATCAGACTTCTTATTAAGATATGAGATCCAAGAAAATACAGGTCTAATCTAATCTAGAAATGTAACCAAAAGAAATACCAGGACAACAGCTGTGCAGGTAGACAGGGTCAGTCCAAATCAGAGTATCAAGCCAGAAAAATGGGAGAAAAATAACTTTAAGGGAAAAAAAGATTATCTATTGCAAAATAACATAAGGTGCAGAGGAAGAAAGAGGATAAAAGGTAAAGAGAAGCAGGGATGTCCATCCTCGTCCTTCACAACGGGAAGTGGAAACACACAATCTGAAATCGACGAGCAGGAAATCCAAGGTCTCATGGGCAACCTGTCCTTTCCTCCATCTTCTTTCTAGACTGGCGTTTTCCTCCTGAGCTGTGAATGTTACAGAGCCCCAGGGAACGGCCTTACACCCTCCTCTTTTTCTATACAGCCTCACCATGTCATCTCATCCACTAGCATATATTAAAGAAACCCTTTTGGTGATAACTCCAAACAAACTCCCAGATTTCTCCACCTAATATGCCCACATGCATAATCCATAGGTCAAATAAAGCATCCCTAAAGCAGAATTCTTGATCTTTCTCCCCAAACCCACCCTTGTTTCAACTTACCCATCTTCCTCAAACCATGAGGACACCACCCACCTGCTGTTCAAGCCAGAAATCTAAACTGTCTCAGATGCCTCTCTCTCTCTTCTCAGAGAAAACGGGCAGGAAAAAAACAGGAAGTTTCTTTTTTTCCCTAGCTTAGCACCAAAATATTCTCCAAACTTGTCTCCACTACTGCTCTAGTTAGAACTCAAAGTTACCTCTCAGCCTACAGAAAAAGCCACCTAAGTGATCTGTCTGTTCCTACTATCTTCCTCCCACAATCCATTCACCACAAAAAAGTACGTTATTTTGCAAAATCAGATCACATCACTCTGACAGAAAATCCATGAAAAGCTTACCAAGGCACTTATGATCCAAAGACCGCATGAACACCTGTAAGGGTCTAGTGCCTTCACATGCTTTGCTCATTTACCCATGAGATCTCAGCTCCAGCGTAACTCCTCAGGGTGCCCGCCCCGGCCATCCCTCCCATGCCAACAAATAAAACCACTCTCCTTCAGTCCCGCAGCCTCATTCGTTACACACAGATAGGTTTCCAAGCCTTGTGTTTACTTGTCTGCTTATTGAGTTCTGTTGACTGTCTCTCCTTCTTAAAAGGCAAGCTCTAACAGGAGAGCCTAACACACAGTTGGTACTCAGTAAATATTTGTTGATATCTATGAACAAAATGTTACCAGTTCAGTTCAGTCACTCAGTTGTGTCCGACTCTTTGCGACCCCATGGACTGCACCATGCCAGGCCTCCCTGTCCTTCACCAACTCCCGGAGTTTACTCAAACTCATGTCCATTGAGTTTGTGATGCCATCCAACCATCTCATCCTCTGTCATCCCCTTCTCTTCCCATCTTCAATCTTTCCCAGCATCAGGGTCTTTTCAAATGAGTCAACTCTTTGCTCACGTGGCCAAAGTGTTGGAGTTTCAGCTTCAGCAGCAGTCTTTCCAATGACTATTCAGGACTGATTTCCTTTAGGATAGACTGGTTGTATCTCCTTGCAGTCCAAGGGACTCTCAAGAGTCTTCTCCAACACCACAGTTCAAAAGCATTAATTCTTTGGCGCTCAGCTTTCTTTATAGTCCAACTCTCACATGCATACATGACTACTGGAAAAATCATACCTTTGACTAGACAGATCTGAAGTGATAAATGTTCTCAGCAGAGGAGCTAAAAATATGAACGTGATTTGCAATATTGGGAGGGCAATGCAACAGAGTCAAATTCCTTTTCTTTATTCCATTCTTCCACCACTCAACAATGATGTACTGAGTGCCTGCTATATACTAAACCAAAAACAAAGCAAAAACAAACTCTGCCTCTTAGAGACAGTTAATATATACAAACATAAAAATGTAAAACAGGAACATTTTAAAACGGCCTCAAGGAAAAGAGTACTTTTACTTTATTTTACACATTCCTGTGGAGAAGGAAATGGCAACCCACTCCAGTATTCTTGCCTGGAGAATCCCATGGACAGAGGAGCCTGGTGGGCCCCAGTCCATGGGGTCACAAAGAGTTGGACACGACTGAGTGACCACACATACATACACACACACACACACACTCCTATATTTTTAAAATTTCTCTTTCATATTCATATGTTTTTGTACTTCTGTGGAAGATGTTCTGGAAGTCATACACTAACCTATTACCTGTGATTATGTACACCCAGAAAGGACAAGTAGAATATGGAAGGGGAAGAGCATTTCCTGGACACCTTACTCTGCAACAGTCTATCTCGATCTACCCATCTATCTATCTACAGTAAGCACACATATCCTTTACAATAAAACCATAAATTACTATTTCCTAAACACAATTTAAGGATTAAGAAAAAATAAAGATCATAAAAAATAATAAGCTATTTAAACGTTACCTCATTTTTTGTTTAGCTTTTTCACAAGTTTCCAAATTTTGAAGGACATGCCTTTCTGGCCACTCCAGAGGATTAGTCTCCACTAGGCGGGAAGAAGTAAGCTCCAGTGAACTGTTATCTGAAGAGAAAGAAACACATGTGAGTACTGAACGGTACTGACACACTGGATTTCGCCATATAAAGATGTGTACGTGTAGATGCACACGTAAGAACCAGCTGGATTAACTGTGCAATGCCTGCCTCAGGCATTTATTAAGGGTGTCTCTGATGACCTGAACTATGCAAAATGGCATAGAAAAGTTTTTTGGAAATGATTAAAAAAAATTAGTATTGAGCTTTATTTTACATTCTCCTCATAATAAAAGTTATGGGCTAGAATTCAGAAGAGGAATTAGCACTGCAAGGACTCATAGGGAATGAAAGCATAACTTTGTTATTTTTGTGAAATTAGTTCTAAATGAAAAAGAGACAACTCTGTGGAGAATATATGGGATATAATATGCGATCTCCATATTAGAAAGAGGAATTAGCACCAATATCCTGAAAAATTTATATTTTTAAAAGATTACTTCATTCTCAAAAGTACAATAATACCATAAATAACTTAAGACGTTTGAGGGTAAAGATTACTTTAGAAATAATTCTCACATATATTAATGTAAGATGCTTTAACATATCCATTTTCAAGTAAATCACTAACATTAAATGCTATTTTTACTACTAATAAAGTATTATATGTAAGAGTGTCTTATCTTTTTGGTCAGTATGGTGCAGTGAATTAACATTGAGATTGTTGGATAATCTACAATTCTCATTAAAGACAGAGGGCCATCTTCCATTCTCAATATTAATTATGAGGACATCTCAATGTTTCAAGACTGACAAAATCACTAACTGTACTAATGGATTCCAAAATAAATTGACTGAAAATTACTGGACATTAGCTGTTTGACTAACTGTCAACCCTGACAAAAAATACCCATTTTATACTTTAGGGTCTTACAAAGTGATAATGATTTGGGAAGAAATTTTTGAACTAAAAAAAAATTAATCACAGATGAAAACAGAAGCCAACTGCATACCATTTTCCCTTTACTTTTAAACTATTTAGTCTTCAATAGTTAAAAATATTTTTAATGTCTATACTGGATTGCCCCAACCAAACACCATCCAAGTATAGTAGTTCCTGCTTCTTAATAAGGGTGGTGAAATACGGACTATTTCATGGAAGAATAAGCTTCATGATGAAATAATCTGCTTTACAATGCTGGCGTGGCTTTTCAAAAAATGGATAAAGAAAAAAATCATTAGTAGTTCTGAACAATTACAGGCTATGTTCACAGAAGAATACAAGCCATGTTAAATAAAAGTAAATATTAATTATCCCCCTAAATATTACAATATAAATTATTAAATTTGAGTATGCAACCTATATAAATGTAAATGCCATAGGCTAAATATTAAGGGGCAGACAAGCACTCCTGTGAGTCACAGGAGTGACCTGGTGACTAAGGTGCACTGATAGTAACAGCAGCTATAATGGCAGCATGAGTGACCAGTCACAGCTTTTGGAGATGATTACATTCTAAGTGTTTCACAGGAATCACCTCAGTTAATCCTCATACTAAGCCATAATATTACCCATAATAACTGGGTAATATTATTATCCCCATCTGAAACATGAGGAACCACGCATGGAGAGGTTGAAGAACCTGCCCAAAGGCACTCAGCTGAGGCCTGAGCCCTGGCCGTCTCGCCCCAAAGGCCTGGCCTTCACACATGGCACGAGACGCTGTGCTGATATTCTTTTCTAACTAGATCATAAGCCTGTTGAAAGTCAAGGACCCACCCAAACTTTTAATTCTTTGTGTGCCTTCCTGGCATCAAATAGAGAAAAGGCACACAACAAACATTATTATTAATTTGATTCTATGGCCATTTTCTTATTAATGTATGGGATAAAAATGATTTTCACAGAATAACAACAAAAAATTATCCTATACATTTACAATGCCAGGCAACTGTTAAACGCGTCCTTTTTAAATCCTGAAGAGCTTCACTCCATGCAAATTCATCACTAGAACAGAAAGCAGGAAAACAGAAAGAAATGCCAAGTTAATATAGAAATGATTTCCTGCTCCTTCAGTAAGTTTGGTGACTTCCTACTATAACAAATGGCAAGTGTGGAGCATCTTATTATATGTAGTTTTAACTACATTAAGTTTAGTAAGTTCTACTTTTCTCACCTTATGAAAATATAGCTTAATAGAAACCCATCCATTCCAGCAGCTTAGTAACAGTTTTAAGAGGAATTACCTTAAAGTGCTTCTCCTTCGCTCAAAAACAATTATACTGAACGTGCTTAACAAAAAAAGTCATCAGAAAATTTCTAATGTCTAAATGATGAAAAATACAACATATTGATATTTACACACATACTTGTACACACAAATATATTACTGCTACAATTTGATAGATTTTGATTTGATCAATACATTTTATAAGTTTTAATAATAACTCTCATAAATGCTACACACAAAAAAAGGACTACTATCTAAAGTAACAAAAACTTACCATGTAACATACTGGACGTTTTGTCTGTCTTTATTAGACTTGTTTTAGGAAGAACAGCATCAAAATGACCTAAAAAGCGTTCCCTTGTGCATGTTAGCAGACTTTTGAGTTCATCCACAGAAATCACCTCACGCTGCTTTGCCAACTTTCTCCTTTCTATAAGACAACAAATCAATATGATTAACAATATAACTGTTATTTAAAACCCTGTGAGCTACTGTATTTTAGGGGAAATACTTTCAAAAGTAAAAGAAATGAATTTCTCAAGCAAATCAGCATTCTTGTGTAGGCCTATTTTCCTTTCAGTCTCATTTGAAGGTAATAGAAGAATTTCCAGTTATGTGAAACAGAGTAATTTGTTAACACTAAAAGGTGAGCAACAGTCAAAACAAGTTTACAGAAGTTTTCAGAAACACACCGCAGAGGATGAAGAACGGCCTTACGTGGGTGCTCACGTGAAAATAAAACCTGCAGCACTCTCGGTTAAGCGTGGTGGTCTGGTCATGTCCGTCTATTCCCTCTCCTACTCAAAACTCAGAATCACAACCGAGGAATTAAAAAAGGACAACAAAAGAATAAACACTAAATGACGGCAGTTTTCAACGAATTTTGGAGGATAAGATGATGGTGGAGTGGTAACTGAGTCAGCAGAGCAGAGAAAGGGTTAACCGAAACAGGAAGGTCCCGCAAGACAGATAATGGATACGCCCTCAAGCCAGATGACTCTACTCTCATTTTGGGGTAGAAACAGAGGAGGAGGAACCTCAGATCACAGCCTATCAGGAACGGGAGATGGTGCAGGACAAGGAAGCCTGCCATGCTGCAGTTCATGGGGGTGCAGAGCCAGGCACAACTTAGCGACCGAACAACAACAAAAAAGCTGGTGTTGATGCTGGAGGGTTAGACTACAAGATTAAGCAGAGGCTAATACTGAAAGGTCAGACTTTCAACCCGGTGGCCAGAAAGACAGCAACTACAGATGCCCCACTGCAAAGATGAAAGGATTCTCCCTTTGAAAAACTGAATGCCCCAGGAGAAAAGAGCTAGATACTGACACTACGGTAGAATTAAGGAGAGGACCTCACAAACAAAATGTTGAATAGTTACTCCACCACTCTTGAAGCTTGCCAAATATTACATTAGAGTGACACATAAAATTTCCCAGTTAAAACAGGACAGGGGGGAAAAAAATCACCAGACATTTAATGAAAGGGGTAGAGGGGACAGGGAACTCTACATTTCATGGTCTCATGTTCAGACATGTAAAGAGTTCAATTCAGCAATTCTTCCAGCTTCCTGCTCCCTCCCATCACCCACTGAGCTGGTCTGGAAAAGAAACGAGGCATGTTCTGATCAGAACTCCCCTTTCCAACTTCCACCTGAGTGAGCAAATCCTCAGGATGCCTCTGTATGGTGGTGAAAGCCCCGCCACAGCAGGCCTGATCTGTGATTGCCCAGCTCTGGCTATCATTCAGGGAGTAAATTCAATTCTGGGTATATGCAGCAGAAAACCCGTTATAGCTCTAAAAAGTCATATCCTTCAATCTAGGAATTTATCTCCATCAGTGTGTTTCTTAAGTTTATTTCTCAGTTGGTTCCAAATTTGGGAAACAAGTATTATTTACTAGGCCCCCCCAAACTAAAAGCCAAGTCTGGGATGAAACAGAAAGACTAAAGCAAGCAAAAATAAAAAGGAGCCCAGCAGAAGCAAAAGCATTCCAGGTAACAAAGAAAGTTTGCTGGGATTAATACTCTCACAAGGGCTTCTCTGGGGGCTCAGACGGCCTGCAATGCAGGAGACCCAAATTCAATGCCTGGGTCGGGAAGATCCTCTGGAGAAGGAAATGGCCACACATTCCAGTATTCTTGCCTGAAAACTTCTATGGACGCAGAAGCCTGGCGGGCTATAGTCCATGGGGTCATAAGAATCAGACATGACTTCACGACTAAATCACCAAACCAGCAATTAATATTCTCACAGAAATAAGAAAAGATACTATACTCATGAAACAAGTACAGGATGATCTGATAAAGGAACAGTCAATGACCATGAAAATATTTTTTAAAATTAAGCACGGAGAGATCAAAATTAAAAAATACTGCAAGACATCCCCCAGAAACTAGAACAAAAATAATATGGAAACAGGAAAAAAGAGCAGCCATTCTATCCAAAAAAAGCTTGCTATATAACCAACAAGAGTTCTAGGAAGAAGAAAGAAAATGGGTGAAAGAAAATTATATTAAAGAAAAAATTATAAGAAAATTATATTAAAGAAAATTATAAGAAAAATTTTATTATAAGAAAAATTATATTGTAAGAAAATTATATTAAAGAAAATTATATTATAAGAAAAATTTTCAGACTTAGGAAATGTGAATCTTGTACTGATGTGGCTCATCAAGTACACGGTTTAATACACTAGACAGTGGAAAGCGGGGGGTACACACATTAAGATTCAGAATAAAGCTTCCAGAGACAAAGCTTCTGGAGGTAAAAGTTCTAGAAGGGGGCAAAAGCAAACTAAAAAAAGACCACTTTAAAGGATAAGAACTAGTATGAGATTTGTCAACAGGAACACAGCAACAGGAAACTACGGGACAGGGACTTCCCTGGTGGTCCAGTGGTTAAGACTGTGCTTCCAGGCCAGGGAGTGTGGGTTCAATCCCCGGATGGGGATCCCACATATCATATCAAGTGGCCAAAAAAAATAGACGGGGGACAATGTCTTCAAAATTCTGAGGGCAAACAATTTTTAACCTGGAAGTCTAGACAAATTATCAATCTAGTAAAGATATTTTCAGACATGCAAGAGCTTGAAAACTGTATGCCCCAAGAACAAACTTTTACTCAGGAAGCTAATGCAAGACATGCTCCAACCAAACAAGGGAGTAATCCAAAAAAAAAAAAAAAAAAGGAGGTCAAGGGGTCTAGAGAATAGGAGATTCCAAACGAAAAGAGGAAAGAGAAGTCTTTAAGATGTCAGTAGGTCTAAGACACATTTTGTTCAAAATACACTAAAATATGAAATACTCCAGAAAAAAACCTATGAGAAATAAAAAGGAACTGTTGTGTTTGAATATACAATAAATTTAACAACAGGTGTGTGGCAGAAATGTTGGAGGCTTTGGAGAAACATAAAAGTATTTTTGCCTCTACAGAAGAAAGGGCAAATTAAAAATAAGGTGATTATCAACCACAAGAAAAACAAAGATTATACAAGAAAGGAAAATTGACCATCATATACTACATGACTCAGTAGTAAATTTATAGATAGGTAGGTAGGTAAGTGGGCTTCCCTGGTGGCTTAGATGGTTAAGAATCCGCCTGTGAAGCAGGAGACCTCAGTTTGATCCTGGGTTGGGAAGATCCCCTGGAGAAGGGCAGGGAAACCCACTCTAGTGGGTTTTCACCTTAGGTGAAAAATAATCCCTACACAGATGAGTCTGTAACACAAGTGACAGATAAAGATCTGGGAGAAAAATATTGGACTAAAGTCTTAAAATGAATTCACAAAAGAATGCTATTCCTAAAATAAGCTAGTAATAACTCAGGACTTAGTAAAGGAAAATAGAGTGTAAAACATCTAAAAATATCAGCAGAATGAACAACAATCAGGTCTGCACTGGGCTCTATAAATTTAAAAACAACGTGGGGAACTCAGAATTGTGACCACAGTCCTGGAGCGATATGACAATGCTGCTATTTTGGAATCTGTTCTGCATCACACTGAGCAGTTTTTATTTAAAAATCATTCAGTGTTCTTAAACCTTTTGTCTTTTTTATTTTCTTAATATTTTATTTGGCTAAACCAGGTCTAAGTCGTGGCACGTGGGATCTAGTTCGCTGACCAGGGGTCAGACCTGGCCCCTACACCGGTAGCCCACCTCAGCCACTGGACACCAGGGAAGCCCCAAGCCTTTTCTTTACAAATCAGAGAAACAGGATATTTAATACTTCTAATTATAAAAGTTTATAAATTACAAAAGATCAGTTAGACATAAATTATAAAATTTATGTATCATTTCAAATGTCTATATCTAAATATCTATGTATAGTTAAAAATTAAGATAATTTTTAAAAATAAAATTTTCATGCAAACTTTCCCAGTTGCTCATTCTAACTCAGTAGTCAGAGAAATATTGGGGGAGATAGTAAGTTTAACCCATGTCTGATTAATAATTTTGAAAAGAATTTTGAACAACTTGTTTTCCAGCAGAAACTACAATCTATACTGATACTGAAACATTAACTTTTACCCAAAGAAAGCTTTCCTATTCATTTTCATCAGGTATAAATTAACTACATCAATTTAAATACTTTTATATTTATATTCACTTCTCTGAAGATCACTGAAAGAGACACTAAGATTCTCTTACACTGGAAACGTCATTTGTTGTCATCCTCCTCTACCTTCAGAGATGCATGAAATCTGAACCTTTGTCCCCAGATTTTCAACTCAGTACTCAGTCTCTGGGTAAAGGAGAGATTGGCTCAGCAAATAACTCCACCATAATAGATTAAGTGGGTCACTCATCTTAATCAAGATTCAACGCTTCAGATTGCACTTGGCCAGTGCATGGATATCCCCAGAGCTGACGTCTCAGCTCTGAGGCTTCCTTCAACCTCCAGACCCCTACCGGTCCTTGCCCAGTGCTGAGGCCATCCTTCCAGCTCCTGCCTGGGTTATAACTCAGCTGCTGGTGCTTCCACATTTTCAGCATTTATTTAGCACTTCCTCTTTCCCCCTCCCCGAGGCAGAGCTTCTAGTCACACCTACAGGCAACAACTTGATTATATTCCCTTCCCAACCAAGCAGGAGGGATGGCCTTACCCAGAAGAGAGACGGACCAGCTTCAGGGAGCTGCATGCTCTTCCGCTCTCAGTTTTTCTGGTTGGAAGGGTCAGGAAGAGAGGTGAAGATAAGAGAGGGAAGACGCTAAAGGAACTTAGTTTTAAGGAGCTGCCAGAGGCTTATGGCAAAGATTCAAAGCCTACAGACAGGTTTAGCAGGGCTAGAACAAAGTCAGAAGTAAATAACACCAAGCAAGTAAATGTTTGAAATATAGGGGTTTTATCCACAAAAACACTAGGATTTCACTGGTATTTCATCTTTTTCTTCCTTTTAAACTGAAGTATAGTTGATTTACACGGTATGTTACTTTTAGGTGTGTAGCAAAATGATTCAGAGACACACATATATTCTTTTTCTGATTCTTTTCTGTTATTACAAGGTACTGAATATAGTTCCCTGTGCTATATACATCAGGACCTTGTTGTTTATCTATATATATATATAGCAGTCTGTATTTGCTAATTCCAAATTCCTCATTTATCCACCCTTCTCCCTGCTCTGCGTTCTCTTGTTCTCCTTTGGTACCATAAGTTTGTTTTCTATGTCTGTGAGTCTACTTCTGTTTTATAAATAAGTTTATTTGTATCATCCATTTAGATTTCACACGTAAGTGATATATGATATTCATCTTCTGTCTGACTTCACTTAGTATGAGGATCTCTAGGTTTATCCATGTTGCTGCAAACGGTATTCTTTCTTTCTTTTTTATTGCTGTAATATTCCACACCCTCTTTATCCATTCATCTGTTGATGGACATTTAGGTTGCTTCCATGTCTCGGCTATTATAAACACTGTTGCTATGAACACTGGGGTATACATATCCTTTTGAACGACAGTTTCCATCTTTTACAGATATATGCTCAGGAGTCAGAGATGCTGGATCAAAAATGCCATTTTTAGGTTTTTTCCTTATTTTTCCTTGGGTTAATACATACTACCTTTTATTGAAACTAATTTGCCATTCCCAATTATATCCTATTATTTTCATAGTCAAAAAAAAGTGGTTTGAGGAGTTCAAGACTACACAATTACTCTGGCTTTGTACAAATAAAAAAGTAGTAATTCTTACACAAATTATTAAGACCAGGTATTCTAAAATTATTTTCCATTGAATAAAATGAACTACCGAATCCAAAATATTTTTAAATGCTTTTAAAGAGTGGTATTTTTCATTTTATAGTGTGTGTACGTAATAATCATTTTTTCTATATGCAACTAATGAAGCCTCACAAGCTGAATCAAGGTTTTAGAAATTCTATATTAATTAGCTTAAGTCCCTATCAGGTATTAATGAATGATTATTTATGAAAACAATGTTAAGACTGATAACCAAGTTAACATTTAGAAAGAGGGAAAAAATTTTAAATAACAACCCTTAAAAAAGTGTCAATTTCTTGAGTAAAGAAAAACCCATGATCCAACTTCACTCAATATGTGCAATGTGCTTAGTTATGGTTAAAGTCTAAGAAGCAATGCTCAAGTTAACATATTAATTTCTCTAGATTTATATTTTATTCTGTTTGCAATCTCTACTTTCCTTTCCTCTGGCTAAATGATATAAAGAGAAATTTTGTAAAGATGACTACATTAACCAGGAAGTATTCTTTATGGTATACAATTAAAAATAATGACAAACTAAATTTTCCTGGACAATTATAATAAATGGTAACCGCAATATACAAGTAAATAGGAATATTCTTAATCTGGTGGGAAAAAATTTACAGACCGTTTCTACCCTACATTACCTCTATTAAGAATGTAGTTAGTGCCACTGAACTGCACAGTTAAACAGGATTAAAATATAGTATGTTTTATATTATGTGACTTTGACTACAATAAAAAAAATTTAATTAAAAAAAAAAGGAGACCAACCACCTAAGACCCTGCACACACAGTAACTTTGTCAGCAACGCCACCCTCGAACCGTTGCCATAAAACTCCTCAACAGACTCCCCTGGGTTGGGACACAGTTTTCAAGGCCAGGAGCCCACTGTGGCTCCTTTGCCTGGCAAAGCAATGAAGCTATTCTTTTCTGCTTCACCTCCCACAAAAAAAAAGATAGTTCTACAAGTGAGTATCATATCTAAAAGAAAGTGTGTAAGAAAAAAGTGTTAAAATAAATTAGGTCTGAACAAGTCAACATTCTTACAACAGAATGAAAGGCACACATGATGACTTACTCAGACATTCCTTCACAGCCAAAGCCTGAACACCGGCTAGCTGTTTCTCTCTCTGTATAAGCTGCTCCCTGGAGAAACTTGGGAGTGACGAGAGGTCAAGAGGAAAGCCTAAGAAACAGAAAAAATCAGTACTAAAGATGGCTTATAACAACAATTAAGTTCTCAAGAAATGTGTTAAGATGTAATTAAAAGTCAATTATTTATCTTTCATCTTGCATATTTCCAAGTAAACAGTAATAAATGAACAGCAGAAAATAAACATTCTAAATTATTTTGCATTTTAAACTTTGACCTGCTTCTTAAATTCAGAGAATTTAGGTAGAAGAGTAGAATTCCCTCCACTACATCTTATTCTGAGGGACTACAGGGGCTGGTCTTCAAAGACGGCCTCCCCGTGAATCCGATTCTGCTTCTCACCTGCTGTGTAGACCTTCCACAGTGAACCTAGGTGACCCCAGGAAACCAACAGGCATGGTGAAACTGCCAATGAAAGACGTAGGTCACAGAAAGTCTCACAGCTTTTCAGAACACTCGCTCTAAGAGAAGGCGGCAACCGTACAGGAATCAGGCTTCCTGCAGGCGACGCTGTTGCGAGGAAGCCCAGGCTGGAGGACGGGCGTGTGAAGAGGAAAGCAGCTCTACCTGCTCCAGCCACCCCAGCCCAGGCACCAAACACGCGGGGGAAGAGCCAGCCTACACACCCAGCCCCGTTAAGTCTTCAGATGAACAGAAGCCCCAGCCGTGTGTGAGGGCAATCACGCGTGGGCCTTCAAGACAGAAACGTCCAGTCACAGCACTATGAGACGTTATAATAAACAGTCGTTGTTAAGCTAAATTTGGGGCGGTTTGTCACACCATGATGGATAACCCAAGCATGGAGCTTGAACAGTAACAAAAGATGAGCAATAAAGATGCTTGGGAGAAAGTAAATAACAATGAGAAGTGCCGGGAGCCGGCATACTGCATATTGAGTGCATATTGCATACTGAGTGCATATTGCATATTGAGTGCAGCACTTTCCACAGCATCATCTTTCAGGATCTGAAATAGCTCAACTGGAATTCTATCACTGCCGGGGGCCAGCGTGAGGAGCTCCACCCATGACAAAGGTCATGAGGGAGGAGGCTCGGGCATACGCAAAGGCGGGATGGAGCCTCAGGAGTCCCCCTGGAAATTCTCGAGCATTTACACCCAAAACCAGAGTCTGCCTACTTTCTGCTTTGTGCCTTCACCTACACCTCTGACTTTACGGGGGGCTGTCCCCCACTACCTCTCTGAAACAAGAGTTAGCTTACAGCTCCAGTTAATAATTCCTGGGCGTGACAGTGTTTCAACCTACAAACTCCTTTGGAAGTCCTCTAGCCTGCCTGAATAGGTTTTTCCGGCCACATGTGATTGCTCAGAGCCTCCCAACTGTGAGAGGCATGAGATGTTCTAAACTGTCTAAATACAGATTCCTTTGAGCAGTTAAAAGATTGATTAGAAATTGTATTGGTGAATGGTTTTTCATTTGTTGGGCCAATGTTTGCTGCTAAGTCTCCATATCCCTTACCTGCTGTGTCCCTGGCAGTGTATTGATTAATATAATTGGTGTAAATAGTAGCTTCAATGTTTGTAACCTGGGACCCTTGAGTTAATTCTTTTTCTTGTTATAGCCCACCACACCTTTGCTTTGTAGGAATGCAACCTTATCTAATGCTTTTGGAGGGTGGCGCTTGACTTATCACCTTTAGAGAAAAATACGTTTTCTGAAGAAAGGGTCTTAAAATGTTAACAGGCCTCCGGGCCAGAAGATGATGCAAATCACCTAAGCTTTTGCATATGATAAGTTTGCAGGAAGAAAGCCTGGCTTGCTGCATGACTCTACCCCTTCCCCCATTATCCTCTATGCATAACTTAAGGTATAAAAACTACTTTGGAAAATAAAGTACGGGCCTTGTTCGCCGAAACTTGGTCTCCCCATGTCATTCTTTCTCTCACCTTCTAGCTGAATTATTCAGCCTCTTTTCTCCACTAAATTTCCTCACTGAGCTATCCTTATTTCAGCCTCTTTTCTCCACTCAATTTCCTCACTGAGCTATCCTTATTCTATTACTCTTTATATCCTTAATTAAAGTTTAATTAAGCAGTTGTTTCCTGATCTTGCCGACGCCGTCTCTCCTTCGAATACCCTGGATCAGCTGGGGCTGGACCCTGGCAGAGAAGTAAATTCTAGAAAGATAAATTGTTTAAAGTGGAAAATACTAAAAATTTTCCTGTTTGGAACTGAAGGGGTGACCTGTTACATTTTAAGAAGTATGATGCGTAAGGGATTAATAATTGTTCAAATGTGTTATAAAATATTTAAAGCAAAAGCAAATTTACTGAAAGTGAAATGCAGTTTGAAAACAACAGGTTCACTAAAAACCACGTAAGTTAACTACTTACACAAACAAACGTAAAAATGTTTTGTTTTCCCTCTAAAGTTAACACTCACTCAATTTGGTTTCTTCTGTCGTTGCTTTCATCTTTCCATGAATTAAACTGAGTGCAAACGAGCCATTGATCTGGTTGGCTGAGTGAATCAATGTGGCTTTACACTTTCCATTGCCATTACCTTGTAACAAGAGATAATAGCTAGAACTCTCTCCTTTCACTTCAACATCTGGAACTAAACAAAAACAATTATCTTGTTAAGCATGTGAAAATTCAGCAGACAACATAGCAGAATCATACGTTTGACCCATAGGATATAATTACATTTCTATGTTATTTTAAAACAAGGTGTCACTCAATATATTTGGGACAGCAGTTGTTCATTTAACTGAAAGTCACTCAGTCGTGTCTGACTCTTTGCAACCCCATGTAGTCCATGGAATTCTCCAGGCCAGAATACTGGAGTGGGTAGCCTTTCCCTTCTCCAGGGGATCTTCCCAACCCAGGGATCAAACCCAGGTTTCCCACACTGTAGGCAGATTCTTTACAGCTGAGCCACAAGGGAAGTCCTATTTATCTTTTTTTAATTTAATTTATTCATTTAACTGAGGAAGCTGTTAAAGCAGAGACTCATATAACAAAAATGATACTCACAAAGCATATATGTCTTACTTTAAATTAAAACTATGTATACTCATTAATCGGAGAAGGCAATGGCACCCCACTCCAGTACTCTTGCCTGGAGAATCCCATGGATGGAGGAGCCTGGTGGGCTGCAGTCCATGGGGTCTCGAAGAGGCGGACACTTACTGAGCGACTTCACTTTCACTTCTCACTTTCAAGCATTGGAGAAGGAAATGGCAACCCACTCCAGTGTTCTTGCCCGGAGAATCCCAGGGACGGAGGAGCCTGGTGGGCTGCTGTCTATGGGGTCGCACAGAGTCGAACACGACTGAAGCGACTTAGCAGCAGCAGCAGCATACCCACTGATTAACTTTGATGTGGCTCTTTAGAGTTCTAGTACATCTTTTCTATACATTCACACCCATAATGTATCAACTACTATTTCCAGCTTTCATTTCTTTAAAAGTGGAGTACACTGAGCCCTGCACGCACACGCAGCTCCACTGGTGGGAAAGGAGTGCACACGTGCTCAGAGAGAGCTTCTTGCTCCCGCACGGTGCATCCATAATGAACTTTACAGTGGGGTGGACAGCACTCATTAATCTGGCCGCCAGTAACGAGAAGGTCAGTTAAGACAGCTAAAAACAAACCAAGTAAGGGCTATAGTGAAGGTCAAGGAGAAACTGTGAAGCCTTTGAGATTAAAAACAGAAATAGAAGCCTTTTTGTAGAAGATGGTGAATTGGACATAAGCATTTATTTTCACTGTCTCCTGAAATTCCATGAAATGAGAATAAATTTAAAAATAGCAGAGAACTATAGGAACCAATATCTGAGAGAAGAGACAGGAGCAACTGAAGTTTCAAAGCAGGAAAGAAGATGAACAATTGGAAACAGACTTCAGACTCCCAGTTGCTAAGCTGAGAAAAACCATAAAGTTTGGAAGCAACAAAATTTATACTACAACTCCTGACACAGGACTCTGGGATGGCACTGGAAACAAAGTGACGGTGAAACAGTAAAACAGGCTGGAAGTCTGTCTTAAAGCTGTTTGGTGTCCAGATCCCTCCACATTCTGTGCAGGCAAACAACCGTCCTTTCCCCAACCCAGGGGACTAGCGGTTATTCTCTGGAGAAAGTAAAACAAAACATCTCTGGCCTGGGAGATATAAGACAGAGCTTAGGGCTGAAATTGATTATTCATGTATTAAGTGAATGCCGGTATACTAAATACTGAAGCCCTTCACCCTTCTTCACTCACATAATTTCCAGAATTTTGGAAGCCAGAGCAGAACTGAGCTTCCTTTTGGAAATATGGTCAGTACTGGTGTGCTGTGTGTTTAGTCGCTCAGCTGTGTCTGACTCTTTGCCACCTCATGGACTGTAGCCCACCAGGCTCCTCTGTCCATGGGATTCTCCAGGCAAGAACACTGGCGTGGGTTGCCCTGCCCGCCTCCACGGGATCTTCCAGACCCAGGGATCAAACCTGCATCTCTCATGTCTCCTGCGTTGGAAGGTGGGCTCTTTACCATTAGCACCACTGTAAGTCTCTAAGTCACTTATTAATTGGGTTGTCTTCATACTATTGAGTTGTAAGAATTTTTTAAAAAAATATCTGTCCATTTTAAGATAATATGATTGAAACTATTTCCTCTTGCTGCTGCTGCTGAGTTGCTTCAGTCGTGTCCGACTCTGTGTGACCCCACAGACGGCAGCCCACCAGGCTCCCCCGTCCCTGGGATTCTCCAGGCAAGAACACTGGAGTGGGTTGCCATTTCCTTCTCCGACGCATGAAAGTGAAGAGTGAAAGTGAAGTCGCTCAGTCATGTCTGACTCTTTGCGACCCCATGGACTTCAGCCTACCAGGCTCCTCTGGCCATGGGATTCTCCAGGCAAGAGTACTGGAGTGGGGTGCCATTGCCTTCTCCATTTTCTCTTAGTAGATTTTAAAATTTTTCCTTAGCAGAGGTTTTCAAAAAGGAGACAGGTGAATTTATTCAAAAAATTTAAATTTTGGTGAATTTATAGGTTTCTTTTAACAGATCCTCCTTTTGGTATATGTTTTCTTACAGAGGTTTTATACTTTTAGTGCTTGCATTTAGGCATATGTAACTTTACATATATAATTGCATATATGTGTGTAATTTTTGAGTCTCTACATATGAACATTCAATTATCCTGGTATGTGTTAAAAAGACCATCCTTTTCTCACTGGCATCCCTGTCTATTCTGCTCCACTGACACATGTGAGCTCTGTCTTGATTCTTACAGCTTTACAGTGAGTTGCAAATCAGGCGGTATAAATTCTAATAAGTTGCTCTTCCTTTTCAAAATTGTTTTAGCCATTCTAGATCTTTGTAATTTCCTGTAAATCTAGTATCATTTTGACAAATTCTATGAAAAGGCCTTCTGTAATTTCATTAGAGATTAGATTGAATCTATTCCCTGTAACTCAGATGGTAAAGAATCCGCCTGCAATGCAGGAGTCCTAGGTTTGATCCCTGGGTCGGGAAGATCCCCTGGAGAAGGGAAGTGCTACCCACTCCTGTATTCTGGCCTGGAGAATTCCATGGACAGAGGAGTCTGGCAGGCTACAGTCCATGGGGTCGCACAGAGTCGGTCACGACTGAGGGACTAACACTACTACACCACTGCTACCATCCATGTGGAGAGAAGGACCACCGTGGTGAGACTGCGTTTCCTCAACTACGAACGCGCTGTATCTCTCCATTCACTGTTCTCTTCTTTAAATGCCCTCAGTGATGTTTTGTAGTTTGCAGTGTACAGGTCTTGGACTTTGTTAGATAGAGTCCCCTGGGTTTTATTCACTGATTTCTGGTCTAATTTCCTTCCTTCTCCTTAACTTGGATTTAGTATTCTAGCTTCCTGAGGTTAATGTCGACTTTAGATCTTCCTTCCATTCTAAGATATGCATTTAGAATCCTCTTAGAACTGCAATGAGGGGCTTTTCATATGTTTGTTTCTATTTTCATTCAGTTAAAATTATCTTTTTAATTTGACCTAGGGGCTATTTAGAAGTGTGCTTAAATTTTAGTTTCCAAATATTTAAAGTATTTCTCAGATTTCTTTCTGCTGTTGCTTTCTAATTTAATTCCATTGTAACTGGAGAAAACATTGTGTATTATTTTTAATCCTTTTAAATTTACTGAGCCTTGTTTAATGGCCTAACAAATATATAGTCTACCCTGAAAGTCCCATCTGTGCTTGAAGAGAACAAGTATGCTGTTCCATAGTATGCTCAATAAAAGTTAATACAGTAAAGTTGGTTGACCGTTTTTACTACTGAATTTCTAGCACCTAGAATAATGCCCTGAACACAACGAGCACACAGTAAATGTAAGTTCTGCTGACTGGAAGAGTACTTTGTCTTTGCCACTGAAATCTCTTTAAAAATCTTTATCCAAGTCCTTCACCTCTTCTCAAGGGCAAAAGTATTTATAAAATAAATTACACTGAGTCACCTTAACCTTGTCAGTTTCAGCTCACTATTTTGAAACACTTTTACCCCACTGATTGGAGTATGAAGAAGGCACAAGCTTCCTCAATGCAAAGTACTTTATTAGTCCTAATAATTTTTTTTTTTTGGCCGAGTATCTTCAAAATGTTTCCTTTCAAAAGAATTCCAATTTTTAAAAAATGTGGCAAAAATAGAACTCAGGATGGTGAAATGATCACAGATGACCAGCAGAAAGATTTAGGTGGAAATTCTGACTTCACCCTGTGCCTTAGGCAAGTTTCCTGATTTCTCTGTACCTTAGCTTTTTCATTCTTTATATAAAATTAGGCAATGATCAACATCCAATTTTTTGACCATTTCATAAAACATCTCTGTGAACATATGGTGTACCAGGTTCTTTTCATTATACAACTGACTTTTTAATGCAAGTTTAAACATAGAGCCCTTTCTTCAGAAAGGTAGTAGGGTTTAGTTCCTTGCATTTGTTTCCATAGTTCTTTTACATTTTTCCCAGTACCATAATACTCGAATATTTCAGCAAAAATCACTTTTAAAAATCATTCTTTTGCCATTCAATTTAAGCATATTTCAAACTGGGCACTGTCCTATTTGAGGTCAAATTGTATGAATTGCTGATATTTAACAATTTTTGACATACCACAGTTCAAACTAATACATATATGTATTATATACATCCCTTGATTTCTTACATTAAACCTGAAGAACTGATAAAACCCGGAGCACAAACTTTGGTTCACACTGCAGTTCATTCAAAGTCTTTCTTCACTTTTCCAGACAGCAGTTACTACTAATTGGAAATACAATCTATATTTCACTTAATATTTAACAATTATTTTTGAGTACCTATTAAGTGTCAGGACTTCCCTGGTAGCTCACAGGGTAAAAAAATCTGTCTGCAGTGCAAGAGACCTGGGTTTCAACCCCTGGGTCAGGAAGCTCCCCTGGAGAAGAGAGCAGCTGCCCTCCAGCATCCCTGCTGGAGAATCCCACGGACAGAGGAGCCTGGTGGCCACAGTGCATGGGGCCCATCAAGGGTCAGGCACTGTTCCAGGCTCTGAGAATAAAGCAACAAATAAAAGTAAAGAGTTCACCTTGTCTCTTCTCCATTCCAGTGAGAGAAATGAACACACATTAGGTATACTAGATGGCGGGAAGCACTAAGTAGGAAAACAGAGCTGGGACGATGAGAGGACATCAGGAGTGCAGTCCAGCTGCAGCTTTAGACAGGAGAGTGAAAATTAGGTCCTGAGCGAGAAAATGACTGTGGAGTAACGGTTTCCCCAAACTGAGAGACCTAGCCACTCTGGGTAAGAACTGAACCTGTGACCCCATCACCGTGTGAGCTCCCCAAGGGCGAGGTCTTTGTTCAATTTACTGCTGGTCCAGCATGTGAAACACACCTAGCACATTTGAGCTGCTCAGAAAAGTCTGCTGAAAACATAAGTATTTCATACATGTGCAAATACAGATACTTACATTCACACACCTGAACAGGTATTTGTACTACAAACTGTAGCAATAACAACCTTTGCACATGTTTTATTTATGTAATAGCTACTCGGGATTATTTCTAGTTGGTTACTACTAAATACAATGCTTTGTACATAGTATTTGTATAACTAAGTATTTTGTATAAGTATTTGTATAAATAGCACTTTGTATTTGTATAGGTAAGACTTATAGCTCTTTCTCCATATCTATTTTCTAAGTTATAGTGTAAATTCTAGAAGAGGAGAAGCCATGTCTGCCTTGCTCACCACCAATCCCCAGATTGTAGTACCATCCCTAATTCATAGTACCTACAAAGCACAAACAGAAAGGTATGATTGAATGAATAATTAACAAGATCGTAAAAGTACAAAGTCAGGGAAGAATTTCAGCAAAGAGTACAAAGTGTAGCTTGGAGGAAAGGGAACATGGAAGGCACCATCAGAGAACAGCTGGGCAGGATTCAATAGGCTGTGGGGAGACAGAGTTTTGATTCAGAAGACTGATCTGACAGTTGATATCTTATCTGACAGTGAGAGAGGCTACTGGAAGGGGCACCACACAAAAGGGCTATGATGCTTCCCCATGGAAGAGGCATCAAGCGTATACTAGCTAAAATTCAGCTACTCTTTACAATGGAAGTTTTGTCTGTGGCATAACTTCCCCTCCAGGAAGTAAAATAGAACTTAATAATCAACTGTTCTTTTTGATTGCTTCTACTTCTAACATTAAAAAAAAAAAAAAATACCGTGAAGTGTCAGCTTAATCAGCCCTCAATGGTACAGCCCAACCCGTAATCAACAATCTGGCTTCAAAGATGGTCATGTGATAGATTTCTAATTATTTTTCAGAAATTACCAATATGAATCCCCAAATTTAAAGAGGGGATAAAGAAAAATCAAATCAAGCCAACTGATAAGGTATTTTCTTAGAGCTGCAATAAAAACTATGAAAAAGAAAAAAACTGAGAGTAAATTCTAAATCAAGAAATTATCTTAGAAACAATTACAAGAGGAAAAATAAATAAAGGGCTGTCCAGAATACACTCAAGTTTAGTTAAGAGACGTTAGTGTTCAATCCATGTTAATAGCCTTCAGTTCAGTTCAGTCGTTCAGTCGAGTCCGACTCTTTGCGACCCCATGGACTGCAGCACACCAGGCCTCCCTGTCCATCACCAACTCCCGGACTACACCCAAATTCATGTGCATCAAGTCACTGATGCCATCCAGCCATCTCATCCTCTGTTATCCCCTTCTCCTCCTGCCCCCAATCCCTCCCAGCATCAGGGTCTTTCCAATGAGTCAACTCTTCTCATCAGGTGGCCAAAGTATTGGAGTTTCAGTCTCAGCATCGGTCCTTCCAATGAACACCCAGGACTGGTCTCCTTTAGGATGGACTGGTTGGATTTCCTTGCAGTCCAAGGGACTCGCAAGAGTCTTCTCCAGCACAACAGTTCAAAAGCATCAATTCTTTGGCGCTCAGCTTTCCTCACAGTCCAACTCTCACATTCATACATGACCACTGGAAAAACCATACCCTTGACTATGTTTTTTTTTTATGATTTAGGTATGACCTAAATTTTGACTTTTTATCATTTAGGTATGATCTAAATCAAATCCCTTATGATTATACAGTAGAAGTGAGAAAGAGATTTAAGGGACAAGATCTGATAGAGTGCCTGATGAACTATGGATGGAGGTTCATGACACTGTATAGGAGACAGGGATCAAGACCATCCCCATGGAAAAGAAATATAAAAAAGCAAAATGGCTGTCTGAGGAGGCCTTACAAATAGCTATGAAAAGAAGAGCAGGGAAAAGCAAACGAGAAAAGGAAAGATATTCCCATTTGAATGCAGAGTCCAAAGAATAGCAAGGAGAGATAAGAAAGCCTTCCTCAGCGATCAATGCAAAGAAACAGAGGAAAACAATAGAATGGGAAAGACTAGAGATCTCTTCAAGAAAATTAGAGATACCAAGGGAAGATTTCATGCAAAGATGGGCTCGATAAAGGACTGAAATGGTATGGACCTAACTGAAGCAGAAGATATTAAGAAGAGGTGGCCAGAATACACAGAAGAACTGTACAAAAAAGATTTTCACGACCCAGATATTCACGATGCTGTGATCATTCACCTAGAGCCAGACATCCTGGAATGTGAGGTCAAGTGGGCCTTAGAAAGCATCACTACGAACCAAGCTAGTAGAGGTGATGGAATTCTAGTTGAGCTATTTCAAATCCTGAATGATGATGCTGTGAAAGTGCTGCACTCAATATGCCAGCAAATTTGGAAAACTCAGCAGTGGCCACAGCACTGGAAAAGGTCAGATTTCATTCCAATCCCAAAGAAAGGCAATGCCAAAGAATGCTCAAACTACCGCACAACTGCACTCATCTCACACGCTAGTAAAGTAATGCTCAAAGTTCTTCAAGCCAGGCTTCAGCAATATGTGAACCGTGAACTTCCAGATGTTCAAGCTGGTTTTCGAAAAGGCAGAGGAACCAGAGATCAAACTGCCAACATCCGCTGGATCATTGAAAAAGCAAGAGAGTTCCAGAAAAACATCTATTTCTGCTTTATTGACTATGCCAAAGCCTTTGACTGTGTGGATCACAATAAACTGTGGTAAATTCTGAAAAGAGATGGGAATACCAGACCACCTGACCTGCCTCTTGAGAAATCTATATGCAGGTCAGGAAGCAACAGTTAGAACTGGACATGGAACAACAGACTGGTTCCAAATAGGAAAAGGAGTACGTCAAGGCTGTAGGCACCCTGCTTATTTAACTTATATGCAGAGTACATCATGAGAAACGCTGGGCTGGAAGAAGCACGAGCTGGAATCAAGATTGCCCCGAGAAATATCAGTTAACCTCAGACATGCAGATGACACCACCCTTACGGCAGAAAGTGAAGAAGAACTAAAGAGCTTCTTGATGAAAGTAAAAGAGGAGAGTGAAAAAGTTGGCTTAAAGCTCAACATTCAGAAAACGAAGATCATGGCATCTGGTCCCATCACTTCATGGGAAATAGATGGTGAAACAGTGTCAGACTTTATTTTGGGGGGCTCCAAAATCACTGCAGATGGTGATTGCAGCCATGAAATTAAAAGATACTTACTCCTTGGAAGGAAAGTTATGACCAACCTAGAGAGCATATTAAAAAAGTTATGACCAACCTAGAGAGCATATTAAAAAGCAGAGATATTACTTTGCCAACAAAGGTCCGTCTGGTCAAGGCTATGGTTAATAGCCTTAAATATAGATAATAGTGAGAAACCGATAAATACTATACTATCCCATCATTTCATGTAGTAAGGTGAAACTGACTCTTCTGCCATCCAGTAAGTCTATTTCTGACTTTGTTTTAGCATCCGCCAAAATCACCAGGTATACACATATTCCCTGTGAGCTGAGAAGGGTTAAAGTTGAATTTATTCATGAGCTAGTTCAATGCAATAAGCTACATTAACAATGTCTGTTCCTCAAAGAAGCCCTCTTGTAAGGCTCTGTGAGGTCGTACACACTGGAAGTATCCTCCACTTCACTTTCACCCTGCCAGCTAAAGGGACTTAAAATAGTTTTTCAAAGTGCCTGCCTCATTTGGCTATAAATTTCACAAAGAAGAGGACCATGCCTCTGTTTCCTCAAGTGTAAGAACCTCGCTGGACTCCCCATCATTTCTCACACCTTGCACCATATTCTATATCATGTCATAAATTGTATTTCAATATTGATGTTAATGCCTATAATTTTTTCCAGTTTTCCAACAACTGTTTCCTCCACTATGCCTTAAATTCAGGTATTTCTAAAGGTTCTTGTTCTCATCACGCTGTGTTTCTTTCCAACCACGCCTACAGTTTCCACTGCTACCTTCACTCATCTGTGGAGGGCTGTGACATCAGTGGCGTCCCAGGATTCAGACCCTGATAGCCACCTCCCTCTTGAATCTGGCCCATGTTGAGAGTAGCTTTAAATAATAGAACACAGCAGAAGTAACACTTGGCCAGTTCCGGGAAGAAGCCTTAAAAAGTCCCAGCAGCCTCAATTTTTGTATATCTTGGAATCTTGAGTTGTCATGTAAAAATCTTAGCTATCTGCTATGGAGATCACAGGAAAAAAGCACGTGGCAAGGAAAAGGCACTGACAGCACATGGAGAAGGGCCCCTCTTCCTGTGCCCATCTGAGGCCAACCCGCAAACAAGCCACCAGCTCAGTGACGCCACAGCTCAATCCGTAGGCGCTGGTGAGACGGGCAGGAGAGCTGTTCCAGGTGAACCCTGCTCCAACTATGAGCAAGTCAACTGTCTGCTCTTTGCAGCAAGTCACTTAGGGTGATGTTCTGTTTGAGTCTGGGAATTCTCCAGGCCAGAATACTGGAGTGGGTTGCCTTTCTCCAGGAGACAATTTTCAACCCAGGGATCAAACCCAGGTCTCCTGCAGGAGACCTGGGGAAGGTCTCTTGAAAACAGAAGGAAAGTCAAGAGATACCTGGAGTAACAGGCAAATTTGGAGTGTCTCCAATGCAAGTTTGGCACTGGAGTACAAAATGAAGCAAGGCAAAGGCTAACAGAGTTTGCCCAAGAGAACATACTGGTCATAGCAAACACACTCTTCCAATAACACAAGAGAAGACTCTATACATGGACATCACCAGATGGTCAGTATCAAAATCAGATTAATTATATTCTTTGGAGCCAAAGATGGAGAAGCTCTATACAGTCAGCAAAAACAAGGGAGCTGACTGTGGCTCAGATCATGAACTCCTTATTGCCAAATTCAGACTTAAATTGAAGAAAGTAGGGAAAGCCACTGGACCATTCACATATGACCTAAATCAAATCCCTTACGATTATACAGTGGAAGTGACAAATAGATTCAAGGGGTTAGATCTAATAGACAGAGAGCCTGAAGACCTATGGACGGAGGTTTGTGACACTGTACACGAGACAGGGATCAAGACCATCCCCAGGAAAAAGAAATGGAAAAAAGCAAAATGGTAGTCTGAGGAAGCCTTACAAATAGCTGAGAAAGGAAGAGAAGTTAAAGGCAAAGGACAAAAGAAAAGATATACTCATTTGAATGCAGAATTCCAAAAAATAGCAAGGAGAGATAAGAAAGCCTTCCTCAGTGATCAATGCAAAGAAACAGAGGAAAACAATAAAATGGGGAAGACTAGAGATCTCAAGAAAATTCAACATACCAAGGGAACATTTCATGCAAAGATGGGCTCAATAAAGGATGGAAATGGTATGGACCTAAAAAAAGCAGAAGATATTAAGAAGAGGTGGCAACAATACACAGAAGAACTATACAAAAAAGATTTTCATGACTCAGATAACTACGATGGTGTGATCACTCACCTAGAGCCAGACATCCTAGAGTCTGAAGTAAAGTAGGCTTTAGGAAGCATCACTACAAACAAAGCTAGTGGAGGTGATGGAATTCCAGTTGAGCTATTTCAAGTACTAAAAGACGAAGTTGTGAAAGTGCTCCACTCAATATGCCAGCAAATTTGGAAAACTCAGCAGTGGCCACAGGACTGGGAAAGGTCAGTTTTCATTCCAATCCCCAAGAAAGGAAACTCCAAAGAATGCTCAACTACGCACAATTGCACTCATCTCACACGCTAATAAAGTAATGCTAAAATTCTCCAAGCCAGGCTTCAACAGTACATGAACTTCCAGGTATTCAAGCTGGATTTAGAAAAAGCAGAGGAACCAGAGATCAAACTGCCAACATTCGTTGGATCATGGAAAAAGCAAGAGAGTTCCAGAAAAACATCTACTTCTGCTTTATTGACTACACCAAAACCTTTGACTGTGTGGATCACAACAAACTGTGGTAAATTCTTCAACAGATGAGAATACCACACCACCTTACCTGCCTCTTGAGAAACCTGTATGCAGGTCAGGAAGCAACAGTTTAGAACTGGACATGGAACAACAACAGACTGGTTCCAAATCGGGAAAGGAGTATGTCAAGGCTATATATTGTCACCCCGCTTATTTAACTTATATGCAGAGTACATCATGAGAAACGCTGGGCTGGATGAAGCACAAGCTGGAATCAAGATTGCCCCGAGAAATATCAATAACCTCAGATATGCAGATGACACCACCCTTATGGTAGAAAGTGAAGAGGAACTAAAGAGCCTCTTGATGAAAGAGGAGAGTGAAAAAGTTGGCTTAAAGCTCAACATTCAGAAAATGAAGATCATGGCATCTGGTCCCATCACTTCATGGCAAATAGATGGGGAAACAGTGCAAACAGTGGCTGACTTTATTTTTCTGGGCTCCAAAATCACGGCAGATGGTGACGGCAGCCATGAAATTAGAAGATGCTTACTCCTTGGAAGGAAAGTTATGACCAACCTAGACAGCATACTAAAAAGCAGAGACATTACTCTTCCAACAAAGGTCCGTTTATTCAAAGCTATGGTTTTTCCAGTAGTCGTGTATGGATGTAAGAGTTGGATTATAAAGAAAGCTGAGCACCAAAGAATTGATGCTTTTGAACTGTGGTGTTGGAGAAGACTCTTGAGAGTTCCTTGGACTGCAAGGATATCCAACCAGTCCATCCTAAAGGAGATCAGTCCTGAATATTCATTGGAAGGACTGAGTGATGCTGAAGCTGAAACTCTAATACTTTGGCCACCTGATGGGAAGAACTGACTCACTGAGAAAGACCCTGATGCTGGGAAAGACCGAGGGCAGGAGGAGAGGGGGATGACAGAGGATAAGATGGTTGGATGGCATCACCGACTCAAGGGACATGAGTTGAGCAAGCTCCAGGTGTTGGTGATGGACAGGGAAGCCTGGCACGCTACAGTCCATGGGGTCACAAAGAGTCGGACATGACTGAGCGACTGAACTCAACTGAAGTAGGGTGACTTTTAAGATAGGTAAACAAAACAGCTGGTAAGCTAAACTCTAAATCTCCTGCTCTGATGACTCAGTGAGATATACATCTAAAACTTTAAACTCTAGCTTTAACTTTCTACATAAATACTAGGTGCATTTCAAATTCAACATTTGCTAACATGTATTTCAATATCTCACCTATAAAGTACTGGGGAAGCCACTGATTGTAAAACCGTATTCCTTGGCATTCTAGGGCTCTACAGTATCTCTACAGCTTTCCCGGTCAATAATCTGCCTGCAATACGGGAGAGGTAGAAGACGCAGGCTCAATCCCTGGGTCAAGAAGATCCCCCTGGAGGAGGAAAAGGCAAGCCATCCAGTATTCTTGCCTGGAGAATTCCAAGGACAGAGGAGCCTGGCGGGCTACCGTCCATGGGGGCACAAAGAGTTGGACACAGCTGAGCACGAGCACTTGACTTGAGAGCATGTCCAGAGATTACAGCAGGGCAGACACGCGTCTGCAGTCCTACCACAGCATGGGGCACAACAGCTAACCATAAGCGCAGAATTAAATTAAACGAAAGAAAGAAGTGAAAGTCGCTCAGTCGTGTCCAAGTCTTGGCAACCCCATGGACTGTATAGTCCATGGAAATCTCCAGGCCAGAATACTGGAGTGGGCAGCCTTTCCCTCCTCCAGGGGATCTTCCCTACCCAGGGACTGAACCCAGGGCTCCCACATTGCAGGCGGATTCTTTACCAGCTGAGCCACAAGGCACAGTCCACAAGCACTGTCCAATTGGAATAGACACTGGCGAAGAGTACAGACGAACACACTTGGGTGATGTGACTTTGGACAAGTCACTTTAACATCTGACCCACCATTACTTCATGAAATATTAGTTTGGATTTAAATAATCTGAATTTATAATAGAAACTAATGACATCTTGAATGTAACAGATTATTAGAGGCCTGGGTTCAAATCCTTGGAGAAGTTAACAGAGCTATTAACTGGAAGAGACAGGATTTAAAACAAGATTCTGCCAATTAATAGCTCTGTAATTTCTCCAAGCCCCAATTTTCCGTATCTGTTAAATGGGTATAAATGCAATTTCATAAGGTTATTATAAAATTTAAATGAATCAAGATTTCTAAAGTACTTAGAATAGTGCACAGCATATAAAAAGTTGTTAAATAGATTCTATTAATTTCATCAGAAAATTGTAACCACAAGTTTATTTCCTGAAATGGCTCTAAGAAACCCATGTTCAATATAATTAGCTATCTAATTAACCAAGATTTCTGTCTTTTGAACACTGATATTTTACGAATGAATTAAGGTTGTTGTATGTATGTTGCAGTAGGTTGTTAGATAAAAAAAAAAATCTTAATATGATACAGGTCTTTCTTAATTAGTAGTAATAACATTTTCTCATGAAGAAGTGTTATCTCTATTTCAGATTTGATATGTACATTATTTATGTTACACCATGAAAACTGGACTGCTTACCAGTGATTGTCCTAGGCTTTCTAGCCATATATTCCTTCCATCTTCTTGAACTGAGCTGGCTGGGAGGAGGAGTAAGTATGCTACCAATGGTACACGGCAATACAAAAAGAGCACCAGCCTGGATAAAACAGAACATACTTTTAGTGACTGCACACAGAAAGCAACTTTAAAACAGTATCACCTGACAATTCTCTACTCACATTTCATTGACATAACACACCTTTAATAACACTCTCTCCCCAAAATTTCACTATAAAATCTAAAAAAACAAAAACCCAAAACACAGCCTCACCTCTACCAAAAAAGTAAAAGCCAAAAAACACAGAAAGGTATTCAGCTATAGGTATTCCTTTTCCTTCCACTGAGTCATATATCTGAAAACCATATTTACAATATTTGATTTAAGTTCAGGTTGGGGGTATAATTTCTTTGTCTATCTGCAAATCAATGCTGCTAAGTCACTTCAATTGTGTCCAACTCTGTGCGACCCCATAGACGACAGCCCACCAGGCTCCCCCGTCCCTGGGATTCTCCAGGCAAGAACACCGGAGTGGGTTGCCATTTCCTTCTCCAATGCATGAAAGTGAAAAGTGAAAGTGAAGTCGCTCAGTCGTGTCTGACTTTTAGCAACCCCATGGACTGCAGCCCACCAGGCTCCATGGGATTTTCCAGGCAAGAGTACTGGAGTGGGGTGCCATTGCCTTCTCCGGCAAATCAATGAGAGGCCACAAATTCTATCTGTCCTCAAAAGATTCTGGTCACACTAAGCCATAATTTTATAACTTTGAGTCTAAATGGATTATTGTTCTGGCTTCAAAATTAGAATCAAAAGGCAATTTCATAACTTCTGTTCCTAGATATCAGAGACTTAATGCTAACAGATATAAAATTCAGAGAAACCATGAATCTATGCCAGAAAACATACAGCAGTGTCCAACTGATTTATGAGCAAGCTCAACTTAGTCATCCTCATATTCCCATGGCTGGGTTCACAGATGTTCATTAAATATTTGTTCCCCCAAACCCAACATAACATATTTAGGTAAATTCTCAATTTGATTAAGCACTGAACAATACAAATTGCAACCCTGAAAGCTGTACTTTGCCTGTTATTTTAGAAATGTAAGCTACAAAATCAGCACATCTTGATATATACATTTTTTTTTTTTTTAATTTGGGGGAAATTTAGGCACGAGGCATCTCAAATCTAAAGCAAAGTCACTTTTAATTGTCTTTTGTAGACAGATGGGTTACACGAGATATGTGATACAAAGTTAATTAACACTTTTTGCTGCTATTTATTATTTTTCCTTACGTATTCTTAACAGTTGTAAAAATAAGTCTACCGGGGCAAAGTAAGGAAGGTAAAATTAAATATTCTTACTTTATTATTATAGCCATAATCTTTTTAAGTCAAGTATATTCCACATACTCAAGATTAGACATTAAAATAAAAATATTTAGGAAAATAATCATTAATTCTAAAAGATATATGTTTAATTTTCTAAACATTAAGTCCTAGTTCTTCCTCCTTGCATTAAGAAGACTTCTTAGCCCAAAATGCATGACAAGACCATCTGGCCCAAAGGGCAGACAAAGCTGTAATGTTAGTATGCCAGATCAGAGTCCAGTTATAGTTTAACAATTATATGACCGTTAAAATTATAGTTACAGCTTAACAATGTAGAGATGCTAAACACCGTTCAAAGCATAACTTATACCCTGGTATAAATATCCTGATCCACCATCCAGATAAATAACCACATTTCTGAAACAGCCTATTTTTGATTATACATTTACTACAAAAATGAAAATAAACATCTCTAAATCACATACGCTATAATTTCCTACAAAATAAATGTATGTCAATAGTTTACACTATACTGACAACAAACTTGGATCCTGATAAGCCGTGCTCACTCCTACACTAATCCTTAGATAGACTCTGAGAGACCTGAGAATGATGCTTTTAGTTTCACCTTCTATTTCAAAATTTAAGACAACGTTTCAAACCCCTTTCAAGGGGCAAACACCAAACAAGCAGGCACTAATATGACAATCATCATTTTAGCCTTATAAATTCTCCTCTTTAACAAAAATGTTCCTGCCCATATGATTAATAGATATTATGATTCCCTAACAATTTTATCTTGCCTTTTTCTAATCTAATAAGTATTCCTCTAAAAGGGTTTTATTTTTATTCTGGGGATAATCAAACATCCTTTTTAAGCTCAGAAGTCGACTTAGGATCACATAAATCACTAGAATTTCAGCACTATGATAGCTTCCCAAGGAGGGACCTTGTCCACTTTATTCTCTCCAGCACCTGCAACAAGCAAATGGCAGGCAGTCCAAAAAAAAAGAATAAATAAATGAAAACCATGGTATAAAGCACTACGATTATTTCGAGCAATGAGCATCCAGTTTAAAATTTTCTTTCAAAAAATGTAGAAGACTAATTTTAACCCAATGTAAAAGGACAATGAACTGTTTCACATTTACAGATCTATCAGCCAAATTACATAATCTATGTTTCCAAAAATTATCCCTTTTGCTGCTTTAAAGTAGGAACATATATTTAAAGATCCAATATTTGTCCTTGACTGATAAAGTACAGTCCAATATTCTATAGTCATTGCCCAAGAAACAATAAAAATGACAATCTAATACAACAAATTTAAAATAAAACAACTGAAAATATGACATGAATAGATACCAACAGTTTAGCTGTCTTCTAGGATTGGTCTTGCCTATCTTCAATAGATGGATTAATAATTACTTTATACCTGTGCCAAATTACAGGTATATGCTTGATTTTGACTTGAAACATTATCTATAAAACTAAGGACTAAAGATTTCATTGTAACTTCAAAAAGAGGGTATCTAGAGCTTTATACGTTTCGGGAAAATGTTTCACTTAAGTGTGTCTATCATCTGGGCCATATAAGTATCTTGCCACAGAACTGAAATCACATGTGAAAGGAGTAGGTTAACAAAAATCTAACATAGCCTAAAACTTTAAAGCAATTACCAATCATGAAGCTTATTTTTGAAAATCTCTTCTAAAAAAACAAAAATCACTTCCTGTCTGCAGTGGACTCAAGTTATAAAGTCCAAAATATTTTAATATGAATTAGGACCAAAACAATGTGTTATGTGAAAGAAACCAAATCATCACACAAAGACAGATTAAAAAAACACATATTCCCTTTTCTCACACATCTGTAAATACTGAGTTTAAAACAAAACAAACAAAACCCCACTTTCTATACCTCGCCACACAGGGAAGAAATCTGCTCCAACAGCAACCTGGAGGTCTGCTTGGTACTGTTTTTTGTCAATCCCCTGTACTAAGGAGTTAAAGAAATGACGGAATGGTTAGCTATCAAATAATTTAACTTCCTAAAATAAGTTTGATCCTCCAACTCACAGGATGTTTAAATTCATTTATCAAAAATTTTAAACTGCAGGAACTCAGAATTACTCCTCTCCTTAAGGACAATTATTTTTCTGATTCTGAATATACACCAAGAAGTAGGGATACTGCAAACTATTAGAACCAGAAATTTTAAAAACTGGAGCTTCTGAATAAAAGAACACTGTATGTACTAGTGTTTCATTTCCAATCAACAACAAATTCTTTTTATACAAAATATTGTTATTAGGTATATTCTTAAAACATCTTAAGATATATTTTCTTTAAAAAGATTCTAAAAACGCTGAATATTTGCAGACAAATGTGATGGCATTCATATTTACTTAGGTATTTAAAACAATACAGTAGAACAGCACTTTTATCTATCCTGTCAATGTCAAGAGAAACATCTGAACCTTCTAATAGTATATAAATTATTTTGTTTTTCTTCATAGATTCCTAACATTTTTCCCTCTTCCCTACCCCACAAATGAGTGATAATTTCAGGAAGTCTTCTGCCTATCCTAAAGGCGTAAATATACTACCTGAAGGAAGATTCTTTTCTGCAAGTTGTAGAACTTCTCTTAAAACAATGGCAATGAAAGGTATACTGATATTATAAAAAAAAGAAACACAAAAGTAGGGCCAAATATTTAAATGTGGTAGTACCAGGAAAAAACTCTACTTGACACAGAAAATGTGACCTATGATGAACATGTAAATGAAAAGGATACAACTCAAATTCAATGTCCGACATATAGCAGGAGGGTAGATCTGATAATTTTATCATCTGCACAAATTCTAAAGCAGGGCCATAATAATGAAAAACCTAAAAAAGAAAATAAAATTATGTAAGTTTTTAAATACCAGAAATAAAATGAAAGTGAACAAATTAGTAATCAGGTTTTAAACCTTTAAAATTGGTCTTAAAAAGACAGTATTTATACATTATGCAAGCCAAACACTTCATTCTCTATAACAGAAAAGAATTTCTTCCATTCCAATTCTAGCTTTCAGAGTGGAGAGATAAACATGGAGATTTCCTAGAAAGCAAAGTTTCTAGAAAGAGTTTACAGGAAGAAGTCTAAAAAGAGGTAAGCAACAGAGGACAAGAGTTCTCAACTTATCCTGTTTATCTCTAGCTAGACAGACAGATACGCCAGGAGGCTAGGTTACTGAAGTGGGTCTGAAAAACTGAGAAAGAAAAAGAAAAGACACACCAGAATGGACTCTGACTGGTATGCTGAGATTAAAAAAAAAAAAAAATCCTTGGAGAAAATACCAAAGTAATTAAAGAAAGAACTAGTGAAACCAAGATGCTAATTAACAAAGCAAGCTCCACTCGAAGAAGTAAGATTAAGGATTTCTTTGGATAGTCTAAAACTAAACTAAGAGTGAGCTAGTGAAGAGGGTATCTCCAAGGCTGGGGTTAGCGTACTTAATAGGAAGCGCAAAGAAAAGCAAAAACATCTTCAAACAATACAAAATTTTAAACTTGCAGAAATCTGAGTAATTTTACCATATGTGATTATGTATATGTATGTGTGTGTATACACAAAAATACACAACACATATATAAAGATCTGTATACTCAAGGGTATGGTTTTTTCAGTAGTCATATGTAGATATGAGAGGTGGGTCGTAAAGAAAGCTGAGCGCCGAAGTATTGATGCTTTTGAACTGTGGTGATGGAGGAGACTCTTGAGAGTCCCTTGGACAGCAAAAAGATCAAACCAGTCAATCCTAAAGGAAATCAATTTGAAATATTCATCAGAAGGACTGATGCTGAAGCTTCAATACTTTGGCCACCTGATGCAAAGAGCTGACTCATTAGAAAAGGCCCCGATGCTGGGAAAGACTGAAGGCAGAAGGGGGCGACAGAGGGTGAGATGGTTGGAGGCAACACCAACTCAACTGACACGAGTTCGAGCAAGTTCTGGGACTGGTGACAGACAGGGAAGCCTGGTGTGCTGCAGTCTATGGGGTCACAGAGCTGGACATGACTGAGTGCCTGAACTGATGCATGCGTTTATGTGTGTGAACACAGAGACAGAGAGATCAAAGCCTGTTCTCTTTCCACTGTGTCATGCTCCCTTCAAACTGAATCCTAGAGAGCTCACATGGTAAAGTTCAAACCTGAAGTGGTTTCAGGCCTATACTGACCTAACATTAGGATCATTTCATTTTGAAAAGAATCTAAAACAGTGATAGTTTTGCCATCATTCAATGCTGATAACACAGTATAATTTAAGAACAATTATAATAAAAGTTGTGTGAGTGAGCACACTTAAGCACATATATTAGCTAAGTTAACTGAAGATTCAAATGTATCTTACAACAATATTTATGAATGGAAGATTGCAAAAACAAACACAGATTACCTTTGGCAAAATATCTTTATCCTTCGATGGTATTATCTTTTTGTCAAGAAAGCAAGTTTTTAAATTAGATGTACTAAAATTCTTAGGTGTGACTCCCTTTAAACAAAATTCAGGAAAACTAATTTCACTTCCAAACTGAAAAGAAAGAGAGCACAGTTACAGGCATCATGAATTAAGTTACGAAGATTAATGCATCTTATTGCAACATAAAAGTTGAGAGAAAAACCATATGTAAATTCATTTTTGATTCCTCGGCTCAAAATGCAATTCTTCCATTTATGTATACATCATTCGTATTTCAACTTACACATGAATTTTTCATGAAACGCTCTCCTTGGCCTTTCACTAGCCCACAAGAGTATATTAAGCCCATTCTCTGGAACCACAGGGGCGTCCTTGATGGTTCAAATGGTTAAGAATCTGCCTGCAGTGCAGGAGACTGGGGTTCGATCCCTGGGTTATTAGGAAGATCCCCTGGAGAAAGGAATGGCAACCCACTCCAGTATTCTCGCCTAGAGAATCCCATGGACAGAGGTGCCTGGCAGGCTACAGTCCATGGAGTCCCAGAGAACTGGATACAACTGAGCAACTAAGCATAATAGACTGAAATACATCAAATACCAGAAATACTTATTTCAACGTGGATACAACTTACATGCAATGAAATAAAGCACCTTGGACAAACATGAACTCAACTAATGTTAAAAGCTATGTTTTAAAATAATGTTACATTCTAGAATTGCAGTGCCCAAAACAATCGTAGAGACTATTTAAATTTAAATAAAGTGAAAAATTCAGTTCTGTGTTTGAAGTAATCACATAGAAAGTTCTAGTAGCAACATGAAGCCAAGGGGCTATTGTACAAGTATAAATTCAGAACGTTTCTATTAATGAAGAAGTTCTATTGAGATAAGTGTTTTTCCAGGACATCTTCAAATGGTACGTTTTCACTAGGATTCATTAATATTATCTGTGTTGTAAATAAAGTTGAAAGGCCTGCTTTGTAAACTGTGATAACAGAAATCCACTTACCTTCCTCTCCCATATCTGAATCTTTCCCCTCCATAGCTCCTTTGAATCAATAGCATTTCTGAGATCTTCAAAAGATACAGTATTAGCAGAAAGGTATTCTGCAATTTTCTGATAATTTCTATAAATAAAAAGTTCATGATAATTCAATACAGGCTTTTAAATTTGACTTAGATTTAATGGTTATAGTTAACTACAAGCTAAATAAGCAAAATGTAAAGGTTATATTTCTGCTTTTATCTACTAATATAGAACATTCATTAAATCAGTCTCTGGAGAAGTTTCCAGCATATGTTCATTTAATCTCAACATCACCATGAATTATGAATAATCATCCTTAATGCCATAGATGAATAGATTTTCCTATTGTTATTTACTGGCTTTAACATGTCAGATACACACATATGTACACACATATACAGACAGAAAGAATTAAATTCTTATCTTCAAAAGAACTGCTTTCCTAAACTGTTCCCACAGCAGTTCTGTATGAAATTCCTTAATAGCACTGACAGATTGTCCTGACTATATGCATTCCAGTTCCTCCCTGTATTTCAATGAAAAAGACCAAATCTCACTTTTGTAATTCCCCAGTATACACTGCTGTGCTTAGCATAGTGACAGTGGTCAATAGCTGCTGAATGAAGAAAATCATGAAGTGAGCAAATCCAACACCTATTTAAGGATCAAAACTGTAATACACAGTTGATCCTTACTCAGGTGTCTAAGACACAACAGTATATATTTATTTCTACATTGCACATAAAACAAAAAAAAACCATGACGTTATAAATCCAGTGTATCCATACACCCATGGCATTTATCGCGGTGCTCACTGGACAATACAAACCTATTTAAAAATACACAATGTGTTTGGAGAATAATGCTCAATAACGGTTCAAAAACAGTATCCATAATATTTACTAAAAACCTAAAACTTCTGAGAAATATAAAGAATGAAATAAGGAAAATCTAAGTTCTTCTCAATGAAAAAAATTTCTAATTGCAGTGGGACATATTGGGTTGGTCAAAAAGTTTTAGTTTTCCCATAAGATATTGCTTTCTTGGCCACCCCCATAAAACTCACATTTTTAAAAATCTTCAAATGCTGGGTCTATTAAAAGCAGGGTACCAAGTTAACTGTAAAAATAAAAAGCACAGATAGCTTACATTTCACAATGATCTCCTGCTATAGTAATTTTTGCTGAATACCATTCCTTCAAATGTTTTAATGCTCCTACAGTAGGCAAACAGTCTCTCAGTTTCGGAGGATCTTTGTCAGAAGGCAACAGTATTATATCTATCATTGCTCTACCTACAAAAAAAAAAAAGGCATTTTTATAATTTTTTTACATTTTTATTTTGGAGCACAGTTGATTAAGTCTAACTTTTTAAAGACGTGAGACCTGAAATGCCTCAAAACAGTATCCTGGACAACTGAATTTTATGTTTATTTAGAAGATGAAGAAGGATTTTAACTTTAATTTCTGAAGTTCTTCAAAACAACACACATCTTTAGGAGTTTGAAATTTTTAAATGTTCATCACTTGATTTAAAGCCATGTTATCTTGAAATAGCTAGCATATGCCAGAAAAACAATGAACTATATCATAATCACTTGCCAATTATGTGCCAGTGGTTAATAATATATTGCTTGTGAGATCATCAACGCTATTGTTGTTCTGAACAGAGGGGAAAAAAAACGTGCAATTCATTATGCTCTTCTATACTTAATTTTGTTACACAAAAGGGAATGAATTCGTGTAAAACTGTAATGCTCAAATAAATTATTTCTCTTTTTAAAGAACAATAAAACACTCAGAAGATTCAATTATACTGACAATATCACTGGTTCCTGAGAAAGAAGGTTAACTTCATGAAACTTTAAATTTTATAAAATGATAAATTTTACTGAAGGATAAGAAAAATCAAAATCAAACAGAAACCAAAGTATAACAATGAAACTATTTCAATTTGCCAAAATAGCAACTCTACATTTCATATTTTGAACTTCATAGAAAAAATTGATGCTTATTTGTCGATGTATTCAGCTATTTTCCATATAAGATCTTTTATGCTAAAATACAATCTTGAATATAAGGATTAGATTGTGAGCTAAAGCCCTTTATGATAATCACATATATTTTACTTATCACTGCATACTCAGCTCCCAGTACAATGCCTGATACATGACAGACACAACAAATACCTGCTTAATATCCGACTCCAATAACGAAAATATTCAGAAAACTCTTTAAAAGTATTTGTGGATGCCAAAGTATATCAAATTTTTGATGAATCAAGTAATTGATTCATCTTAAGAAAGATTTAAGATAAAATACAGTTTTAAGAATAAACAATACAGTATTTCATAAAATACGCTTCCCATTACAGGAAAAGAAAGTGAACTGCAGAAAAAAACTGAGTCACGGGCTTCTCCCACTGTATGACTTTCTATACAACAGCACAGACACAGCTGACTGTACACCATCGAAGACTCACCCAAATGACCTATGCTAAAGAATTTCTTTCTCCAGGAGTTGCCATGGGACAAGTGTTCTAAAGAACATTGTGGAAAACAATGGTAGACAGTAGAAAGATTCTTCTTCAGTAATAACTGAAGAAGGAGACAGATGAGTATTTAATTTTATAAGTTCTAATTTTTGTCTAAGTAAATGAAAGCAAGAAAGCTAATATCTCAACAATGTATTTTATTACAGTAGTGGAGCATGTTTTTTTTCACAACTTCAAATAAAAATCATTTTTCATTTTGAATTTAAAAATAAGAAGTGAGAACACAAGCATAAAGACTGAGTTTATCGCTCATTCACACACAATGTAAGACCAGATACAAATACTGAAAGTAGCCATAAGGTATTACCAGGAGCAGGAAGCTTGTCTGATAACTGATGCAAACCTTCTGCAGATTCTTCATAAAGGCTAAAACAAAAGAGGAAGTAGAAAAAAAAAGTTATATACAATCATAATTAGGTCATATTAATCAAATGGATCTCTGTGCCAGACACAATATTAAGTATGTTAGCATTATCTCATGATCTTCATGACAATTCCAAGAGGCAATACTCTTAATACTATTTTTATCCTCACTTTAAATAATTCAATTAAAGTTCACATCAGTAGTAGGTATGAAAGCTAGGATCCAAACCCTGAATCAAGTTCTAAGCTACACTCCCCAAACAAACAACAGTAACAGGGGGGGACCCACCTAAATTATATCTGGTACATTAAATATAAGTCATAGCTTGTAGCCCAAACATTCTTCTGAACCCTACAAAGTAAGATATTCCTAAGTGTCTCATAAAGAAGGCTACTGCTTTTCTCTGAATGACATAAAACAGATGACAAGAAAACATGACACTCTCCTTCAATTCTTTAAAATCTATTAAAAATCTATTACTTTTATCCATATAATGAATTTTTCTCAAAATAGCTTATTATATAGCATAAAGGTACTTGAATCTTTTATTATAAACTCACCATTGTTTAAAAAACTTAAGACATCTTATGGTAAAGTGCAGTTTTCAAGCTCCCTCTTGTGGAAATAGTTATTAAGTCACTTGCTAGAAACAACTATTTTAGCACTCACCATCGTCGACAGCGGTGAGAAAACATGGAATGGTAAGAGCCCTAAGGCTGGAAGGCAGCTTAGAAATCATCTAAAAGGATCTCAGCACTTTACAGATGAAACAGTAAACACCAGAGAAGTTCAGTGACTGGCCCAAGGTCAAGACCACTTCTACCAGCCTCCATTTCAATGCCCTTTCTAAACTTCTACGTCTCCCCTCATTAATCAGTATAAACAAATATGATTTGAAAACAGGAAAACTCGAAGTCTGCAAAAATTTATAGAAATATAATACATGAATATTAAAATACACAAAAGTAGTTTTTTGTAATGCAGTATTACACAAGACCAAAATGACTAGTGGGCTTCCCTTGTAGCTCAGTTGGGAAAGAATCTGCCTGCAAAGCAGGAGACCTGGGTTCAATTCCTGGGTTGGGAAGATCCCCTGGAGAAGGAAATGGCAACCCACTCCAGTATTCTTGCCTGGAGAATCCCATGGACAGAGGAGCCTGGCTGGCTACAGTCCATGGGATCGCAAGAGTCGGACACTACTTAGCAACTAAACCACCACCAGAGACAGTGTACTTCATGAAGAAAAAAATAATGACCACAACTCACATTACCTAAATCACCATACTTGTCAAACTATAATTCAAAACATCTAAACATGAATCCAGTCACCCATATAACCCTCAGCAGCTCTGGATTTTAAGGGTGCCTGAGACGCTGAAGACACACACAAACTGAAGAGATGTATTTCAGTTTCAAAAGCAAAATGAAAGTGACACTGCAGTGTGAATGCCAGCTACTAACCTTAAATAAAGTTTCTATTCAAGCTCCTGAAATATTACATCAAGCAAGTGACACATTAATTATCACTTTTTATGACTCCTACAAATAAGTAAGCTTAAGAAGCTAAACATTTTCAGATACAAATTTGTGCATTTTAAAGAATTTTATTCAAATTAAAGGCCCAAACTGCCCATCTTCCAAAATAAGAGTTGAAATTTTTAATTATGTAAAATTCCCTCACTGTAACTGCTAACATATCAAATCCTTACCCTCATGGCTAAAATACAATCTAACGTCAAATACTATAAAGACATTATAGGACGCATGTAAGCATACTCAGCCAAGGATAATGATTCCCTGCTATTGCTATCTTCTTCCTCAAAACACTCAACAGCACTCAAACATTCTTCCGTATTTGTTTGAAGAACATCTTCGATGTCATCTTTCTCTGCACCAAAATGTATCTCTTCCCAGTGTGAACTACAAAACTAACGTATCAAAAGACTGCATTAAGTAATGGATTCGTGGAATTATTTGTATTAACAAAGACATTCACCAGTTACCATTTTCTTATTTATATTACCTGATAAAATCCACATATTGCCTGAACTGCAAAGAACCACTTCCTGGAACCAGGTATACCACCCACTGAACAGGCTTGAAAGCAAAATCATACTGATTAGAAGAGAAGAATGCCACAAATAAGCAGATGTTACAGCATGTATACTTAGAGAATTATGCAACTTTGATATATATATAAAATACAGAAATTCAAACAGGAAAACCTGCCTAAAGAGCAAAATTGTTCATTCTCTATGAAGACTCTGCTTTAGTTCATCGCAGTTCAAAATCTACATCATTATTATTAATCTTCATTTCAAACCTTAAAATCTAAAGATGCTGAAAAATACACCCACTCAATTACTGTTGAATAATACCAAAAAATGCAAAGCATTTTAGGGAAAATGGTTCCCTCCTCAAAGATCATGAAGGTTTGGTTCAGCCTTACTTAAGAGAGAGGAAATAAAGAGTAACTATAGCTTTAAAATGGAGATGATCTTCTTAGAGACTGGAATATTATATGAAGATATGAAATTAAGGGTCACCCCAGGTATGAGTCAGAAGATCAATGAAAATTTAGAGCAACGTACAGAAATCGGATTCAAAGGAGGGGGAAGGAGATATATGGTAACTGTGGCTTACCTCATAGAAGTTAGCAAAGAAAGATGCTAAGTGCATTTTATTACCAATTTTTTACCAAATTGGTATCTCGTTACCAATTTCTGCCAAAATTCCACAAGACTTTACCCCCTAATTCCTTAATAGAAGCCATTAGGTAATAAACAGACCACCCTTCCTGCATTTCCATTAGGCCTTTCCTCATTCTTCCCTGTTGACATGTAAGAGGCACCACCCTTCCTACCAAGGCTACTCCCTGGACTTCCACCGGGACACCAGGCCGCTGACTTCCCGCATCTTTGATCTCTCCTTCTCTACCATTTCCTTCCCGTTAACATCTAAATATGCACAAGTATTTCTCAAATTATTTTTTAAATCACCTTTAAATTCATCTCCCCTTTTCAGTTACCCACTCTCTCTCTCTACTTTCCAGGAAGATAAGCGTCCTGAAAGCACTGTCTACACTTGACCGTCTCTGTTCCTATGTACCTTTTCTATTCCCTCCCAAATCCAATGTCATCTGTTCTTTTGTCTCCAACATGCCACTGAAGCTACACCCACCAAAGTCACCAACGACTAACATGTTTCTAAATCTAAGTTTTTAGTCCTATTGGTACTTGACTTCTCAACATTAAGACTAAGATGCCAAAGGACCACACAAGGGCAGAAAAGAGGTGGCATCCCAGTTCCAGGAAGAATGCCGCCTTTTCCCACAAAACCATTACAAATGCCTTCCCCTCATTACTCGTACCTTTAAATCTTGCCTTAATTCCCCCACCCCTGCTCAACGTTAAATTGATTTGTAAACTAAGTTCCTAGTTCTCCATTCTCTGATCACTGAATAGATTTGTGTTTCTAAAAAAAAAAAAAAAGACTAAGAAAGGAATAAAAAATGACACATTTGACTACTTTCTCCTGAAAACACTTGCTTTCTGTGCAAAACTTATCTTTCTTTAAAAACTGGTGCTCAGATCCTTTCAAAAATGAATTCCTTGGAATTCATTTCAAGATTTTCTGCTCTTCTCACTCTCCAAAACAATCCCATCTTTCTTCATGGCTCAAATTGACATCTATATATTGATGATGCCATAATCTTTCTCCAGCTCCATTCTCCTTTGGAGTTCCAGACACATGTATCCAACTTTTTTTTTAAGTCTTTATTGAACTTAAAATTACAACATTGCATCTGTTTTATGTCTTGGTTTTTTTATGTTAGCTTCCTGACCAGGGACTGAACCCACACCCCTTGCATTGGAAGGCAAAGTCTAAACCACTGGACTACCAGGGAAGTCCCATGTATCCACCTTTTACAAAATATTTTTACTTTGCAATCGTTCAGGCAACTAATCACATGTCTTTCACTGACCATGTCATTTTCCATCAAAATCCTGTTGTAATAATAGTAGTACTGACTTAAACTATACCAACTTGCAAAATTAATGAGGACTACCAGGTGTTCAAGCTGGTTTTAGAAAAGGCAGAGGAACCAGAGATCAAATTGCCGACAACCGCTGGATCATGGAAAAAGCAAGAGTTCCAGAAAAACATCTATTTCTTGCTGGGAGCCAGCGTGAGGAACTCCGCCCGTGGCAAAGGTCATGAGGAAGGAGGCTCGGCATACGCCAAGGCGGGATCGAGCCTCAGGAGTCCCCCTGGAAATTCTCGAGCATCTACCCCCAAAACCAGAGTCTGCCTACTTTACTGCTTTGTGCTCTCACCTACACCTCTGACTTTAGGGGCGGCTGTCCCCTACAACCTCTCTCTGAAAAAGAGTTAACTTACAGCTCCAGTTAATAATAATTCCTGGGCATGACAGGAGTGTTCCAACTTACAAACTCCTCTGAAGGCTCTCTAGCCTGCCTGACAGGCTTGTCTGGCCACATGTGATTGTTCACAGCCTCCCAACTGTGAGAGGCACGAGATGCTTTAAACCTTCTAAAAACAGGTTCTTTAGAGAAGTTAGAAAACTATTAGTATAAGTATAGTGGGCTGATTAGAAATTGTATTGGTGAAGGGTTTTTCATTTGTTGAGCCAATGTTTGCTGCTAAGTCTCCACATCCCCTGCCCTTATACACATTAATGAATATATAGAAGAAATAAGTATTAACCTTCGATATTAATCACGTTAGACCTTAGGCTAAGCAAATTCTTTCCTTAATTAAAACCCACTACACCCTCACCCTATAGGAATGTAACTTAATCTGGTGCCTTCGGAAGGTGGCGTCTGTTTTAAGAATAATCACCTCTGGAAAAATAAGTGTTCTGGTTGACTGACCGCTGTCACAAGGAGCGGGCCATAAATTGTCAGCAGGCCCCCTGGCTAGAAGATGATGTAACACCCCTAAGACCTCTGTATACATTTGTATGAAGCACCCGACTTTAATAAAAGTCAGGACTGCTGACCCCACGTGACTTTTGTATAACATCTCAGTGTATAAAAACAGACCCTGGAAAAATAAAAAATGGGATCAGTTCCTCGAAAGACTGGTCTCTCCAGGTCATTCTTTCTCTCACCTTCTGGCTGAATGCCCATCTGGAACGTGGAGGCTCGTCAAGCCTACTAATTATGCCTGGGCTTCTAAGATCTGACCGGAGAGGCCTTAGTGTCTCCTCTCTTTCAGGAGAACGGGAGGACGCCTGCAGCCTATGTAGGTGACAAAAATTCCTTGCCCTGGAATTTTATTAGCTTTCCAAGTAAACCAAGTTATTCAGCATCTTTTCTCCGCTGAATTTTCCTGCTGAGCTATCCTTATTCTATTACTCTTTATATCTCTAATTAATATTTAATTAAAGCTATTGTATCCAGTTTGCCGAAGCCGTCTCCCCTTCGAATTTCCCTGGATCCACCAGGGCTGGACCCCGGCAATTTCTGCTTTATTGACTATGCCAAAGCCTTTGACTGTGTGGATCACAATAAACTGTGGAAAATTCTTCAAGATATGGGAATACCAGACCACCTGATCTGCCTCGTGAGAAATTTGTACGCAGGTCAGGAAGCAACAGTTAGAACTGGACATGGAACAACAGACTGGTTCCAAATAGGAAAAGCAGTACGTCAAGGCTGTATATTGTCACCATGCTTATTTAACTTCTATGCAGAGTACATCATGAGAAACGCTGGACTGGAAGAAACACAAGCTGGAATCAAGTTTGCTGGGAGAAATATCAATAACCTCAGATATGCAGATGACACCACCCTTATGGCAGAAAGTGAAGAGGAACTAAAAAGCCTCTTGATGAAAGTGAAAGTGGAGAGTGAAAAATGTTGGCTTAAAGCTCACATTCAGAAAACGAAGATCATGGCATCCGGTCCCATCACTTCATGGGAAACAGATGGGGAAACAGTGGAAACAGTGGCTGACTTTATTTTTTGGGGCTCCAAAATCACTGCAGATGGTGACTGCAGCCATGAAATTAAAAGACGCTTACTCCTTGGAAGGAAAGTTATGACCAACCTAGATAGCATATTCAAAAGCAGAGACATTACTTTGCCAACAAAGGTCCATCTAGTCAAGGCTATGGTTTTTCCTGTGGTCATGTATGGATGTGAGAGTTGGACTGTGAAGAAGGCTGAGTGCCGAAGAATTGATGCTTTTGAACTGTGGTGTAGGAGAAGACTCTTGAGAGTCCCTTGGACTGCAAGGAGATCCAACCAGTCCATCCTAAAGGAAATCGGTCCTGGGTGTTTTTTGGAAGGAATGATGCTAAAGCTGAAACTCCAGTACTTTGGCCACCTCATGCGAAGAGTTGACTCATTGGAAAAAACTCTGATGCTGGGAGGGATTGGGGGCAAGAGAAGAGGATGACAGAGGATGAGATGGCTGGATCTCGACTCAATGGACGTGAGTCTGAGTGAACTCCGGGAGTTGGTGATGGACAGGGAGGCCTGGCGTGCTGTGATTCATGGGGTCGCAAAGAGTCGGACACAACTGAGCGACTGAACTGAACTGAACCGGGATTTGACAAACAGGATAGGGAAGCACATAGATATTAGAAATAATTCCCCAAAGATGACAGTTGAAACTCAAGAGACAGGTTCTCTGATGAATGAAGACAGAAAGGAACAGAGCGTTCCGTCATGAGAACAGGTGCACTCTCCTTGAGGCCTCCAGAAACTCCCTTCAGCTTTCAGACATGTTCTGGCATCTCTACTCTCAGACTGAGGCCAAGCAAGGGAAGGGAAAAAAAAAGAGGGTAACGACCAAAGAAGTAATAAATGGATTATATAATGCCAATAGAAACCAAAGGATAAAAAATATTTCCAAAGTAAAGGATGATCAAAAAAGTCAAAAGATTTTTAAGAAGTTCAAGCAGATAAGAATGGAGAAAAGATGACAATTATGAAGTGCTTTTAAGAGAATTAGTAAGAGGTAAGAATGAAAAAAAAAAAAACAGTTAAGGAAATGACTATAAGAACATTAATAATGTATTTGTACTCAGAACACAATCATACATCCTCCTTATAAAGCCACGTTACTCTATTTTACACGAAGCTAAAGATGGCAAGCAAATCTCATAAAGGGAACAAAGCTCAAGATGAGAATATAAAATAATTTTCATAACAACTTTTATGATATCCAAGCATCAGTAAATGAAGGAAAGCAATTTTCCCCTTTTGCTTTTCCTGTATTTCTTTTGCTAGCTCCCTATCCCAAGGACTTGCACCCAGTCAACAAGTGCTTCTTGTTGAGCTTAAAGACAGAGAATATAATATAGTAATGGACAAATAATGTATATTCATATATTTTTTTAAATCTTGTAACAATAAGTAAAGGACTGTGCCATAAGAGACTGGAGTTTTAAATTAGTCTAATATTTATATTATTTCTGTGTTATATGAAATTTTTATATAACACAGAAATCCTGTTACATAAAAATTGTTATAGAAATATTTATATATTCTGTGTTAATTGGTAATGCATTATAGCTTTGCACTAATATTTTCCTGTAAATACGTTTAGCTAAAATATTAAATGACGTTATTAATATCCCCCCAAAAGCAAACAAAGAAAAAAAACCAAATGTTTTTGGGACTCTTATGTGACCAAATTAATTCAATTTATTTTCAATACAAATGCTATGCCAGTGAAAAGAAGGGTGTATGTTGTACTCACCAGGGAAAGTACTATCTTCTGGACTAAGTGAAGCAGTAATGCTTCTTTTCAGGAGATGATAAACATTTGCTGCTCTTAAGTCTGAGAAAGAAAACTCAAACTCAGCTGGGCTCAAGAATTACACAACGTAGACCAATTCCAATTTCACCATCAGCCTCTCCAGAACATACGATACATAAAAGATCTACTCTGTTCAAAGTTTAACATAATAAATCTTAAGCAAGCAGAGAGAATAGCTAAGTTCCCGGTTTGCACATGCTTGCCAGTTAATGCAAATCCAAAACCTCCCTCCCCCAAACCATTTTTAAATCAATGGGATGGGAAATCCTGTTACAGTACTCCGTACACAGCCACATATACTTCCTCCTCAAAAGACCTCTCCATCAAAACAAACTAAATAAAATGCAACAGATTCCAGATAGGGGCATCAACAAGAGTGCAAAAACGGTCAGATTCGTCTTACATCTGTCGCTTGTTTTTTTAACTTATTCCACGTGCGGAATGCCTCCTCCTGTTAGGATGAATACTCCAGGAGAGTAAGAGCCCTTTCCATCTTGTTGCTTTCCGTCTGACTCGCACTTGGAACACAGGAGGCAGAACTACCTATTGAATGCATATACGTCTCAAGAGCAGAAATTCCATTTCCAAGGCCCCGAGAACTTTTTAACTGTGTCTGCAAGTTCTGAGCGCGGGCGTGTGGCACCCAGAACCTTGGCCCTGTTCTGCGTGCGGGCAGCATCTTCCTCAGCCCTTACAGGCGAGCCGGAGGAGTCACGGCTCCCCGCGGCCCCTCCGCCCAGCCCTCCCCAGAAAAACCTAGTCCCAAAAGTCCTCTCCGCCCCTTGAGCCGCTCCCGCGCTTTCTCGGCTCGGCGCTTACCCGGCGGCCTCCCGGGGCCCTCGACGCGCGAGGCCTCGGGCCCACGCCCCGAGCCCGCCGCCGCCGCGGCCTTTCCCTCGCCCCAGACGGCGAGGAGCAAGTACCGATCCATCCCTCAGCGCTCGCGGCCGCCTCAGGCGACGGCGTCTGTCCAAACCGCCCGCGCTGCTGCAGCACTTCCGGCGCCCTCTCTTCAGCTCGGCGGGAAACGGCCCGTCCCCCGTCGGTTTACGCACCCTTTCCAGCAGAAGAGTGACTTTCGGGGGCTATTCTCTCAATAACCGCATCGTGTGCTCTCTTCCTGACGGAATGGTTGTGTTGGGAAGACTGGAAAAGACGTGGGAAACGCGGAGAAGCAGACGAAGCCTTGCTGGCCTAGGAACCATCACCCGCAGCTCCGCGCGTTTCCCTCCGGGCCGTGATGCGAAGCGGCCCCGGGTCCTGGCGGAAGAGCGGAGCCGCCCCTCGGGAACATGGCGAGTTTGTCTAGGGCGCCGCAGGTGAGGCTGCACTCCCGGCGTGGCGGGCTTCCTCACTGGCGGGAGGCAGTCAGACTTGGCGATGCCGAGGCGGATGGGGAGCCAGACCCCTAGGCCCGGAGATGCCGCGATAAAGCACAGACGAGGGTCGCAGCTGACCACCACTTCGTGTAGTGCTGTCGGTGCCCCTACTTCGGCGTTTTCAGGCAGCCCTTTTCTGGTCTCCCCTCACCCCGGATTGGTGTTAGGGCGACAGTCAGGGAGCTAATAAGATGGATCTCATAGGGCACTGTAGACTACTGGAAGAGTGAGCAAAATAAGGGCCGCCTTGGGGGGTGGGGGGAGTTGAGGTTTGGGCTTCCCTGGTGGCTCAGCTGCTGAAGAACCAGGCTGCCAATGCGAGGAGACACAGGAGACGTAGGTTCGATCCCTGGGTTGGGAAGATCCCCTGGAGGAGGAAATGGCAACCCACTCCAGTGTTCTTGCCTGGAGAATCCCAGGGACAGAGGAGCCTGGTGGGCTACAGTTCATAGGGTCGCAAAGAAGACAGACACAACTGAGCGATTGAGCTCAGGTATGCAGTTCAATGGGCTTCTTTGGTGGCTGAGATGGTAAAGAATCTGCCTGCAATGCGGGAGACCTGGGTTTGATCCCTAGGTTGGGAAGATCCCCTGGTAAGTATTCCGGCCTGGAGAATCCCATGGACCGTATAGTCCATGGGGTCGCAGAGAGTCAGACACCACTGAGCGACTTTCACTTTGGAGGGTTTTGAACCAAGTAGTAACCTGATCTGGCTTAAGTGTTACAAGGAGTACCCGACTGCTGAGTTAAGACCGAATTGTTTAGAAATGGGAATTGGTGGACGACAGAAGCAAATAATCAATTTGGAGGCTGCCGCAATAATCCAGGCTACACATGGGGGGGGCGCGAACCAGGCCCGGTTGCTGTGTAGTGGTGAAAAGTGGTCACGTTCCGTGTGAAGGTGGGACCGGTAAGATTTCCGGAAGAGCTGTGTGGCGGACAGCAACAGAAAAAACCAAGGACTAATCCAAGGTTTTTTTGTTTCAACAACCGGAGGGAGCTTCCATCAACTGAGATAGGAAGGCGGGGACTGAAGCAGGTTTCAGAGGAAGAGCAGGGTTCGGTTTTGGATATGTTGCTGTAAGATGCCTCTTAGCCTAGTCCTGCCCCAGGTGAGATTCAGTCCTTGAACTCTTTGTTACCTGCCCCTGATGAAGGAGATACAGGAATTAAAGTTAACCATTAAAAAGAACTGTAGCAGTTTGACATTGTGGCAGCATTTTAATTGCCTTATCAAAGTTTTGTTGGGTTTTTTTTTTCTATCAGAGTATTGGTCTGTAATGGATTGGGGAAAAACTGGTCTTCTGCTACATATAATTTTAAAAACACTGTAGTGTATATGCCAGGTGGGCAGTTGAATACAAGTGTATAGTTCAGGGGGCTTCCCAGGTGGCTCAGTGGTAAAGGAATCAGCCTGCCGGTGCAGGAGATGCAGGGATCGTGGGTTTGATCCCTGGGTGGGGAAGATCCCCTGGAAATGGCAATCCACTCCAGTATACTTGCCTGGAGAATCCCATGGCCAGAGGAGCCTGGCAGGATGCAGTCCCTAGGGTCTCAAAGAGTTCAGGAGTTAGGAAAAGAGGTCCAAGCTGGAGATGTAAATTAGGTAATCATAAGCATACTGTGAAGAAGGCTGAGTGCCGAAGAATTGATGCTTTTGAACTGTGGTGTTGGAGAAGACTCTTGAGAGTCCCTTGGACTGCAAGGAGATCCAACCAGTCCATTCTGGGGGAAATCAGCCCTGGGATTTCTTTGGAAGGAATGATGCTAAAGCTGAAACTCCAGTACTTTGGCCACTTCATGCGAAGAGTTGACTCATTGGAAAAGACTCTGATGCTGGGAGGGATTGGGGGCAAGAGGAGAAGGGGACGACAGAAGATGAAATGGCTGGATGGCATCACTGACTCGAAGGACATTAGTCTGAGTGAACTCCGGAAGTTGGTGAGGGACAGGGAGGCCTGGCATGCTGCGATTCATGGGGTTGCAAAGAGTCGGATACGACTGAGCGACTGATCTGATCTGAAGCATACAAATGGCCTGGATGAAGTCTTTGAGGAAGTAAGTTAAGAGGAGAGGAGGACCAAGAACAGTTGTGGAACATACCAGCCTTTCAGAGGCAAGAGAAAGAATCAGCATGATGGGTGAATGGGGATAGACAGTGGTGTTCCAGAAATTAAGTGAAGAAACAACACCCAGGAGAGGGGAATGATCAACCATATCAAAGACTTAGAACTGACCGAGGGGTTTCGTAATGTGACGGCCGTGGTGCCTTTGGCAGTAGTGTGCTGCTGGCGGGTATGGGAAGACAGAAGCCCGGGGGCAGCAGGTTGAAGAAAGCGTTGTTTCGGTGGTTGTTTAGTCCCTAAGTTGTGCCACCTCCTTTGCCACCCCACAGACTGCATCCTGCCAGGCTCCTCTGGCCCTGCAATTCTCCAGGCAAGAATACTGGAGTGAATTGCCGTTTCCTTCGCCAGGGAATCTTCCCGACCCAGGGATCGAACCCCTATCTCCTGCATTGGCAGGCGGATTCTTTACTGCTGAGCCACGAGGGAAGCCCTGAAGAAAGAATGAGGAGAGATAAATTTGAAGTAAAGACAACTCTTAGCAAGAGTTTACAGCAAAGAAAAGGAAAGAAATGAGGCAGTCATTGGTAAGGAATGGAGGTCAGGAGTAGCTTTTTTTGTTGTTTTAACTTTATTATGGATAATCTCAATCAGATATTAGATTATCACCCAGTTTCGGAAGGCTCATAGTCAGTATCATTTAATCTGTACCTCATTTACTTCTTATTTCATCAGTAAATGTTTCAATACATTCTTTATAAGATAAAGATTTTTTTTTTAATGCCATTACTATTTATCAAAGCAAATGAAAATTTCATAGCAATTCCTTAATATCAATTATTCAGTATATGTTCACATTTCCAATTTTCTCATGTATATATAAATATTAATACAGAATATTTTTATGGTTTTTTTCTTTGGAATGGGATCCAAAGTACAGTAAGTTTCTGATGTGTTTTTTTTTTAAGTCTCTTAATAATGGGTTCCTATCCTATCTTTTTTCTTTGCAGTTTATTGAAGAAACAAGATTGTCCTGCAGACAATTGAATTTTTTTTTTTTTAGTTCATATGCTGAGAGAGATGGAAAGTATGTGGGCTAGAAGCTCTCCTTATTTGCAAAGAAAAGGATCATCTGTGTAAAAAAGGGAATTTACAAAAAGTTACTAGAACTGATAAATGACTTTAGCAAGGTTGCTGAATATAAGACCAAAATATAAAAATGAAGTGTATTTCTGTATACTAGCAACAATCAGAAATTTAAATTAAAAATGCAGTACCCTTTACAGGGGCATCAAAACATATGAAATCGAGGTAAACCTGACAACAGATAAACAAGGGGAATGGGATGGAGACTAGACAAATGAGAACAGTAAAACAGATGGGTAAGCAGTTTTACTGATTTTAGGTTTGTGATGGTTAAATTTAAGAGAAAACCAGCCGGCCTGGTTGTATCAATACTTTCTCCAACATTGTTTGGCAGCTTGTGTATATCCATAGAGAAAGGATCTGATCAGGATCTTCTGGCCTGTAACTGTCTTAGCTTACCTGCGGCAGCCTTAGATGTCAGTCTAAGGCGGTTTTTTGAAATTGAAGTTTATTCAGTATCATCCATCTGTACTTCTCCAGCTTCATTTCTGCTAGTTCCCTGGTGGCTCAAATGATAAAGAATGGGCCTGCAATTCAGGAGACCTGGCTTCAACCCCTGGGTTGGAAACAGGCTCTGGAGAAGGGAATGGCTACTCACTCCAGCATTCCTGCCTGGAGAATCCCATGGACAGAGGAGCCTGGTGGGCTGCAGCGCATGGGTTTCAAAGAGCAGACACGACTGAGCGACTAACACTTTTTCACACTTTCTTTCACTAGAGTTAAACTCCTAAATAGTCATCAGTTTCTAACTGGCCACTCTTCTTTAAGTATAACTCATCTTCTGATCTCAAGGTATTTTTGAAGACCTTCAGAAACAACTGCTTTCTCATTAACCCTCCAGTCTATTGTACATGGTATGAAAAATACAAAATGTAAAAGGAAATAATATCTTTGGAATGTTTTTAATAAAGCATGATCCATATTGCTAATAGAAAAGCAGGCAGGAAGAATGACTGCATTAATCTCTGCAGAAGAATGAGGAAAGGTTCCCTTTTTCCAGAAATAGAAATGAAAAAAGTTACCTAACGATGGGATCTTTTTCGTTATAATTATTGACATTAATTGTAGATTATGTGCAATGGTATATAATAACAAACTCCGGTGTTCGCATTTAATGAGAATTTCCCTCGTTTCCTCTTCTGTCTCTTAAGCAATGGGCCACTTTTGCCCGAGTTTGGTATCTCCTAGATGGGAAGATGCAGCCCCCTGGCAAGCTTGCTACCCTGGCATCAGTTAGACTTCAAGGATTGCATAAGCCTGTGTACCATCAACTGAGTGAGTATCATTTTAGACCTGTCGGTAAACGCAGTTTTCATGTGAGGATAGAATTTTGAAGATGTTTGACTGTACTGCTGCAAGGATCTTTTTTTTTTTTTTTTCCTTGAAGATCCCTTATTCCATCTTCGCTGAAATCCTGTTAGGGCACTAAAATGAATTTTGCTTCTTCATAGGAAAACCACATAGACCATTTCACCTGAAACAGTCCCATTTTATGCCATTGTCCCAGCAAAATTATCAGTAGCTCTTCCTTTCACTCTCAGAAATGTCCTGACTTGGACTTTAAATGCTCACTCTTCAGCACGTCTCTTCACGTGGCGACGTGCGTTTCAATAGAGAGCTTTGGAAAATACGCAGATAAGCTTGCCCTCTCTTCTAAAGACTCTTTCCTTCAGAGAGATATATAGAGCTAGTTAGCTATGGAAAGTTATTTTTCACTATTTTGAGTTAACAAATTTGCTTTCCATATCCTTTTTCCAAAACAAAAAACAGTTGCTTTCGTACTGAAAGCCTTCCGCTTAGCCCAGGTAGTTTTGATTGACTTCACTTTCCTAGGCACTCCCTGTCCACCCTGCAAGGCCCGAGTGTCAATTCTTACTCTTCATCTTGCTTGGCCTGTCAACAACGCTTTTTACACTGAGTTTTAACTTTGTTTTGAAATATGAAATATACAAAGATGTGTATAGATGGATAGGGATGTATTCATCTATCTGTATATAAATATAGATAATATTTTTAAGAAAAGTAATAATAGTAATGATGAAATAAATATCCATTCACTGAGCATTTGGGTGGTTTACCTCCTTTTTTGTTTCTTATGCACAACATTGCTATCAGTGTTCTTGTACCATTTTTCCAGGACACAGGTGGAAGGTCTATCTGTAGGATAGGAATTACTGGGCTCAGAGATACACAGGAACCTAGTCAGTCTTCATATGCAGATGTTTTCATTATTCCTCATCTGAGTAACATTCTGCTTTGGTAGCTGGGAAGTGCTCTGTGGTTTTAATTTGCATTTTCCTAATTGCACATGGAGTTCAGTATCTTTTCATTTATATATTGGCCTTTTTGTCATTTCCCATTCTGTGAAATGTCTACATTTCTTCTTCCCTTTTTTCCACTGGTTTGTTAAGTCTTTTACTTTTTCTCTAACTTGTCTTATAAAAATTTTCACAATTTCAGAAAAGGTCAAAATAGTACAGTGAATTTCTCTATATCCACCTAGATTACACAGTATTTTACCGTGTTATTTTTACTCATTTGAAAATAAATGATAATCAGTGTGAAAGTGAAATTGCTCAGTCGTGTCCGACTCTTTGCGACCCCGTGGACTGTATGTAGCCCACCAGGCTCCTCCATCCATGGGATTCTCCACTCAAGAATACTGGAGTGGGTTGCCATTTCTTTCTCCAGGGGAATCTTCCCAACCCAGGGATCAAACCCTGGTCTCCCGCATTGCGGGCAGACGCTTTAACCTCTGAGCCACCGGGAAAGCTGGCGATAATCAGTATATTACCCCCTAAATACTTCAGCATATGTCTCCTAAGAATATTCTCCAGTGTAACCTAAATGTCATTATCACACCTAAATACTAACCTTTATAGCTCTTCCTGTATATGTGGCCATCATTTGTAATATTGTTTTTCTGAGAAACTGTATGTCAGTTTTCAAGTAAACATGTCTATGATGTTTATAAGCACATAAAACATACATAATAAATGCTGATTAAACCAATAAATGTTAGAAAAACACCTAAAACAACATATTTGTAAATTGAAAACTGCTTGCAGTTTAAGTTTTTGGGTGTTTTTTGCAGTTTAAGTTCTGATTTTGGTGACATCTTAGGGACATGAAAAGTCCAATATTCTGCTGATAAAAGTCGAATATTAAGTACAGTGAAACAAAAATACAATTTAGTCTTTAAAAAGTAAATTTCTGATTTCCTAGAAAAGCTATCCTCCATTCCTAGGAAAGAATGGCCTGACAGAAAGGCTTGTCTGTATTCTGGCAAAGTGTTTACTCTGCAGTGCATAAGGAGCGCTTTTGCAGTGATGACTTACTTGTAAGGAAGCAGAACTTTAATTCAGTGGATGGATAAGTGCTATACTTGAAAAAGAATTATGTGGCTACTGCTGATTCCATCTTTTCCCCAATTTTGTGAAAGGAGCACGTTCTTTTAATTCCGTGGCATTTCCATCTTGACCCAAACCACAGTTCCATAAGAAAAACACAGCCGTGGAAAGGGAAGGCTGGTTTGCCACAGCATCTCAACAAGCCGTGCAGGCCTCTGTGTGTGTGCGGATATGTGAGTACACAATCTTTGAACCACTTTACACACACTGCCTTCTGATTGGAGCTGCCCTCCTGAGCTGGAGACGCAGGCACTTTCTGAACATATTTATTTCTCTCTGATGAATGAAAAGTCAGGGCCCTTGGTGATATCTGCATTGTGACTTACTCTTCGTCAGAATGCTGTTCTTTTCATTGTCCACAAGTTAATCAGTTGAGGAAGACTATATGAGCATTTAAAAGAAGCAGAGGGAAACCTTTCTTTAGTATTATCTGAAGTTATCAGATCATCCTAAAGTATTTCTGGTGCACATGGAATGAAATCAAATAAAATTTTCACACAATTCTTAAAGGTTATATTGTGAATATTAGCAATTCAAACACAATTCAAACAATTCAACTAATCTAATCTCTAGTATTCTGTTTTGCATTATTTATTTAAATCTTTTAAGAATTTGGTAGGGGGAAAAAGTTTAAAATGCTCTTCTTAAAGTCACCCAGCTAAAGTATTTTTCTTTCTTACTATTCAGTTGAGTCAGTCTATTTCAAGTGTTAACAATGTCATTTAAATTTCACAGTGTTAATCGCACATTTGTTCTTCAGCTCACTCCTAGAACATCATCATACAAAACACTGAAGGTTTTTGCTCCCAGTTACATATAGACTACTTACCTCTTTTCAGTTCAGTTCAGTTCAGTCGCTCAGTCGTGTCCGACTCTTTGCGACCCTATGATTTGCAGCACGCCAGGCCTCCCTGTCCATCACCAACTCCCGGAGTTCACCCAAACTCATGTCCGTCGAGTCAATGATACCATCCAGCCATCTCATCCTCTGTCATCCCCTTCTCCTCCTGCCCCCAGTCTCTCCCAGCATCTGAGTCTTTTCCAATGAGTCAACTCTTCACATGAGGTGGCCAAAGTATTGGAGTTTCAGCTTTAGCATCATTCCATCCAAAGAATACCCAGGACTGATCTCCTTTAGAATGGACTGGTTGGATCTTCTTGCAGTCCAAGGGACTCTCAAGAGTCTTCTCCTACACCACAGTTCAAAACCATCAATTCTTCAGTGCTCAGCCTTCTTCACAGTCCAACTCTCACATCCATACATGACCACAGGAAAAACCATAGCCTTGACTAGACGGACCTTTATTGGCAAAGTAATGTCTCTGCTTTTCAATATGCTACCTAGGTTGGTCATAACTTTCCTTCCAAGGAGTAAGCGTCTTTTAATTTCATGGCTGCAGTCACCATCTGTAGTGATTTTGGAGCCCAGAAAAATAAAGTCAGCCACTGTTTCCACTGTTTCCCCATCTATTTCCCATGAAGTGATGGGACCAGATGCCATGATCTTAGTTTTCTGAATGTTGAGCTTTAAGCCAACTTTTTCACTCTCCACTTTCACTTTCATTAAGAGGCTTTTTAGTTCCTCCTCACTTTCTGCCATAAGGGTGGTATCATCTGCATATCTGAGGTTATTGATATTTCTCCCGGCAATCTTGATTCCAGCTTGTGCTTCTTCCAGCCCAGTGTTTCTCATAATGTACTCTGCGTATAAGTTAAATAAGCAGGGTGACAATATACAGCCTTGATGTACTCCTGTCCCTATTTGGAATCAGTCTGTTGTTCCATGTCCAGTTCTAACTGTTGCTTCCTGACCTGCATATAGGTTTCTCAAGAGGCAGGTCAGGTGATCTGGTATTCCCATCTCTTACCTCTTTTAGAAGTGAATATTTACGTACCAGCAATAAATTGGAACAACACCCTTTGTTCCTATCACAATGTCTTTATACTCAGTGGATTTTGTGGTAACTTCCATGATCATCTGTCACATTAGCCATGCAGAAGTTCAGGGATACTAAAAGAAGAAAAAAAAAGTTGAAGTAGGCATTTGGATATTTGTTCATCAAGGCTGGAAACAAGCATAAAAGCCAAAGCCAAACTTCTGTTATTTATCACTAAATTGGAACAGCTTTTTTTCAGACATTTCTCAAACCAGATCCTATAAGATCAGTATATAAAAGCAATGCTGTATGTCATGAAGGAGGAAGAAGACTGTGGATCCACGATGAGACCTTAGATATCCTCACATAAATCTTTGAGTTTTCCCCTTGATTTAATTAGTTTGAATTTTACTTGGCCATTTAACTTAGCCCAATATTATAAAAAGAAATCAAATAAGGTTAGAAATCTAAGGTGATAAATTTTTGTAAATAAACTTAATTCCTGTTTCTGAAAACTGTTTACCAAACCTTAATTTTTTTTTTCCAGTTTGAAAGATATTTAACTAGTTAAATGTGATTGGAAAAAGCCTTGGGTTAGTAGTTAAGCTGAGAGCATAATACTCTCTTCTCTGAATTTGAACTAATAACAATTGAGATGTTTTACATTTGTTTCCAATTTACCTACTGGTAAAATATACCTTTTTTCATCTATATGCATATTGTTTTCATTTTCTCTTATTTTTAAGGGGAAATTTGTATTAGATAGTTAAAAGTGGTGAAGTGTAATTATTATTAAAGTGTAATTATTACATTTTAATGAAGTGTAATCATTAATGGTCAAAGATAATAAGAGGAACAGTAATTTGCCTTTCAAAGACCTATGTTGTTATTGGCTTCCTTCCCAAATTCTCTTTTACCTTCCAGTGTTGAGATTTTCCAAATGTCTAGCCAACTCCTCTACACTTAGATGTTATATAAAAGAAAAACATCAGTCTGTTCAAGGATTTTGATGTTGCACTGACATGCTTTATATTCACTGATGTGTTCTTTGGACTTTGGAAAGCTTTGTAAATAACCAAGCGCACTTTTTCTTAAAGGCAAAATTTTTCGACCAAAATCCTTTTTTTCTCTCTTTGTTCTTTTAAATCCAGGTGACTGTGGAGATCATGTTGTCATCATGAACACAAGGCACATTGCCTTTTCTGGGAACAAGTGGGAGCAAAAAGTGTACTCCTCACATACTGGGTAAGATAGTGCTTTTGTCGGGGAAGATAGGCAGTGGAAATGTATTACTTTAGTATTATTATATTTAAAAGAAATTTAAGGAACTTCCTGGTGGTCGAGTGGTTAAGATCTGCACTTCCACTGCAGGGGGCACAGGTTCAGTACCCGGTTGGGGAACTAAGATCTCGCGTGGCACAGCCAAAAAATAAAAATAAATAAAATAATAAAATAATTTTGAAAGAAAAAGAGATTTAAGAAAACACTGATTTTGTTCGTGATGCGTGTGTGATTTACTCAATCAGAAAACAACAAAACTAAAAAAAAAAAAAGAAAACGACAAAACTGTACCAGATCCTTGTAATTGCCTGAGGCTATTGGTTTTTCCTGAGAGTATCTGTCAGTTAACCTCTCTGATCTAGGTTTCTCTCTTTATCAGTCTTCTCGTTTCTTTCTGCTTCCTCTGATTTGTCTTACTGCTGTTTCCAGAAGCGTCTTGAACTTCTAAAAGTGCATGAGAGGTTGAAAGAATGGTGAGGAGAATCCCAAGTTGGAAGGACACCATTACACCTTCCCACAGCATCCCTGTCAGGTTATAGGTCTGCCTGTCTTTGAACAGTAGCAGTCTCCTAGCTCCTGAGGCAGCCCATTCATTCTGCCTTTGACGTGGTCTGAATTTTGGAAAGATCTCAGTGCTGTTAAGTCATCACCTGTCTTTCTTCAGCTTTCATAATGGCCTTTTGGTGCTGTTGTTCAGTCGCTCAGTCGTGTCTGACTCTTTACGACCCCATGGACTGCAGCACACCAGGCCTCCCTGTCCATCACCATCTCCTGGAGCTTGCTCAAACTCATGTCCATCAAGTTGGTGATGCCACCCGGCCATCTCGCCCTCTGTCCTCCTTTTTTGGACGGTGTAAAACTATATCTTCCACATGACCTCCTTCAGGTAATTGAGAGTGATCAGCACGCACTCACTGATCGTCTCTTCTCTAAACACCTGTAGTTCACGCAAAGTCCTTTATGTGACTGCCCTTTGAAGATCTCCGTCATATCTTGCTCACTGTTCTCTGGGTGCAGTCATTACTTGTCAATATCTTAACTAAATAACACTCGCCTGGCTGTGTCCTGCTGGGTTTCTGGTGCAGTGTGACCCCCCATCTCTCAGTTACTCTGCCTTCTGTTGCTCTAGGAGGGCTCCTCACGGCTGCGTCACTGCTACACTGCGTTTACTACCAGCTGAAACTCCTGAGGGCTTTTCAGCCTTGTGTCCTCCTTCCTGTGTGTTTCAGTTGCATTCTAATCTAGCTGTAGTACCCTGAGTTTACTCTATGTTAAATTTTATCTCCGGCCTTTGAAGATCTTTTGAGACCTGAATTATTTCAGGTAATGTATTAGTTAAACCCCTCAGTTTCAGGTCATGTACAAATTTTATTAAGCATAATTTCTTCAGTATCATGCAAGATATAGTTAGACATATTGGCCTTTCATTCTTGATCAAAATTATTTTATTTCCAAGCGCACCTGCATCTTAGACAAGCCGGCTTTGAGGCTCCCTTCTGTTCCTTTTTGTCTTTTGCCCAGGTAGGTCTTTAATGCTTGGAAAAACACTTTTGCTTGTTAGCCAACCTTTGCCCATCCTGTACTTAAACACTTTAATGAAATATTTAACAAAAATTAATTCACATTCACTTTTAGTCATTCTTACTTTTGGCAAAGTAAAATATATGTAAAACAAGTTTTAAAAGTTTAGAGGCAATTGGGAAAGAAATATGAAAATGCAAGATAACCATGTGATAAGGATGGGGAACACATGTATGTACTCCCATGGCTGTTCATGTCAACGTAGCCAAAACCACTACAATACTGTAAAGTAAGTAGCCTCCAATTAAAATAAATAGAAGAAAAAAAAATAAACGTTGTTTCCTTCGTACACACACTCACAAAATAAGCATGTGATAAAAGCATAAAGTATTTTCTTCCCAGAGAGAAAGAATAGAGGACAATTATTTCTTGTTCTGAGGGTGAAACTCCATGAAACAAATGAAAGAGTATCATTTTGAAACTTAGACATTTTTCTCAGCATACTTCTAAATTTGCTTTCTTAAATTTTATTCCTAAAACGTGGTTCTCTAAATCCTCTTCAAAATGTTTTTAAGTGTTGAAAGAAACCTATAACAGGAATCATATTTAGATAATTGTAAATTTCCCTTACAGAGTCCATTGTCTTTATGTTTTCTTTTTCCCTTCCTTGAAAATCATCTAGGCTCTTATTCATCCATTCAGTGTAATAAAGTCTTACATCTGTGTGCTCTTTTTGTTTTAAATTTCTTAAGTACTGTCACAAACACTTTCCTACTCGACTGTCATAAAATCTTGAGAGGTAGATGGGGCAAATACTAGCATTTTTCTTATCTGAGCAAACCCATAAAGAAAGAGATGAAATGAGTTGCCTCATATTACACTGGTTGCTGCTGGCCAAACCTTGATTTCAGACCTGGGTCTGGGGTATTCAGGTTAGTAAGATCTCCAATACCTATCCCAAATATTTTCTTTAATCTCTATTTATGATTTTGATCTGAACACAATGAAATATTTTGTTACTCAGAAGCAGCATATGACTTCCTGGTAATAGGAAATAGGAGCACGACCTGTTTAGAGTATTAACTTGCCTTCAGAACCAAGTAGTCTACCGGCTTTCCCCAGACCTGACCCCTAGCTTGTTCACTTTGAAATACATTTTGGCACTGTTTTGTTTTCCCTGCATTCAAGCAGAAATAAGTAACTGTGAATGAATGAATGAATGATGAATGAACTTAAATTCCAGTAGAAATACAGTTAGCCAGGGACTTCCATGGTGATGCAGTGGATAAGAATCCGCCTGCCAGTGCAAGGGACACAGGCTTCACCGCTGATCCAGGAAGATTCCACACGCCTGGGAGCAGCTGCTGAGCCGGCACCGCAGAGCCTGCTGCAACACTGAAGCCTGCACACCTGGAGTCCTGCTCCACAGCGAGAGAAGCCAGTGCCATGAGGAGCCCATGTGCCAGAGCAGCACATAGCCCGTTTGCCGCAGCCGGAGAACGCCTGACCTGGAGCAGTGAGGACAGCGGGCAGCCTTCCCCTCCAGGGCACCTTCCCAACCCAGCGTCCAGCCCGGTCTCCTGTGTTACGGGCAGATTCCACCAGCCAGGCCACCAGGGGAGCCCAGTGAAGACCCAGCACAGCCAATAGAGTAATTAATTTTAAAAATGGTTAGCCAAGAAATTTCTAAGATGTGGAATTTTTTATGAAATTCAGTTCAGTCGCTGAGTCGTGTCCAATTCTTTGCGACCCCATGGACCACAGCACGCCAGGCCTCCCTGTCCATCACCAACTCCCAGAGTATACTCACACTCGTGTCCATTGAGTCAGTGATGCCATCCAACCATCTCATCCTCTGTCGTCCCCTTCTCCTCCTACCTTCAATCTTTCCCAGCATCAGGGTCTTTTGCAAGGAGTCATTTCTTCACATCAGGTGGCCAAAGTATAGGAGTTTCAGCTTCGCATCAATCCTTCCAATGAATATTCAGGACTGATTGCCTTTATGATTGGTTTTATAAAACAACAATTGCTAAATTTGACCACTTAATAGCATTTCATGTAGCATAGTTACTGCTTAATTTTTAAGACATGATGAGTAGCATAGTTCCCAGAAGCAAGTGTGTGTATTGGTTGCTCAGTCGACCCCATGGACTGCAGCCCACCAGGCTCCTCTGTCCATGGGATCCTCCAGGCAAGAACACTGGAGTGGGTTGCCATTTCCTCCTCCAGGAGAAACAAATGTAATTTCATAATAAAAATAGTTTCATATTATGAGAATGTTCATTTCAAGGATACTATCCCATCGCCTACTCCCAATTTTATTGTCTTTGTTTCTTTTAATAGCTACCCAGGTGGATTTAAACAAGTAACAGCTGCTCAGCTTCACCGGAAGGATCCAGTAGCAGTAAGTGTATTGTATTTTTTTATCATTATTAATCATTTGTGGAGAAACTGGTTCAGAAACTGGGTTTTCAGTCTTCCTTCTCTTCTAACGTAGCTAGCGTTCAGGGCTGTGAGTTCTTCACTATATCATACAAGTTTTGATAAGTATCAATAATATTTCATCATCATCCAGTTCTGTATCTTTTCTAATTACTATTTAATATACTTTGCATTTAGTCATAGAATTTTGATGCTTTTCTTTTTAATTTCTTGACATCTGCATGATCACCTAGAATATATGATTGCTGAAAATGTTTTGGGGAGACAGATGTATGTATATATATCTGTTTATATTTTAAGTATATCAAACGTGCTAAATATGTTGTTCCAATCTTGCACTCTATTTTTGTTATTCACTTTATTGAAGAGTTATGTTAAAATCTCAATTATGGATTTATTGATTTTTCCTTATAGTTCTGTCAGTTTTTTCCATTGTATGTTTTGACGATTTAGGGTTAGATAAATTTAAGTTTGGAATTGTAATCTTCCTGAAGAATTGATTGAGGTATGTCCTGACTTTATCTCCAGTAGTGCTTTTTAACTTGTAGTCTATTCTTTTTATATATTGATATAGCTAAATCAACCTTTTTTTATTTTGATGCCTCATAGTTTATCTTTTATAGTTTATCTTTAAACTTTACTGAGCTAGATTTTATTTTTTTAATTGGAGTGTTAATTGCTTTACAATACTGTGTTGGTTTCTGCCACACGTCACTGTGAGTCAGTCATAACTGTCTGTATTCCCTCCTTGAGCCCCCCTCACCCCCACCCTGCCCCCTCGGTCGTCACCGAGCCCTGAGCTGGCCCCCTGTGTTACAGCAGGTTCCCACCCACTGTCCGGCTCACACACGCCTGCCAGTGCAGGAGACGCAGGTTTGGCCCCCGTGTGGGGAAGATCCCTGGAGAAGGAAATGGCAGCCCACTCCAGTATTCTTGCCTGAGAAATCCCATGGACAGGGGAGCCCGGCAGGGCTGCAGTTCACGGGGTCACAGAGAGTCGAACTTGACTCAGCGACTGAACAGCAGGGTATATATGTCGGTGCTGCTTTCTCAGTCCGTCCCTCTCTGCTTCCCCCGCTGTGTCCACAAGTTGAGCTAGGTATCATTTTCCTTCTCCTCCCCTCCTTGCTTGCTTTTGGATTGATTGAGTTCATTTCTTAGAAAGTGAAAGTGAAGTCGCTCAGTCGCGTCTGACTCTTTGTGACCCCATGGACTGTAGCCCACCAGGCTCCTCTGTCCATGGAATTCTCCAGGCAAGAATACTGGAGTGGGCTGCCATTTCCTTCTCCAGGGCATCTTCCCAACCCAAGGATAGAACCCGGGTCTCCTGCATTGCAGACAGACTCTTTACCGTCTGAGCCACCAGGGAAGCCCCTCATTTATTAGAAGTATAAGATTAATCAATATTTTTACTTTCCTCACAGTCAAGTCAAGGCCTCTAGAAGATTTTTAATACCCGTTCTCCCTCTGTCTGTATGTTTTCTCTGTTCAAGATGGTTTAAAAACCCTTCTGGTTGGACTTTCTTGTTCTCAGTTTTTTATACTGTTACTAATTTTTTTAAGATCTTCTTTGCTTGCAGTCTTTTAACTCCGATCAGTGTCCTCCTTGAAGTACTCCTCATTGACATTCCCATCATAACAGTCTCTGAATAGTGGATGCCCCTTTTCTGTTTGTAACTTTATTTTTACCTTCATTCTTAAAAAATAGTTTTGTGTATCTGCACAATTCTAGGATAACTTTGTTTTTTTCTCTTAGCTTTTTGAAGCTATCTTTCAAATAGATTTTAGTTTCCGTTATTGCTGTTGATGTCAGATTCAGATGTCACTTTATTTGTGTGTAGCCTGTCTTGTCTTTCAGAATACTTTTAAGATCTTTTCTTTGGCTTTGGTTTTTATTTTTGAGTTTTCTTACCGATTTTGCTTGAGGACCGGTTTCTCCTCTGAAAATCTGTCAGCTCTTACACCTCTCCACATTGGTCCCCTTGACTCCCTGCCCGCCCTCTCCCTCTGGGAGCTGCCTGTGTACACAGCAGACTGCCTCCACTGCGCACAGTTCAGTTCCTCCTTTTACATTTTGTGTCTTCCTCATATTTTATGTCTCCCTGGCTCTGTGCTGGATTGTCAGGAATTTCCTTAGATCTGTGTTCTTGTCCTCTCATTTTCTTTTCCCCAAGGTCTAATCTTTTACTGAGTTTCTAATGTCAGCTGTTGCATTTTTTTCCTTTTCTGGAAGCTTTTACTGTTTGTTTCTTTTTCAGTTTGCTAGTCAGTTTTGACCATCTTCTGTTCCTTTGTCATACCTTGGTTCTCTCTTATATTTCTTTAAGCACTTTAAACATAATTCTTAGCATTTATATCTGACTGATACTTGTGGGTCTTTGTGGGTCTGCAATTTATTGTTTCTGCTCAGGGTGCTAGGAAAGTACTTGTACCTTGGAACTTCATCCCTGAGAGTTTTTGAGACCTATGTTAAAAATGAGTTTCTTCAGAAGAGATGTACTTAGCTTTTGGCTGGTGCCTGGGGATATACGTGTATACACACACCCCCCAACCTAAGACCCCTTTAAGCTATACTTCCAGCTTCTGGAATTTGATCCCCATAAAACAGGTGAACTTGGGGCCTGAAAACCTTACAAGATCAGGTTCATAGTTAGCAACTCCCTATCGAGAAAGACTTACTTTTTCGTTTCCCAGCTCAGCACCCTGAAAGGATGCTGCCTTTCTGCTGGCCCCGGGGATCCAGGCATGTGGGGGCGTCTTGATCCTGCTGCAGACCTCACGTTTGCGGTCCTCTGAACCCAAGCCCTGTGCTGAGCGGACACCCCAGAGCAGATGGCAGCCCAGGACTTTCTTTTTCTTGTTCTTCCTATTTTTGTCCTCCAGTCAGTTCCATCCTTTAGAAATATTTAAAAAAACAATATTACTAGCTTCATTAATGTTTATTTATTATGTATCATAGAGTTCTGTCCTAACAGGTGTTCTAAATCCAAATGCTAGTTCTCAGTATTGATTATAAAAGCAGAGTCTTCTGTTGCCCTTTACAGTTTTATTTTTTTCTTCCTTAACTCTTGATAACCCAGTCTTTGAATTGTTCTCTTAGATTTGGGAGTGTTTTCCCCATTCACAGCTGTTTTAGCTTTTTATTTAAATGAGCAAACTGTTAAGTTTTGAAGATACTCCTTTTTATTTTCCTAAAATGATGAATAAAAATAAATGTATGTATGTATGTATGTATAAAGAATGCAACCATTTGTTTGGTGTTCAGTTCAGTTGCTCAGTCGTGTCTGACTCTGCGACCCCGTGGACTGCAGCATGCCAGGCCTCTCTGTCCATCACCAACTCCTGGAGCTTACTCAAACTCATGTCCATTGAGTCGGTGATGCCATCCAACTATCTCATCCTCTGTCATCCCTTTCTCCTCCTACCTTCAATCTTTCCCAGCATCAGGGTCTTTTCCAATGAGTCAGTTCTTTGCATCAGGTGGCCAAAGTATTGGAGTTTGAGCTTCAGCATCAGTCAGTCCTTCCAATGAATATTCAGGACTGATTTCCTTTAGGATTGACCGGTTTGATTTCCTTGTGGTCCAAGTACTGTCTAAAATTTTCTTGGTTAAAGGTGGGGGAAGAGCTGTGTTTATTACTGACATAATGTTTAGAAATTCTGTACTTTACTGAGTATTTTTACTTCATCATTTGAATCTGTTTTATAAAAACATACTCAAGAGTTGTTTCTTAGAAAATATTTAATGTTCTACTTTTATAATACTAGTAAAAAGTTGTTGTTAGGGCCGCTGCTAATATATACCATAACTTTTACAACAAATTATAGTTTTAATACTTGACGAATATTTTCCAATGTCTTTAAAACTAGTTTCTAGTTTGTTCAGTATGCTGAATGTACACCAGGAGGCAGTGTAAGCCAACTTCCAATGTGAAGAACTTGGCTTTGGGTAGCATCTGTAGGAATCGTTTCAAACTTTTTTATGAACAGAGATTGAAATGCATTATGAAATATTTGATGATGGCTTTAAGTCTTAATTTTGACTGTTTTTAAGGAAGAGGTCAGTTACTTTACCACCAATCCAAACCCTCAGTGTTTTTCGGGAACAATAAAGTACATTGATTAATAGCAGGACATGAGTTTGAGTAGGCTCCAGGAGTTGGTGGATGGACAACCAGGACAACCAGATGGACAGAGAGGCCTGGCACGCTGCGGTCCATGGGGTCGCAGAGTCAGACACGACTTTTAATTAAGTACATTGATTTAAATAGTAGGCTTTAAAATATTTTTCCATATCTTTTTGTAATTACATAGCAGATCTTTAACTCTAAACTCAAATATGTGTATTGATCCAGCCCTTTATTTATGTCCTTTCTTCATCTGTCATGCAGTTTAGTTTCCTTAAGAGCTTCTGTGTTCTTGCCTTTTTTTCTAATACGGTTCCTTTCTCATATCCATTCCCTCTCCTATAGCTTACAAAGATGTGTTTTGTGAAACAGGCGTCACATGCCCTGGGTTCAGACTCAGTTAGGAGGGTCTTGAATGTTCATAACCCTGCCTCGTTCTGTCTGCCTCACTTTCTGAACTCCTCGGAGTTCGTGCTTCTGTCCGTGGGGCTAGAATTGCTCGACGCCTGTTCACGTTGTGTCACGCTTGTGTTTTGGGCAGGTGTGTGTGTGTGTCTGTCATCTTTTTCCCTCACCTGGCAGCTTGTAACCTTTTCATACTTTACAGCTTTCTCTAATTTGATTGTTATGTTTGCATTTTTTAACTAAGGTGCATTTTAAAAATACCAATTTGTTTATTCAAGTAAATAAAACTAATTATTTTAAGAACATGAAAACCAAATACCAAGAAACCCTGCTGATGTAATAAACTGGCTGTTAGGATGATGTTCAGAAGATAGAATGACTTGCTAATCCAGACAGGATGCTAAGTAGTCTTAACATCGTCGCTTTCTACTAAAGACTTTTAAGACACTAAAAATTTTAAAGACTGACATCAGTGCTACCCAATAGAAGTTTCTGCTCTGATGAAGACGTTCTTTGTCAAATACAGTAACCACTAGTCGCAGGTCGACCACTTGAAATGCGGCTTATGTAATTCAGGACTGAATTTTTAATTGCTTTTAGTTTTAACAACATAAAGTCCCTAGAATATAAAGCCTTAACAGCACTAACAAGAAAATAGATGGAAAATATGCGTGGGGTGGCGTTAGTATTTGTACATATTGAGGTTTTGTGGTCTGATTTGATGAGAAGATAAAAGGATAAGGAAATCCTCCACAGTGCAGTCCCATTGTAACATGTGCTGTCTCAGAGGGTTAGTGTACTACATGCCACATTATAGCCTTGAAATATGAGCGCGGATGAAGACAATCAGCTTGCCTCTCCAGATGTACGTCAGTCGTTCCACACGGCTCACGCAGTGTGTCTGTGCACACTACATGCCAGGAGGCCCACGGGAGAGCATAGAGCGCAGGCTGACGCTGCGTGACTTTCTTTTGACACACACGCAGAGCCACACTCAGGACAGCGCTGAGGACGCCTCGAACTCCCCTGCTGGGCTCGTGTTTCCGAGTCCGCCTGCCAGCGCGGGGGCCTCGGGTTCCACCGCTGGGCGGGGAGACCCCACGTGCCGTGGGGCAGCTTAGCCCGTGCGCCACGGCTGCAGAGCCCGCAGGCCCTAGAGCCCGCGCTCTGCACCAGGAGGAGCCAGCACCGCAGGCAGAGCAGCCCCTGCTCGTCTCAGCTGCAGCGAGCGCGAGTGCAGCGACAGAGACCCGGCACAGCCTGAAAGAGGGCTTAAATAGCAGATAAACTGTGGGGCTGACCTTAACAGGCAGAAAAGCAAATCCTAGGAAGCTTAGTTTGCCCTCTTGGCAACGGGTGTGACAGGGTGAAGGGTCTTCCTGATAAGTGACAGGAACGCATTGTTAGGTGTCTTTGCATGTGGTATGTGTCTGTCCTGGGAGTAGGCCTACCTGGTTTGAATTCCAGTACCATTTATTAGATACAGGAAATTAGGGTGGGTTCTGTAACCTCACTGAATTTGTTTCCTCGTCTATGAAATGGAACTTAGTAACATAAACAAGATAACAAATCTAATGCAGTGACCCCTGTACAAGTGGTGAGTTTTCAGTGAATGCTCACCACTACCTTCATTCTAGATTTGTGACTTACAGAGTCAGCCTCATGATGGTATGGTCAGGCTTAGTTCACTCACTGGCAGTCTCCTGATCACCCACCTCGGAAGCGGGATTAAACCTCACTAGGATCTGCTGTAACCTGTATGTAATAGATTATTTGGGCCACAGGTTCTTGTATAAGCTCAGAGAATTTCTTCTTATTCCATCTAAAATCAACACATACACAGGTTTTCTTAATGTCTTCCTTTTTTTTTCCTTTTTCTAAATACAGATAAACATTTAAAAGATGGTAATGTACAAAATAATAAAAGTTCTTTTTTATTGCTGCCACATATCTGCTTACGTCTCAGTTTTGTTCCTTTCATATTCATATCAAGTCTTAGCCCACTGCTTTTCATCACTATCTCTTACTGTGTTTATATTCCCATCACATGTTTCTTACTGAGTGCTCCATGTATCTGTTTTTCAGATTGTAAAACTAGCTATTTATGGCATGCTGCCAAAAAACCTTCACAGAAGAACTCTGATGCAGAGGTTGCACCTTTTCCCAGATGAAGTAAGTCCTCGAAGATCCTTTATTAAATTTTTAATTAAATATTTTCTCATTTTAAAATAATTGTTGTATTTGTTTTCAGTAATTTTATGTCGACTTTTGAAATATTTTTTTGCATTTTATAGTGAATACACTACAAAAACAATTGCTTCTGATTTAAATCATAAAGTGAACCATCATTGAACTAAAAATCAAAAGTCTGTAAGATCCATATTTTCATTTTAATAGCTACTTTTTTTAGAACAAGGAACTATAATTAGAGCCCCTGTTTATTTGAGGGTACTCATAGGTAATTTCATGAACTACAAAAAAGTATGAATTCACTTTACTTTTTTGTGACCTGTATAGCTTCTATGAATCATAGATTAATAGCTTGGCTTTGATTGCTAATTATCTCCCATGATATAACTTCAGAATACTTATTCCTACTCAGAATTTGTTCAGCTAAAAAGAACTTGAAAATGAAAAGACAGTTTTATTCATAACTATTATACTGGTATGAATACTTAGCTTTTCTCTCTAGTATAATATAAACACTAGAAGTTCTATATAAAGTAGTTGCGTCCAGGCTCTAGAATCAGACTGCCTGGGTTTGAATACTTGTCCCACCATTTACTGACTTTGTGGCCATTATTATCTGTCTTCTCATCTGTGAAATGGGTGTAGTAATTGTACCTGCATCCTAAGATTGCTGTAAGAATTAGATGAAACAACATTTTTTAGGTACTTAGACCAGGCCCTGGAACATAGTAAGTACTACTAGTTGGTATCAATATTACGGGTTATAATTGTCCTTATAGTTCCAAGTAAAAGAATAATATAGAATTCATTCCAGAATATCAAGTTCTATCAGCTATTCAAGGCACTTGTATGTTCTATTGTTAGCTTAAATAATGCATAAGTAAATTATTCAGACTTTTACCAAAGTGGCTAATTATTAGCTTTGCTTTCCATGAATGAGTAGAATAATTTCCCCCTGTTCACTTTACCTCTGAGGTAACAAGCATGGGAGTAGTATCATCATGTAAGGATAAATGACCCTGGGCATGAAATTAAAAGAATTTTAAAACTGTTTCTGATTGTACTTTCACATATTTTTAGCAACCATGATTTCTACAAGGGACAAAGAAAACAGTAATGTCATTTTTCCCAGTTATCAAGTTAGATAGGTTTTGGGGTAAATTACTTAAATGATTTCAGTCTATAAAATAAATGAGCCCATTTCCCCAAAAAGGGATTGCTAAATTTTCAAAAACTTGACAACACATTTTACTGTCATGGCCACGAGGAAACGGGCACTCAGACGCTGCGGGTAGCAGTACAAAGTGGTGCAACCCACGAGGAATCCAGGGAACGAGGTGACAGTTAACACAAAGACATACGTAAGGAGGTTCGTGCTTGGTCTAGCAGCCTCGTTTACAGCAGGCTACCCTGAAGATGCACATACACAAGATTACTGTTTCCATATTACCTGTAATAGTAATGGAAATAAACAAATGCTTATGCATAGGAAATTGGCTAAATTATGCTATATCTATTCAGTTGAGTACTGTGCAATTATACAAAAAGGAATGACAGATACCATTGTGACTTGATAAGTAATGCTTTCCAAGATACATTATTAAGTGAAAAAAAGCAAGATGGAAAAGAATATAGGTGGCATACTACCTTTTACATGCGTTTATACATGTGTATGTTTACACACACACACATATATCTTTTTGCATAAAGACACAGGAAGAACAAACAAGGACATGCAGTTGGTCACTCACTAGATCAACACAGGGAAGGATGGGGAGGAAAGAGAAGGAGCTTCTGCAAAAAAGCCTTCTAGATTATTACAGCTGTTTAGATTTTTTTTAATCATGTTAAGATTTTATATATTAAAAAAATAAAATGCCAGTACCAATAGAAGTAAGCAGAACTAGTTGTCAGACTGTGTTTTCTAAGTGCTATTCCATATTAAAAGGAATGTGATTCTTAGAGAAGTGGTTGATTCTAGGTCTGGAACAAAAAAAGTTTATTTTGGAGTACACACATGCACAAGATTATTATTTCTGCATTGTTTATAATAGCAAAATAATAAGTAACAAAGTAAGACAGTGTTCAAAGACCGATGAGAAATATCAGCACATGGGAGGCAACTTGAAGTGGTGCCTGCTGAACATACACGGGGCTCTGTGAGCCTCGAAATGAAGGAGCAGAATGATGGAGTACTTGGAGTAGAAAACAGAAATCTATGAGCCCACAGTGACAGTCCAAAAATTATTTTTAACTTATTATAATTTCCCTTCTCCTTTTTCAAGAAGGAAGAGCTCTTCTTTAGAGAAGAATGTCATCTAAACCATGTAGAAAATAATACTGAATTAGAAAAGCCACCATCATCAGTGTATCGTATACCCATTGAGTTAAACGTTGTAGAACAGGATATTCACAGAGTTTCAAAACATGCCACAGAGAACTATTTAAAAAGGGAAAAGATTCTTCTATGGTAAAGCCATCTGGTCAACCACCACCTGTAACCAAGACATTAAATTTATCATCAATATGGGATAAACTGATGTTGTACGCCTCCTGCTTCGAATGAGGCACTGAAGACCCAACATAAGCTATGTAGTGTCCTGCCAGAAATGTTCATCCTGCATCTGATCATGAGGACACAGTTCTACAGATCCAAAGGAAAGAGGGCATTCTGCAGCATAGTTGGACTGGCCGCTTCAAAATCAATTTCCTAAGGAGGCCTTCCAATCAAAGGGAGCTAAAGGGCGCATTATGTACATTAAACAACATAATAACATAATAGCTGTAGCATGTGACACTTGACCTTTGAGTAGAAAAAGAAAGCTACATAAGACTTTATTAGACCACTTTGGTAAATTTGAACATACACTGTGTGTGTGTGTGTGTGTATACACACACTGTATATCAGGTTTCAAGATGTTTCATCAATGTTAGTTTTCCTGAACATGAATTTGTAATGTGGTTACGTCAGAAACAATTCTTATATTTAGAAGATATATATGCTGAAATATTTAGGGATGAAATATTGGCAGACAACTCTCAAATGGTACAGTCAAAGAGTGTTTGGTGTATATGTGCTTATGAATAGATAGAAAGCAATCGTGTTACATTTTATCAATTAGTGAATTTATGTGAAGGCTTCATGAGTTCACTCATTTTCACAACTTTTCTGTAGATTAGAAATTCTCTTAAAAATTGCATAAACTGGGACTCCCCTGGCACCCTGGAGGTTAGGACTCTGCTTCCACTGCCCAGAGCCTGGGTTCGAGAGCTCAGCTCCAGAGCCCAGAGTCCCAGATCGATCCCCGGGTGGGGAACTGAGATCCTGCTGGCTGCGAGGCATGGCCAGGAAACAGACAAAAGCATGAAGAGGTAAACCTGTGAAAGAGTGAATGATCACCTCCCCCCCGCCCCCGTGCTTCTGTTTTCTGTTTTTATTCTTTTCCTTATTTCCCTCTTCGGCTAACCACCCACTCTGCAGAAGGCATCATCACAGAAAGAGAAACTCTGATAAACACCCTCAGTTAGCCTGTGAGGGCTCCCTTCCCTGCGTGCGTTAAAGGAGCACTTGCCCGCCTTTCTGGTTCCACTTCGCTCAGCATCTCCATCCCTAACTGTGCACTGATTTGTGTCCATTCTTTCAGTGGATTCCTTAATAGTGGTGAAATTTGGTAAGCTCATTTCAGTCAAAATTCTATTCAGTCCAGCAAACACTTACCAGAAACCCACTAGGTTCTAAATTCTCTATACTGAGTGAGCAGTTGTCAGTGTTAAAATTGTCTTTGCAAATGTGATCTAAGGATTTTTTTAAATAGTTTTCCAAAGAAGTGTGAAATATTCATACATTTTCATGAATACCAAACTGGCAGATAGATTTCCTTAGTAAGTAAAGATAAAGGAGTAATTAACAATATTTAATGTGCCTGGGCATCCTCTGCTCATTCTGGTTCTGTGTGCTTACACTTGTGTATTTGAATATGCTGGGGAAGGAAAGTTCAATGTTTTTCAAATGCTTTTGAGTGAAGAAACAATTGTGAGTAATGTTTATTGTGGCTTTATATATGTTGATAGTGACCCAGCCTATCCAAACCATAATTTTAAAGTCATTTTAAGTTTAAAAAAAAAATCTTTAAATTTTTGGCGTGTTGGGTTTTAGAATCAGCTTATAGTGTAAGAGCTCTGTGATTCTTTGAAACTATTTTTAAATTGTATTTTGATTCTTAAGGCAAACGAGTAACTTGTTTGATGCCATGTGCTTGCCTAGACATTTGATTCCCAATTACACTATTGCTCTCTGCAGACAATGTGTAATCATCCTGTGTTTTGAGAATGGTTCAGATCAGATCAGTCACTCAGTCGTGTCCGACTCTTTGCAGCCCCATGAATCGCAGCACTCCAGGCCTCCCTGTCCATCACCCACTCCCAGAGTTCACTGAGACTCATGTCCGAGTCAGTGATGCCATCCAGCCATCTCATCCTCTGTCCTCCCCTTCTCCTCCTGCCCCCAATCCCTCCCAGCATCAGAGTCTTTTCCAATGAGTCAACTCTTCACATGAGGTGGCCAAAGTCCTGGAGTTTTAGCTTTAGCATCATTCCTTCCAAAGAAATCCCAGGGCTGATCTCCTTTGGAATGGACTGGTTGGATCTCCTTGCAGTCCAAGGGACTCTCCAACACCACAGTTCAAAAGCATCAATTCTTCGGCGCTCAGCCTTCTTCACAGTCCAACTCTCACATCCATACATGACCACTGGAAAAACCATAGCCTTGACTAGACGAACTTTTGTTGGCAAAGTAATGTCTCTGCTTTTGAATATGCTATCTAGGTTGGTCATAACTTTCCTTCCAAGGAGTAAGCGTCTTTTAATTTCATGGCTGCAGTCACAATCTGCAGTGATTTTGGAGCCCAGAAAAATAAAGTCTGACACTGTTTCCACTGTTTCTCCATCTATTTCCCATGAAGTGATGGGACCGGATGCCATGATCTTCGTTTTCTGAATGTTGAGCTTTAAGCCAACTTTTTCACTCTCCACTTTCACCTTCATCAAGAGGCTTTTTAGTTCCTCTTCACTTTCTGCCATAAGGGTGGTGTCATCTGCATATCTGAGGTTATTGATGTTTCTCCCGGCAATCTTGATTCCAGCTTGTGCTTCTTCCAGCCCAGTGTTTCTCATGATGTACTCTGCATACAAGTTAAATAAACAGGGTGACAATATACAGCCTTGACGTACTCCTTTTCCTATTTGGAACCAGTCTGTTGTTCCATGTCCAGTTCTAACTGTTGCTTCCTGACCTGCATACAGATTCCTCAAGAGTTAGGAACACACTAAAACTGAAAAGAGGTAATTATATCTGCAGTCCCTGTGGAAATGCCCACAGGACACTAAGTATTGATATCTTATTGTTCCTTCAGTAGACTCTCCTGAATTAACCTATCATCCAGATCCACAGTATGATTCCTTTGCCTCACTTCTGTTCCAGGAGCGCAATATAAATGTCAGTTCTTTCGGTTATCCATTCTCTTCATTTTATCATTCCCCTTATTTAGTGCAGTTCTCTCAAGATGCCTCTCAAATATGTGCTTTACTCTTTAGTCTGCTTTTCGTTTACTCAGGTTCAGACTTTTTCACATCTTACCTTTCCTTTCATTTTTCTGAAGCCTCGGCAGTATGCCCAGCGGGAATCAGCTCTGGAAGGCGCCCTGAGTAAAGGCACGGGGCTTTCAGCGTGGACCAGCGCTGGGAGGGCTTGCTCAGGAGCACTGGCCCTTGTGGACAAGGAGCCTTGGAGGGGCTGGGAGTGAGCACACTGGTGTGGCCCGGTAGTTAGAGCTGCGTCCGGAGAGATTCTTAACCAAGGAGTAACTTCTTAAAAATGGGAAGCCTTTAGAACCATGATCTTTAGATTTTTCTTTCTATATCATCCCCTAGCACAATTTCTGGTTCATAGAAGGAGTTCAGTAAATGCTTGCTGGCTAAATGACTCAAGGATCCAGCAGATTTTCATTTTTGAAAGGTTTTTTTGGCAAAAACATGAAGCATAAATTGAAAAAGGTTGTGGCACTGGAAGCAACAGACCTTGTACAAACAGTCATCAGATGAAACATTATGAGAAGGATCCAGGGCAGTGCTTTTTTTGCTGTTGAAAGGAGGAGGAAAAAATTAAACAATATTCAGAAAAAGTAGAATTTAGTGACCAGATACTTGTCAAAATTGAAGATGTCTGATTCATCATTAGAAATGTTTGTCAAGATTAAAATATAAAATGTGTTATTGTAAACATTCTTCTATTTATTATTTCTTAATACTTACTAAGAATTACTAAGGGCTTCCCTGGTGGCTCAGAGGATAAAGCATCTGCCTGCAATACAGGGGACTCAGGTTTGATCCCTGGGTCAGGAAGATCCCCTTGAGAAGAGAACGTCTACCCACTCCAGTATTCTTGCCTGGAGAACGCCATGGACAGAGGAGCCTGGCGGCTACAGTCCATGGGATTGCAAAGAGGCAGACACAACTAAGGGACTAACACACTTACACACGAGAATTGCTAATTACTAAGAATGGATTTGAAGAAAGTAAGCCTAAATTTTTGTTTGATCTAGGATATACCAGAAGATATTCTTAAGAATTTAACAGAAGAGCTTCCTCAACCACGAAAAGTGCCCAGACGTCTAGATGAGTACACACAAGAAGAAATAGAGGCTTTCCCAAGAGTTTGGTCTCCGTAAGTCTTCTTTTCCTTCCCGTCTTTGTTTTTATTGTCTTTTCAACCTGAGTTCAGTGTTTCCTATTTGCCTATCCAAATGATAAGGTCCTTGAAGGTGGGAAGTACGAACTTTTTTCACTCCCTTGGATACTTTTTGCGGCTTTTCCCTACAAATAAACTCTAGCTGTAGGTGGTAGAACCAGAAGTCTCAAAGTCCTAAGACTTTGCTAGGTAAGTGCAAGGATGTTCATAGGGGCCTATAAATTATCAGATATTTTGTTTGGAATAACATAACTTGGATTGATTATAGTCTCTTGGAATGATAAATGAATTGTCTTTACCTAAAACCGAGTAATTCTGCATTTTCGGGATTGCTTCACTAAGCCAAGAATGAGATCCAATGAGAGTCATCTGTTCTGGACGCTTTCACAGTCTGTCCAAGTAGAGGAGTAAAAGAAGAAACACTGCTCCCCTCCCCTGTGCAGTATCTTCCGCCTGTGGCCAGAAGCCTGCTTAGGTCACACACGACTCCCATCTCGCTGTTTCTAGGCGGCTTTGCCTGGCCTGCCAGGCTCTTCGTCACCTCCTCAGCTTACGTTCTTCTCCCTTCACAGTGCTGGGCTCTCAGTAACAGACTGTACAGAACTGGCACCCCTTTTATGCCATTTAGCTCTTCCACGACTTTCTGCTATCAGTTCAGTTCAGTCGCTCAGTTGTGTCCGACTCTTTGTGACCCCATGAATCGCAGCACGCCAGGCCTCCCTGTCCATCACCATCTCCTGGAGTTCACCTAGACTCACGTCCATCGAGTCAGTGATGCCATCCAGCCATCTCATCCTCTGTCGTCCCCTTCTCCTCTTGCCCCCAATCCCTCCCAGCATCAGAGTCTTTTTCCAATGAGTCAACTCTTCGCATGAGGTGGCCAAAGTACTGGAGTTTCAGCTTTAGCATCATTCCTTCCAAAGAAATCCCAGGGCTGATCTCCTTCAGAGTGGACTGGTTGGATCTCCTTGCAGTCCAAGGGACTCTCAAGAGTCTTCTCCAACACCACAGTTCAAAAGCATCAATTCTTCGGCAAGTCTTTAGAGTATTTAGAGTACAAGTCTTTAGAGTATTCTATTTTAAATGTTTTTGACTTTGCTGACTTATTTCAAGGTTCACCTTTATTAAGTCTGCAAATAATGAGCAAAATAGTATTATTAGTGATCATTTATATTAGTACTTTCAAATCGCCCAGCACTCTGCTAGATGGTTTACATACGCCATATGTAATTCTCTCGCCAGTAAGAGAAATGTGTCCTTCCTGTTTTTAAGACTGAGTCAGAGGTTTGGCTGATTGTAGTACAGCCTGAATTTGAAACTAATTCCAGTCCTGTGTTCTTTCCACAAAAACAAACTTTCATTGTCTTTTGCAACAAATAGTATGAGCACTCTCTGCTGTGCGAGAGGCTGCAGTAAGCAGGACACGCATTGGAGGGGCTGCCACTACGGTACTCACGTCACTCAGTCTACGGACTGCTGTTGAGTTATGCCATGCGCTGTAAGTGTGATAGGTGCCAAAGGGATACACACGATGAAGCCTGGTAAACGCACCTTCTTCCCTGTAATCCTTGAGCTGGGTTAGGCCACCTACATAGGGTCTTGTTATAAAAGAATAAATTATTTTACTGTATTTAATCTCATGCAGTTAAACATATGTTGTCTGGTTAGCACTGATCACAGTGACTCATCAGGTAGGCACTCAGCAAATAATGAATGAATGAATGAATGAATGAAGAAATAGAGTATCTTTTTTATCAGGTTTTATAAATGAGGTAAAAATAATCTTTATAAGATATGAAGCTATTGATACTTTCATGAAATTTACATTTTAGGACAAATCATTTTAAGTTGTTCTTAGAGATTTGCATGGTCATTTACTGAAGACGTATCCAACCTACCTTTTCCTAGTTAGACTACGTAGAAGTTACATTTATCGTTAAACTCAGCCCACGTAAACACAGAACGTTCTTCTAGGAAGATGTTAACATTTTTAAAAGTTCTTTAAAGGAGATGTGGAATTTAAATTAATCCTTAACTTCTAGAAATCATTTATTAGCTTAAATTTACCAGTCTGAAACCTTTTATTTACTAAAAATTCACAATAAAATAGACTGCATGTAACATAGACAACATTTACTTCAAACGTAATAACTCTGGAAAAAGCAGACTCAGGCACCCAGTTGAAAAAGTGCTTTAATTTGGGGGTTTTACTAAATGTTCATTGCAGAAAATAAAAATAAGATATAAACGTAGGTAAACAATGTCGCCACACTTAACGTTTTGGTGTGCTCGCTTCCTGTTTCTGTGTTAGTTTTTGTGCTGTGTATGTGTGTTTGTATGTTTTACAAACTCGGGGAATCATGATTTTGCGCGAAATACGGTATCGCTGTACCTTTTCCCGATTACACGATTTTTTTTCCCCACAAGCATGATCTTCAGTGGCTTTAAGATATGATACCAGTTTTATTCTGTAAATCTAAATATCTCATACCTGATTTTCTTACAGAAACCCTGTCATAATTCTTGCCGAGATGGGAAACAGGTCTTTTTTTAGAGCCTGGACACGCCAAAGGTGGTCTTTAGTTGCGTGACCACACACACGTTATGCTTGTGGCCATGCGTGTCGTTCATGTTCTAAAGTATGTGCTAAGTGAGTTACACCAGCATAATGGTGTAATAACCATCCACAACAAATTATAGTCAATGTTGAAAGAGCACTGATCAAACTGCCTGTTTTATTGCTAAATGTTCCTGGCTCATTTAAAACAAGCTAGAAGCTGACTGAGTGCCTTCTTTATATTAAGGGAAGTAGAAAGGGCTTTTCTAGAATTATTTTAAGGAGACTTTTAGTGAAACTTGGAGCTGCCTGATCCACGTTTGAGGTATTATTCTGGGAATGGATTTTCCTGCCCCTTCTTTCCATTCAGGTTTCCCTGTGGCAGGAATACACATCAGACACCAGGCTTTCCTGTGAGCTTTAATAAAGTTGATCTTTCCTCACCACTACCACACAGTATCTGTTAACTTATATGAGTATACACTTACTGCAATTACAGGTACACTAGCCATTAAATTGTTCAACATTTTATTCTTCTGAGTATTAGAGCTGACACCAAGTCTAATTTTTTTTTTTTAAGTCATGGAATGCATATGACCAGGAAAAATGTATATATACATCTTTGTATCAACCAAAAACGTATTGCCTAAGAAACAGATGCTCCTTTAGGTCAGGGCCGTCTGACAGACTTTTCACGTTGATGCATAGCTGATCTAGTACAGTAGCTGCTGGCTTCTGTGACTCTTGAACGCTTACATTGTGGCTAGTGTATCTCAGAATTGAATTTTCAAGTTTACGTATGTAATTTGACTTAAGTTTTAGTAGCTTCATGTGGCTTGTTGTTCAGTCGCTAAGTCGTGTCTCTTTTGTGACCCCGTGGACTGTAGCCCACCAGGCTCCTCTGTCCATGGGATTTCCCAGGCGAGAACACTGGAGGGGGTTGCCACCTCCTTCTCCAGGGGACCTTCCCCATCCAGGGGAAGACATGAGCCCATGTCTCCTGCATTGCAGGCGGGTTCTTGACCACTGAGCCACCAGGGAAGCCCCTCATGTGGCTAGTGACTACTTTAATGGACTGTGCTGTTTTAGTTGTTTACTGCTTAATAAAGTTCAAGTATAAAATAGGATATATATTAGGATCACAATTAAAATATTTGACACACCATGCCGTCCTTAAAAATGGCATTCCCCATTACTAATAGATTGGCTTTTATGAGAAAAAAATTTTTTTCTCCTTTTAGAGAAGGAACCAACTTAAAATATTCTTTTGTTCCACCCCAAATAGCTAAGGCAAGAGTATAATCTTCCTTTGGAATGTAGTAATTGGAAATTATTCAAGATAGATATGACAGGTAACCTGTAGAGACTTGACTGAGACGAATGTCCCTAGATTGCACCATAAATAAATAGACATGAAAATAGCTTGCTCTGGTTTCTGTTTCCCTAGCAATAAAACCAAACACATTTATAGTATAAAAAGGTACATTTCATAATTGAAGCTATCATTAGCTTTTGGTTCAGTGTAAGCTCTTTAGCTTTTCTGTTAGAGATGAAAATCTTTTGAGCAGCAATAACAGTTGTCAGACTAAGCTTTGAATGACCTTGAAACCAAGTCACCCAGTAGGTGACTAACAAAATTGTATTAATCTTAATTGAATAGCTAATCATTTTAAATCACTTAAAAAGTTACATTCCCTCAGGGCTAACTTCAGCATACTCTAGATTTTCTTATGCTGGTTGTTTATTTTTTTTAAAAAATGGTATACAAGACAGAAAGAAACTGATGTTTATGAGGAAACGCTAAATATGTTGTGTGACTAAAGCCATTTTCTCAGATGAGAAGTATCATCCATGCGCCTCAGTTAAATTAGTGTGTATCCTTGGTGTATTAGTATTTTTTACATCTCATGGATATAAAAACTGTGTCAGAGAAAGTTAGGTCAGAGTGTGTTATAAAGTTTTATTTGGCATTTCCTTACGCATTCGCCATATGAACATGGTGATCATAGGGTATGCACTTAGACCTTGTTTCTCAGAGAGAAAATAGCACTATCTCTTCTCACAGTTCAGTTGCCTGAGTTCGTAGCTTTCAAACGGTCAGCTTATTTTAATTCTGTCAATAATTATTTCCAGGATCATTGAGGTTTTGCCAACGTTACAAAACCACAACAATCATGGAAATTATAATGCTGTCACTGTAATGGAAATTTTTCATTATGTAGGGTAAAAATAAAACTTGTTTCATTTGAAACTTTTTTAATTTTCAGTTTTTCAAAATTCTGTAGGGGAGCTTTTCTTTGGAAAAAACTAGGTGTAAGGAAAATTTCAACTTGAATTGCTTCACAGTATCCACAGAATGATGAAACAAAACCAAAAAAGAAATGTGTTTTTTTACTCCTCACCCGTTAAATCCGTAATGCTTTATTTTAAGCATAGCCCCCACCTTTGCAGAGAAGCTAAGTGTGGAAAGTCTCAGCCTTTGTGAATGCTTGAAGACAGCCTGTGGGATGAGAACCCAGCCCCTGGTCTGACACTGCCCACAGAGCGCCCTTAGAAGTGGGCCTGGGCCGGGGGAGGCTGCGAGGGTGCCGGGCCCTGCAGTCGTCCTTGCTGGAAGCAGGGTTAGACTTAGGCAGTGTCACGGTTCACCTGTACAGCTCTGTAGAAAAGAAGACAGAGCCAGGAGTGGAAGCACAGCAGAGGGGCCTGGTGAGCATCCCGTCCAGGCAGTACGCAGCCTGGAGGAGGCCGGGGCATGAGCTTTCTGCTCGCCCTTCTGTGTGGAAGCTGTTCATCCCCCAAATCTGCCCCTTAAAAAATAGCAGTAATTTCACCTATGGCTTTCTAAAAATGTGCTTCAGGTCAGAGACTTAATTCAAGACAGTGGAGAGGAGTTTTACCTTTTCAAAACCCATAAAGAACTGGGATCTGGGCATCTTCAAGATTTTCCATAATTGTACGCTAGTCTAGTCATGTGGCATTTTCCTGCAAGATTTAACTTAATTTTGCTGCACTTCACAGTCAGAAGTTATTGGCTGGACTCGGGGAGCAAGTTTACGTTCCAGCTTTTCCATCATTTCAACCAGCTCAGCACTGGCCTAAACCATAGACCTCAGCATTTCCAGTCCTGAACTTTGCTCAAATCAAGCCTTCTAAACTATACTGTTCTTTTGGATAGGAACACATTAGGACTGGTTGCTAAAATAAAAAGCAGTCTCTGTGTAAGAAACCAAAACCAAATCATTTATATTCCCTAGCCAATAGAGCTCTGACTTAAAAGTGACAGTTGAGTGCAACAATAATTCCTATTCATTTTTATTGAAAACAATTTGCGTTTTAAAGAAGTCAGACGGTCTTTTTTTATATTGGAGCATGCTTCATTTACGTGCTGTGTTAGTTTCAGATGTACAGCACAGTGATCCAGTTACACACACACGCCTATTCTTGTTCAGATTCTTTCCCCACATAGGTTATTACAGAGCATTGAGTCAAGTTCCCTGTGCTGTACAGTAGGTCCTTGTTGATTATCTGTTTTATATATAACTGTGTGTATGGGCTTCCCTGTGGCTCAGCTGGTAAAGAATCTGCCTGCAATGCGGGAGACCAGGGTTCAGTCCCTGGGTCGGGAAGATCTCCTGGAGGAGGGCATGGCCACCCACTCCAGTGTTCTTGCCTGGAGAACCCCATGGACAAGGAGCCTGGCAGGCTGCAGTCCACGGGTCGCGAAGAGTGGACACGACTGACCAGGCACACAGCAGTGTGTGTGTGAACCCTGACCTAATTTACCCCTCCCCGCTTTTCCCGTTTGGTAACCATAAGTTTGTTTTCTGGTCTGTGAGTCTCTTTCCATTTTGCAAATAAGTTCATCTGTATAATTTTTTGGATTCCACACACAAGTGATATCATGTGCTGTTTGTCTCTGCTTAGTATGATGAGTCGGACACGACTGAAGTGACTTGGCGGCGGCGGCAGCGTGACCACGTCGCTACAGGTGGCAGTGCGCCGTCCTTCTTACGGCTGAGCAGTGCCCACTGTGCCTGAGAGTGCACTCGGTTTTAAAGGAGTCCCCATTGAGCACTTCCTGGTCGGCTGCTGGCAGTGTCTGGGTGAACGAGCCTGGCAGTGCCCACTGTGCCTGAGAGTGCGCTTGGTTTTAAAGGAGTCCCCACTGAGCACTTCCTGGTCGGCTGCTGGCAGTGTCTGGGTGAACAAGCCTGGCAGCACGCTTGCTCTGCCTGTTACCTGTACAGCTGCCATCTTCAGTTCAAGGAATATGAACTCGGATCCCAGATTTCCTGGGATGATTTATTCTAAATAATTGCATTCTTCCAGTGAAAGTGACTTAAAACTCTGTCAACCTGACCGTTTATATCTCTTAAGATTATTCCACTATCCAGATTTTATCCTAGTCTTTTAACTGTTTTCTTGGAGTAAGCATTTTACTTATTATTTAAAAGTGAAAAGATATAAAGCCTAAAGGAGAGTAAAATATTTTTGAAATTTATTACACTTAAGTTATACTCTGTGAAGAATTGATGCTTTTGAACTGTGGTGTTGGAGAAGACTCTTGAGAGTCCCTTGGACTGCAAGGAGGTCCAACCAGTCCATCCTAAAGGAGATCAGCCCTGGGATTTCTTTGGAAGGAATGATGCTAAAGCTGAAACTCCAGGACTTTGGCCACCTCATGCGAAGAGTTGACTCATTGGAAAAGACTCTGATGCTGGGAGGGATTGGGGGCGGGAGGAGAAGGGGACGACAGAGGATGAGATGGCTGGATGGCATCACTGATTCGATGGACGTGAGTCTGAGTGAACTCCGGGAGTTGGTGATGGACAGGGAGGCCTGGCGTGCTACGACTCATGGGGTCGCAAAGAGTCGGACACGACTGAGCGACTGAACTGAACTGAACTAAGTTATACTCAGTTTCATGAATTTACAACAGAAATTTGAATGCTCTTTTTCCTTTGGAAAATAAATTCATCGTAATGGGATGAACACTGTTGTCTCTCTATTTGAACTACAGTATAAACCATGTGTTTTATAGCTTTATGTTTCATTTTATTCAAAAACCAAATGCATTTTTTTCTGCCATTTTACAATGAAAGCTAAAATTTCCAAAAAGATTTTTCCTGAACTCAGAAGATTCTTCATAGAAATGTCCCCAGTTTCAAGATAATACAGATGTGTTGGTTTCTTAGCATTTTTGTGTTCTGAACTTGAGTGTCTTCATTTTTGAGATGTGTCTGCTTCATTTTAGCGAGTGACAGTGTTGTGCTTATGTAACTTGGCGAGTGGCAGCTAGTGTTTTGCATGAGGATTCGTGTGGTAAAGGATTTGCTATAGAAAATGGGGAACCATGTGAGCTGTGGTATGATTTCAGATGCCCAAGCAACCACAAGCACATAGGATACTTTCTACAGCTCCCAGAGGCCTTTGTGTCTTCATTCGAAAAAAGTGATATTATTGTGCAAAGCTACATTGCTTTTAAAGGCAGTTTTCTGCTGGTGACAAGTATTAAGCTCTAAGTGAGTTGTTGCTGTAAAGCATTGAATACCTATGAAGTTTAGCACACTTTAGAAAATGAATTAAGAAAGTCTTACGTAGGCAAACTCTTTGAAGATTCGTTAATCTCCAAGTAAACCCTAAATGCGTGTATGAGAACGGCAGACTTTGAGCTTTCTCTTCAGAGGTCGGTGTGTGTGTGTCTCCCTCTGTTAAAAGCGCTCTCAAGACAGGCTGCGTCTCGCTCGGCCGTTTCCCGCGCCCAGGGTGGACCTGGTGCTCAGGAATCTTGGTTGAAGGAGACTTGAATGAGTGGACTCGTACCTCCCTTAAAGAGGAATTGACTTTTAATTCATTGTGTGATGGATTCATATCTTGGTCTTTGTTGCTTATTTAAATATTGCTTAATGCCTCTAGCTAAACTAGAATTTTCTCTCAACAGTCTGCTTTGGTGCAACTCTGGTGTACCCAATTTTGGATACTTTGTATTACATATATAAAGAAAAGACCATGCTAATTTCATTAATTTAAGTTTTATTTCTATCAATAACTTTCTATTAAGAATTAATAGGTCTTAGCTTTTTATAACAGCATATGAAATGTCTCCAAAGTTTTCCTGAGGTTCTAAACTATTGTAAAATGAAAGCGGTTATTATTTACAGATTGTTGTTGTTCAGTCGCTAAGTCCTGTCTGACTCTCTGCAACTCCATGGACTGAAATCCAGCGGGCTTCTCTGTCCATGGGGTTCTTCAGGCAAGAATACTGGAATGAGTTGCCATTTCCCCCTCCAGGGGATCTTTCTGGACCAGAGATCCATCCCACATCTCCTGCATTGGCAGCCGGATTCTGTAGCACTGAGCCACCTGGGAAGCCCTTATTTCCAAATGTGTTACCAGTGTAAATATCTGCTAGTTCAAAACTTCATACATTGTATTTGCAATGAAACAAAGAACTATGGCTAATACAGACTAAATTACCTGTCGTCTATCTGGCAAAAGATCAAGCCATTTCATTAAAGTTCATTAAAGTTTCAAACAGCATTTAAGTATCTGTAGGCTGAAAAGGAATATACTAGTTGCCAGATTTCTTGCTTTTAAAAATTACTTAATCTAGAAAGGAGAGTACGTAGATCTAAACATAAAATAGGATAAACGTGTAGCAACATCTGAGAATTCAGTTCTGATTAAGGTAATGTTGCTGTACATACATTAGCTTTTAAACTAATACAGTTTTAAAAATTTAAAGAACCTTAATACAGTGACATTCACTCAGTTAAAGCTACAGTTAATCTTTCTTTGATGACAGATGTCAAAGGAATTTTAGTATCCAGCCTCTGTAGATGTTATCATAATTTATAGTTAGCTGTTGTTGTGTCAGAAAAGCATAAAACTGCCTATTAATCGAGTCCTCTGGTGGGTAAAGAGCCAGAAGGGTGCTATATATCAACTGGGAAAATCTCTTGCTAATAAGGAATTGTGTTGTTTTCTATTAGGCGCGGCATAGCTTTAGAAATTTCTACCGATAGTGCTTCTTCAGCATCTTCAGTCACCTCCTCTGTCTTAGGAATAGCTCTGTGGGAGGTCTGAGGTCCATGGACCAGACTTGCACCACAGGGGAGCTTGTTAGAAACGCAGAGTCATGACCTTTTACAGACTTAACTGAATCAAAATCTGCAAGTGATTCGCATGCCCGCTGCTGTTGGAGATGCACTCAGGCACATGGCCCTCCCTTCCCGTTCTCGTGCCAGGTGGGCCTGCTGTTGGTGGAAGGGAGTGAGCGGGCCCAGCACGTAGTGTGTATCCCCGCTTCCATTGGTGTGGGTGGAGAGAAAGGCAGAACCACATTTAATGCCAACACCTCCTTCTTCCCACGGGGGTACCTCCTGAAGCCATGTAGTATTTTTAATTGCCTCCTACATAAGTTGATTTTTCTAGCTCTGCTAACATCTAAAATATTTAGTCCCTTGGCCATGATACTGTTCTTGACACCAGCCCCACCTCGGAAGCCAGTTAACCACCTGCAAAAGATTCCGAAAGAGGAAAGGGTGACTTTGTGAGCACGGTGACGTTTGCAAGGCGGTCACTACAATGACGAGTGTCTTAACGCCTCCACAGCGTGCAGGGTGCTGTCCTAATTGCTGGACGCATGAGACGGATCATGTCGGGACTGTGCCTTCCGTGACGGGACACATGAACAGAACGGGGCTTGCGAGCAGGGGTCAGAGGTCTGCAGTGGGGCGCTGCCCTTCCCTGCCGGCTGCACGTCCTTCGGTCCCTCAGCTCCTCTGAGGGTCCGCCTGGTCAGCTGTGTGGGGTTGACGACAGTGTCTTTCTCACTGTGTGGCTAGGAGGGTAACATGAGACCGTGCCTGTGGGGTAGTTAATGTACTTCACGGCATCTAAGCACCCGGCACTGTTAATCTACATAAACACCAAATATTGTTTACATTCAGAGCAGTATTGACTCATTTACGTAGGGCAAGCACAGTTTGAGAAACTGTAATAGAAGCAAGCATGGAGTTCCCTGGCAGTCTCAGGGAAAAGAGCCCTGCCTCAGAAAGGAAGAGTTGTGTAGGGTTTCCCAGAACATGTGATTTTGTGGGTGGGTTTTGCAGGATTAGTCAAGTCTACAGACGGTAAAGTGTCTGCCTGCAATGCGGGAAACCTGGGTTCGATTCCTGGGTCTGGAAGATCCTCTGGAGAAGGAAACAGCAATCCACTCCAGCACTCTTGCCTGGAAAATCCCATGGATGGAGGAGCCTGATAGGCTACAGTCCATGGGGTCGCAAAGAGTCAGACACGACTGAGCGACTTCACTCACCAGGCAGGGAAATGTAAGAGATATTTCAAATGCAGAAAATACCAAGTGCCCAAGTCCAGTGGTGTGAAAGTTCTTATCTGGACAGCAGCAGGGAGTGTCGTGGGGCCAGAAGAGACAGGGTGTGGAAGAATGACTCAGAGCAGTTACCCGGGGCCATTACGGAGGCTGGTTTGTGTGGACTTCTGAGACGTTTGAATCTGACAGAGTGGAGAGCTGGTGAAAATGCTTCCACTGGGGAGGTGGGATAGCAGTCTGTGTTAGAGCCTCTCTAGAGATCAGGCCTTCAGGCGCTGTGGCCATAGACTGTTAGAGCCTCTCAGATGTCTTTCTCTTTCCCCGTTTCTCCTAAACTCCAAATCCTGCTTACTGGCTGCCTGCCATGTCCAGATAGCATGTACAAAACCAGGCTCCTTCCCTTCAAACTCTGTTCTTCCGCTTGTATTCCCCCTCCTGAAAAACAGATAGCATTGCCGTTTCCCGTGTTCTTCAAGCTGAAGATTAATAGTGGCCCTTGAAGTGTCCTTTTGCAGCAGCTCCTTCCTCTGCGGTCCCTCCGCTCTCTCCCTTCCCTTTCTTAAGTCCTCACCTCCGTTCCTCTCTCACCTGCCTGAGTCCTGACGGGCCTCATCTCCATCCTCCGCACTGTCTCCACAGGGTCACAGAATTGAGCTTCATTAGTCCCCTTTCCTTCAGGTCACAGTCAGCATGTTTACCTGACAGATCACAGCCTTCACACATGCTTCCTAGTTCACTCCTAAGTCCCAACAAAAGGTACTTTCGTCATCTCATTGTGAATAAATTGACTTTTGGTGTGGAAACAACCAGACTGTGGCTAAGCACGTTTAATTTGAGTGGAATTGTAGAAACTCCTTGTCAGGACGCCTTGTTAGAATCTTAGCTTTCCTTCCAGTGGCATCACCACCTCCCGTTTTTAATTATGTGAACCAGCTGGATGGGAGAAGAAATTGTTTCTTAAAAGGCACTGGTGTCTCTCGACTGGGAGCTTGGACTGTATGGAGTCACACCCGCAAGACTAAAAGGGCAAGTTTTGGAGCCCCTTCCAGCTATTGTGTATCAAGTTGTCAATTCCCAGACTTTGGATTCAGTATGAAAAGACATTTGAAAAGAGATTTCAAAAACAGCCACAAAATGCTGCAGTTTCTCTTCTTGTTACAGAATGATGATGGTGAAGCATGTTTGGATAGTTTTTAAGTGTTAGGTCGTTCACTTACTTAGATACCAGAAGCTGCTCCTCCTGTCTGGGCTGTCTGGTCTTTTTTTTTAATACGCTATAAATGTAGAAGGGATGAGATAAGTTGTTTCAGGGCAAACAGACTTCACCTTTTAAAGGAACTCAAACTATCGAATATTTTTACAGTTGTTTCAGAAATATCTATTTAGTTTACTTATTACTAAATTCCTTCTGAAAATTCCGCAGGCGTCCAATACCCACAAATACACTACACTCTGTAAAAGATAATGAGACACAAACACTTCTTACATTTTGTAAGATCCTTTCCCTCATTTTCTCCATTTTTGAAATTAATATTTCTCTGAAAATGTTGTTTTATTTTACTACTAGAAGGAACTGTCAGGTAAGATTAATCCTATAAATATATAAATGAAGAAAAGACCTTATGTATGTATATAGTAAAAGACCATATATGTACATATACATACATGTATGTAATAAATGTACGTGTGATTAAAGTACCAAAGGACTAGTGTCCACACAGTTGTTTTGTTTGCTATTATATTGAAAATTAAAGTTAGTGTATGATATAATATAAATAAAGTATTTGCTCATTCAGAATATGCTGCTGCTGCTGCTAAGTCGCATCAGTCGTGTCCGACTCTGTGCGACCCCATAGACGGCAGCCCACCTGTCTTCCCCTGTCCCTGGGATTCTCCAGGCAAGAACACTGGAGTAGGTTGCCATTTCCTTCTCCAATGCATGAAAGTGAAAAGGGAAAGTGAAGTCACTCAGTCGTGTCCAACTCTTAGCGACCCCATGGACTGCAGCCTACCAGGCTCCTCCGTCCATATCTTTGTGTATAATCCTTTCTATTAAAAGGGCTTTGGGGAAATTGAATTCAGGCTTATTCGTACATACATTCATGTATGGGCACATGGGAGCCTATATTTATACTCTCAAAAGAACTTGGAAATTGCCACAGAACTATTCTACTTTGCAGTAATTTGGCCTTAATGTTTTTCACCAAAAATTTAGACATAATATTTGGAGATATTTCTTGGTGAACAGTTACTTTCATTTTAGATTAGAAAAATAATCTTCCTGCATCAGGCAGGAGAAAGTGAAATAATAAGTCGTTAAAAAAATAAACACTGTTTTTTGTCTTTCAGACCTGAGGATTATCGGCTGTAGGAGGAAGAAAATTTCAGAAAATAACGGTGTGGTGCTTGAAACTCCTTCCTCAGGGCAGGATGAAGCAATAGCTGCCTTCTGGAAGGAAGCCTGCTCTGGGGGCTGAAAGTTTGTGGGGAAAGGTCGGGAAGGGGTATCCCTTCATTAGGAAATTGCAGTAAGATGTCATTTTATAGAATTGTTTTATTGTATAGTGCTATTTGAATGTTGGAAATGATAAGAATAAAACTGCGCCTTACTTCGTTCAGTGTCCCATTTAATGAGAAAAGCAGACCCAGGTGGTGTGGCAGCTGTGGTCGCCAAGTGCCCGTCAGCGCCGTCTTCTCAGCTCAGCTCCGGTTCTGGACGCCTGGGGACAAGGCCCTCCACACGTCTCCTTTCAGGGACTGTTGTATGTAACCCACCAGCTCAGCAAGGCAGGGCTTGCCTGAGCTCCTTTCACACTGCTTCACCTTCTTCTGTGTCCCACAGAGCTTGCTGCTTTCCGTGTCTGTGCCCCGAAACCTGCGACGCTGTGTGTCCACGAAGCTCCTGTTGGCCCCTCTTCTCTGTCCTGGGCGCTGCGACTGCCCCGCTGGAATCAATGTGTCCAGCAAAGTCTCCTCTGGAAATTCAGCAGCTAAGACCCTGCGTTTGGGGTTTTTATGGTGGTGTGCCCTAGCCAGTCAAGGAGCGGCTTTCAGACCACTCCTCCCACTCATGCAGCAAATACACACTGAGCCTGATACAGGCGTTGGGGAGCAGAAGTCACCTGTCTTCCCTACACCTTCACACGCACCAAAGAGCCTGCCGTCTGTCACGGGTGGAAAGGAGCTGGGGCTCGACCCGCACGCGCATGCCTGCGCCTGGCGGTTGCAGGTGCTGGAGTGACTGTGTGAGCTATGGCTGAAGTCCACTGGGGGAAAAGGTAACATTAAACATAAAGCATCGCTGTTAAGCACCTTTAACGGACCAAACACAGCTGCTTTATATAAATTAAAATTAATTCCTACATCAACCAATATTGTACACAAGATTACCTCCCCGTTTAAAGATGGGCCCGAGGCGGCGGCAGTAAACCTGACCACGTCACAGACCTGCTGAGTGGTGCCGTCGGGACTTGAAGCCAGGCAGCCCGGCTCAGGCGGCCATGGACTTAGCCACCACTAGAGGAGAAAAAGTCAGTACGTATGTATCACAAATTCAAGAATAAAGTAACCGTGACCTGCCACCAGGAAGTGGCAGTTACGTTTCAGACTTTTGGGCCAGAAAGAAGCCCCACCTCTTCCTTTAGACGTGTGATGTTGGGTGTGAGCGGGTGTGAAAAAAGCCCCCAGCTCCTGCTAGAGCAGCTTTCACAGGGAGGGCTTCTGTATCCCCAAAACAGGTGTACCTCAAGCACCTAGAACCATGCCCGGCAGGTCCAATCCCTGGTTGGGAAGATCCCCTGGAAGTGAAAATGGCAACCGGCTCCAATATTCTTGTTTAGAAATCCCCGTGGACAGAGGAGCCTGGTGGGCTCCAGTCCACTGGGTCCCAAAGATTCGGACACGACTGACCACAAACACGGGCCTGTCATAGCGTCAGCTCTGCACTTCCATGGATGCAGAACCAGCGGGTGCAGAGGGCTTCTGATGCCACAGTGTGAAGGACTCGGGTTTTCAGATTTTGGCATCCACAGGGAGTCCTCAGAACCATTCGCCCACGGATACCAAGGGACCACTGTTAAATATTCAATACGAACATTGAGACTCTCACTTGCTGAGTGAGAGCCCATTTGGCCGCGTAGGGGCTGTCCAATCCTCCAGACCCGTGTAGACCTAAAAGGGATATGTCGTTGGACTGAATTCCTCCTGCTCTCGGGGGCTCACTCCATTTTGCATTCAGAGTAGAGGCTTTTATACCAAATGGCTTTCAGAAGCAGGAGCTATCAGACTTCCCGGTCCTGCCCATTTGCCGTTCCTTGAGAGTTTAACAGCCAGATCTCTGTTTCTTCAGAGAACATAAACACAGGGAGCCAAATAAAACTCACAGCTCATGCAGGGGACCGGGAACTCGAGGGGGCAAGACAAGCTGAACTGTTAGACTCGTCGCTCATATCAAAATAGGTTGAATAGAAGAAACAAGAACTGGAAAAACAAAAATACAAACTCTTACATGAAGGAAATTCTACTCCAAATATCACATGGGGAGGAAAAGAAAGCTGATATACATACTCTGTTGCAACATTGTCTGTAACAGCAAATTAGAACAGATAAGGAGTCAAGTCACTAAAATCAAAATTCTGTTTGCTCATGCGCGGTTTTTCACCAGGTGCTAAGTGTTATGCTGTTGGGTAACACCAGCTAAATGTGGAAAACCCCATCCAGTTGAACATAACGACGGTGGAAGAACAACCCACAACAGCTGTCTCTCGTTTTACCCATGTGACTGCCTGCTGTTTCTCTTCAGTAAAGCATGAGTTAGTATCCTGATTATAAGTAGCAAAGGAAAAGGAAAAACCTGAAGTATTGTGGAGTTTTGAAAGGAGAGAAAATGTATTTTGCAATAGCCAGAGGGCAAAAGTAATCACATTAGCGAACATAGAGACAACACTTTAAAAAAGAGCTTAATCAAGTTTCCGATAACCGCCTGCTTTCTGGGGAACTGAAAACCAAAAAGCACTCATTGGAATGGGTTAAGGATAACTGTGGTTTCCCAGGCTCAAGTGTAAAGAATCCATCAACCAGTGCAAGACTCAAAAGACGTGGGGTCGATCCCTGGGTTGGGAAGATCCCGTGGAGAGGGCATGGAAAAATCCCCATGGACAGAGGAGCCTGGCGGGCTGCAGTCCATGGAGTCACAACGAGTGGGACATGACTGAGCACACAAGACACAGGCTAACTAACCTCCTCCAGCAGGAGAGCACGTGTGTCCCCCGAGCTCAGCCGGGGTCCTGCAGACGTGGGTATACGAGAAAGGGCGAGTCGCAAAGCCAGGAGAGCTGGGCTTCTGTTTTAAGCCAGTTCAGGGGAATGAGAAATAGATCAATAAGCCACAGATACCAACCTCTGCTTTCCCGTTTTACTTGGAAAACTACAGTGTTCCTCCCAGTTCTCCTCCATGGTTCAAAAGCCACAACTGTTTGCTATCAACACCTCCACCAAGCAAGCTTCATGTCTTATCAAAATAGCATTCTATATTTACTGTAATTTTTTTTTAAATTAGGAACTTCTGATGTTTAAAATTCTGAGAGTTTTCTTGTATCACAAGATGGTGTAAGGTTTGAGATTTCTGCCTCACATCTGTTTTCCCATAAGCCCATAACACATCAGGCAGGGATTCGTTTATAGGACTGCATATGCCACTTCATAGTACAGACAGCAGTTGCTGCTGTTGCTGCTAAGTCGCTTCAGTCGTGTCCGACTCTGTGCGACCCCAGAGACGGCAGCCCACCAGGCTCCCCCGTCCCTGGGATTCTCCGGGCAACAACACTGGAGTGGGTTGCCATTTCCTTCTCCAATGCATGAAAGGGAAAAGTGAAAGTGAAGTCACTTGTCATGTCCGACTCTTAGCGACCCCATGGACTGCAGCCCACCGGGCTCCTCCGTCCATGGGACTTTCCAGGCAAGAGTACTGGAGTGGGGTGCCATTGCCTTCTCCACAGACAGCAGTACTCACATATAAATCCTGGTTTAGCACATCCTTTCATCAAGCAGACTCTTCTTCCAGGGTGGGTCCTAAGAGGTCACACTCGCCCGACCCCAGAAAACGGGGCTAAACAGGAGATCCTGTACTCAAGTCTGGCGTCACCCCTCGTCATGCCTGGTCCGCGTAGGGTGCAGCTCGCTGCAAGGCCTCCTGAATGGGCGTAGTGATGCCCTTGACACAGCCAGCCCTCCTATCCACGCCTGGGGGATCCCGGGGTTCCATCAGGACCTAGCCAGGGGGCCGAGACAGAGCTAAGGACTAAAGCAGGTCGTTAAAGCCGTTCTCTACCCAGAATGCAAGGCTCCCCTTTCTCCGCCTACTTCCTCTAAATTTACAAAGCGAATACAAGAGCTGTGCTCAGTGAGGTCTCCCTTGTAGACAAACTAGGCCACAAGCTGGCCCAGGGGCTAGGGTTGGAGTGATGAAGCAATGCTGCCGTCTTTAAAAACAATTGAAGAGCAGGATTTGGTTTTATTGCCAGATTTACCCCAAATGAACAAGGTTTTGAAGAAATACATGCAGTTATCAGATTCTCTACTATTCCTTCCTTCCCCTCCTTTCTTGGTAATTTCCTCCCTGATGGATCCAGACAGGGTCACAAAACCTGTGCCCCATTTTTTTTTTTTTTTCCCGAGTCTGTATGATTTGCTTTCCTACCTTCTGGACAGGGAGCTTAGTACCACAGTCAGTCAAGAACAACATTACATGTCCAGGTCTCTCCAGGCTGAAAATCCTCCCATCGGCCAGGTAGCAAATCCTGAGTCCTCAAAACCTAAAAGCCCCAGGAGGGATATAGCTGCCAGTCTCTACAATGCCAAGTTTGAACTGGATAGAACCCCACTTACAAAGGCTTGATCTTTCCAAGACAGACATTAAGATTCCATTTCAACTTAAGGACAGGCTCTTGCAGAGAAATGGTATTCCGCACCCCCACTCTCTCTCTGCCCAAAAGTCTACAATAAAGAAAACTGAGAAGTTCTGCAGCATCACTACCACTCAGCACTCCGCCTTCAAAAAGAGCCTGAGACCAGCTCTCAGTAAAACAGCGGGTCCCTCCAGCTGAGGCCGACTGTCATCAGGCTGGCAGCCAGCAAGGTGTCGGGTCCCTTTCCAACGAGGACGGCGTGAACGGGACCGCAGCGGGAGGCACACTCAGGCGCCAGGGCCACTTGGTCCACGAGAAGCTCTCTGATTTCCAACCAATCTTATTTCACCGCCTTCACTTTTCAATTCCAAAATTAATACCTAGTAAAACCTTGCAGATAGTGGCTGCCAGCGAGTGTCTCGCTCACGGCACACCTGTGCTTTATAGGTTGGGCTTATGGAGCTCCAACTTGTCAGCCTGTATTAAATCATGGAGAAGCAACACTTGAACGGTGATGCCATTTTAAAGCCTGAAGCTGAAAAGGGTTTTTAATATTTAGGGAAATTCTGAGCATAAAGCCTATCTGTCTTTTACTTTGGGGCAAATTCACAAAGTACAAATAAAATATTTTTTAAGTTATTAGGAAAGTATTACGAATTACTTTATCAGTATGCCTTGTTACCAGCGCAGTAGAGAAATCGTGGAGAAATGTAAATACGCGCGTCCTTCAGAAATTCTGACTTCTAAGTCTGAGCCTTGGAAGCAGCCATTAATTAGTCAACTTGATAGTCTGTATTCTTGGGTTTCCCTGGTGGCTCAGATGGTAAAGAATCCGCCTGCAATACAGGAGACCGGGGTTTGATCCCTGAGGCAGGAAGATCTCCTGGAGAACGAGATGGCACCCCACTCCAGTGTTCTTGCCTGGAGAATCCCATGGACAGAGGAGCCTGGTAGGCTGCAGCCTGTGAGAGTCAGACATGACCGAGAGACTAATACGAGTCTATATTAACAAGGGATCAGCTGCTCTGTTGCATTCAGTTATTCAACAGATATTATAGTCCAGAAATTGTTCTGGGTTCTTGAGATACATATGTGAATAAAGTTTCCTGCTATCATGGTATGCTATTGTGATTTATAGTAAGAAACATATGTTATATATACCTATAGATTTGACATATATTGATGTATACATTGGAGAAGGCAATGGCAACCCTCTCCAGTACAATTGCCTGGAAAATCCCATGGTTGGAGGAGCCTGGTAGGCTGTAGTCCATGGGGTCATGAAGAGCCGGACACTTACTGAGCGACTTCACTTTCACTTTCATGCATTGGAGAAGGAAATGGCAGCCCACTCCAGCGTTCTTGCCTGGAGAATCCCAGGGACGGGGAGCCTGGTGGGCTGCGTCTGTGGGGTCGCACAGAGTCGGACACGACTGAGCGCCTCAGCAGCAGCAGCAGCAGAGTACACATACACTTACTATATACTTGGTTTGTATCTACTAGACAGATAGATACGTCTATTTTTTTATTTATTTTTTAATTGGTGAAAAATTGCTTTCCAGGGTTGTGTTGGCTTCTGCTGTACAATAATGCAAATCAGCCACAATTATACACATAGCACCTCCCTCTTGAGCCTCCCACTTCTCTAGGCCATCACAGAGTGCTAGGCTGGGCTGGGAAATATGTGTGTGTGTGATCAGTCAAGTCTGACTGCAACCCATGTCTGACTCTGTAGCCCACCAGCCTCCTCTGTCCATGGAATTTTCAAGGCAAAAGTACTGGAGTGGGTTGCCATTTCTTTCTGCTGGGGATCTTCCTGACCCAGGGGTGGAAACTGTGTCTTTGCGGCTCCTGTATTGGCAGGTAGATTCTTTACCCCTAGCACCAGCTGGGAAGCCCCTATATATGGATACATGTATTTGATCTTCATCCCTGTTGCTGGCACAGAGCTCTTTAAAAACCTCCGCATTTCCTAAGTGATGAAAGCCACAAAGAGGCCTTTTGTTATGGATGGTAGGGAGGGGATGAAAGCTGCAGGTGGAAATACTCATCAACAAGCAACATTTAGTCAGTTATGTTCCATTCGGTGCCCGTGTAACGAAGCCTCCATAGGAACACAAAGGTCAGGATTCCGAGAGCTTCCAGGCTGGGCAAGAAAGACACATCCCCGTGTCCACGAGCTGAGCCCCGAACTCCACAGGGACAGAGGCTCCTTGGCTCGGGGCCTCACCCTGGGTATCTCTTCACCTGGCTACTGATTCATCTCCTTGAATGTCCTCCACAATAAACCAGCAACCGACTGAGGAACCTGACAGTTCCTGAGCTGGGAGATGCTCTAGCAAAGCCACGGAACCAGTGGCGGCAGGGGGGCGGCGGGCATGGAGACCTGGTTTACAGGCAGACACGCCCGTTATCGCCTGGCCTGGAGACGGGCCTCCAAGACAGGGGCCGCCTTGGGGAACTGAGCCCGTGGCGTCTGACGCCAGTTCCGGAGGGCAGGGCGGGCGCGGAGGCACGCGGGCGGGCGGGCGGGCAGGCGGCGGGGCGGGCGCGGGGGCACGCGGGCGGGCAGCGGGGCGGGCACAGCTGACAGCGCCCCTGGGGACGGAGAGCGCGAGGCTGCATCTGGGGAATAGACTGCCGGCGGCGGGGACGCGAGAGGCGACGGGAGGCTCCCTGACTCACCCCAGGAGGAGCGAGAGTCAGCACAGCGCCCCCCAGTCGTCCTGGAAGCCAGCAGCCTCCGTCTGACTCCCCCAGGCTCCTAGGAGACTGGGGAGTCCCCGCATACAGGGTGCAAGTGGGGAAGCAACAGGCAGACAAGACACGCAACTTCTCAACTCCGGTGACTGGAAACCCTCAGGTGTACTTCACAGGCCGAGAACACGCCACGTGGCCGCTGAGACAGTCTGGAAAAAAGTCTAACCTGTGCTCAACAAGAAGAGAACATAGTTTTGTGGGGTTTTTTTAAAAACGTTTTATTTTGTAATCTGGGTATAGCCAATTAACAACGTGAGTTTCAGGCACAGGGCCTCATATCCATGTATCCCCCTCCCCCAAACCGCCTCCCATCCAGGCTGCCCCATGACACTGAGCAGAGTTCCCTGTGCCAGACAGTAGGTCCCCGTTGGTTATCCACTTTAAATACAGCTCTGTGTACATAACCATCCTGGACTCCCTAAGTACCCCCTCCCACCCAGAAACCATAAGTTCATTTTCTAAAGTCCATGAGCCTCTTTCTGTTTTGTAAGCAAACTCATCTGTATCATTTCTTTTTCGATTCCACATATAAAGGATGTCATATGATATTTCTCCTTCTCTGATTTACTTCACTCAGGGTGACATTCTCTAGACCCATCTGTGTTGCTGCCATTGGCAGTACAAGATGAAAACATAGTTTTAGCCGAGGCTAGACTGTCTCTCACACAGCAGCCAGCGTGCAGGCGCCCGCAGTGTGCAGGCGTGTGTCGGGTGGCACCCTGCAGGCCTGTAAGACCTCCGCCTCCCGCTCCAAGACTGAAGAACGAGGCGGGAGTCAGGGACAGCCACGTCAGTGCTTTGATGGGTCTCACACGTCTGGAGCGGGATCCTGGAGTGGCGCCACCGTGGGTAGCAGACTGCAGTCGGGCATGGTGCAGTCTCCACTCCCAGGAGAGAAGGGAAAGCTGCCAACGGGCAGGAACTGCCCGCAGGCTGGCTCATCAGTTACCAGGAAGCATGCAGACGGGCACACCGTCAGCACCCCTTTGATGAGACCAAGTACCAGCGGGGGCTGGGGGCGGGGAGGGGCGGCCAGTATGTGGAAAGGGCAGCTGTGTGAGTCAGGTGTGCACGACACGGGCACTGGCCCTGCAGCATTAAAGAGGGAGTGCCAGAACAGCCACCTGGGGCGGCCTGACCACACAGCATCTCTGGTGATGCCAGATTTAGGGAGATGAGAAATGCAGTCTTTAATCAGCTGAGGGAAGAACGTATGGACAACAACTCCAAGCTAATAAGGTCCCTCATGGGGAACTGGGCTTCCCCGGTGACCCAGTGGTAAAGAATCCACCTACCAACGCAGGAGACGCAAGGGATGTAAGTTTGATCCCTGGGTTGGGAAGATCCCCGGAGGAGGGCACGGCAACCCCCGCAGTGTTCTTGCTGGAGAGTCCGTGGACAGAGGAGTCTGGTGAGCTAGTTTCCAGGGTTGCAAAGACACGACTGGGTGTACCTGGTGGTCCAACACTCACGAGCGACAGAGCACGTGACGGGTTCCAATCAAGTGGCGTAGCCGCAGTGGGTGACTGTTTGATAGGCACACAAATTCAAAATGAGAACAAGGAGGCGTTAAGGTTCAGAAATGGTGTCCAGGCCGAAATCTTTGCTCAGCTGTGCCAGCAGAAACCCTCGGTCTGTCTGCACCCTGCCAAGCTGCTGGGGAGATGGGTGACCAGGTTCACAGTCCCTTGGATCACTCTCCAATTCTTGAAAGCCATCTTCAGCCTTGCGGGTGCAGACCCGGTTCCTTCAGAAAGCACTGCAGACGTGCACCGTGGGTATTTCGGGAGAGCGGTAAGTTGCCCCAGTGCTGTGGACAACCCGCACGGTGCTGCTTTTGAGTTGCATCCATTTTTTAACTTTCCTGTTGTCTATCGCCCTCAGAATTGGTCTGCTGGTCTGATGAAACATGCTCACGCTCGTGTGAAATCAGAGACAGAACTCGTTGGCAAGACTCCCAGAACGAGAGCGGGCAGCCGGAGAGGAAGGTGGTGTCCAGATCTGATAACCGGAATGTTTGCCAAAAACTCTGCTTGTGAAGTTCAGTCCTTTCCGTCTGCACACTTGGCAGCTCAGAAACATGACCATATACGTGAGAAAGGCTAGGTAAGGTGAAAACACATGAATGTTCTAATAACAAATTGTCTTCCACACATCTATTCAATATCTGAGCACATTCAAATAACAATGCTTTCTCAGCGTGAAAGCTGAGCTGGTTGACGATTTTGTGGCATGAGTTTTAGGATATGATGGGGATACAGTTTTATTAGGAGTCACGACTCTGGGTCAGATGACAGGACAGTGAAAAATGGAGATGAATGTCTTCAGTGAGTACACGTTCTTTTTCTATCTGACTCAGCTTTGTTTTGTTACCGTACAAAGTTCATCTCAATCTGAAGAAAAGATATTTTCACTTCTCTGGATTCCGTTATAAAACCTCTTTTAAGTTAGGGAAGTTCAATTTCACTATACTGGTCATGGTAATCTTTTTAATCAATCAGATCAAATGCAATTAAACATTCTAGAAACAATGAAATATGTTATTCATGCCAGCATATGTTTTTTATTAGGAAGATATAGAGAAAATAAATCATTACTAATATTTCTGCATTTAGAAACAAGCAAATCGTCCCACCCCTCCCACTGACCCTTTTATTCTGCTTTTAAAATAATCACTGCCTCCATTTTTCTAAATACTGGTGACTCATTTTTCTTCATTCATTCATATCATTTATTATGATAAGGGTATTAAAAAGGTGATGGATTATTTTTGTAAGGTAGAATTTTACTCTGAAATCTTCTGTGATTTTCCTGTAAAGTATTAAGGTTCTGAGTACACAGGTTGATTGCAAAATACTTCTCCAACCATAGAGAAATGTTAAACATGAACAGTTAAGTGAGGGTAACACTGCACAATCCCATCGCCAGGAGGTAGCGTGGTGAAGTGTCTGGAGTTGACTCGTCACAATTTTCAATGTGGATAGAACAGAATAGTAGGTAAATATTGTAATATTGGTCTGCAACTTGCTTTTTTAATTTTATCAAGACTGAAGCATCTTGTGTCAGCCAAACTTCTAAAACAATTATGCAGTCTGATAAATAATGTAAAACTGTTGCAAATATATTCATGCAGTTAACTTTTGTTAAGGATAGTTATTCTAGAGAGTGTAGAATAACCAGAACTTTGTGACAAAGAAGTGTCTAAGCTCTGAGCTTGTTTAGCACAAATGGGCCATTTGCATCAGTGTTTCCAACGCTACATCAAATCAGAGCAAAAAGTTATTTTTTAAACCAAATATTTTGGTTCAGTCCTTGGAAACGTCCACTCTGCATTTGCACAGCCCTTCTTATGGGGACGGGCCCACGGGGACTCAGTCCTGACGGCTGTCACGGTCTGAGTGAGTCGTCCAGCATCACTCCCCACCCGTCTCAATCTCCTTGAGTTACTATCTGCTGTTAACACTGTACTCCCAGAAAAGCAGAAACACCTCAAACCAACTTGCCGTTCTAAAATCACTCTCCTTTCCTCCTCAAGTCTCTGTCTCACTCAGTGAAATTCCTATTCCCTCAACCTTCCAGACTTGCTGTCGTAAAGCCGTTCTTCCCTTCTGTCATCACCCAGCCTCCTGCCATCGGTCATCAGACCCTGCCCGCAGACTTCTCCTTCAGCAGTTAAAGCCGCTCCCCTCACTCCTGTGTCACCGCGGGCCAGCCCTGTCATCTGAACCCCTGTGCCAGGCATCGCAGGATGGATGTATTGGGCTGGCCAGAAAGTCCATTCAGGTTATGAGAAACCCACTAAGGAGCGGCCGTGAGCCAGGGGAACAAACCCGTGAGAATCCTTCCTTTGTCCCTTCCAGGGACGTGTGTCACCCTGGACATTCTACTTAGTGCGTTTGATCATTTGTAAAAAGGGAATACTTAAGCTAGCTTGTGCAAGTCAACCTAATATATCCAGAACAGAGGCTAGTACGTGGGAGGTTGTCCTTGAACGTCTTTCTCCTTCTTGCTCTTTCCCCACACCAGCCTGTCTTATACACCACATAAAACTGCCTTCACGTAAGAAGCCCTCAGGTCACTTACCTCCTTAAAGACCCCCCTGACTTCCTACTGCCTTCAGGCAGAAATCTGAACATTTTATCATGTGATAGATCTTCCAGCCTTGTACAAATGACTTTACTTGCTTCAGCTTAAAGCAACCTACACCAGCAAGCTTCCCTTTGCTCTGCCTCCACTATAACACATGGCTGAACCCCCAGTGAAGTGACGTCCAACTCTTCCCGACCCCATGGACTGTAGCCCACCAGGCTCTTCTGTCCGTGGAATTCTGAACCCATGGCAGATACTAATTAAAAGTCTGATGGATGGATGGATGCCCAGAGATGGAAAAGTACATGAACACATGGATACATTTACAGAAACACAAGGTTTATTTACTTATTATAAGCCCTTATTCAGTTCGGTTCAGTCGCTCAGTTGTGTCCGACTTTTTGCAATCCCATGAATCGCAGCATGCCAGGCCTCCCTGTCCATCACAAACTCCCAGAGTTCACCCAAACTCAAGTGCATCGAGTCAGTGATGCCATCTAGCCATTTCATCCTCTGTCATCCCCTTCTCCTCTTGCCCCCAATCCCTCCCAGCATCAAGTCTTTTCCAATGAGTCAACTCTTCGCATGAGATGGCCAAAGTATTGGAGTTTCAACCTCAGCATCAGTCCTTCCAATGAACACCCAGAACTGGCCTCCTTTAGGATGGACTGGTTGGATCTCCTTGCAGTCCAAGGGACTCTCAAGAGTCTCCTCCAACACCACAGTTCAAAAGCATCAGTTCTTCGGCACTCAGCTTTCTTCACAGTCCAACTCTCACATCCATGCATGACCACTGGAAAAACCATGGCTTTGACTAGACGGACCTTTCTTGGCAAAGTAATATCTCTGCTTTTTGAATATGCTATCTAGGTTGGTCATAACTTTCCTTCCAAGGAGTAAGCGTCTTTTAATTTCATGGCTGCAGTCACCATCTGCAGTGATTTTGGAGCCCAAAAAAATAAAGTCTGACACTGTTTCCCCATCTATTTCCCATGAAGTGATGGGACCAGATGCCATCATCTTCGTTTTCTGAATGTTGAGCTTTAAGCCAACTTTTTCCACTCTCCTCTTTTACTTTCATCAAGAGGCTTTTTAGTTCCTCTTCACTTTCTGCCATAAGGGTGGTGTCATCTGCATATCTGACATTGTTGATATTTCTCCTGGCAATCTTGATTCCAGCTTGTGCTTCTTCCAGCTCAGCGTTTCTCATGATGTTCTCTGCATAGAAGTTGAATAAGCAGGGTGACAGTATACAGCCTTGACGAACTCCTTTTCCTATTTGGAACCAGTCTGTTGTTCCATGTCCAGTTCTAACTGTTGCTTCCTGACCTGCTAGAGGTTTCTCAAGAGGCAGGTCAGGTGGTCTGGTATTCCCATCTCTTTCAGAATTTTCCACAGTTTATTGTGATCCACACAGTCAAAGGCTTTGGCATAGTCAACAAAGCAGAAATAGATGTTTTTGCATATTTCTAAAATTTGAAGATGGAAGACTTCCTTTAAGTCACTTAAAATGCACAAAGTGTGTAACTCTCTGCTTGTTCTAATTTTTATTGGAATATAGTTGGCTTACAATGTTGTGGTTTCGGGGGTACAGCAGAGTGAACCGTTATACACACACCCACGCTTCTTGTTTAGATTCATTCCCCATGTAGCTCATTACAGAGCATTAAGTAGAGTTCCCGGCGCCGTGGTCCTTGTCAGCTGCCTGTTGTACATACAGTAGCGTGTGTGTGTCCGTCCCGATCTCCCAATTCACCCCTCTCCCTAGGGTTCCCCCTGGGACCACGCATTTGTTTTCTACATCTGTGACTCTATTTCTGTTTAAACACCTCTTCCTCACATTCCAAAAACTTACCAGATTTGATTTGCAAGCTTCTAAGGAGCTGATTAGTCATTCCTGGGCATCACTGCTGTCTCCCAAATGTTCCGGCTCATAGTGAGAGCAAAGCCACTCCTCCCACTGTAGACGCAGCGCAGGGTTTGACTCGGATTACAAACCGCATGCGCTAGCGTGGGGTGACTCTACAGAGATCCTCCGCACAGGGGTCAAGTGCTAAGCGCACTGTGGGCACTCTGACAGCCCCTAAGGAGTGCACACAAGTACCCGGGGAGCACGGAGCTTAAAGAGCAAACCAAACAGCAGGGACGGCAGGAGCACAGCTATGGAGGTTATCCAGCTGGTGGTGGGGGGGCTCAGGGAAGGCTTCACACAGGAGGAGGAGCCTGGTCTGATTTCAAAGAGTGAGTATGACTACAAGCACTTCTTTGAGACAGTTGAGAGAAGTTGGAAATTAAATGTTTTTACGGAATAACTGGGGGCTTCCCAGGTGGTTCCGCACAAAAGAACCCACCTGCAATGCAGGAGACAGTGGTTCAATCAATCCCTGGTTTGGGGAGTTCCCCTGGAGGGGGACACGGCGACTCAATCCAGGATTCTTGCCTGGAAAATTCCATGGACAGAGGAGCCTGGTGGGCTACAATTTATAGGGTCACAAAGAGTCAGACACAGCTGAGCGCTCATACACACATACACACACACACAGATTGCTCTCCCTAGCTTCAACTCACACTGAATTATCTCCTAAACTGAACTCTTCGATCACTCTGTCCCAAGTCTGTAATTCTAGAAATCAGGAGTTTCTAACCAAAGTGATTAAAACTCTGAAGAGTTTTATGTCCTTTTATGAAATGGTTACTTTCAGAAATTATATAAAGTATAAGTTAATATATCAGTATATTTCTGCCAAAATAGGTAAGTCAATAAAAATGCACTTCAGAATCAGCTTTTATTATAAGGCAAAGTGTTGTAAACATAAAAATCTTGACCTTGAATTACACCTTTTATTATGAACATTTCACTCAATAAAAATCTCATGAACAGGGTCCAACTGATGACAAATTCCAAACTAATGAAATGTTCCCATAACTCAAGTAAACAAATGTAGGTCACCAAGTAAAGTCAAAGCCAGGTTTATTCGCACAATCCAAGAACGACGTGAATGGACCAGAACCTCCAGTGCTCGATCTTCCACCGTTTGTATCAAACTTTGAGTGTCTCCTGAGTGACACAGTAGTCTGCATTTCCAAGGGCCAAACAGCAAGGCATACAGAATATCCTCTCTCTCCTCACTTGCTTAAGGCCAAGAAATCTGAGATAAAAGGAATGAAGTGACTGATGACACAGCCCACTCACTTGGGAGTTCTCTCAGGTGATTCTGGGTCAGGTCATCTAATCTTGTGCAAACTCTCCTTCTCATCGGCCCTGCTTTGTGTGTGTGGACGCATGTCGTAACCAACAGGGAACCGCTGTTCGTCACCTGCTCACTGTCTGCTTTCATCTCCCGCACAGGCACCAAAATACATATATATATTAGTTGGATCCCCAAAGGCAACATGTAGACCTTTTTGTTTGAATATTTTAGATGAAAAGGTCTTAAACCAAGCTGTGTGAACTTCAAAGAAGTTCAAGAGACACTGCTGATCCAGGAAGAATACAGCTTCTGCTGATAAAAGACCCTGTCCCGACTTTTGGCAATTACCTGTTACTAGATGCCACAGAGAAAAAGGAACATACATTCAGTTTATGGTTCTCTTTCAAATTTCTATTTTCAACAACAATTAATAGAACCCAGATCTTCTTCAAGCATGGCTCTCCCTGGTGACTCGTGGTGAAGAATCCACCTGCTAATGCGGGAGACCTGGATTCGATCCCTGGGCTGGGAAGATCCCCTGGAAAAGGAAATGGCAACCCACTCCAGGATTCTTGCCTGGAAATCCCACGGACAGAGGAGCCTGGCAGGCTTCAGTCCATGGGGTCCCAAAGAGTTAGTGACTAAACAATAACACGTGTTTTCCTTTATGAGCAAAAGGCAAATTATAGTTTAGAATGAGAATCCATGAGATTCAACCTCATTTCCTCTTTGTTTCCTAGAGTTTTAAAGGTTTTTCTTAAGCCCAAAAGACAAGTTCTTCAGGCAAACATTTATTTAGCATCAGTCTTACATTTTCACAGTCATTGCTGTCTGGTGGGTTATAAATGAATAACAGAATTCTGCCAGTCGCTTAGGCTCAAGACAATTGCTTTTTTTCTGTTAAAGCGTTTTTTTCCGTTCATTCACACTCTGAATGAATGAAAGCGTGAATGCGCATCCAAAGGAAGGCTGCTGTCGCTTTTCTGGTTAAACCTCAGCCCAGACTACACGAGCTTAAGGTGACATACAGAAACGGAATAAAATAAAAAGAATCAACATATGTACATTGTTTCAAAATTTTATTTGCTTATTTAAAAAAGATTGGAAATAGGTTTGCAAAAACACATCTGTATGTACAAAGTAATCCATGTGGTTACGGAGGGCAAGCTCTGGAACATACTGCTGGATCAACTGTTCATCAAAATTGGAACTCTTTGTATCAGAGTCGGTGGGAAGTCATTAGGTTACATGCCAAAAGCCACTGAAAAGAACCGAATCTAGTGTCACAGTTGCCAGATTCAGAAAGGCCAGATTCTAACACATATTCTTGGATACCAGTGAAGCTGGTCACCAAGTGATCTCAGAGTTAGATCAATTAATTAAGCAAGAGGTAGTTTCTCCAATCATGTCCCTTTTTCTCTTTTCATCAAGGTCATTCCTAGAGGGGATAAGGATACATGACATCATCTTTGAATCCCTTTGAACTCCTGTTCTGGGGCCCCATTTCCCTCAAATACAGACATTTCTGTCTTGTTGCACTTTAGGACTCGCGATCACCCAACGCAAAAAGGATTCCAGAATTCAACGTTAGAGCCAATCTTTCTCTGAGGACACCATTAAAGCAACAAGCAGAAATCAGTCCTGTGGTGTACGAATTAAGGAGCTTCTTTTTAACACGCTTTTCTGTTAATATAACAATAACATTAACGGTGTCCAAACAGGAGACGCAGGCTGATGCAACAAGCCCCCAGAGGAAGCATACAAACCACATGGTCAGTCGCCTCACGCGCCTTCGCGGTCGGGCCTCCGAGCTCCGCTGAGACTGTCAGATCCCAGAGCCCCACAGCTCCATGGCCTCCAGCTCATCCTGGACAGGGGTGAACTCTGGCTGGTCAGGATGGGGAGCTAGAGGGGGAGAGTGGGGTGGGGGCTTGACAGAACCCAGGAGCCACAAATTGATGTCCTCCCCTCCTTTGGATCCGCAGAGGCATAGGTTTGGTCTCTAAAGTACAGAGATATCCTGCTTGGGTAGAAAGTGAGAGCACCCTGCATCCACCGGGCTGTGCGCACCTTTTCCAGGAGGTTTCAGATGGTTAGTAAAAGAAGGTACACCGCAGAAATGGTTAGCCAAACTGCTTAAATATGACATGTTTTATTTACAAAAGAAAACCCGAATATCAGCAGAGTGACGAAAGAAAAATAAATTTTAAAAATCAGTCTCATGTTAGAAGTCCAACACCGGGGACAGGAGGCGGAGGCAGAGGTGGGCGATCAGAGGAGGAGCGGACAGCAGGGGGTCAGGAAGAAAGACGCCCAGCGATGTGCGTGAGACGGGACGAGGAGAAGGCACCCGGCAGTGGCTACTCCTGGGCTCCACCTGGGGAGGTCTGGGGTAACTCTCGGCAGCCACACTTACACCCTCACCCAGGCTGGTACGGAGCAGTCGGTTTTTATGACAACTGACAAATGACTTGGTTAAATTCCAGTCTTATCGTGGTTAAGTGTTTGGAGCAGGGAGGGCAGGAGATGAGAGGGTGGGCAGGTGGGGAAGCAGGTGGGCAGGGGAGAGGAGTGCCCGTGGGCAGGGGCAGGGCTGGGTGGTCGTGGTCAGCAGGACAGTTCTGTGTCTGCAGCCAATTGCCCAGGCCAATGGAATCAGAGTGGAAGAGTTCCATGTCAGTGCTGGTAATCATTGTAAGGGACCAGATCTTAATGAGAGACAGGAAAGTTTGAGAGAACGGGGAGGGAAGAGACGAACAGAGAAAAACACATCAGCAAAACTCTGATCAGTCCCTCTGGGAAATAAGGTTAAGTTTCTTCTAAAACAGAAAACTTCAATTCATGGGCTAATAGGTTTATTGCCCCAAAGCAATTTCTGAACCTCTCTCTTGATACTTCCAAGAGTGACTGTGTTGGAAAATGTCCCGTTATACAACCCTCTAGCATGGAGACCACAGATGTTTTTAGGAAGCACAATTTTTTCAGGATCTCAGTCCAGTAGTTAATAAGAGGCAAGGACAGTGTGGCCGGCCACTTTTGCTTCTTAAAATAATCCCTGGTCATTTAAAATGCATGTGGTGGGAAGGATGTCACCCAACAGAATCTCCAGGTCTCTCCTAATTACGGGGAAAGTTCTAAGTTTGAGGTGTCCCCAAAACAAGAGTAAAATTTAATAGGACATTATGGCCATACCACAGAAGTAACACAGAGAGGCCCCAGAGAATTGTCAGATATGTCCCTCAATGATCATATATGAGGTCAGAGGCCATCTGGAAGCAAGGAAGACATAGATGTGGCATTAATTTAAATTTCCCCTCAAGAGGTAACCTCTACATTAATTTGCACTTCACAGAAGAGACCTCTGGATAATTTCAAAGGTAGTGAGCAATTCCAGCTCTGCTTCCTGCTCAAAATAGGTCTACTTTTCAGAGGTCCCCCCCACCATTATGGTACTAAGACAGTAAGATTTGCTCAAAGCCCACGAAGGGCTGACACTTACCTCCCACGCCGTAGGCAGAACATGAAGAAGGGTCGCAGTATCCAGGCTGGCCAGACGGACCCTGGGGTCCAGGGACCCCCAGGTGACCTGGTGGGCCCCTTGGTCCAGGAGAGCCAGGGGGGCCCGGGCTTCCTGGTCGACTCTCCCCAGAAGGCCCTAAGGAGTGCCCACCAATGAAAAGAGTTGGTCTCTTACCATCACAGGGTGAGGTTTCAGACCACCAAGAAACAAACTAACTCTTACAAGAAGCCATCTTACACGTTTTGACAACTAGGGTGGTCTGCCTGTTTCTACTCAATGAGTTCTATTCCTGAACTGGATTTCCTGGACAGAGGATCACACTGCAATCACACGTTCTCCTGGAGGTCAATGCTTTCAACCAGCTCAGGAAACTGGAAAGCAAAATGCATTCTTGTCCCTCACCTCTTGAATATTAAGGGAAAGGAGCAGACTGCCACCAGCCTCTATCTCCCAATGCAGGCTCCTACAGATCCAGTGTGAGGGCACGCACACACACATTTACACACACAGGAACACATCTGACCTCAGCCTGGCAACCCCTACTGGGTTATGGCCCCAGATGGTTGAAATAAATTATTCTACATTTGAAAGAAATTATACTGCAGGAGAAAAATGAAAATTCTGAAATTGGACCCAACAGATGAATCCAAAATTCCTCTAGGCTGCTGCTGCTACTGCTGCTAAGTCGCTTCAGTCATGTCCGACTCTGTGCGACCCCATAGACGGCAACCCACCAGGCTCCCCCGTCCCTGGGATCCTTTAGGCTAGCTTGTGCCAACTGAGAACTTAACACTGGATGAAGGTGAGAGGGTGCTGAAATTTCTGTGGATTTAAGCAGCGCGTCAGCCTGGACTTGCTCTGGCTCATGTGTTTGTTTTGTTCTAGACCTGGATTTCAACAGTGTTTCAAGGCCTTTGTCAACTACAAATGAATCTCTTTGAATAGAACCAAAATGAAACTCAGGAACACGTATCACTCTGTATTTTAAAAGTGTTGCAAATCTCTGGAGAACTCAGCTCCATGAGTTAACATTCCCCAAGCATTCACTCTGCATACGGCATGCTCTGGGACAGTTCCTCATGCAGTCTCTAATAACAGGGGTATTGATACTCAGAGCAGACCTATTGCACTAGGAATCTCTCCTACAGAAAGTATTTCCCCAAATCATCAACAGGTTGGCAAGAAAAACCGGTAAGTCATTAGATTCAATATGCTTAAGACTGGGATTGTAAATACCAGTAGGACTGAAAATTTATAATTCTAATAAACAAATATGGCCATCTGGAGACCATCCTAAAAGCATATAGTAAAATTCACAAAACTCCAAGCTTGCACAAGCCCCATGAAGTGAGATGGCCATGGTGGCAGAAACTGTGAGTGCTCATCACACAGCCATGTGTCCCCGCAGATTTTGAGCCTCCCATGCAGCTCGGCTGGGGCTTGTGACTAGTCCCAGCCAGTGGAATATAACCGGAAAGGACATCTGTCATCCTCCATTCAGGAAGCTGATCTTTCTCCTCAAGGCCCTTTGCTCTAAAATGAGGGGAAAGTCAGCCTACCCACATCAAACTTTGGGTACGTGTCAGTCCACGAAGCATTTGGGGATTGATTCATTAGTGAAGCATAGCCTAGCCCCAGCCTGACCCTGCAAACAATAAGATCCCCGCACATGCTGTACCTCTGGGTCTGGTGTACGGGAGACTCGTTACTAACACACTGGCCCTCCCGTGAAAGGCATGGGAGACATGGCCACTCCAGTTGGCCACACGGATATAATATGGAAACATGGCCACTCCAGTCGGCCACACGGATGTAATATGGAAACATGGCCACTCCAGTCGGCCACATGGATGTAATATGGAAACATGGCCGCTCCAGTCGGCCACACGGATGTTAACATGGTCATCTGCCTCGCCTGCAATGTCAAGGGAAAATGAAGACTTGGAGTCTCCGTGCTGCAGTTTGCCGTTGGTAGGAAGACGTACCTGCTGGCCCTGGGGGGCCTCTGGGACCTTGAGTTCCAATGCCTGGATTTCCTTTCTCTCCCTTCACACCAGTTAAACCTAGTTTTTTAAAAAAAAAAAAAAAAGGAAAAGAAAAGAAAATTCTCCTTAAATGAAATCTGGGTAGTTCTGTTTTTCCTGGGTTTCGCAAGGATCTCTCTGATGAGGACAACGATGAGGGTTGATTTGGGGTTATGCTACCACAGGACTTTTTAAATTGAATCCTGACACTGGTGCCTTTTGCACAACCACATACAGAAGGCTGGCTCTGTGTCTGAGTGTGTCGTCTGTGTTTGTAACACTGCAAGTTTACCGTCTTCCCTCCGCTGAGGTGGCCCAGCCCGCTGGGATCTGGCCGGTGTTTTGCACACACGGCCATCGGATGGAGGCGGCTGGCACTCCACAAGGAGCACAATAGAAATAACCAGCGGACACGTCTAACATTTTCCTTTGGGTCCACCCTGTAATGTATCTGCAAAAGGCATGAATTATAATTAGGCAGCAAAGCTCTAAAGAGCGTGAGTTTCCATTAAAAACTTGGAAGGTTCGGGGAAAGCCTGTGTTTGATTTGGCTGATTCAGCTCCATAAAAATCTAAACCTATTCGTGGTTCTTTTCCACTGAACAAACCTCTTCTTCCAAGTAATTTACGGTGCTATTAACAAACTATACATTTTCACAGGCAGAAAAACAAAGAAACATACACGCTGACACCTCATCATCCCAACAGGTCCTAACACAAGACCGCTGGACAGACGACAAGGCTGCAGCGAGGCCCAGCCCAGCACGCGCGGCTGTGGCAGACCCGGGTCCGGGTTGCGTGGCTCGAAGCACAGAAGCCTTTAGTGTCTGTTTTCACATGTACAACAATACTTTGAGTTAATAGGATGCGGAACTACACCTCTTTGCAATTGCAAAGAAATTATGTGTGAGTTGGGAAAGCCGAGGAGGGAACATACATAAAAGAAAACAATCAAGTTGATAGGCAGCAGCATGCGACTGGTCTAAAGTATTTAAAATCACAAATAACTTATTTTTCCCTTCTAAGTGCAAGGCATATTTACTGTAGACAAATTAGAAGACCCAAAAAGCAATGACTCCAATCCTAGAAAATAATCACTTTTGACATCTTGGCCTGTAACTTCCAGAAAGAAAGGTATTGATGCAGTGTTTGCTCTGGGGATAGCAGCTTTTCTACACTGCAGGGATAAAGATTGTCCTCTGATGTCTGCTGTGTTCCTAGTGACCTCTTTCTGGAGTCAAGGTATACGTGTCACCTTTTGGAAAAGTCCTTCCTCCTTGTTATCGGTCCTCGGGGCGGCTCCACCCGCAGGGAGGCTGCCCCAACAGGCGTGCGCGCTGCGCGGCCTCGGTGGCACTTTCTGAGCTCACCGGAGACGGGCGCTGCAGGGAGAGGGCGGGGCGCTGACCGCTGAGCTCCGACCTCCTGCTCCGGCCCAGCTCTTCTAGGAGCGGACAGGAGGAGAGAGATTTCTCAAAAGTAAAACTGCAGTCGCATCTGAGTTGAAAAAGCACGTAACTTGCATGCATCGACACTTAACGCTCCACTGTTAAATCCAGTTGTTCAGAAAACCATCCTGAGTCTACTGGTTATTTGTAGCTACTAGCTTGGCTAATTGGGTAATAGTTGGAGTGGGTACTATTTTTAATTAGAGGGAGATGCTTCCTCGCTTGACAGCTGTGCCCTAACACGCATCAGGGAATTCAGAAGAAACCGCCTCTTCTGTGAGAACTGGAGCCGCTTTCCCCACAGGGACCCACTCACTTTTAAAGAATTAGAACTGCAGAAAGAACCCCGATGACTAACGGCAGCCTGCATGACTAACAGCACGGTGACTCAGGCCTCCCGTGACCTTACGGTACCCACGGATCAACGCTAAGGAGAGCTCCTCAGGGACACGGAGTAAGAGGGAGTAGGAGAGTCGGCGGAAGAGGACACTCAGGAGAGAGTCCCTGCGCAGAAACCCCCGACAGCAGCTTCCGGACGGGCCCTGCCCCTACTCACAAAGAAAGCAGAAGGCGGGGACCACTGTGGAGCAGAGAGTCTGGCTCTTTTAATTTTCTACTTACGTAGAGAAGAACAAGTGGCATTTGATACTATCCGCAATGCAACTCAAAGTAGAAGAAGGTACTCACAAGAATGTTCCAGCCCCCCAAGATGCCTCAGGGCCTCCCTGGTGGCTCTGCTGGGAAAGAATCTGCCTGCGAGGCAGGAGACCTGGGTTTGATCCCTGGGTCAGGAAGATCCCCTGGAGGAGGAAATGGCAACCCACTCCAGTATTCTTGCCTGAGAAGTCCCATGGACAGAGGGGCCTGGAGAGCTACAGTCCACGGACTCACAAGAGTCGGACACGACTCAGTAACTAAACCACCAGATGCCTTAAAAGAAAAAAAAAAAAAAGGAAGAAAACTGTAAGGATATAGTTACATATTAACAGAGAATTTTAGATTGCATCATCCTTGAAGTTATGAAATATTCCAACTACATATAGGCTAACACATTATATGTTAATATTTGCCTATGTCTTCACTCGTGTTTCTCAGACTGATGGAATACTCATGAAGCTGACCTTGGTTATAAATCTTTCTCCGGGGGAATAAAAAACCATGTTAAACATCATTATTTAAGTAGCTAAGTGAGGACTGAGATTGAAGGCTAAGTTCAGAGACCTCAGATCTCTAAAAAGAGAACAGGAAATACTTTTTTTGAAAGGAGTTTTTTGATGTGGATCATTTTTAAAGTCTTTATCAAATGTGTTACAGTATCATTTCTGTTTTATGTTCTGTCTTTTTGGCCACGAGGCATGCAGGATCTCAGCTCCCCAAGCAGGGGTCGAATGTGCACCCCCTGCCTTAGGATGTACAGTCTCAACCACTGACCACAGGGAGTCCCTGGGTGTCTTTGATAAGCCTTGGAGGCTGTAATCAAAATAAAGGAAGTCAAGTGTTTCAAAAATGTCAACCAGCAATTGTTCCTGAGACAGCACTGAAGTTTATAGACTGAGTGACTGCCTGCAGCCACCACCCATAATAAGGACTCCCTCATGCATCTCTCTGGTGAGGGTCCAAGGTAGGGTAGCTTGGTACAAAGAGGGGGTCTCCAGAGCTAAGTGCCAGCACCCTGTCCACGAAGACACAGGGACTCTTGAGGCCACAGCTTACTTCCTCCTGAAATACCCTTCCTACCTCGGCCGTCTCCACAAATACTTCTCATTCTTCGAGACTCAACTCATACCTTCTCTACGGCCGTAATGGGCAGAAGCACAACAAGTCCGAAGGCAAGGATTATCTGTTCCATTCGTGGCCATGTCCCCAACATGCCCAGGTGGTGGTGCTTTATTGCCAAGTCGTATCTCTTTGCTGTCCATGGGATTTCCCAGGCAAGAATACTGGGGCGGGTTGCCATTTCCTTCTCCAGGGGATTTTCGCAACCCAGAGATCGAACCGGGGTCTCCTGCATTGCAGGCAGATTCTTTACTAACTGAGTCACCAGGGAAGCCCTGTAAATATGGAATACTTCACGAATTTATGGTGCCTTCCAAGTATTTTATAACTGACAGATATTTACTGAATGAACAAGTGAACGAATGATTTGCTTCCATAGTATCTGCGCTTCCCTTGGCACTGATCCCATCGAACTGCACGTTCATCCGGCCTGGAACCAGGAGCCTGCTGACTGCAGGGATCGTGCCTTATTTATTGCTCCAGCGTCAGATCCAAGCTCTCACATAGTAGGTGGTCCAGTAAACACTGGAAGAATAACGGGATGACTGCATGTCTACACCATCACGCAGCTGATGGTTAAAAGCAGCCATGACCTTTGAAGGATCAACAAACAGAACTTCTTAGGCTGGAAGCCTGCTTTTACTGTCACATGCGTGGCTTTTGTGAAAACTGCTTTTTCCTAACAAGTTCCTTATGTGGCCATACCAACTACTGGCGTTGTGTAGAGATGAATATCACGGAGTCCAATTAAACTGGAGTTTCTGTCATTTTTTTAAAAAATGAGCCTAGCTGATAGAAATGAAGACCTAACTTTCCAAAAATATGATTTAAGCTAAGATTAAAATAGCCTTAGTTTTCTGTGGAGTTACCAAAAATATTTAGAATAGAGTTTTCTATTATTTATTCATTCTTCCTTTTTTCCTTTTTTTAATGAGAATTGTTACGATCTACTCTCTTAGATCTTGCTCTCATTAAAAAATTTAAGATCTTATTCTCGTATTTCTTTCTTTTTAAAAGAAAATCTTTAAAACTTAAAAAAAACTTAAAAACTTAAAAACAGACTTTACTCTTTTAGAGCAGTCAGGTTCACAAGCAATACTGAATAGAAAGTAGAGAAAGGCTTCCCACACCCCCCTCCCCTACTCTTGCCTGGCTTCCCTCACCATCAACATCCCTCCCTGGAGTGGCCCACTTGTCATATTCTTTCTTTAAAAGTCTCATTGGGGGATCTCCCTGGCGGTCCAGTGGCTAAGACTCCATGCTCCCAATGCAGGAGGCCAGAGTTCGATATCTGGTTCGATATCAGGGAACTAGATCCCACAAGCTGGATCTCAGACCCGATACAGCCAAAGAAACTAGATAATATTCTTTAAAAGTCTCACTAAAAACCACATCAGGGCTCCCTGAGCCTGCCTCACCACTAACCAAAGACCAACCCTCCATATTTTCTTTGCTAAAGAATACGCATTCGTTTGCCTGCAGCGGGCCTCAGCTGTGGCATGTGCAGTCCGTTCCCTGACCAGGGAGGGAACGTGGGCCCCCTGCTCTGGGAGCGCAGAGTCTTAGCCACTGGAGCACCGGGAAGGTCCCTCCAGTGTTTTCTTTTATGGATGTACGAAGGCAGAGACCTGCTTGTTTTAGTTCATCCTTGTATCCCTAGTATCAGACACAGATCAGGCACCAGGAAATATCTGTGAAACAAAGGGAGGGATGAAGGAAGCACAGAGTCTGACTGTGGGCTCTGACAAGCCTGAAATGTGGCTCGCCACCTGTGCCCATACGCGCCTCCCCAGGTTTTGAATCTAAATGCTTTACACGTATAAACTCACTTCGTCTTCCCAAGAACCACAATGGTGGGTAGTACTCTTAACCCAAAAAGCGGGCTGTGATTCAGACAGGTTAAGTGACTTGCCTTTAGCTAGAAAGAGCCGCAATTTAACACAGGCAGGTTGATGCCGAAGCCTATACACAGAACTGACTACAGCATTCCCCACCGCTCTACCCTAAGCTGGGTTTCGAGGCCGCACCTGTCTTGCTCGCTGCCGTCACGGCTCCCTGGGCTGCCTGTCCAATCAAGCTGCACATTTTCTCCGGCTCCACACTCAGAAATCAGTCCTGGGGTTATCACATCTCCTCAGCTCATTTCCCCTGGTTTGCACACTTGCCTTCTGCCCTGAGCAAGACTTGGGGTTGATTTTCAGAAGATTTCTCTTATTCACACTGATGACTGGCCCAGGGTCTGGCCTTTGGTTATCAGTTTCCTATTTTCTTTGGCCCGTTGACCTCCGGGTGGGGAGAGTTTACTCATTTCTCTGGTGCCCTGAGCACAGCAAGCACTCAGGCTAGAGTCTCAAGGCACTCCATGGAGCAGTCATTCATTCCCTCTTTATCCCGGCTATTTGGAGCAACTCTCCGAATTTATGCCCAGGCAGATATGCAAGGCCTGGGTAATGCTTTCATTGTAATTCTACCAAGAAGCCACAGAAAATGTGAGACAGGGCTTCAGCTGTGTTATTATATTGTCTGTTGCCTGGGAAATGGCTGGCAATACATTCCAAGTAGAGTTCATTTTTCATTCAATGTATGCTTGAATGCCTGCTAGGTACAAGGTCCTGGAACAAATAACTCATTACAAGATGGCAGATTAATTGGACTCAATCCAACAAGCGTTTTATGTCCTCCTCCAGGCTCTGCTCTTTTTACATGTTTGGGCTGTACCAGCATGTACAGCTCCAAGCTTTGTGCTTCACTGGCCAAGACTAGAAAATAAATATTTTTGTTTTTCTTGTTTTTGAGCTGCAAGGCAAGGTTTGTGGGATCTTCGTTCCCTGACCAGGGATTGAACCTGTGCCCCATGCAGCAGAAGCACAGACTCTTAACTGCTAGACCTCCAGGCAAGTCCTCAAATTGGTTTTAAATGTAAACAATTTTTGCAAACCGTTGCTAAGAGTCTATCTCTCTACAGCCTTTTCCCTTAAACAACTGGCCATGTAGTACGCCTCTATAATTCAGGGTCCAGCCAGGGACCATTGTAGATCTTTCAGGAAGAGGGAATTTGGTGCAGAGATTTGGTTACATGGGAGAGAGAAGGGCTGAGAAGCCAAATAGAGATGATGAGGCAACCCACACCCCAACAGCAGCAGGAAGCAACCATGACTGCCAGGCACGCAGGGACAAGAAGGAAGGGTGTGCCCGGAGCCCAGGGCCTGGGCCTTCTAGAAGGGTCTGGAAAGAGAGACAGGGGTCCAGTGGACGCAGGAGCCACACGGGGGCCTGGCCACAGCTGGGATGGCCGAGGAGGCTGGGTGGGGTGAGGGAGGAACAGCCTGACTTCTCTCCTCGTCAGACCCTCAGCCCTCGTCCATGGCTCCCACTGGTTGAACCTGCCCAGGAGCAGAGCCCAAGGCAGCCTGGGAACAGAAAGACGCGCAGCTACAGGAGGGAAGAGGAGTCTGGGACAGAGGACGATGAGCCCCCAGCTCATCAGCGACCCCACTGCACCTCGGGGTCCGCAGCCGCAGGGCAGAGAGGGGCAGGGGCCACACAGCAGGAAGCCTGGGGCCACTGGGTTACGGCCTCACGGGTCCTAACAGGAACGTCAGACCAAATGCCGCTCTATCACTTTCAGCTCCAGGGTTTGCATTGCTCTTCTTCAAAGCCATCATATCATGTCCAGCGTTGACGGTTGGAAAAAGTATAAATGATTCAAACTTAGCAGAAAAATGAGCCAATTGCTGCAGTTTTAAAAATGGGTATTATAGGTTCAGCATGAATATTCAGCAAGCTGGTGTTATTTAAACAGATATTTAAGTTAGAGCTTGGTCTGGTCTTCACCCTCACAGAACCAAAAAGCGACGTGATGCTCTCCACTCTCGGGAAGGAAGGGAGTTGTGTCAGGGCGGTGGGACAAGGCCCAGGTCTCACAGAGTTTAAAACAAAATGTGTTACGGCCAACAGCCCTCACTAATAAGCAGGACGAGTCACTGTTAAGATGAGCACATCGTATGTCTGTGATCCGCATCATATTTTTCCAAGCTAGCAAAAAGTTCAGAAAAGTCAAATTACTCTGCTACACACACACACACACACACACACACACACACACACAAAAGGGCTTCCTTGGTGGCTCAGCTGGTAAAGAATCCACCTGCAATGCAGGAGACCCAGCTTCGGTCCCTGGGTAGGGAAGATCCCCTGGAGAAGGAAATGACAACCCACTCTAGGATTTTTGCCTGGACGGTCGTCATGGACAGAGGAGCCTGGAGAGCTACAGTCCACGGGGTCACAAAGAATTGGCCACAACTGAGCCACCAACACACATACACATAGCAATTTAATGTCAAAGTTGAATTTAGAGCCAATGAAAATGGAGAGGGTTAATGAAGACATCTCCTCTGTGTATGTTTTCACCTAGCTCTGTAAATGCATTCTGTTACACTTATTTATCACAGTGTATTCATTGCTTTAAAAGCCGTGTCAAAGAATTCTCTGAAGATGGTTTATCATAGCTAACATAAACAGCTTTAGTTGTATCATATAAACTAAAACTTGTCATTCTTTCATTTCACTTGCTTATGCTCAGGGCCAGAAATTTAGAAAATGCCAGAGTACCTTCCTGCATTTAAAAGAAAGGGGGTGGGGGGAAGGCAATCGGGTGAAGGCAGTCAAGATGTACAAACTTAGAGTTATAAGATAAATAAGTGCTAGGGAAGGAATGCACAACGTGATAAAAATTAACACCGCTGTGCAATATGCATGAAAATTATCAAGACAGTAAATCTTCGAAGTATTTTCACAAGAAAAAAAACCATTTTTTCCTATTTCTTTAATTTTGTATCTGTCACTAAGCTTATCATGGCACTATTTCCTGATGTAGGTGAGCCAAACCATTGTGCTAAACTTACATAGTGCTGTATGCTAGTTAAATCTCAATAAAATTGGAAGAAAAAAAGGAAAACAATGATAAAAAAAAATGAAGGAAAGATAAAATAGATAGCCTGTGGGAATCTGCTGTATGACTCAAGGAACTCCAGCTGGGCTCTGTGACAACCTAGAGCAGTGGGGTGGGGCGGGAGGTGGGGGGGACATGTACCTACGGCTGATCCATGTTGATGCTTGGCAGAAACCCACACAGCATTGTAATTATCCCTCAATTAAAAAGAAAGAAGAGAAAATAAAGTCTCTCTCCTCTCTCTCTAAATTATCTGCGTACACATGTAGGCAATACAACCAGAAGGTCTTTTGACTTTTGACCACAGACATCTAAATTAGACACTCACATTTGGGCACTGAAATATCCAATGCATTTTCTATTTCATATGCAATAGGAAATGCATATTAGATATATCCAGTATAACCAAAATTTCTACTTAAAAATTTTACCCTGCTGTTCTGGCTGAAATTATGTGATGATGACTCGAGAGAATGCTGACATTGTCACTTGGCAGTGACTGGCTATTAATAGGACGTCTTCTGACGGATGAACCAGCACACCATGGGCTTCTGCTTGTATCATGACTCTTGGGTTGGATGAGGAATGGCAGCCAAAAAGCTAAGCAAGTGGTAATTAGTACCATAAATCACTTATGAGTCACGACATAACTGCTGGATGTCAGGTATTATGAGGCATAAACGGAAAACAGACACGGAATTTGATCTGTGGGGAGCATGTAGTCTCATTGGTGAAATAACAGAAGCAAAACCAATAAGAGACAATTCAAGAAAACATATTCAACTTGGGTGCTACAAGATATAATTTCACATGGTAATGAGGTAGGGATCAGCTGTTGCTTCATGTATCAAATATTTGTTCAGGCTCCTTGGGGAAGGTGTATAGAGCAAAAGCATAGTCCCGTTCAAGGAAACCAGTGTCCGGTGGGAAGACAGACAAGAACGTCAACAATCACAGTAGTAAGTGAGACAGCTGGGAGGCAGGCACGCAGCTGGGGGCCGGGGGCACAAAGCCGAGGCCTTGGTCCGGTTCAGTGGGAGTAACGCAGGTGTGGCCGACACACGGGGCAGCCAGCCCTGGGGAGGAGGAGCGGTCTGCCAGAGCTGGCTGTCGAGACGAGTTTCAAAGTTTGAGTCTGAATAAACCAGAGCAAGGAAGAGAGTTCTGGGGAGTTGGAAGAACAGTGGAAAACCACGAAAGGTGTAAGGACGGGGCTGCACAGGAGTCAGCACGAGGACAGAAAGGAAGGGGCGCGGATGAGACCGCGGCGGGCAGCGGCGGCGGTCTGGATTCCCCCGACCCAGCAGCAGAACTGCACGTCCATCTCCCACAGAGGATTCACGCATTTCCCCGCTCCTGGGATTTGGGCTCGGCCGTGTGACTTGCTTCTCTCAGAGGAGTATCAGTGGCCGTGATGTGAACAAAGGCTTGAAATATGATAGGCGGGTGAGTCAGCCTATTTATGTCCGTGACTGCCGTAAGAAGAATATACTCTGGAGTCACTGCCCCGCCAGCCGGGACCCCAGCAGAGCAGAGCTGCCCTGTCTCCCACGGACATGTGGTGGCAGATAATATCTATTGTGTGTTACTGAGATTTTTGTGGTTCGTTATGCAGCGAAAGCTGACTGATACTGAGAGCCCTGAGCAGCTCCTTTTGGCTAGAACAAAGGGTACCAACTTGAAGAGCAGCTGATGGGGAAACACGACACAGGGCCACACAAAAATATCCTGCTGAGAGGCCATCACCACTGTGCAGTACTCCAGCATTCCAGCATAATGCCCACTACCCCAGACAATGTGCAGTACTCCAGCATTCCAGCATAATGCCCATACCCCAGACAATGTGCAGTATCCAGCATTCCAGCATAATGCCCATACCCCAGACATTGTGCAGTATCCAGCATTCCAGCATAATGCCCACTACCCCAGACAAGGGCTGAGATCCAGTGCAAGAATCTGCCACTTATTACACAGACCTTCCAATTAGGATTTCAAAGCAAACTAAAGCCACAGAAACAAGTGTATCAGCTCTCAGGGCAAAAAGAAGACAAAACAGCAGTCACAGGTTTTGTTATTGTAATAGTCGTATTACAATAGTACAAAGCTAGGGACACAATTTAATGATAATTGTAACTTGTCAGTGACTTCTTAAATTACTTCTTTGTGTTTGACTGGAAATTGATTTTATCCTAACTACAATTAATTTCAGAAACAGATACCCAAAAAAGTGTTAGTCTACAAAAAGAGTTTTCCAGTAGGTGCTATTCTTTCAAGGTGTTTAAATCTACATCTTGCATTTCCCTTTAAAAAGCCACATCTGGAATTTGAATAATGTAAAAGAGGTAGGAGAGAAAGACACCCATTTAAATGGTGAAAACAGGCAGACAGAGCATGAGCCAACCCTTCACAAGAGCCCTAGAAGTCAGACTGCTTGGAAATCACTCTTACAGATGAACGCATCACCCTGGTTATACTGCAAGGACAGAAAACCTTGGGTCAATTCAGAGGAGTGTGACTAAATGCATATTCCCCAATTCTGTGCTATTTCTCCCTTCAAAAGATGCAGCTTAGTCCCCTTCTATTTGAGCGGGGGCATGTCTTAGTGACTCTCTGCTAACAAGAGGATATTCGGAAAGCAACGTTGGGACTTCTGAGTCCATAACAGGCACTGTGGCCGCCCCTGCTCTCTCTGGGAGCACTGGTTCTGAGGAAAGCAGCTGAGCAAACACCCAAGTGTCCCTGTGGAGACGCATCCTTCTCAGGCAAATGTAAGCAGAGTGGCCAGGGAGCGCCTGAGACCACCATCGTCCTGGGTGGGGTGAGCCAGCCACGTTGGCAGCAGGTCAGCCTGCCCCAGTGGAGCCTTCAGATGACTGTGCCCAGACTGGCATCTTACCTGCAGCCCCATGAGAGACCTGGCCTCCCCAGGTGGCGCTAGGGGTACAGAACCCACGTGCCAATGCAGGAGACGTAGGAGACGTGGCTTCGATCCTTGGATCGGGAAGATCCCATGGAGGAGGGCATGGCAGCCCACTCCAGTGTTCTTGCCTGGAGAATCCCATGGACAGGGGAGCCCGGTGGGCTACAGTCCATGGGGTTGCAAAGTCAGACACGACTGAGCGACTAAGCACGCACCAGAGACCCTGAGCCCGAAGCACCCAGCTAAACCAGTCCTGAACCCCAGCCCATAGACTCCATGATTACACATGCTTCCTTGTTTGAAGCTAAGTCGTAATTGTTCACAGCTTGTTTGTTCACGGTAACAGATCAGTACCTAGAGCTTCTCTCTGCAGCCATGATAATGCAAGGGGTTACTTTGTAACCGGGGCGGGGGGGAACCCTACAAATAAAACGTGGTACAAAGATAAAAAGAAGCAGCATTCATTGCCAAGCCTTAAGGTCACTAAACATTAGGAAAACACAATCCATCAAACTTTCAGAGAAAGATCTTGTTCCCAAGGACATTCAAATTGGACTTTACCAGATAATTACTGGGTGAGAAAAGAGAAAGTTCTGTTTCTCCGGAATTCATCTCAGGAAATGAGAGGTGGAGGATGGAGAACGCCAGAGAGGAAGAAGGCAAGCACGGATTTCTGCAGATCTTTACCAGCAATGAAAAGATGATGTCTCACGCAGCTGAGTGTCAACCATGTGCTACATCACAGGGAAGACGTGTAAATATTTAGGCATTAACCAGCACATTATTATGAGAGCTCTACCGGCCCTCTATCTTTCATCAAGTTGGTCTGTCCCATAAAGAAAGTTTTTCCAGGAATAAACCAGGATACAAGGGACATTAAGAAGTTTCACAGACGCTTACCATTGCAGCCTTCCTGGCTCACAACTGCTATGCTTCACTTCTGAGTCTGTGACCAGAGGTTTCTGCCAAAGGCATCTTCTGTGCCAACGGCTCTTTTCAACAACAGGAATACTGAAGGCAGGAACCCTGCTTCTCTCTCCCAGCTTCGAACCCATCGGGGACTCTTTTTCCTGTAGACCTCTCAGCACCGTGAATGCACAGGAAGCTGGCACAGGCGAGGCACTCGGCGTCAGCTTTAGCAGGGGTGCGTCAGCTCTCGCCCTGAAAGCCACTTCTGTGTCTCTGAAAGGCGGTGGCCCTGACTCATGGCAGCCATGGATGCTGGTACCTTCTCTGCCCTTGTCTGCTGGCGGAGCTCGGCTGTGTTTCATTTTCTTCTCCCAGCTCCCTCCTCTCATTTTCTGAAACAAAGTCCATCTTTTTTCCAAGTTAACCACAGAATCTGACTGATGAAAACTGATCTTTATTTAACTCTTGTCTTTCTTTACATTCAGTCATTAGAAATTTGATCTTCTATGGCAGAGAAAGCTCCAAGAGAGTCATTTCTAGACTTCAAAAGTCACTCAGGGATTTTATCCTCAAAGAACAATAACAAATTAACCTAGGGAGCCAACAGAGGGTAGAAACCACTCGGCACACACGCTCAGTCCCTTCAGTGGTGTCCGACTCTGTGACACCATGGACTGCAGCCCCCAGGCACCTCTGTCCATGGAGTCTCCGGGCAAGAACACTGGAGGGGCTTGCATGCCTCCTCCAGGGGATCTTCCTGACCCAGGGACCTAACCCACATCTCCTGTGTCTCCTGCACTGGCAGCAGATTTTTTACTGCTGAGCCACAGAAGAAACCACCCTAGCATCAAGCTTTTATGGTAGAAACCACCCTCATATTAGCCTTTAGACAAACGTGTTAAGGGTAAGATTCTAATATTGATATTTTTAGTCCTCAATAATAATATTGGAATGACTAGAGCACTTCCATCCAAAAGATTTGATCCAGCCAAGCAGATGTAAAGTGCTAGTGAAATTTATAGAAACCAATCACGTCCAGCAGGGCAGGGCTTTGCAGTGGATACCTCCCGGTCGTTTCCCATAAACTTTTTTTCAGGGGCTGGCATGGGGAAAGACACTGACCCCAAGAAGTGGGAAAAAAGACATGACGAAAAATCAAAAGGTGCCTGAAAAAGTAGGCGAAGGTGATTTACGTTATTTGCATAATGCCAGGGATGTGTTCTCGATCCTAGCAGACCCTCACTGTGAGCACAGCAGAGACAAATGCAGAGGCCCAGTCATGGGTAGAGCTCAACTACATCATCTTGAACTTGGAGCTGTCGCACGTTAATAATTCTTAAATACAAGTACATTTTGACTCTTCATTATGTTGCCAGTGTAGTTATGCTGGAAATTTGCATGTAGGGATAAATCTCCTGACAATCATTCACTCTCCTTTTACTTCTTTATATTACCCACTAGGGCACTCGGGTTTATTTTTTTAATTATGTGTGAAGGTAGGTTATATTTGTTATCTATAACTTTCAGTTTAGAACAGTAACAGAAATGCTACAAATTATTTGTTATAAATTAGGAGACATTATGTTTGCTAGGCTTAAGAATCAGGGCTTTACCAGTTTCAAACCCTTTTTCACCTCAGGACCGATGGACATGCTATTGCTATCTCTGCCTGGAATACTGTCTTCTGACTCTTTTCGTATTGTTATGGCCAACCCTACATTTTCACATCTTGGCTAAAACATCACTGATTCAATAGACTAAGTCAGAGTCCCCTCTTCCATGCTAATAGAGCAGCCTATACTTTTTCATAATATATAACAAGTGAAACTGAGCTATTCATGTATTTTTTGTTTAATGTCTGTCTCCACGCAAGGCACTTGAATAGAAAAAGCTGACATGCAGTTGGTGCTCAGTAAGTGCTGGTTGGATGAATGAATAATCAGAAAGGCTAAACTGTAAGATTACGCACCCAAGATTACACAGCTAGCATGTGGCAAAGTTCAGACCCTAACCTGTATGGGATTGAGACATTACTTCCATCACCTTATTCTGTTTCCAGCTACAGAGGCGTCACACACAGTGAGGTGAAAACAGTTCTATTCTAAAATATTGGAAGCAGAACAAGATCAAATTACTTTGAGCCAGGTTTCTCCTATTTGTCCCCAGGGTGAGATACTGCAATAGAGGTCTACCTCCATCCATGCATCTCAGATCACCAGATCTGTGACCGATTTCCCTATAGGTTACTCCCCTACTGAGCCTATGCTAAAATCTAGAAGACATGTCAAGTGCCAAAATATATAACCATAAAAAAGTCTTTACCACGTTCATATGCACCTAAAGCAGTTCACCTTTCAAAGCTGGTCGTCTACCAGGTCGAGGAGGCCCCAAGACCACCCAGACGTAGCAGAACAACACGCGTAAGATGCTTGCGAATCGTACAGCCACAGTCCGCTGAAACACCCGGTCACCTGGCAGCTGACGTGCTGTGAGTTATGGACATTAGGGGCAATAATGAAACCGGGTGCACCAAACCCTGCACAGCTCTGGCCTCCGCTGGGAAAACCCCACTACACAGTGAATTCACAGCGACGACAGGGCAGGGGGCACAGGCTCAGGCAGTTGGTTCTGAATTCTGGTCCCCTGCTGTCCAGCAGGTGGCTTTTGTGACAACTGACCATCTCATTGAGCCTCAGTTTCCTCACCGAAAACAGGCCAGTACTGATCTCATAAAATCTTTATGAGCATTAATATCGTACTAAGCAACTGACAGTTTATTAAGTACTTGCCAAAGACTCTTGAGAGTCCCTTGGACTGCAAGGAGGTCCAACCAGTCCATTCTGAAGGAGATCAGCCCTGGGTGTTCATTGGAAGGACTGATGCTGAAAATCCAGTCCTTTGGCCACCTCAAGTGAAGAGTTGACTCACTGGAAATGACTCTGATGCTGGGAGGGATTGGGGGCAGGAGGAGAAGGGGACGGCAGAGGATGAGATGGCTGGATGGCATCACTGACTCGATGGACGTGAGTCTGAGTGAACCCTGGGAGTTGGACGTGAGTCTGAGTGAACCCTGGGAGTTGGTGATGGACAGGGAGGGCTGGCGTGCTGCGATTCATGGGGTCACAAAGAGTCGGACACGACTGAGCAACTGAACTGACTGAACTGATGAATCGATGGCAGCACTGCTTCTTCCTTCTCTTTTTACACGTGTATCCATTCCCCCCAGACTGCCCGCCCATCCAGGCTGCCACACAGGAAGGAGCGTAGCTTCTTGCTTCTCTTTTCACACACATGTATCCATTCCCCCCAGACTGCCCACCCATCCAGGCTGCCACACAGGAAGGAGCGTAGCATTGCTTCTTATCAAAGTTTATAGCTTGTTTTATCCAAAGGAGCCTGTGTATACGGGACACAGCACAATATCGGCAGACGCACTTGATGCCTAACAAGCAAAAGCCATAAATAATCATATTATCTCACACCCTGCCCCGCCAAGAGTCTTACGTAAACCTTGCATTTCATAAATATTTGTTGATTTATCATACAAAGTAAACCAGCTATGAATTCCAGCTGTTATGGATACACAATCTAAAAATGAAAATCTTTAGCTGGAAGATTCCTCTACTCTGATACGTTTTGGAGAGCCATGGAAACTGAAGTAACTGCATGAGACAGAATTCAGGAAATCCCCCCGTCCTTTTCAGGGAAAGAAAGAAGCTAAACTTTGTGGACTCTAGACCACTGAATTTAATTGTTGTCTGGGTTTCTAGATGGTTCAAGATCCTAGTGCAGATAGTGAACACCTGAGCACATGGAATAAGGAAGTAAACACAACGGTCACCTGGGCATGACATCCAGAGATCGGAATTAGACATTGGTCAGGAGGATCTAGTTAGGATCACACAAGGCTGTGATTGGAGAGTGAGGTAGTCAGAATAGCCAGGACTCAACTGCCACAGTTCAGGAACCAACAGAGGAAACTCAGAGCTGATCCGCTCCACTTGCTGAATTCTGGAAGCCAGGATACAGAGCCCTTTACCTGGAGATGGTGCACGGTTTAATGGGGAAGTGGAGGAAGCGCTTTTCTTTGACATAAGGTAACAACACAGTGTGAGCGAGGCGAGAAAGCAGGCGAGCAGCGCGGCTGCCTCACGGTTGCTTCTGCGATGCAAACGCAGCCCCTCCAACTCTGGAGGCAGCAGCTAGGCAAGTCTCAGTGGGAGTGTTTTGGATTTCCCTGGTGGCTCAGCGCTACAGAATCTGCCTGCCAATGCAAGAGATGTGGGTTCGATCCCTGGGTCAGGAAGATCCCCTGGAGAAGGAAATGGCAACCCACTCCAGTATTCTTGCCTGGGAAATCCCATGGACACAAGAGCCTGGCGGGCTGCAGTCCATGGGGTCGTACAGGGGACGCGGCTGAGTGACTGAACAACAACCACTCCTGCAGCTTAAGCTTTGGGTGCACAACATGAGCTGCAGGTCCCCCGCAGACCCTCTGTCTGTTAGAGTCCATGCAAGAAGACAGCTAGAGACTGTTCCACACAATCTTATGAACATTAGTGGGTTGTCCAAAAAGTTCCTTTGGTGTTCAAGTACCAATAGAAATAAAAGACATATTTTTCTCTTCACCAGGAACTTTATTGAATGTATTCACCATTTTGTTCCACTACCTTCTGCCATGTTTCAGGCAACTTCAGAATTCCATCTTCCCAAAACTGTTTTTTATCTTTTTGAGCAAAGAATTGCTCCAGGTGCCTTTTAGAGTCTTCCAGGGAATTGAAAGTTTTCCATTAACAGAATTTGTAAAGACTGAAATAAGTGGAAATCCAAAAGTGCAACGTCTGGTGAGCACAGCGGAGGAGTCAGAACTCCCAGCCAAGCTACGAGAGTTTCGGCCTGGTCGTCCAAGAGGCGTGAAGTACTGTGCTGTCCTGACGGGCATTCCTGACCGACTCTGGGGGCTTTCGTTGAGTGCTGCTTTCAGTTGGTCTAATTGCGAACAGTGCTTGTTGGAATTAATCCTCTGCTTTTTCAGAAGGAGCTCGTGGTAGACTCCTTTCCAATCCCACCATATACAAAACAGCAACTTTTTTGGATGAAAACCAGCCTTTGGTGTGGTTGGTGCTGGTTAGTTTCACTTGCCCCACAATTTCTTCTGTCTCACATTATTGTACAGTATTCATTTTTTATCACCCGTCATGATTTGTTTTACAAATGTAACATTTTCACTATGTCTCAGTAGATAATCACATACAGAAATAGGTTCAAGAAGGCTTTTTTCTTACTTATGTGGAACCCAACCGTCAAAGTGATTAACATAACCAAGCTGATGCAAATGATTTTCAACGCTTGATTTGGATATTTTGATTTTGTCGGCTATCTCTCTAGTGATATAATATTTTATCTGTGCTGTGTTGTGTCTGACTCTTTTCAACCTCATGGACTGTAGCCTGCCAGGCTCCTCTGTCCATGGGATTCTCCAGGAAGCAACACTGGAGTGGGTTGCTGTGTCCTTCTCCAGGGGATCTTCCTGACCCAGGGACTGAACCGCGTCTGTTGTGTTCCTGCCCTGGCAGGCAGGTTTTTACCACTGAACCACCTGGGCAGCCCCAGGATAAAGCTGATTGTTCTCAGTGAATGTCTTGATTTGATCATTGTCAGTTCAACTGGTCGACCCCCCCTGAAGCCGACCCAGAGACACATCTTCAGCCCGAAACTCCGTCAGCCCCTTTCAGCAGCTCAGTCAGTCACAGCACCTTCTCCATATGCTGCATAAATCTCATTTTGTATTTCAGTTGCATTTTTACCTTTCTTGAAATAATAAAGCATAATATGCCAAATTTAACTTATACTGAGTACATCATGAGAAACATTGGGCTGGATGAAGCACAAGCTGGAATCAAGATTGCCAAGAGAAATATCAATAATCTCAGATATGCAGATGACACCACCCTTATGGCAGAAAGTGAAGAGGAACTAAAAAGCCTCTTGATGAAGGTGAAAGTGGAGAGTGAAACAGTTGGCTTAAAGCTCAACATTCAGAAAACGAAGATCATGGCATCCAGTCCCATCACTTCATGGGAAATAGATGGGGAAACAGTGTCAGACTTTGTTTTTTTGGGCTCCCAAATCACTGCAGATGGTGACTGCAGCCATGAAATTTAAAGATGCTTACTCCTTGGAAGGAAAGTTATGACCAACCTAGATAGCACATTCAAAAGCAAAGACATTACTTTGTCAACAAAAGTCCATCTAGTCAAGGCTATGGTTTTTCCACTGGTCACATATGGATGTGAGGGTTGGACTATAAAGAAAGCTGAGCGCTGAAGAATTGATGCTTTTGAACTGTGGTGTTGGAGAAGACTCTTGAGAGTCCCTTGGACTGCAAGGAGATCCAACCAGTCCATTCTAAAGGAGATCAGTCCTGGGTGTTCATTGGAAGGACTGATGCTGAAGCTGAAACTCCAGTACTTTGGCCACCTGATGCAAAGAAGTGAGTCATTTGAAAAGACCCTGATGCTGGGAAAGATTGAGGGCAGGAGGAGAGGGGACGACAGCAGATGAGATGGTTGGATGTCATCACCGAGTCAATGGACATGGGTTTGGGTGGGCTCCGGGAGTTGGTGATAGACAGGGAGGCCTGGCGTGCTGCTGTCCATGGGGTCGCAAAGAGTCGGACACAACCGAGAAACTGAACTGAACTGAACTGAATATGCCAAAAATGTAGCCTTTTTCTTCCATGTTCAATATTAAAATGGCTACACAAAAATTCACCAATTTTGATAACTTTTTAAATGCACACTGATATGACAGCTATCACAATACAATCTAATTGTTTCTAATGAAGTTAAAGACAATTAAGCACTACTAGGGGCTTCCCTGGCGGCTCAGTGGTAAAAACCCACCTGCCAATGCAGGAGACAGGTTCAGTCCCTGGTTGGGAAGATCCCCTGGAGAAGGAGATGGCAGCCCTTCAGTATTCTTGCCTGGAAAATCCCATGGACAGAGGAGGCTGGCAGGCTGCATCCCATGGGGTCGCAAAGAGTCGGACACAACTGAGTGACTAAAATGACAACAAAAGTGGCCCTAGAGCCAGCTTACAGGAAACACACGAACCAACGTTTTGGCCAACCCAATTCTTGGCGTCTGGTCCCATCACTTCATGGCAAATAGATGGGAAAACAATGGAAACAGTGACAGACTTTATTTTCTTGGGCTCCAAAATCACAGCAGAAGGTGACCGCAGCCAAGAAATTAAAAGACGCTTGCTCCTTGGAAGAAAAACTATGACAAACCTAGATAGCATATTAAAAAGGCAGAGACATTTCCTTGCCGACAAAGTTCTGTCTAGTCAAAGCTGTGGTTTTTCCAGTAGTCATGTATGGATGGGAGAGTTAGACCATAAAGAAGGCTGAGAGCCAAAGAATTGATGCCTTTGAACTGTGGTGTTGAAGACTCTTGAGAGTCCCTTGGACTGCAAGGAGATCCAACCAATCCATCCTAAAGGAAATCAGTCCTGAATACTCATTGGAACAACTGATCCTGAAGTTGAAGCTCCAATACTTTGTCCACCTGATGCAAAGAACTGACTCATTTGAAAAGACCCTGATGCTGAGAAAGATTGAAGGCGGGAGGAGAAGGGGACGACAGAGGATGAGATGGTTGGATGGCATCACCAACTCGATGGACATGGGTTTGGGTGAACTCCAGGAGTTGGTGATGGACAGGGAGGCCTGGCGTGCTGCAGTCCATAGGGTTGCAAAGAGTTGGACATAACTGAGTGACTGAATAGCAACAATACTTTGTTTAAGGTAAAGGAGATAAAGAGTTAACAAGATCGAGGAAGACAATTAGATGGAGTGAAAGTACAGTCTTCTATTAGGTAATAAGCAAAGTCATGAATGGTCATCACTTCATCTAGCTAATATAGAAGGAATATTTTGTAATTTCTGTTCTCTAAAAATGCATATTCTTTGTCTACTGCTGCTGCTGCTGCTAAGTCACTTCAGTCGTGTCCGACTCTGTGCGACCCCATAGGCGGCAGCCCACCAGGCTCCCCCCTCCCTGGGATTCTCCAGGCAAGAACACTGGAGTGGGTTGCCACTTCCTTCTCCAATGCATGAAAGTGAAAAGTGAAAGTGAAGTTGCTCAGTCGTGTCCGACTCTTTGCAACCCCATGGGTTGCAGCCCACCAGGCTCCTCCGCCCATGGGATTTTTCAGGCAAGAGTACTGGAGTGGGTTGCCATTGCCTTCTCCATATTCTGTGTCTATAATACATCAATTATAAAAAGAGAGTTAATCAAAGATCTTGAACCAGCACAATATGTTTCAAGCTGAGCTCATAAAATCCAAAGGTACCCTTTAACCTTTTAAAAAAATTTATATTGGAGTATAGTTGACTTGCATGAAAGTGAAGTCGCTCAGTCGTGTCCAACTCTTTGTGACCCCATGGACTGTAGCCTACCAGGCTCTGCGGTCCATGGGATTTTCCAGGCAAGATTACTGGAGTGGGCTGCCATTTCCTTCTCCAGGGGATCTTCCCAACCCAGGGATCGAACCTGGGTCTCCTGCACTGCAGACAGACGCTTTACCGTCTGAGCCACCAGGGAAGCCCCATCGCTGACTTGCAATGCTGTGTGAGGTTCAGGTGCACAGCAAAGTGACTTAGTTACACGTATACACGTATCGTTCTTTTTCAGATTCGTTTCCCATATAGGTTATTAGAGTGTTGAAGAGAGTTCTCCACGATGCCCTTCAGCCTTTTAACAAACAAAAAGCGGGAAACAATAGTAAGGGCAAGTTGTGTTTCTGCTTGCCTCAGTCATGGAAGTCTGAACGCCGCATGTGCACATGCACACCGTGTCATGACGTAAAATGCACTTCTTCTTGCGCATTATTCTTTAAAGTTTGAAAACTTTTCAAAAAATTAGAGTAGAGAAATCGAATGGAGCACTGCTGATGAAAAGCTAACCAAAGTCAATGGAGTCATGATTTTTTTTTCAAACTTTAAACTTTTTATTTTGTATTAGGGTATAGCCAATTAACAGTGTCGTGGAAGATTTAGGTGAACAGAGAAGGGACTCAGCCATGGATATACATGTATCCATTCTCCCCAACCCTCTTCCATCCAGACTGCAACACAACATTAAGTAGAGTTCTATGTGCTCTACAACAGGTCCTTGCTGCTTATCCATTTTGAATATAGTAGGTGTCCATAGGGTCACACAGAGTTGGACACGACTGAAGCGACTTAGCAGCAGCAGCATGTACAAGAGTCGTGTTTTTTTTTTAATGAAGACTCAGCAGAAAGAGGTTCCATGCAATGCTGTGCCAGTTTCAACATCCACATTTCTTTTAGTCTTCCTTTTGTAGCTTATTACTTGCCTAAGTAAACTGCCTACAAATGACACTTATTTTTACCCTTTATAATATAGTGTCCTTTAAAATAGTACTCTAGTGTATAGAGATAATCATATTTTACACAGAAAAAAATCTCAAACATGATCCCTGTTTTTCATTTCCCTAACACTGGCTGACTTCCAGCCTCTTGGGACCTCAATATCTTCTTATGCTTCTTTTTTATATAAAACGCAAAGGTGAAAAGATTGCTGAAATTGCTTTGGTTTTGAAGTGTGACTGTTTTGATTTAGTGGAAAGGCAGACATTTTTCTGTACCAATCTTTCCCGAGTACTTGGACCACAAGGCTAAGATCAAAATATGAATCACTTTGCAGTACACCTGAAACTAACAAAATATGCTAAGTCAACAAAACTTCAATAAATTCCTTTTTTAAATTATTGTTCTCCTTGCAACCACAAATCCCAGTTGCAATGGGATTGAAATACTTTGCTGGGAATGAAGAGTTCTCTGGATGTTGGCCTATAAACCCCAATCTTACACCCCAAAGCACACACCCCCAGCTGGTGATCAACCAACATCAGCTTCCCGGGCTTCCCTGTAGGTCCAGTGGTGAAGAACGTGCCTCTCAGTCCCTGATCAGGGAAGATCCCACATGCCACGGAGAAGTGACCCAAACTGAAGAGTCTGCGCTCTAGAGCCGTGAGCCACAACAACCGAAGTCCGTGAGTCTGGAGCCCACGCTCCATGATAAGAGAGCCGCAAGGAGAAGCCCACGCACCCCAACCAGAGAGCGGGCCCCGTGGGAGCGAAGACCCAGCTCAGCCAGAAGCAACAGAGAAGTAAATAAAAGGATGAGCCGCCTCCCTCGTCTCAAAGAGCACCGCTCGCTGTCTGACTGCCCACCCGCACCCACGTGTGCTTGTGAAACTCAGGACTCTGTGTTTACCACACTCTTTAGGAACATACGCGTACGTGTCAGAAAATTCCATTGCAGAAACTCACATTTCAAGGGTTGTCTGGGCTGCTATTTGAGGACCCCGGCCGAGGTTTCCTCTCTTTCCAGCACTCAGGTTCTTGCAGAGCAGGAAAGACAGTCTGGCAAGAACGAGGACAGGACTTCCAAACAGAAGAAAGACAACCTGTGCCTTGCCGAGTGACTCAGTGCCGGCCCTGTGCTCCCTGAGTCACAGCCAGTCCATCACCCACACCCTGGAGGGCATCCTGCTGACAGAGACGGCCACCGTCCCGGCTGCCAGATCGCTGGCATTCCGTGAGGAAATTATGTCCTTCTCTGCATCTACTGATTTAGTGCCCTGGCACGAGGAAACTTTTCGGAAAGGAAAAGCAGAACTGGGTTGCGATCACAGCAACGATGATCTAGCCAGGACCTGTTATTGCAGAGCAGTTCAGACCTGACCCCTGCTTTCTGCAATCACGCTGTTCACTAACATGTGACGACAGCTGAAACGGGCATGGCATTCAGGGGGCGGCGATATCTGTGGGTCTAGAACCATCAACAGAAACTTCATGCATGTGACAGGGGTTAAGCTGAATCTCGAACTGAGAGTAAGAAACACATAAGACAGGGAAAAGGAAGGTCATTTCCAGAAGTGGGAAGAACGAAGTGTCCAAAAGTGCGGAGGCAGAAACGCACCTGGCCTGTCGGCATGGATCCAGAGTCAACATGAGATGTTATCTCTGTGATCTGCATCTTGCATCCCACATTTGAGCAAAGGAGTATATCCGCCCCATCTCATTAAAGCAACATGACTCATACAGCAGGTCTCACTAGGCAGCTTTTCTCCGGATCTGCATTCTATAAAACCGTGTCCTAGGAAGTGTGAAACTCTTCCTATCGCCGCTTTTTGGTTAATCGGGAACCCCATTCTCCCACATCTCTTTGATCTGATCTGCTTCTGGAGTGAGAGATCTTGGTCAATTACAGAACTGGGTGAAATTCGATCAAAAGAGTCCATTACTATATTGCACAATACTGCTGAGACCTGGAAAGGGTGGAAGAAAAGGCTAAGGAGGATCTCTATTAGAAAGAAACTTAAGTAGAAAAAATTAAACATTGACCCACAGAACTATTAATAAAATACCGCCTCATGTTATAGGAAGATGAGCCACAAACAGATTAAATGTCTATTTCATTTGAAGCTTAGAATCAGCATGGTCTCTGTAGGCACATCTGAATCATTGAGTTGATATGACTCACGTCTTACCTCGAGGCTGCTATTGACTGTTGCCTAGTATGGGCACTGCACAAAAAAAGCACCAGCCCTGGAAAGCGGGCTCTCTACTTGCCATGACACAGGAGGACAGAGAATGCCGCCGGCAACATCAACAAACACTGCTGCGCTCATCAGGCCAGCAGCTACCACAGCCGCCGCAACAGTGCACGCTGGGGCAATGCGGGATGGGATAGGATAGAATACGAGCCAAAGAGAGACAAGGTTCACATCAAAGCAGTGGTTTCAGTGAGCTCAGACTCTTGCATCTTCACATTCATAGAAAAGTGCTAAATTCATTCGTTTGAGATGCCTGTTTTTCTTTAATTAACAGTCATCTTTTGATGCTCCCACTACCCGGCTTTCGTTGCCAAAACAAACCTGGTGTGTATAACTGGCTCCTCCCTCCCCTGTTTGGAGCCGTCCCTAGATGAACCTGAGGGGCTGTGCCCGGGGCTTAAGTCCTCAGCAGATCTGCCAGATAAACAGCTCTCCCTGTGAGGTTGTGCTTCTTTCATTGTTTCAGTTGACACATATGTGTGACGCTACATCTGTCCAGATGAAGCATTTTCTAATTCTACCTGGCTGGGGCATAGTTTTTTTAATTCATCCATCCAGAGAGGAAACCTTTCTCTCATTAGCTCAAAAGCTTCTTAGAGGTTAATTGGGAGTTCTGGTCCTCCTGCATGCAAGCTTTATTAATAAACACGTTGTAGCTTACTCAACTTTCTCAATATTGGGGATAAACAAACAAGAAGCTGGAGAATAGATGGGGCAGAATTAATTTAGTCCATTCTTCGGAATGCTGTCCCTGCATGAGCTCCCCTGCTACCCCCGTGTCAGCGCACCCAGCAAGAGGCACGGCCCTCTTACCTCGCTCTCCTGGTGAGCCGGGCACACCTGCATTTCCTGGGAAGCCCGGGGCACCTGGGGGTCCTTGCTCACCCGGGGTTCCCGGGGAGCCCGGCCTCCCAGGCTCTCCAGGAGGCCCCTGGATGGTCCGCACTGATGACGAGTGGCTGGGAATCTGGTTAAGGATGGCCGTGTACCTGGACATGTGACCTGAGATGGGAAGGACAAAGACAGCATCCGATGAACGGTCATACATGCAATGGAAGAACTGGATGTACTATTTGTCAAGGCTCCGAACAATTCTGTTAGACACCCACCAAGGCATGAGGCACATCCCTCTGAAATAAGTTTATTTCCAAATGAAAAGATCCTGCATTTCCCTTTGGATGATATTAGCAGCTGGACTGTGTTCAAATTCCATCTCATGCATTTGGAATTCCACAGCTCACGTCAGCATCTCAGTAAGTATCACTGAGCAGAAGTCATAAATTTTACCTTTACCCCCAACATTTATCTGACCCCTAAACCCTCACCCAGCAGCCCCTTTTCTCCAGCAATTTCCACCCAAATGATTTGTCTTCTTTCCTAACCCACAAAGCCTGCCCCACCCTCTTGCTCACAAATCCCCAGACAAGTGCTGTGTTTCAACTCATCTCTTCATTGCCAAGCCTTTTTGCAGAAACCTTTACTTGAGTCCCAGCTGCAGAAACTCTCACTAGCTTTATTATTTTTTTAAATTTGGCTTTCTCTCATTATCCCTTAACTCAGTTGAGCCTGTAAGAATGGATGTTAATAATTACAAGTAAAAACTGAGAAAATATTTGATATCATAATTCCCCATTTTCCCAGAATCATCAGTAGACAACATTTCCCTACAGAAGTGAATTTTCCAAATGACTATTATTTATTCCTTTTTAAATATCCAACCCTAATAAGGAATGGCAACAATTTCTAGAGGGATGATTTCTAAGATACAGTCAATGCCTTCTTAAGCCTAGGAGCAGGACTGTCATTAGGACTGGGTGGCTGCTGACGCGGGCCCGCCAGGAGGCACATTCGTGAAAGTCAGCGTAGGAGCAGACGTGTCCGCCTCTGCTGTTTCAGCTTCCTGCTCTGATAAAGGGGCCGTCCTCCACTACTTCTCCAGAGGTGATCACTGGAGCCTCACACAGTTCAACCTTTCCTAGCATAATTCTTCTGATTAGCTCTGGACGAAAAACCAGACAACCGAGCAAGTGAGGAATTATAAGCCACGTGGTAACCAAGCTCTGAGGCAGAGCTGAAGGGAGGAAAGATAAAGCTCGGATGACAGAGACACGGCTCTGGGGAGGCTGAGCTGTGCTCATGGGGCCACATGCAGTCTCTGCCGTATTCTTCTCCGACAAGGACGTTGACAGGCAGGCCCTCCCCATTTTACAGGCCTGTTTCAGCTCTGGTATAACCCCGCTGGTTTCCGAGAAATTATTCACAGGAATCTGACAATTCCTGAGGGGAAAAACTGGATTTTGAAATCTCAATTGTTAGGCCACGTTTCAAACAATCACATATCTGCATAACATTTCTATTCCAAAGTGGAATAAGACAGTAACTATTGTGATATAGTCCTTATGTTATGGTCAATGAGTCATATTAGGATTTAACCCTTAGGTTTCCTTAAAACAATTCAGTACCCATTTACACTGTATACTTGCAATGAGAAACCTACAAATAATCCAAGACACAGGTTAGCTGCAGACGCATTCTACTTAATGTTCAGTTTCCCTTCTGTAATTAATTGTGGTTTCAGAGATTCTTATTTTGGTATTAAATTTAAGTAGTTTTACTTGTAAATATCTCACACACACTAGTGTACTATATAACATAAAACGCACTAAAGTTAAAATAGAGGGAGCATTTAAAATAGAGGGAAAGTTCAGGTTTAAGGTGAGGAAATGGGACAGGCGTGACGTAACGTGTGCTCCGGTGCAGTTTTCGGCGTGGACCCGAGGATCCCGTCAAATGCCACGTGAGGCCTGTACCCGCGTGTGCGTGTGCTTCTGTGTTTGTCTTTTATGGCATAAGTCTTACAGAGAAGGGCCTTGGGCTAACCAAAGAAAAGGATAAGAAAGAGAGATTGATTTAAGTCTGGAGATTGGGAGGCAGGTCTGCTGCCTCAGTTTGGCAGCTTTCAAGTCCTTAGCACTTGATGAAAAAGATTCATTTATTTGGAGAGATGAAGAAGGAATAGAAGATTTGATCTGGGAAGTCAAGTTAAACCTATACAAGCGAACAGGAGCTTCCAGACAAACAGCAGAGAGGGATCTGCGTCTGCATCATCGCTGTAGAAGGCCAGGGTAATCCGTAATGAGATTACATCTAAAGAGGCAGTGACCTCAGGTGGGTCAGTGATGGCCAGTTGTAAAGCTAGTGGGTATGCACCAAGACAACGCTGAGTTTATACTTGTGCAAAAGGCGAATTTCCATTTGGCCGAGAAACAGCGAACATTGGTGACTACAGCGCACTTACTCTGGATGAGCTGCTCGCACACCTGGCGTGCCACCGCTCTCACCATGGCTTGAGACTGAAGGTCGCCCTGGAGGAGAGAAAAAGCAGACCCCTGACTACCGACCACGGCCCAGCCCGTGGCAGGACCTCCAGGAGGGAGCTGGGACTTGACCCACTGTTGCAACCCGGCCCTTCGCTGCCGAGCAACAGGCAGGATGGCCCACCGCGCACACGGGGAAGGTGGGAGCACCCCACACGCGCCGTGCGAGGCTCCTGAGAGCCCGCGTTAGACGAAGACGCTCAAGTACGCACTTCCGGTCCCAGATTCTTAAAAAATTTAAGTGTTTGAAACAAACCCATTAACTATATATTATTTAATGCCTTCTTTATCACTCTTTAGAGCTTATAAAATATGGCACTTTCTCAAGCGGTGGCTTATTGAATACTAATAGCAACCAGAGGAAAGATGCTAAATCCATTTATAGAGTTAAAAACTTACAAACCAAGTTTTCACCGAGGTCATCGGGTGAGCCCAAGGTCACCACTGCGTCTATCAGAAGAGACTGCACGATTATCTGAGCAGCGGCACAGTTTCTCAAAGGAGAGAAAAGGCCCCTGAAATAACCTGTTTTAGGTCTCACAGCCAGTGCTCTGACCCCGCACGTCATTGTTTTCCTGGGAGCAGATATCGGAAACACGCAAGCCGCGATCTACCGCTTGGCGTTTTGAGCAGAGCGTTTACTTCTCTGAAACCTTTCCCATCCTCTGTATAATGTCTTCATTAAACCCTCTCTGTGAGTTAAATGAGTGACCCTCTCTGTTTCATCCCTAAACAAATGCTTCAGATCACCTAGCTGGACTAGCAGAGCTGCAACGAGAAGCCAGCTGGCCTGACCTCCAGCCCGTGGGGTGGATCCGCTTGTCAGGTGCTCACAGTCGGGTGAGCTGGGGTGGTGGGGGCGGGTAGTGAAGCGATGACTGACCCGGACAGAGAACCGCCCTCCCTCGCCAGGCTCCCGGACAAAGCTACGCAGCCAAGAGATACTCACCCTCTCTCCCCTCTCTCCCTTTGCTCCAGGGACACCCTGCAAAATAGTAAATTGTCGAGTTAGGATGCTGCACTCAGCCAAGCATAATGATGGCGCGTCTTTTCTGATTGTGCGACGAGGTTTTCCTTAGCGCTCATCATTCTGCAGCGAGAGGAGACACGCAGCCACAGGAATAAACAAATAGCAGCCTGTCATCCCGCCAAGCAGCAACGTCTCTGTGTTGTGTTGTGTTTCCTTGTTGGTTATCCATTTATTTAAATTTATTTATTTGTAATTGAAGGATAACTGCTTTATAATATTGTGCTGGTCTCTGCCATACATCAACATGAAGCGGCGAAGGTAGACATGTGTCCCCTCCCTCCTGAAGCGCCTCCCACCTCCCTCCCCATCCCAGCCCTCCAGGATTTACGGAACCGGGTTTGAGTTCCCTGGGTCACACAGCAACTTCCCACTGCGATCTGTTTAACACATGCTAGTGTAAGCGTCCGTGTGACTCTCTCCGTCTGCCCCGCTCTCTCCTCCCTTCCCGCCCCTCGTGTCCATCAGTCTCTTCTCTGCGTCCAGGCCTCCACTGTGGTCCCACAGACACTTTAAACATTTTACTCGCCCAGTCTCTGCATGCAAAGTCACAGTACGCGTGAACACAAAATTGGGGTCCTGCAGCAATACCGCCTTGTAATACAGTGTCACTGGATAAATCATCCACTCTTTTCACACGAAACGCCTCTCTCTCCTGATGCTGCGCAATCGATGTCACACGTCTCTGCTGCGAAGAGACATGGTTTTCATTTTTGAAAGCATATCTCTCACAGAAAGGAAAACATCTTCCAACCTCAGAGCTCAAGTGAAAGGTGGAATCTGTGAAATGCTAGCTCTTCACCCTGCTACTCCATTCGGGATTAACAGCACGTGAGGCCTTCTCCCCGATTCTCCCTGGTAATGTGAGCCTGTATTAACGTGAATGTCCCAGCTGAACTATTGTTTTGTTTTGTGGCTTAGCTACTCTTTGACCCATAGGAAACCTTACCGTATCTGTAAAAACTTTTGCTGAAAAACAATGGCCTTTTTTTTTTTTTTAAGTGTTTCTGCAATGAAATTACATGTATAATGCAAAACACGTGTCTTCAGAAGACTTTCTTCTTCTTGTTTCAACTCCAAGGCAGGGTAATAGATTTACTGAACAACACTTTTTATAACCTCTACCAGAAGGATAGTAAGTGCCATTTACAGATGGAATTTGTCACGCTGTCAGGCTGTCCCCAGTTGTTACTATAATCTCAGAGGTCTCAAATCAGTCTCTTTTCCAAAAATCTCTATTCAGTTAGTCATCCAAAATGAGAATTCCGTGTTCATTCCAGTGTGTGCAGGTAAACTGGCTTTCTGGAAAAATGAAACGCCCTCACCTGTACTGTCTGCGGCTGTCAGAGGTGTAAATACTTGTACTGGGGCTGATTCAGGCGACAAACGCGCGTCTCTGTCTCCGAGGGTGGAGTTCCGGAAGGACGAGGAGCGCCACGCCCACTCCCTGAGCCGGCAGCCAGGCCCCGCCCCCGCCCTGTCCCCCTTCCTTCCCCTGCTTCCCGCACGCCTGTCTCTCACACACTCACACGTTTTGTTTCGTGTTGCTCTTGGCCGTCCCCTGTGACACCTGAGAGCTTACTTCCCTGACCAGGGGCTGGATCCGAGCCCCTGCAGTGGGAGCTCGGGGTCTTCATCACTGGCCCACCGAGGAATGCCCCCCACACTTCAGCATCGCAGCTCCTCTCATACCCACCCCTCTGTTCCACTACCCAGCTGCAGCCCCAACCATCTCACGCCAGGGCATTCGCACCTTCCTTCAAGCCAGCTTCCCTAACGAAAGACCCTCCTCTTCCGTTCATCCTCTGCACAACCACGAGTCTCGTCCTCCTGATGCAGTTCAGGATGCAGTTCAGGAAGCTGAGTGACTTCGGACCGACAGCAGCTCTTCCTGTATTCAGAGTCACCCGGTGACTCTTAGATATCCATGTGACAAAGTCAGAGTCCTCGCTTTCAAAGACATGTTACTGATCCGTGGCCTCAACTTCCACTATCGTCTGCTTATCAAAAGTAAAACTTCTCATTCCCGCAGACCTGGTCTAGTCAGTATATCAGAACACTTGTGAGAAAGGTATTAAGAGAATATCTTATATACCAAGTATCAGCAATATTCTAATGCAATACTCAATTCAAAGACCACCTATTTCATACTAAATCTTTATTATTGTATATATTTAACCATGTGTATGCTCAGTTGCTCAGTCATGTCAGACTCTTTGTGACCCTGTGGACTGTAGCCTGCCAGGCTCCTCTGTCCATGGACTTCTCCAGGCAAGAATACTGGAGTGGGTTGCCATTTCCTCCTCCAAGGGCTCTTCCAAACCTAGTGAAGTCTCCTATCTCTCCTGTTTGGCAGATGGGTTCTTTACCATACTGCCACCTGGGAAGCCCCCATTTAACAATGTTAACACAAAGATTTCTCTTCTCTTTATGTAGATGGTAAGATCGCTAATGCTGGGGACCATAACTTATATTACTTTATATTTCCAAAACCACCTAGCCCATTTTTTCCATAAAAGAGTCACTTGAATATTCAGCTAAGTGCAATATTAAATTAAAATATTTATTATACATCTAGGACTGCTGCCTACTTCATTTTCAAGCATTTGATGCAATACAAAACCAAAAATCAGCAAACAAAAATTAGCATGTGTTCCTCATCTTTAATAAACCAAGAAATTGTTTGTAGATACTAGTGGTTTAAAACTCAAGCTGCTTTTACCATGTGCCAGGTAAACATCTCGGCACATTAATTCATTTAAGCCATCTAACACCTGGTAAGGTGAACTCATTTAATCCCTGCAAGACTCCTGTAAGATAAGCTCATTTACTCTTTACAACCCTGTGAGATGCTACTTCCATTTTCTTGTTGCTCACTCAGTCGTGTCCGACTCTTTGCCGCCCCATGGACTGCAGCACGCCAGGCCTCCCTGTCCATCACCAGCTCCTGGAGCTTACTCAAACTCCTGTCCATTGAGTCTGTGGTGCCATCCAACCATCTCATCCTCTGTCATCCCCTTCTCCTCCTGCCTTCAATCCCTCCCAGCATCGGGGTCTTTTCCAATGAGTCAGGTCTTTGCATCAGGTGGCCAAAGTATTAGAGTTTCAGCTTCAACATCAATCCTTCCAGTGAACACCCAGGACTGACCTCCTTTAGGATGGACTGGTTGGATCTCCTTGTAGTCCAAGGAACTCTCAAGAGTCTTCTCCAACACCACAGTTTCAAAACATCAATTCTTCAGCACTCAACTTTCTTTAGAGTCCAACTCTCACATGCATACATGACCACTGGAAAAACCATAGCCTTGACTAGACGGACTTTATTGGCAAAGTAACGTCTCTGCTTTTTACATATAAGGAGAGTGATGCATTGAGAGGATAAATAAATTGCCCAAGGTCACACAATAAGAAATGGAAAATCTGGGACCAGAATCCATTCAGCTGGGCTCCAGAACCCTTGCCCTCCACAGTACACTCTACTGCTGCCAGGAAAGAGAGCACTGCTCAACACATTTGCTAGCCTGAATCTTCTACTTCAGTGTAGGTAATATTTTTCTTAATGCAGTAATTTAAAAAGCAAACAAACATCTCCCAAATCTCACTCCAGTCATTCAGAATTAGTCTTTGAGTCATTTCTTAAAATCTATTTCATCTTGAATATTTTTTGTTTCTGAACCAACATATTCTTAATGTTTCCATTGCTAGCGATCATGTGTTAACTCTTCCTATTTGAAACTTGGACAGAGAAACGGCAGTGCAAGCCTGAGTGATAAGGTAAACGGATGGCATCAGGTGTCGGCGCCTCTGGTGTGCAGAGACTGATGCGTTTAATGAGGCCCGAAATTCCTCACACTCAGCCTCCCAATGCTTGTGACTAAGTAGCTGCAGGGCACAGCAAGGTGGTCTCCAGGAAACCACATATGTACACTTAGTGAACATATCTGAACGACAAGAAATTATTTTCTTATTCCAACTTCTCTGATGTCTTTCCTTTGATCTTTCGTTTTGCAAAATAAAAGAAAAACAAACTCAAAATTCCTGAGTGAACGAAGGTCCGTAACTCCACCAAAACAAGCTTTGATGGAAAACACACAGTCCCTGTAGATGTCGGCAAGAAAAAGTGGCATATTTTCCTTTGATTTCAGGAACACTTGAAATGCAAAGAAAAGAAAATACAGTAGCTACATTCATAGATTTATAGAATTTTAGTGCTGAAGGAAAGAAGAAATATCTCATGGTCCAAGTCCCAAATATTAGGTGTTTGCTAACTAAAATCAAAACACCCCTAGCTCAGCTCTAAGAGTTGAGCTTCCATCAGTTCAGCTCAGTTCAGTCGCTCAGTCATGTCCGACTCTTTGTGATCCCATGAAACGCAGCACGCCAGGCCTCCCTGTCCATCACCAACTCCCGGAGTTCACTCAGACTCACATCCAACGAGTCAGTGATGCCATCCAGCCATCTCATCCTCTGTCATCCCCTTCTCCTCCTGCCCCCAATCCTTCCCAGCATCAGAGTCTTTTCCAATGAGTCAACTCTTTGCATGAGGTGGCCAAAGTACTGGAGTTTCAGCTTTAGCATCATTCCTTCCAAAGAAATCCCAGGGCTGATCTCTTTCAGAATGGACTGGTTGGATCTCCTTGCAGTCCAAGGGATTCTCAAGAGTCTTCTCCAACACCACAGTTCAAAAGCATCAATTCTTCAGTGCTCAGCCTTCTTCACAGTCCAACTCTCACATCCATACATAACCACAGGAAAAACCATAGCCTTGACTAGATGGACCTTTGTTGGCAAAGTAATGTCTCTGCTTTTCAATATGCTATCTAGGTTGGTCATAACTTTTCTTCCATGGAGTAAGCGTCTTTTAATTTCATGGCTGCAGTCACCATCTGCAGTGATTTTGGAGTCCAAAAAAATAAATTCTGACACTGTTTCCCCATCTGTTTCCCATGAAGTGATGGGACCAGATGCCATGATCTTCATTTTCTGAATGCTGAGCTTTAAGCCAACTTTTTCACTCTCCTCTTTCACCTTCATCAAGAGGCTTTTTGGCTCCTCTTCACTTTCTGCCTTAAGGGTGGTGTCATCTGCATATCTGAGCTTCCATGCCTGACCCTTAGTCTGTAAAACTAATCTCCTCATACTCACCTGAGTACCAGCCTAACTAGAATGTAATCACACTTTTGCTCTTTGTTTTAACAAACGCTTATTAAGCAGGATAAGTCCCCTACGCACGAACCTTCAAGCTGTGAACTTGCAAAGATGCAGACCCGCGCTCCATCAGTGGCAGGTGTGGGTGGGGCACATGGCCCCCACCCACGCTGATGCCCTCAGCTCGCCCGTATCCCACCCTCCGGTCAGTACCCCCTCCTGCTCACTTGACGCCTGCCCCGTGTGCCAGCTGTCGTCCTGGATGACTGCACTTTGCCAGGAACTGTACTGCAAGATTAAACATGTTTTCTTTACTTATCGTGTTTTTCGGTACTGTTTGTGTGAGAAGTACTGTAAAGCTGTCACAGTGCAGTAATCCTGCTGACTGTGCCAGGTGGGTACCTAGGCTGACTTTGCTGGACTCATGAACAAACTGGATTTATGGAGGCACTCTCAGAATGGAACTCCTTTGTACGGAATGGACTTACTGTACCCTTGGCGATGCTGAACTGGGATCTAGGAGTCACAAAGAACATGAGTATGGTTTAAAAAAAAATCTGCCCTCAAGAAACTCTCCCTTTTGTGGAGAGATGGACGTTGACAGTTGAAATGCAGTCTCCCACCCGAGGAGGTAAGGCTGGGAGGGGGACCTCATACCGGAAGAGCACAGTTTTAGAGAGAAACCATCAGGAGCTCCCCAGGGGGAGAAAGGAGAAGCAGCGACCCAGACAAATGGAAGCGCTCCCCGCAAGGCACGCACGGTGCCAAACGGTATGAGGAACACTGGGAGAGCTTTCAGTAAAGCGGTGACTCAGCTCCGAGCTGGGCGTCTGGGGAGCCGCGTTGGAGGGAAAGCAAGGATTCAAACGCAGGGCCACCTGCACCCGGCGGAACACAGGGGCCCCACCCACCGCTGCCAGGGGTCCAGTGAGGAGACTCAAGACAGGAAGTGACGCAACAGGAAGAGCTGCGCGACGAAGTTCTCTCGGCAACTGGAGGAAGGATCAGCCCAGCGGCAGAGTCAGGGGACCCGTTAGGGCGTCTGGGGACTATCTTTGAGAGAAACGAAGAGGGCTTGAGATTAGAGTTCTCAGAGCTGATGGTGACTGTGAAGTGGTGGCAGCAGTGATGAAGCGAGAGAGAGCTAAACAATACGAAAACGGACAGCACGGGGCTCGCCTGAGCTCGTCTTAGTTTCATTACAATCCCCCTCTGAAGGAGGCCACCCTCCTGTCTAAGTGGGGGCAGAGCACATCCATCTTTCAAGATCCACTGAAACGCTGCCTCCTCAGGAGCTGTTCTCCCCACCCCGCCACTCCAGGGACAGGGTAGATTCTGTATCCCTGCCTGTCTGTCTCCCTCAGCGGAAATTCATAACAACTTTCTGGCCTTTCCTGTAAGGCATTTCCCACTTTCTGCCTTTTGTTATATCCTCTTATATACTGAACAAAATTATCATCCTCTCTAGATTGTCCATGAATGTAAAAAAGTATCTTGGTCCTCTTTTGTGTCCCTCATGGACACCTACCTGTCCTTCACATCTCTTGTCCACATCGTTCAGTTCAGTTGCTCAGTGGTGTCCGACTCCTTGTGACCCCATGAACCGCAGCACGCCAGGCCTCCCTGTCAACAACCAACTCCTGGAGCTTACTCAAACTCATATCGAGTCGGTGATGCCATCCAGCCACTTCATCCTCTGTCCCTCTCTTCTCCTCCTGCCCTCAATCTTTTCCAGCATCAGGGTCTTTTCAAATGAAATCAGCTCTTCGCATCAGGTGGCCAGAGTATTGGAGTTTCAGCTTTGACATCAGTCCTTCCAATGAACACCCAGGACTGATTTCCTTTAGGATGGACTGGTTGGATCTCCTTGCAGTCCAAGGGACTCTCAAGAGGCTTCAACACCACAGTTCAAAAGCATCAATTCTTCGGCACTCAGCTTTCTTCACAGTCCAACTCTGACATCCATACATGACTACTGAAAAAACTATAGCCTTGACTAGATGGACCTTTGTTGACAAAGTAATGTCTCTGCTTTTGAATATGCTATCTAGGTTGGTCATAACTTTCCTTCCAAGGAGTAAGCGTCTTGTAATTTCATGGTTGCAATCACCATCTGCAGTGATTTTTGAAGTCAGCCACTGTTTTCACTGTTTCCCCATCTATTTGCCATGAAGTGATGGGACCGGATGCCATGATCTTAGTTTTCTGAATGTTGAGCTTTAAGCCAACTTTTTCACTCTCTTCTTTCACTTTCATCAAGAAGCTCTTTAGTTCTTCTTCGCTTTCTGCCATAAGGGTGGTGTCATCCGCATATCTGAGGTTCTTGATATTTCTCCTGGCAATCTTGATTCCAGCTTGTGCTTCTTCCAGCCCAGCATTTCTCATGATGTACTCTGCATATGAGTTAAATAAGTAGGGTGACAATATACAGCCTTGACGTACTCTTTTTCTTATTTGGAACCAGGCTGTTGTTCCATGTCCAGTTCTAACTGTTGTTTCCTGACCTGTATACAGGTTTCTCAAGAGGCAGGTCAGGTGGTCTTGTATTCCCATCTCATTCAGAATTTTCCACAGTTTACTGTGATCCACACAGTCAAAGGCTTTGGCATCATCAATAAAGCAGAAATAGATGTTTTTCTGGAACTCTCTTTCATTTTCAATGATCCAGCATAGCTACTCAATAAAAATTTTTGAATGAATTAATTGGGAAACTGACATCCTGAGAAGGTAGGTAAAGAAGCTTATGCAGTGTGGCTCGCACAGCCAGGTAAGGTCATGTGAGGGTGGCGTCTAGAACCCAGGTCTCCTGACTTCTGATGCAGAGCTCGTGGTACAGTGTGACGCTGGCCCACCCGCCGGTATTCACTTCCAGCTAAATTCAGGGCCCCTTCTTGCACAGGCTGTTCACTGTCTGCTCTCCTGCAGGGGTGGCACCTTGAGCTTAGGCCTTGGGTAGGAATTACAACAGCACCAGCAGCAATGCATGTTCTGCCCTGGGAAGTCCGCAGCTGAAGGCAGCATGAGTAAAAGCCAGCCTTTTCCTGGCACTGACTATAGGAAACAAATTATTTTCAGTGGGCAGTGTGTCTCTCCTGGTCTCTCCCTCCTGCCTTCCTAGACAGCCATCCACGGGAAATCAATCAAGGCTTCACTCCGTGAGGCGCAGCTCATCTGGCAGGAGGCAGGTGCGTGGCTTCCCCCACCCAGCGTCCCAAGGAAACTCTGGGCTGGATGCTTCAGGGAGCCCCTGGCTTTGAGAAGACACCAGTGCTGCCTCTGATACAAATGCCACCATCAAGGGCCCTTTTCTGCTGATTTACAACAACTGAAGGGAATATCAAGAAGTGTTCTATTTCCAGGAAAAAATTACTGCTGTTTTTGAATTTATTTAAAGCCCATATTTAAAGTCTGCTCCAGAGCTACAAAAGGCCAGGTGGTTAGCAGGGTGGGGCCTTCCTTACTTTCTACATTTCAGGGTCATTCTGTCCCCTCACACACACCCACCATCCTCTGCCAAGCACCCTCTAGGGCCTGTTCTTCTTTCCTATCCATCCCCCTAGGATTAGGATCAAGTCAACTTGGATTAAGGGACACTGCACAAATGCATTTGTTTATTCTCCAACCAAATTTAAACCAGTTAGGGGTTTTTTTTTGTTTGTTTGTTTCTGTTGCACCTCAAGATGTCTCAAAGCCTTTGACACCCTAAAATTTCTCATGACTTTCTGAGAAACAGATTTAATACGCTGTCTCTGACACTTTCTTACCCAGAACCCTTTGCTCTCTGAGCCCTGCAGACGTCTTCTGGAACTCTTGTTCCCCAAGCACATTAAGGGAAGTGGACTAAAGCGGAGATAACGAAAAAGGATATGTAAGGAGAAAGCACTCCAGTCTTCTTCTGTGTCCCATCACTAGCTTGACTTGAAAAGAGAAGGTCTAAAAAGGTTTTGAACAATGACAACGTAACTACATTCCAGTTGGAATAAGTATACGGCTTTTTAGGATGACTGTTAAAGGGTGTATTAGCTAAACTCTGGAGGCATTTTCTGTGCTTCTGTCTGGTGTATGTTGGGTACCTGCACGTGTACCGTGTGACTGACAGCCTAGAACAGGACCCCGAGGACAAAACAACTTTATGGAAATGAGCTTTTAAGAATACAGAGTGACTACCTGGGTGGCTAGAGAGAGAGGGTTTCCTTCCGAATGAAAACCAGTGTTTCTGTTAGGTCTCGCTCAATGAGGAAGGCAGAAAAAGGCCCCTGAAGCATCTATTTCCAATCCCTGGGGTCTGTGAACATGTTGTCAGTCGCTCAGTCCTGTCCAGCTCTCTGTGACCCTCAAGGACTGGGGCCCGCCAGCCTCCCCGTCCATGGGATTTCCCAGGCAAGAACACTGGAGTGGGCAGCCATTCCTGTCTCCAGGGGGTTCTTCCCATATTACTTTATGTGGCAAAAAGATTATGAAGTGTGACGTAGTAACCTTGAAGTAATCTGGGGAGATTACCGAGGATTACCCTGGTGGCCCAAACAGAATCACACAGGTCATTCAAAGCAAAGAAAGCTTCCAGGCTGTGTTCAGAGCAGATGTGGTCACAGGTAAACAGAGAGACGACATTGCTGACTTCAAAGTGGCCACAAACCAAGGACAGCGGGAAGTCTTTAGAAGCAACAAAAGGCAAGGAAATAGATCCTCCCCTAGAACCTCCAGACAGGAAACGCTGACACCTTGATTTTAAAACCCACTGAGACGACGTCAGGCTTCTGACCTACAGAACTGTAAGACAAGAGATTTCTGTCGTTTTGAGGTTGTGGTAATTGGTATAGCAGGAGGCAGAAATCTAATTCATCAACTTCTACCCTCACCCTCCAGATTTCACTGTTCCATGAATTCTTAGCACGTCTGCAATGTACATACATGGACATGTCTCAGTTGTTTTAGTCTATGGATACAGGTTCAGTGCCTCACACATCATATAGGAAGGCTAACACCTGCGCCAGAAGCAACAACTTCAGGTCGCAGAAGGTGCCAAGCATGGCTTTGGAGGCTGTGGTGCAGCCACCTTATATTACAGACGAGGAGACAGGCCCACGAAGCTCGTCTGCTTCTCCCCCAGCCTACCCCGACCTCTCCATCCATCCAACCTGAGATCAGAAGCACAAAAATGGGAGGTATTGGGTTGCCCAAAGAGCTCATTCAGGTTTTTCCATAAGATGTTATGGGAAAATAATTAGTTCCATTAATAAGTATTCAATTCAGTTCAGTTCAGTCGCTCAGTCGTGTCTGACTCTTTGCCATCCCATGGACTGCAGCACTCCAGGCCTCCCTGTCCATCACCAACTCCTGGAGTTTACTGAAACTCACGTCCATCGAGTCAGTGATGGCATCCAACCACTTCATCCTTTGTCGTCCCCTTTTCCTCCTGCCCTCAATCTTTCCCAGCATCAGGGTCTTTTCAAATGAGTCAGCTCTTCGCATGAGGTGGCCAAAGTATTGGAGTTTCAGGTCAGTTCTTCCAATGAACACTCAGGATTGATTTCCTTTAGGATGGACTGGTTGGATCTCCTTGCAGTCCAAGGGACTCTCAAGAGTCTTCTCCAACACCACAGTTCAAAACCATCAATTCTTCAGTTCTCAGCTTTCTTTATAGTCCAACTCACATCCATACACGACCACTGGAAAAACCATAGCCTTGACGAGATGGACCCTTGTTGGCAAAGTAATGTCTTTGCTTTTGAATAGGCTATCTAGGTTGGTCATAACTCTCCTTCCAAGGAGTAAGTGTCTTTTAATTTCATGGCTGTAGTCACCATATGCAGTGATTTTGGAGCCCCCAAAAATAAAGTCAGCCACTGATTCCACTGTTTCCCCAACTATTTCCCATGAAGTGATGGGACCAGATGCCATGATCTTAGTTTTCTGAATGTTGAGCTTTAAGCCAACTTTTTCACTCTCTTCTTTCACTTTCATCAAGAGGCTCTTTAGTTCCTCTTCGCTTTCTGCCATAAGGGTGGTGTAATCTATATATCTGAGGTTATTGATATTTCTCCCTGCAATCTTGATTCCAGCTTGTGCTACCTCAAGCCCAGAGTTTCTCATGATATATTCTGCATATAAGTTAAATAAGCAGGGTGACAATATACAGCTTTGACATACTCCTTTTCCTATTTGGAACCAGTCTGTTGTTCCATGTCCAGTTCTAACTGTTGCTTCCTGACCTGCATACAGGTTTCTCAAGAGGCAGGTCAGGTAGTCTGGTATTTCCATCTCGTTCAGAATTTTCCACAGTTTATTGTGATACATACAGTCAAAGGTGTTGACATCGTCGATAAAGCAGAAATAGATGTTTTTCTGGAACTCTCTTGCTTTTCAGTGATCCAGCGGATGTTGGCAATTTGATCTCTGGTTCCTCTGCCTTTTCTAAAACCAGCTTGAACATCTGGAAGTTCACAGTTCACATACTGCTAAAGCCTGGCTTGGAGAATTTTGAGCATTCTTTTACTAGTGTGTGAGATGAGTGCAAATTGTGCAGTAGTTTGAGCATTCTTTGGCATTGCCTTTCTTTGGGAATGGAATGAAAACTGACTTTTTCCACTTCTGTGGCCACTGCTGATGTTTCCATATTTGCTGGCATATTGAGTGTAGCACTTTCACAGCATCATCTTTTAGATTTGAAATAGCTCAACTGGAATTCCATCACCTCCACTAGCTTCATTTGTAGTGATGCTTCCTAAGGCCCACTTGACTTTGCATTCCAGGATGTCTGGCTCTAGGTGAGTGATCACACCATTGTGATTATCTGGGTCATGAAGACCTTTTTGTACAGTTCTTCTGTGTATTCTTGCCACCTCTTCTTAGTATCTTCTGCTTCTATTAGGTCCATACCATTCCTGTCCTTTATCAAGCCCATCTTTGCATGAAATGTTCCCCTGGTATCTTGAATTTTCTTGACTAGATCTCTAGTCTTCCCCATTCTATTATTTTCCTCTACTTCTTTGCATTGATCACTAAGGAAGGCTTTCTTATCTCTCTCTGCTATTTTTTGGAACTCTGTATTCAAATGGGTATATCTTTCCTTTTCCTCTTTGCTTTTTGCTTCCCTTCTTTCACAGCTATTTGTAAAGTCTCTCCAGACAGCCATTTTGCCTTTTTGCATTTCTTTTTCTTGGGGATGGTCTTGATTCCTGTCTCCTGTACAATGTCATGAACCTCCGTCCATAGTTCATCAGGAACTCTATCTATCAGATCTAGTCCCTTAAATCAATTTCTCACTTCCACTGTATAACCGTAAGGGATTTGATTTAGGTCATACCTGAATGGTTTAGTGGTTTTCCCTACTTTCTTCAATCTAAGTCTGAATTTGGCAATAAGGAGTTCATGATCTGAGCCACAGTCAGCTCCTGGTCTTGTTTTGGCTGACTGTATAGAGCTTCTCCATCTTTGGCTGCAAAGAATACAATCAATCTGATTTCAGTACTGACCATCTGGTGGTGTCCATGTATAAAATCTTCTCTTGTGTTGTTGGAAGAGGGTGTTTGGTATGACCAGTGTGTTATCTTAGCAAAACTCTGTTAGCCTTTGCCCTGCTTCATTCTGTTCTCCAAGGCCAAATTTGCCTGTTATTCCAGGTGTTTCTTAACTTCCTACTTTTGCATTCCAGTCCCCTATAGTGAAAAGGACATCTTTTTTGGGTGCTAGTTCTAAAAGGTCTTGTAGGTCTTCATAGAACCATTCAACTTCAGCTTCTTTAGCATTACTGGTCAGGGCATAGACTTGGATTACTGTGATATTGAATGGTTTGCCTTGGAAACGAACAGAGATCATTCTGTCATTTTTGAGATTGCATCCAAGTACTGCATTTTAGACTCTTGTTGACTATGAGGGCTACTCCACTTCTTCTAAGGGATTCTTGTCCACAGTAGTAGATATAATGGTCATCTGAGTTAAATTCACCCATTCCAGCCCGTTTTAGTTTGCTGATTCCTAGAATGTCGACATTCACTCTTGCCATCTCCTGTTTGACCACTTCCAATTTGCCTTGACTCATGGACCTGACATTCCAGGTTCCTATGCAATATTGCTCTTTCCAGCATCGGACCTTGCTTCTATCACCAGTCACATCCACAGCTTGGTGTTGTTTTTGCTTTGGCTCCATCCCTTCATTCTTTCTGGGGTTATTTCTTCACTGATCTACAGTAGCATGTTGGGCACCTACCGACCTGGGGAGTTCATCTTTCAGTGTCCTATTTTTTTGCCTTTTCATACTGTTCATGGGGTTCTCAAGGCAAGAATACTATATAATTAATTTAATTAGAATTTGTGTATAATATAATTATATTATAAATACATTGTATAGATATATGATAAAATATAATTGATATTAATAAAACAATTGATATTTAAAATTAATATCAATCATTTAATTAACATATTGTTTAATGGTATTTTATTATATAATTGATTGTATTACTTATTTTATAATTATTAGTTTTTTATAGTTAATAATTATAATAGTTATTATTACAACTAGTAATTAAATAATTTGTTTCATTCCCTGAGCTTTCATTTACACCTTTGTTCACTTACGTGTGCAGGTCTGTTGCTCAGTCGTGTCCGACTGTCCGTGACCCCACGAATCGCAGCACGCCAGGCCTCCCTGTCCATCTTATGTGTTAGTGTGTGTTTTAAGGCAAAATTCTGCCTTTCTCATACAACTTAGGGAAGAAAAACCTATTCCCATCATTATTAATCCTTGACTTTGTCCAGACTTAAATTTTTTGCTCAGAAGACAGGCCTAATTAATAGACATCATTGTACCTAACCTTTGAAAAGATGCATTGAGTTAACTTAGCCAAATACAGAATAACAAACAATGTAAATATATATAAGCGGAAGTGTAGCTGCAGATCATTCCCTGTTGGGACCATTTGTCTTTAGCCCTGATATACACACAGTCTCATCTTAATCTTTATCCTAGGAGAGTCTCTGTTTTCCTCACAGATTCCCCGAGAGTCCAATACCGGAAACACATTTTGACACGAGAGACGCTGTCAATTTAAACACAAAAATAAGCCAGAAGGATGCCTGGGCAGCCGTCCTGACCGGCTGCGGCCACATACTCACAGGCGGTCCGAGGGCACCTTGGGGTCCCATGCTTCCTGTGACCCCGGGGACTCCAGGGGCTCCGGGAATGCCCTAGTGGACAGGAAAATGGAGCAAAGGTAAAGACGGGCGTTCCCAACAAAACAGCTGTCCAGAAGGGGCAGCAAACACCGCCTCCCACCCCTGCCGCCCCGCCACCTTCCTGAAGCCAGCTTCAGGACTCACTGCTTATTCCTGTTTCCAACTACCACAGAATTAAGGAAGACTCTTTTTGGAAAAGTCTCCACTGTGTTGGTTAGATGTAGTTCTTTCGAATTCAAGCCTTACCTGTGTCTAGTAAAAAAAGAAACCAGTGCAGGTGATCTTATGGCAAAGCGGCTCAGAGGTGCAGTAATCAAGCCCCCCGGACACATTCCTTTAGAGGGTGCTTAGGAAGGGTGCTGACCCAGAGGCTGAGCCACCACACTGCAGCAAAGACGGCTGCAAAGCGAAGGCCTGGCAGCAGGAAAGCTCTCACGAGAAGCGAGTGGCGTTGAAGCAGCGTCGCGCCCCAGGAGTTCCTGGAAATACTTACAATTGGCCCTGGTGGGCCCGGAGGGCCGGAGGATCCGTCCTTTCCAGGAAAGCCCTGGGGGAAGAAAAACATGGCGTGTCAGCTCTGCAGCTGCTTTATATGGCTTTCAGAAAAGCTGCATTTAATCCCGTTTCATATTTGGGGCAGCAAGTCCTGTCATTTGCTCCAAACTTCCAAGGATTCACTGCTTTTAAACCCTTCATGGGAACTGTTCTTGGCAAAGACTTTTGTGTCTGTTGGCTCTATGAAATCGCCCAATGGAAGAATGTTAGGTGTAAGAAATGCCACAGGAACTTATTTTCAGAAAGTGTTTTTTTATTATTATTATTAAATTAAACATAACTAGTGAGAAGGGGGATCAATTCTGGTCATTAACGACCAGACACAAAGACAAATTAGTGTCTTTCAGGACCTAAGAGTTTGGGGACAGGGAACCCCTATCTCAGGAATCTAGTAGTGTATTACAGATTAGGAGTACTGCAGTATCGGGCTCGCTTTTAGCTCAGACAGTAAAGAATCTGCCTGCAATGCTGGAGACCCAGGTTCCATCCCTGGGTCAGGAAGATCCTCTGGAGAAGGGAATGCAACCCACTCCATCACTCTTGCCTAGAGAATCCATGAACAGAGCACCTTGCAGGTTATAGTCCATGGGGTCGCAAAGAGTGGGACACAACTGAGCAACTAACACACACATGCACACACACACACACACACACCCGCATACACACTACAATATCTGTGACTCTGGAGCTCTTCAAGGACTGCCTGGGGGTGGGTCAGGGGTCTTCCTGCACTGATACAGTTTCGACTGCCGGGCAAGTTTGCTGAACGCAAGTCCACGTGAATACACATCTGCTGCTCATTACGTGACGGAACAGTTAAAGACAGAAAGCAAATGACGCTCTTTAAAACTTATCTTCTCCAATCACTGAATGTGTGTGTGTTATTTTTATGTGAATGTTAAAAAAAAAAGCACATCTGGAGTGACCTACTGTCAGATGGCTGTGGTTCTTAGCTGCGGGTGTGGGTCTTTCCAGTGTAATTAAAAACATGAGAGAGGATCTTTGATCTCAACTTTATGATAAATTCACAAAGTTTGTTCAAGACATTATCTTCTACTACATGGAGAAATGGACTTCTCCTCTTGGGATGTGTCCCCTCCTAGAATAATCCATTCTTGTGCTAAGTCGCTTCAGTCCTGTCCAGCTCTTTACGACCTTATGGACTGTAGCCCACCAGGCTCCTCTGTCCATAGGATCCTCCAGGCAAGAACACTGGAGGAAGTTGCCATGCCATTCTCCAGGGGATCTTCCTGACCCAGGGATCGAACCTGGGTCTCTTAGTCTCCTGCATTGGGCAGGCAGGCTCTTCATCTCTAGCACCACCTGGGATCCATTCTCAGATCAGTTGAAACCAACATCCACCAGCGTCCGTGCTGCCTCTCCCAACTCCCTTTCTGAAGCGCACCACTTTCCCAGTGAGCCTTCCCCATTCTTCCTGCGTGTGAAAGCCCTTCTCCTTGGTGGCCCCCTTTCACTCTCTCTCCTTGTCTCCAGGAATCAAATAAAAGAGGGTAAAAACGAGGCTGGATGAAAGGAAATGGTGTGAGTTGGGAGAAAGACACAAAATGGGAAGGGTGTGTGTAGGAAGAGCGATGGTCTGCGGGCCATCCTGTCCCCAGGTTCAAATATCAGCAAGTCTCAGAGCCAGATGAGGCAGAGGCTGCAGACCCCACCGGGCCTTGTGGTTTGCCTTTCCCGCCTGAGCACGCTGTGCGCTTCCATCTTCCAGCCTCTTGTTCAGCAATTCCGTGCGAAGCCAGGGGCTGAGCTCTGGCCAGCGGAGAGGGGCCAGTTCCAGCTCTGGCCCATAAGAATTTCTGGGGGGTAATCCTCCACCTTCTTGTCCCTTCTGTAACAGCTTCAGGGCCCACGTGTTGAGGATCAGTGTCTCAAGGTGGCAAGACCTTGAGTTCCTAAATGACTCTACAGATCAGAGACTAACTACCCAGCTCCTCTACCCATTCTGTGGACAGTTCTGGGCTGCGACCAACAATAGGCTTCATTTCATTTATTATGTTTTCATTGTTTTAAACCACTGAGATTTTAGGACTTTTGTTCATAACATTCGACCTAGTGGGTTTTTTCACTGCTACCTCTATTCAGTCACTTCAGTTATTCACTCAAAAATATTATTAAGTCAGAAAGCTGCAGGGGTAGGCCCTGATATAGATTAGATTACACAAACATGCACACACATCCTTCCTTGGATTTGCTAGCTAAACAACAAATATTAATACTGACATAGGTTGAAAGATATTATTTTACGTGGAGTTTAAATATAGCATGTCCAGGAAGAGGGTATAAAAAATCAGAACATGTAAGAGAAAACCAGAACCTTATAACTCCTTCAGCCCAACTGCTTCATATTATAAGTGAGAAAATTTGGGATCAAAAGAGATTAGGAGCCTTTACCATTAAAAAAATTTTTTTATATCTACTAGTATTTCCTGTATGAAGTTCACATAACAAAACCAGGGACTCTGAGGACATACTCAATAATTTAAGAAGGCATTTGAAAAGAACTTCGTTTGCTTCCTGCCTTAAAACTCTCCCAGTGCTGGAGGGGAAGCGAGCACACTCCCGTGTGTGAGGCCACACGTGATACGCGGCCAACGCCACTGCCCAGCAGGCAGGAGTTCAGCCTGGCTTCCCAGACTCTCTTCCAGGCTGTGTCCAGAGGCAAAATTCTCAAAAACAAGCAAGGGCGATGTTATGCAGAGGGAGCAAGCCAAGGCGTATTTTCTGAAAAGACAGTGCACTATTCCAGGGAGGATCTGCAGGAAAAAGCGCATCAGCTCCTCCCTCTCAATCACGGGGAAGGGGCTCACGAAGCAGCGCTCCGTCAGGACTCTCCTCCACTGGATCACCCGAAGGACGCTACCGAGAACAGTGTTCAATGTGCTCGATTTACAGACAGCTGGTGCCTATCATGTGGGAGGAGAGAGGATGGAATGTCGTTAGGCAGAACTAAATTTGGCAAGAGGCTGTTGCTCCCGTGTGGTCGCATCCAAAGAGGAGACTGCATGTTGGTTCACTCTGCGTTCTCGGGGTGCCCACCCTCCAGGAGCCTGCTGATCTGAGGTGGAGCTGATGTAGGAACAGAAATACACTGAACGATGAATGTCAGGAGCCTGAATCATCCCCAAACCATCCCCCACCGCTGGTTCGTGGAAAAACTGTCTTCCACGAAGCTGATCCCTGGTGCCAAAAAGGTGGGGGACCACTGCTCTTCCTAAAGGGCCCCTCGGAAGCTGTTGGTGTCCAGTCCCTCAGTCGTGTCCGATTCTTTGCCACCCCATGGACTGCAGCACGCCAGGCCTCCCTGTCCATCACCAACTCCCGGAGTTCACCCAAACTCATGTCCATTGAGTCAGTGATGCCATCCAGCCATCTCATCGGAAACTGAGATTTCTTTTTTTTCTTCTTTGAGGGAAGAAATTATGTCTTATTCACTGTTCTATTCCTAATACCTCCCTAGCACATGGTTGGCACCAAATACATACTAAAAAAAAAATTAAAGTGGAATAAAAATGATACTCCTAGAAGAAGTGCTCTGATAATCAAGTTGAGTAAATAAATATTAATTGCAGGTATAATTAGCCCAGAAATGCATGGGGGTGGGGAGACATGCCGATCTTTTCCGGCTTTGCCCTTGAACCCTCACGAGCCTGGAGGAAAGGGGTCGGGAGTTCTCCAGCCCCAGAAGCTGAAACTGCATTTCAGTGACTACCTGAGGGGGGGTTTCCTAGAAGCAGACCGGGCTTTTGTGCCTTTGATTTATAGAGGGAGGGGGCTTCCCCGGTGGTCCAGTCACCTGCCAATGCAGGGGACACGGGTTCGATTCCGAGTGCCACCACGACGGAGCCTGTGCTCTGGAGCCTGTGCACTGCAACGAGGGCAGCCCGCTTGCCACACCTGGAGCCAGCCCCACGGCCACGAGGTCCCCGTGCAGCCAGACAGAGATGAAGGCGCAGTTTAATATGCTTTACAGAGGGAGTGTTCTAGGAGAAACCTTTCAGGTAGTGAGGGAGGCAGGAGAGGGCAGGCACAGGGGTTAGGTCAGGACTGGGTTTCGCTGAGGTCTGCTCTCGTCGGGGAGCTCTGCACGGTGGGTGGCGCCTCAGGGTTAGCCAGTCAGTCATCGGCTGGGTTTCCGGGTGGCTCCAGTAATAAGGAACCCGCCTGCCAATGCAGGAGACACAAGAGCCGTGGGTTCGATCCCTGGGCAGAAAGATCGCCTGGAGAAGGGAATGGCAACCCACTCCAATATTCTTGCTTGGAGAATCCCATGGACAGAGGAGCCTGGTGGGCTGTAGTCCATGGGCTTGCAAACAGTCAGACATGACTGAGGGACTTAGCATGCACACATGCACGGAGCCAAGGTGGCATTTCCAAGGGTAGTTCTCTACAGTAGAGGTAACTGAGCTGTTAGCAGCCAGGGCATGGAGGGCACGGGCCAGGGTCAAGGAGCATCCGTTCCACGCATTTCACTCTAGCACCTTCTTTTGTTATTGGAGTATAGTTGCTTTACAATGGTGTTAGTTTCTGCTGTGCAGCAAAACGAATCAGCTGCGTGTGTGTGTGAGTGTGCGTGTGTGTGTGAGTGTGCGTGTGTGTGTATGTGAGTGTGCGTGTGGGAGTGTGCGTGTGTGTGGGAGTGTGCGTGTGTGTGTGTGTGTATGAGTGTGCATGTGTGTATGTGTGCATGTGTGAGTGTGCGTGTGTGTGGGAGTGTGCGTGTGTGTGGGAGCGTGTGTGTGAGTGTGCGTGTGTGTGAGTGTGCGTGTGAGTGTGCGTGTGTGTGTGCGTGTGAGTGTGCGTGTGTGTGAGTGTGCGTGTGAGTGTGCGTGTGTGTGAGTGTGCGTGTGTGAGTGTGCGTGTGCGTGTGAGTATGCATGTGTGAGTGTGCGTGTGTGTGTGAGTGTGCGTGTGTGTGTGAGTGTGCGTGTATGAGTGTGCGTGTGTGCGTGTGTGTGTGTGCGTGTGTGTGAGTATGCGTGTGTGTGTGAGTGTGTGTGTGTGAGTATGCGTGTGTGTGTGTGTGAGTGTGCGTGTGTGTGTGTGTGTGCATGAGTGTGCGTGTGCGTGTGAGTATGCGTGTGTGTGAGTATGCGTGTGTGTGTGAGTGTGGGTGTGTGTGTGTGTAGCCTCTCTTTGATTTCCTTCCCACTTAGGTCACCACAGGCCACTGAGTGGAATTCCCTGTGCTATATAGTAGGTTTTCATTAGCTATCTGTTTATACACAGTATCTATAGTTCACTCTAGCACTTTCATTCATGGATTTTCATGAACAAATGCACATTTTTAGAAATAACATTTTAACAGTAAAGGCATTCTTAAGGGTACTATGAGTTTCCTGTTTCCCTCATTCCAAATTAAAATGTACTTGCTATACCTGGTTATAATTTAAAATATATTAGGGGGACATCCCTGGCGGTCCAGTGGCTAAGATGCTGAGCTCCCAGTGCAGAGGGGCCTGGGTTCAGTCCCTGGTCAGGGAGCTAGGTCCTACCTGCTGCGACGGAGACCTGGCACAGCCAAGTAAATAAATATTCAAAAATAAAAGATGTTAGGTTCTATATTATTTTAGAAACATAAGCAAAGCCATTTCCCTCCCCCCAGGTTTCTTTCTAACTGCAAAAAAGTTCATGTTTTCATCACATAGCTTTATGTTTTAACAATCACATTTTAAATTCACCTCTGAAAGATTTTTTTCACTTGTAAGCCTCACGTTTGTCATATTAAATTATAGTTGTGGAACTACTATGTGCTGGGTTTCTGCTAGCTTTCGGATAGTCAACAATGAACAAGACAGTTTGTTTTCAAGGAGGTGATGGTTTTGAGAAAAGTCAACAATTGAAAGTAAACAGCAATAAGCCTCAATGCGGGGACTAGAGGGTTCCACGGGAACACGCAAAAGGGTGTCCAGTCGTGGCGTGGGGGTCCGGGCAGGGGTTCCCAGAAGAGGGGTTCAGGTCAAGGGCCCCAGGAGGCTGGTCCACCCTCCCCGCCCAGAGGCCGCTCAGCTCAGGCCGGCTCCGGGACCTCTCCTCGCCCTTCATCCAGGGTGAGGAGTGACGGCAGCGACTCTTCATATCTAAGCAATAAAGTTGGTGAAAAGGAAAACCACGTGAGCTGTCTGCGCTTTGCAAACATCTCCAGATCTGTAGACGTTTCCTTTCACACCAGGGAGCCAATCTCAGCACCTGTGCATTTGTTCATGAAGCACCCTCATGAAAAGCCGTTGCTGCTGCTGCTAAGTCGCTTCAGTCGTGTCCGACTCTGTGCGACCCCATAGACAGCAGCCCACCAGGCTCCCCTGTCCCTGGGATTCTCCAGGCAAGAACACTGGAGTGGGTTGCCAATTCCTTCTCCAATGCATGAAAGTGAAAAGGGAAAGTGAAGTTGCACAGTCATGTCTGACTCTTAGTGACCCCATGGACTGCAGCCTACCAGACTCCTCTGTCCATGGGATTTTCCAGGCAAGAGTACTGGAGTAGGGTGCCATTGCCTTCTCTGCTCATGAAAAGCAGACACCTTTAATTAAGTGATGAAGAATGACTAACAGGGACAGAAGATTAAAGGAGAAGCATAATGTGAGAGTTCACTTAAACCGACACATGCTCTTTTTAGGTACATAAAATCAGCCACCTACTAACAGGGGTGCTTTATAAGCTGAGCAGCTCCCAGCACGTCTCCTTTTTGAGAGTCCCACCTCAATATTAATATGCAACCACAATGCACATTAAAAATATTTTTTGCTATAAAAACTTGAAAGTTTTTTTAGTTTGTTTTTGAAAACATTTGGCTCTGAGCAGCTTATTAAGTTATGGTTGGCCATGATTTATCAGCAAAAGGAAATCTATTGCAAAATATGTTTTCAAAATCACTGATATTTGAATAAACACCAAATTTAACTATGGCTGAAATTAGCAAGTGTAATGTTTTATACACATTTAACTAATTTTGATTTTTTCAGTTTTCTTTTCTACAGTCTAGAGCAAACACATATGCTTTTTTTCAGGTGGCAACAATTTTTTTGTAGGCTCTTAAAAAGTTCTTGATGAAAGTAAAAGAGGAGAGTGAAAAAGTTGGCTTAAAGCTCAACATTCAGAAAACTAAGATCATGGCATCTGGTCCCAGTACTTCATGGCAAATAGATGGAGAAACAGTGGAAACAGTGTCAGACTTTATTTTTCTGGGCTCCGAAATCACTGCATATGATGACTGCAGCCATGAAATTAAAAGACGCTTACTCCTTGGAAGGAAAGTTATGACCAACCTAGATAGCATATTCAAAAGCAGAGACATTACTTTGCCAACAAAGGTCCATCTAGTCAAGGCTATGGTTTTCCAGTGGTCACACATGGATGTGAGTTGGACTGTGAAGAAAGCTGAGCACTGAAGAATTGATGCTTTTGAACTGTGGTGTTGGAGAAGACTCTTGAGAGTCCCTTGGACTGCAAGGAGATCCAACCAGTCCATTCTGAAGGAGACCAGCCCTGGGATTTCTTTGGAAAGAATGATGCTAAAGCTGAAACTCCAGTACTTTGGCCACCTCATGTGAAGAGTTGACTCATTGGAAAAGACTCTGATGCTGGGAGAGATTGGGGGCAGGAGGAGAAGGGGACGACAGAGGATGAGAGTTTGAGCAAACTCCGGGAGTTGGTGATGGACAGGGAGGCCTGGAGCGTTGCGATTTGTGGGGTGGCAAAGAGTCGGACACGACTGAGTGACTGAACTGAACTGAACTGAAAAAGTTTGCACTTTCAAGGTACTCTGTCTACAGCATCTAAAAGATGAAATGGATGTGCCCACAGAGCATGTTGTAACTAAAGTTAAAGTCAGAGGCTAGAATATTTATGCTTATGTAGTTATCAGAGACGGGCTTCCCTCGTGGTTCAGTACTAAAGAATCTGCCTGCCAAGCAGGAAACTCGGGTTCGATCTCTGGTCTGGGAAGAGTCCCCAGAGAAGGAAATGGCAACCCACTACAGTGTTCCTGCCTGGGAAATCCCACGGACAGGGGAGCCTGGTGGGCTACAGGTCATGGGTTCGCAGAAGACTCAGACACAACAGCGACCGCACAGCAGCAGCAGCAGCCATCAGAAACAGCCCTGAGGACAGTGGCTCGGGCGCGACAGTCACTCTCCACACCCTCTTTGCAGCCAGGATGGTGGGCCACTGACACGAACTGTGATTGACTAAAACAGGGCCGAGCAGGTCCTTTGACAAACACCACTCCCTCGGGTACCGTGGGGCCTGTGAGCCCCTGGCATCTGACGCGTTTGCTGAACCAGAACGAACTTGAGCCAAGAGGACTGAAGAAACACTGAGACTCTCGCTGCACAGTTTCAACCCTGAGAGCACCGGCAAGGGGCCAGGAGGCAGTCGGCCACACGGAACAGGCTGCTACCAGCAGCAGAGGCTTCAGACCAGCCACCAGATTAAGGGGCCACGGAGCAAAAAGCCTCAGACCCCGAAACACTGGCCAGGTTAGAGACGGAGATCAGCCCTGAGCGTGCTTCCATGTGGAGTCACGCTGGGGAATTTTCAGTCACACACATGCAGATACAAACATACACATTTGCATTTTATATAGGTGCACAATACGCTATTTTTAAAATGTACAAATTTATATATGTATTACATGTATAATTTAAATGTATATATAGATATATAAACGGGTATAGCTTTAGTAACCTGCAGTGGTGATTCCAGTGAATGAAAACAAAAGCAATATTCAACCCAAGAAATTGCTTTGACTTGCAAAAGGTTTAACATAATGTATTGTCCAGTGGTTCTAAAACCTAGCTGTTTATTAGAATCAGTAATCATTTTTAAACTATACATTCCTAAGTCACACCCAAGACCATTAGTATCTGAATCTCTGAGGCTAAAGCTCAGGAATGTGTATATTCAAAAAACAAAGAAAACACAAAACAGCAGCTTGATCACTTATGTTGTGGAACCGCTAGTTTTCAAATATAAACATGTCTGCCTTGGCCCCAAAGGACAGTGTTGGCATCAGAGTGCAAGATAGATATCATTTGTAGGCTGTCTCGTAGTAGAAGCATCTTTAAAGCCAGTAATAACAAGAAACTAATTCACTAAGTAATGGTTCTCTCCTCAAATGGGCCATTATCCAAGTAAAAGTGAAATGTAATCAAAGAAACATAGTCTTCATGTGTGAACTAGCAGCTTCTACTTCATCAAGAAAGTAACCCAAACTGGGCTCCTTCTGCCCCCAAAACACCGGGTGAGGTGTCTTCGGTGATGGAGTCCTGCTTATTAATATCTTCACTGGAAGAGTTGCCCATATTAGCGAAGTCCACCTTAACCTTTAATATAATTCTGTGGAAAGAAAGAGTGCAGTGTTGGGGCCTGAGAGTGGATTAGAATCCTGCTGCAATGCTTGCTAGCTGTGTGCGTTACTTTAAGTTTGTGTTACTTCAAGTTTCCGAGCTTCAGATTCTCTGTGTCTGTAATGGGGTGACAGTGCCCAGCATTTGTGGTTACTCTGAGGACTGGAGAACACAACATCTGTAGAGCACTGCACTTAGTCGATCATCAATAATAGCGACTGCTGCTCTTTTTATTAAAATAATCTGCCAAGTCCCAATTGCATAGACTGTCATCACTGTGGTTGACTGGGAGAATGTTTTTTTGGGATTTTATAAAAACCTGTCTAGACCCATGGAAAAGAAAATCAAATCATTCTCTCCACTAGCTTTGTGCTAGTTTTTTGTATTTCCTTTTCTGGAGGAGGAAGATACTCAAGGGGGTAATTATCATGAATCTTAGTATTTAACAAAATATCCCTTAGATGAATCTCTCATCAGAGCTTGACATTTATGATAGAAATTAAATCCAGATTGCTGACTCCAGTTCAGTTCTTCAAGGATATTTTAAGCAAGCACAACTTGCTTTGATGAAATGGGACATTCATCACAAATACGGCCTTTGTGGAGTCGCTGAGTCGGGTCCGACTCTTTGCAACCCCATGGGGACTATAGTCGGCCAGGCTCCTCTGTCCATGGAATTCTCCAGGCAAGAGAATACTGGAGTGGATAGCCATTCCCTTCTCCAAGGAGTCTTCCCAGTCCAGGGATGGAACCCAGGTCTCCTGCATTGCAGGCAGATTCTTTACCGTCTGAACCAACAGGGAAGTCCTTGCACACATCCAATCCACATAAAAAGGAAACACGGTCCAAGGATCCTTTCAACATAGACTCCAAGAAAATTAAACAATAAGAACTTGCTTTTTCTTTAGACTTTCTTTTTTTTTTTTTTTGGCAGTTCATTAAAATCTTCTCAGTTACCTTGATAATGTCAAGGACAGGCATTATAATATACTGTACTGTCCTGACTCATTGGCTCTACACTGAAACTAGTGAATACTCATACCAGCTAGAGTTGAATTTTTACATAGAAATCCCTTATATGAAGGGCTTCCCAGGTGGCGCTAGTGGTAAAGAACCTGCCTGCCAATGCAGGACACCTGAGTTGTGGGTTCGATTCCTGGGACGGGAAGATCCCCTGGAGGAGGGCACGGCAAACCACTCCAATATTCTTGTGTAGAGAATCCCATGGACAGAGGAGCCTGGCGAGCTACAGTCCATGGGGTCACAAAGAGTCAGATACAACTGAAGCGACTTAGCATGTCCTTATTTGAATCAATTTCCACAATAGCTCTGTGGACTCGAATATTATTTTTCCCACTCAGATGAGGAAAGGGAGCCTTGAACACTTTGAGTGACTGGCTCCGTGTCCCATGGTTAGAGTTCAAACTCAGGTCTGGCTAAGTGTCCAAGTCTCTGATATTTACCACGGGGCCATCCTGCTTCTCCTAACCACAAGTTCAGCAGAATTCATATGCAGAACTTTAAAACAGTATTTCCTCTTTCACAGATGGAACGGGAAGCCTGTGGTTATGGCGTGAAAACAGGAGGTGCAGGGAGTGGTAACCTGGAGTAAGGGAAGCATTCCAAGTTTAGTTTTACTTGGAATTCTAAGACGAATACCCTTGGAGGAATACCAGGGAGGAATTACTACTATCTTCCAGGTGCCATAAAATATGTATCTCCCGGTCATTTGTATTTCTTGTCTCTCGGCCTTTTTATAAAACCATAGTAAGAATTGGGAAAAAAAATATTTTTTTAAAGTTTCTATTTGGAGTGGCTGACAGACAGCTGGTGGTCTTGGATATAAGTGAGCCTCAGAACTAGAAAAAAGGTAGTTTTTCCTTTCTTTCCTTTTCAGTTCATATACTTATCATCCACGTCTTTCCTGTTTTTCCTGGTTCCTCTTAGGACTGCTTGGATGACCAGGGTGGGGGCAGAGATGTCCAGCCTACATCAGAGGAGCCTAAAGACCGCGGGGTGGGCCCTGGGGTCACAGACATCAAGCAGAGAGGAGGAACGAGGCAGAAGGGAGAGGGCAAGACGAACAGGGAAAAGAAGAAAGGATGAGGGTGCTGTCGGCTGCAATGATGCAGGATAAAAACCGACGCCCGCGCCCACCCGGCTGCTCAGCCTGCTTGCGCACTGCTGCTTTACACGGCGGGGTCTTGCACTGAGCCAGAGGCTGAGGCTGCTTCAGGGAACAAGTCCAGCTTCTGCTGGCCTTGCTTATGGCCTGAGGCCCAGGGTTGAATATGAGCTGCCTCTACGAGTCCATGATTCCCCTTGGGAAAAGCCAGAATGAGCTAGAAATTTTAGAAAGAAAACATGTTTCCTGTTTAAAGAGATGTTTAATCCTCTCTTTGTTTTCTGCTAAACTCCCCTCCTTGCAGACTAAATGGAAGGGTAACATTGGCCCTGGCTCCAGGTGAGGGACGCTGGCCTTTCCCTAAGCTAATAAGCAGGGCACTGATCACAGTTTGGGGCTGTGAATTCTTAACTCTCAGTAAGACAAGGATTTTTTAAAAGAAGGATGACCAGTAAGGGACAGCCCATCACTTGACTATCAGAAGAAATGGGGCATGGTAATGATGCGAAGAGCTGACTCACTAGAAAAGGGCCTGAGGCTGGGAAAGATTGAAGGCGAGAGGAGAAGCTGGCGACAGAGGATGAACGGACATGAGACTGAGCAAACTCAGGAGATGCTGAAGGACAGGGAAGCCTGGCGTGCTGCACTTCACGGGGTTGTAGAGTCGAACACGACTGAGTGACGGAACAACAAGGAATAAATGAGTGATTTCAGTGTTTGGTGGTGCTGTTTCGTCGTTAAATCATGCCCGACTCTTTGAGACCCCATGGACTGTAGCCTGCCAAGCCCCTCTCTCCATGGGATTTCCCAGGCAAGAATATTCCCAGGCAAGAATACTAGAGTGGGTTGTCATTTCTTTCTTCAGGGGATCGTCCCAACCCAGGGATCAAACCCGTGTTGCCTGCACTGGCACATAGACTTTTTCACCACTGAGCCACCAGAGAAGCCCGACGAGTGATTTCAGTGCTTGGCGTAATGACAAAACAACCACCTTCCCGATTTCCTGGAAAACGCTTTCCAGGAGAGGCTCCTCGGGCGTCTCGGCAGGAAGTCTCTTCACCCCGTGTGTCTGCTCTCAGACAGCTCTGTGCCACGGTTGCCACTGCCATTATTACCATAGTCATCATTATTGCTTTCCTTCTGAGTGCAACTGTGCCTCAGGCACAACAGGGATGAAAGTGAAGTCACTCAGTCGCCTCCGACTCTGTGCGACCCCGTGGCCTGCAGCCCACCAGGCTCCTCGGTCCATGGGATTCTCCAGGCAGGAACACTGGGGGCCACCAGTTCCCGCTCCAGGGGATCTTCCTGGCAGAACCCATGTCTTCTGTTTCCCCTGTGTTGCAGGCAGATTCTGAACCAGTGAGCCACCAGGGAAGCCCACATGACACACAGCAGGTACTAAATTAAGATATGAGTTCAACTAATATCTTATTAAACAAGATATTAAGATAATGAAAATATGTATATGCAGTCCCTCCCTCAAGCTGAGTAGGCATTCCAGGAGATACTACTACATATTATTATGTGTTAATGATGCCCCGAGAGCTGTACACTGGAATAGTATTACCTTCAAATATCTTTCCTAAAGCAACTGGGATAGGGTTGGCACAATTTTTTTAACATTAAATTTTTAATGAGTTAAATTTTTCTTTAACTCGTTTAAAGAATGAGTGTCCTCTGGAAACCATTTTAAAAACACAATTCCCTTCCCATCCACAAATTTTTCAAAATAGGCATTAGAGGCAGATTGAGAGCAGGAGGAGAAGGGGACACCAGAGGCTGAGATGGTTGGATGGCGTCACCGACTCAATAGACATGAGTTTGAGTGAACTCCGGGAGTTGGTGATGGACAGGGAGGCCTGGCGTGCTGCTATTCATGGGGTTGCAAAGAGTCAGACACAACTGAGCGACTGAACTGAGCTGAAAGTTTTACCTTCAAATTGAGGGAGAGAGGGAAATAAAATCTATGTACAGATATATTAACACTTTATTAGGCCTTAAGACTTTTTATCCTATAGAACGAAACATGTTTGGAAGAATGGCAACATATTTATCAAAAAATCTGTGTTGGCGTAGTGCTTTTAAAAGAATCCCAGACTCAAATGATCTGGACACTAACCCAATATGTTTGCTCTGGAAGAACTTTTCCAAGACTAGACTCTGCATAGATAAATCAAGGAAACTCACTGAACCAAACCTTTAGAACTGCTGTTTTCAGAGCTTCAGAGTTTTCAGGAATCATGAAGGAACCTAGGTGTGTAACCACACAGGATCTTAGTCTAAGCCCTTTGCCAAAACATATAAATACTTTTAGACACTCCTTCCACATGTCCAAGACACCTACATAAATCTCACTTCTAGAGAAAGCCTCTTTTTAGATACATTCACCTGGACGTGCTTTACCGACTAATCCCATTTGATGGATGGAGATTGAACTGAGATTTTAAGCAAATGAAAGTTGAATGTGAAACCAAAAAAAAAAACCTAACATGGAAGGAGTTTAAATTCCCACACCTGCACCCCTATAGAAAACATTTATTTCCTTATCCTTGAGCAGCATAGCTAAAGGCAACCTGGTCTGAATAGAGAACTACGTCCTCCAGCTAATCATTTGCTACCCTAGTGGGTTAGCTGTCCCCTACGATATCAGCGAATGTCGCTGAACGTGCTGTCCTTTACTGGACTGGATCTAAGTGGAGGCCACTGTATATAATCCAGTCTTAAGAAAAACTGTGCAGCTGCCAGTGACCTTTTGAGGAAGATCAGTCTCTCTCTGTCGCTGAAAATGTAATAACTTTCTATTGCCTTCCTGTAAAAGCTCAAAATCCTTGGTCCGAAAAAAAGAAGCGATGACGTCAGTGAATTTGTGTTTACATCTTCGGTGCCATCTCTTGGCAAGCTCTCCACACCAAGGCATGTGCACACACGTGTACACTTGTGTGCACACACAGACACACATACAGACAGAGCACTGTTATCTCCAGCCACATTGAACCACGCGCAGGAACGGAGATGCCCACCTTCTCGTCCACTCCACCCCTCCACACGCCACGCATGCTATTCTCTCTGCTTGCAATGGCTTCCCCGTCCTTCCTGGCTGATTTCTCTCCCTCAGTTGAAAACCAGTCTATGTGGTGCTGCCTCCGGGAAGCCTTCCTTCCCCAACCCTCCAGGTCTGGCTTGGTTATCTATTCCTGTGCCCTATGGGGCTCTGTAAATTCTCCCATGATAGCATGTTTCTTATTTGGTTCTGTTTCCCCCATTAAGCTCTAAACTCTTTGAGGACAAAAACCCTCAAACCTGGCTCAGTGAAGACATGTTGACCAAACACACTCTGGATGTTAAGTCAGCCCTCAGCCACCCTATACATTCTTTTATTGCCGTGCACTTGAACAATTCCAGGAAGTGACTACTGATGTGTGCTAAAGAAATGGAGACTATTACAGATAGTCACCATCATTAAATTCCAGTTCTTACGGTTCTTGATTTCCTTTAGGTTTGTACCTTAAGAATTTGAAACAACCGGAAAATCTGTTAGACCAACGCCCACAATTCAGTGCAAATTGCATTCAGCTTCTGGGAACATTCAGCAAGAGGTGTGAACGATTTGAGGAGGTCTGCTGAAAGTTTCTAGGTTTTGAGGAAAGTTATGGATATGGAAGAACACCAGTTAAGGTAAACAGATGCAGGATTGGTAGAACGTAGATAGATGGGAGAAAAAATAAGGAAAAACAAAACAAAACACGTGGTTTGACTTCCCTGCACAGAGCCTGCCAGCAGCAGAGAGAGACCTGGTGAGAAGTGTACTGTGCTAACGGGCAATCTTGGGCTCGTCTTACCCTCTGGCCCGGGGAGCCGTCGCGTCCTGGTGAACCAACACTGCCCGGGACACCCTAGACAGAGCAAAGACAGGACGGTGTCAGAATCGCGGAAACCAATCACCCTCTCAGCCAGCTGCCCCGGAATAAGTCAAGGCCTTCCAAACAAACCTGAAACCCTACGGGTGAAGCCCAGAGCTTATTCACCGGAAGGAAAGCAAATGTCCCCCACCGGAGTTCACCCACCGGGGTTCACCCGGGGCAGCGTCAGGAGGACCCTCGGGTGGGGGCCAAAGGTCAATGAATACAGGCTGCTGGTCCTCAGCATGGAAACCGTTCACTGCCAAGATCACAGCGGACTTCAGAAGCTACGGTCTTTTTTCTTGGTAAAGCTCTAGACTGAGAGCAATGGAGTAAAAAAATAAAAATAGTACCTGTGGGCCAGGCAATCCGATCTCTCCTTTCTCTCCTTTTTCACCTGGCATTCCCTGGACATCCGAAAGGACACGGGGGTTAAGTTCACAAAAGGAAACTGGTAAGTCCTTAGTCTCTTCTTTTCCTCTGCTGGCTGACTCTTAACATTTTCAACATTAAATTGTTTCTACACTAACATCCAAATACAGCATATTTCACTTTTCACATAAGCTACACAACTTAGGTAAGCATGCTTACAGAGTAGAATGTTTATATTTCAGAATAGTTTAAACACAGTGCATACAATCTGATTTAGTTAAGCTTATATTGTAAATACATGAGCAGAGTCTTGAATATTTCAGTATTATTTATAGCTTAGATGTTAAAACTTACATCTATATATACTTTTGTTTTGTTTGGCTAGAAACTTATAAAAAGGCAAAAGCAAGCACAGTACCTGACCTGTAGCAAGACCTCAACGAATTCTTAGTGTTAATTGTAATTATACAAACTGGCATGTTAAATAAGAATAATTCATTCATGTGTAAATGACTCTGGAAATGAAGACATCTGAGCTAGGGACACACAATCATATGCACAGGAAGATTTGCTAAAACTGTATTTCAATCATTTATACTAAAACTGTACTTAAAAATGTATATAATGGCACAAATACTAATTACAGAGACTGGTTTTATTCCTTAAATCTAGATTCCTCTACTAAGTTAAATGAAAATCAGTGAATGGAACTGAATTTGCTTTCAATGGTACAAACAGCTCATGTGGCTGTAAAGAGCATATCGTCTATAATGTTAAACTCATCGCAGCCCACTTTGATGGCCTGTCGAGATAAAGACCTAAATAAATGGCTTTGTGGTTGTAGCTCCACGATTACTACAAATACCAAATGAAAAACTTAAGTCATATAACATCTGTCCCTTTCCAGGTTTATCATACCCACTAAGGACTTGGTCAAATAAGAAAAAGGAGCCGTATGTGTCAAGCCTTGCTTTCTTTTCCAGACAAATCACCTGTGGCTGTACCTACTCCCTGGGCACGTACATAAACGTACAGGCCCCGTTTACTGAGTGCAAAGCTGGCTTATGAATGAGCTCTCGATCATCATGCTCATTTCCCAGTCCTTACTTTCAGGGGCTGGAAGAGGCTGTGGATCATTACTAGGGGTGGAAGACAAAAGCTCATTCTCTATAACTCATGGGGAAGTGAGAACAACAAAACCCGCCCCAATGCTGACACACAACTCACAGGCATCCCTTGAATGGAGAGACCGCTTGGTCCCTGGGGCCCCGGGGGGCCCTGAGGTCCAGGAGGGCCCGTTTCACCCCGAGGGCCATCTGGTCCCTGGAAGGCAAGAAGATCACGCCAAAGGTAAGTCAGACCCCCTGGAACCCAGAAATATCTACTACCCGATGTTCCTGCTGAGCGCGTTTATCTTCTACTTCATTAACTTTCCTCAGACATAAAACACTCACAGGACAACGAGACACGAAGCCTCAGAGGACTCGCCTCCCAGGCCTAGAGTCATCAGCGAGCCAGGAGAGAAAACACAGTAGCTGCTGCAACTGTATTTATAGTGGTTTCCATAAATAAGAACGCTGTGCCAACAATGTGAGGAATTAGACCCCCCACACTGCATCACAAATCTGAAAGATGTAAGCGGTACAAGACCACCCTCTTGGCCTTCGAAGGTTCCCACCATCCAGCCAAACGACATTCCCTTCCTTCGTTACTGTGAACTGTCATCTCTGGGGCGCTGCTCTGCATTTATCAAAGATATTGTGGCACGTACTCTCATACGTGGAGCAAGTAAGATCCATCGCCTCTGCCTGAGAAAACGTGCCACAATCGCAAAAAGTAAAACAGAACAACAAAGAAGACCTCGTGTGGTCTGAGTGTGGAGCTGGGTGGTACCCGATCCATTCTCTCCAGCCTTCTTTCACTGACTCCCCCTCGGCCTCGCCCCATTCTCTCTTAGCTTGTTCCACTTGTCTCCAATTTTCTACTAAAAAAAAGCTGCAGTGTTCTCTCCTCCATGAATAAATGCTGTGCGGATTTAATAAGTGATCATGTTGAAGCAGTAAGTCAAGCAAGATGGCTGGGGACGACGCAGAGCATCACGGTGAAGGTGAGACAGGCGGAAGAGCGTCACGGTGAAGGTGAGACAGGCGGAAGAGCGATCAGAGGCCTGAAGCCAAGGAGCTGGGGCTGACTCTCAAGGCAGTCGCGCACGACTGCAGGGCTTAAGGGTGTGATGTGCTCCAGTGTAACTCTAAAGAAACGAATCCGGGGCAGATATGAAGACTCAATCCAAAACATCAGGCCCCTGGAGCCAGAAATAGAGACGATGGGTGGGGCCTGAACTCGCTTAGGCTGGGCGCCTGCCACCCCTTAGGTGCCTTTGTGCGAAGCAGGGAAACGTGTTCCTGGACGGGGATCGGCAGGGCGTGCTCCTTTGAGTCGCGGCCTCTGTACGGGGTACAGACTGAACCACCCCGCTTGGTGGCCTTGGGCAGTGAGAAGGGAAGACAGGGCTGTGTGTCTGACGGCGCGTGGTGGGAGGGAAGGAGAGGAGTCTAAAACCTGAACAATGCCCTGGAGGACCGCAGCCTGGCTGTGATTCAGCGCTCCCCCTAAGACGCATCTTTGTTGCAGACAGGAAAGAGGAGAGCAAGAGCAAGAGCCGCATAAGCAACCAAAGCGCCCGGAGCACTGACACTCCGTCTCAGACCCAGAAACCTTGTCACTGAGTTAGGGCGTTTCTTCTGATGAAAACACACAAGCTTTTAAGAATAAGGGGAAAGGCTTCAACACAACTTCCATTAAAATACAAGAAGCTTTACAACGTTACGTGGCAGCCTGGATGGGAAGGGAGTTTCGGGGAGAATGGATATATGGATATGTATGGCTGAGTCCCTTTGCTGTCCACCCGAAACTATCACAGCGTTACTAATCGGCTATACTCCAATATAAAATTTTTAAAAATTTAAAAATATATAAGGAGCTTTAGATTGCCAAGGGTAACTATTGCTTAACTCCAAAAGTATACCATGCCTGGGGATGAGAGAGAGAGTCTTACCTTTAGGCCCGGGTCACCTCGCTGGCCTTTCGGTCCTCGGAGTCCTGGGCCCCCCTGGCAGAAAGACATTAAGTGTTAGCACAAAGACAAATATGAAAGCAATATAGCGTATTCATTTCCCTTAATAATATGGATTATGTAATTCTTATTTGGTACAAAGGCCAACACGTTGTGTAATGATATGTTCACTATGTTCCTCAACTGAGGTCTGTCCCCCAGATTCACCTCTTCTTGTTAATGGTTTCAGAGCTTGAGCAAACTTTCTATGCTAAATCCCTTTAAATTAAAAAAAAAAACAAAAAGCTACAGAATCTTTTGATTGCGTGTGTAAGATTACTGCTATTAATACTGCAAATAATAAAAAATATACTGTTAACCTAAAATTATACGCATGTCTTATACCATGACTTTGAGATTAAATTATTTAATTAGACTGTATTATATTACATTGTAAAAAGCATATAAAATAGTAACAATTTAGTTCTTTTTATTTATATCATAAAAAGCTATTCAGTGCCTCTGAAATGTCAGTTATTTGCATTTTCCTCTTAAAACTTCTGTCACATTAATGCACTCCCTGTACTATCATTTAGTAGTATTTTCTTTGTACATATATGCACATAATACATAACACAGTAAATATGTGTATATGTGTGTATACAGTCTTTGCAAACATATTCTTTGTATATGTGTGCATAACATATACGTAAATATACTCTGAATATTTTTTACTTGGCTCTTACTTCACTTAAATCTGCTTCAAAAGCAAATATTATATACTATAGCAGATGGAAAAACATATTACTTACTAAGAATGTGAGGCAGACCTGAAAATACACTATAAATAACGTCACTAAACTTGGCCAGATTTTGTCCCTGGTGCCGACTGTGAGCAAAGCCTTTGCTCTATTAAAAGAGGGCGTGAGTAAGGGTTAGGAGGGTCACATGGGTACCGGTCTAAGAATATGCTTTCACTTGAGTAGAAGGATGACAAGATCATTGAAAATGGAGTGGCTTTCTCACTGGATGAGTCCATTTGACCTCCGGCTGTGTCCGTGACCACTGATGATCCTTCTGTTACCATCAGCCCTTGCCTCCCTTGGGAAAAGACTGGATCAGGCGACAATCAAGGCCTCCTCCAGTTCGTCTGAAGCACTTACACTCACTGCCAGCACCAGTCAGCTGCTTATCTTCCAGATTTTTAGCATACAGTAATCAAATCATTATTTAACTTATATGCAGAGTACATCATGAGAAATGCTGGGCTGGATGAAGCACAAGCTGGAATCAAGATTGCCAAGAGAAATATCAATAACCTCAGATATGCAGATGACACCACCCTTACGGCAGAAAGTGAAGAGAACTAAGGAGCCTCTTGATGAAAGTGAAAGAGGAGAGTGAAAAAGTTGGCTTAAAGCTCAACATTCAGAAAACGAAGATCATGGCATCCAGTCCCATCACTTCATGGGAAATGGGGAAACAGGGGAAACAGTGGCTGATTTTATTTTTCTGGGCTCCAAAATCACCACAGATGGTGACTGCAGCCATGAAATTAAAAGACACTTACTCCTTGGAAGGAAAGCTATGACCAACCTAGACAGGATATTGAAAAGCAGAGACATTACTTTGCCAACAAAGGTCCATCTAGTCAAGGCTATGGTTTTTCTAGTAGTCATGTATGGATGTGAGAGTTGGACTATAAAGAAAGCTGAGTGCCGAAGAACTGATGCTTTTGAACTGTGGTGTTGGAGAAGACTCTTGAGAGTCCCTTGAACTCCAAAGGGATACAACCAGTCCATCCTCAAGGAGATCAGTCCTGGGTGTTCATTGGAAGGACTGATGCTGAAGCTTAAACTCCAATACTTGGGCCACCTGATGGGAAGAACTGACTCATTGGAAAATACCCTGATGCTGGGAAAGACTGAAGGTGGGAGAACAAGGGGATGACAGAGGATGAGATGGTTGGATGGCATCACCAACTCAATGGAGGTGAGTTTGAATAAACTCCAGGAGTTGGTGATGCACAGGGTGCTGCAGTTCATGGGGTCACAAAGAGTCGGACACGACTGATTGACTGAACTGAACTGAACTGAATCAAATCATACTTTATGTAAGTGCACACGTCTCTACAGGAAATATTACCTGTAGTGTCTCCGGTATTATTTGACATATATAGATTACATATATGACACACCACTTTTCATATATTTCTGAGTTAACTTAATATGTTTTTCCATAACATGACATATAGATCTAACTTACTGTAAATGAGTTGCATAGTTGTCTGAACAATGAGATAATTTGTTTAACCATTCTTTCATTATTGGAAATGTAGGGCATTTCCCCTACAATTTGTTACTGTCTAAACAATACTACAATCACCATCGTTATACATGCCCTAAGTACAAATTTTAATATTCAAGTACAAATTTTAATATTTAAGATCTCAACGAGGAGAATTTTAAGTGAAATGTAACAGAGAGGCAGATACATTGTCAAACTGCTGTGAAAACACGGCACCACTTTATTCATCTGTTAGGAGCTGATGAAGGGAGTCTCTGTTTCTCTAGATTTTAGTCAGCACTTGATATTTTCAAGCTTTACATTTTTATGAAGCTGGTAAAAATAATATCTTGCTCCTATTTTAATTTTTATTTCCCTTAAGACTCCTATGATTGAGCATCTTTTCATAACGCTTGTCCATTTGCATTTTATCTCAATACAACTACCAATTCACATTCTTCACCCAGTTTCCTATTGGGTTACATGTCGTCTTCTCTTTAATGTGCAGAAACTCTTCATATATTTGGATACCACATCCTTAACTGTTACAGATGATGCAAATGTTTTCCCCAACTGTGGCAGACACTGTTGGTTGATTACCAAAGCTTCTTTTCTGACTTCCTTCTCCATTTCACTTTTCCTGCTATAAAGACAGAGATTTGCTTGCCCAGCCTCCAAGGAATGGGTATACTAACTGGTTTGAGCCAATATGATCAAGAAGCTGTAAGTCTAAAGAAAGCAAATTTGGAAGCTGGAACAAGCTTGGGTCTTGATAAAGTTGTTGAGCAGCCATATTTGCTTGGGACCATCTACCTCTAGGTCTTTTGCTGAGCAAATTATGAATGTTCAAGCATCCCAATGATCTACATCAATGCATTCATCAAGTTTTCTGTTCCTTGCAAGAAGCCTAGTGTGTTCCAATTAACATACTCATTCTGGGACACCTCTTTAATTGTGTTTGTTCATCTTAAATAATTGTCTTTTAGTTGAAGGTTTTGTCCAAATGTGGCAATTTGGCTCACAGATACCTGAGGTACTAGGTCTACAAAATCCAGGAACCTTTTTATACTTCTAACTTATTTTCCACCTGATACCTAACCTTCATCATGGAGTGGGTGACAAGAATTCAGCAAATGTTTGTGGATGTGAACTTTCATCCTTTTAGTAAGAAAGGGTGAGGTGAGGCAAAAGGAATATGGCTCTTTCATCCATGGTGTCCTGTGGCTTTTCTGGAGTTTTACTGGCACCTATCACTGGGTAAATTCTTGAATAAGGAAACAGTTGCAACTATGTTAAATCATCAGACAGGCTTATTGCATACACTGGGGGATTTGTTGCTTTTATTGCTTAGTCGCTAAGTCATGTCCAACTCTTTTCAACCCCATGGAAGAAGCTTGCCAGGCTCCTCTGTCCATGGGATTTCTCAGGCAAGAACACTGGAGTGGGTTGCCCTTTCCTTCTCCAGGGGATCTTCCTGACCGAGGGATTGAACCCATGTCTCCTTCATTCAGGCAGATTCTTTATCACCGAGCTACCTTGGAAGCCATACTGTTTCGGTCACTGTTTCTTCAATAGTTTATTATGCTTGAAAACGCCAATGGCTTTTCTCGTTTGGCTCTTCCTTCCCCGCAAGTCAGAGCTCAGCCCTGCTTTCCTGCTTCTCGGCTGCTGCTTTCCTCACTCTTAGGTCACACATAAATATTTTATAACTTGTTCCAGCAGCATTGCCGATGAAGAAAACTTGAAAAGCCTCCAGCTAGAAAAGCTTATTAATGCTGTTTAAAATAAAATAAAGGCTGTTCTAATTAAGAATTGAACCCTTAAGCACCATAATGAAAAGGAAACAAAGCACCAGAGCGAAGGCATCGCTGAGGCTGCCCTGAGGGAGGGCAGGGGGATGGCTGAGGTTTCTGGAAAGCGGCGTCACACAGCCCACGCAAGGCAGTGAGAGGGTGCTGGGCTCCGTGAGGAGCAGGCGTGGGCAGAACATGGGTGTGACTGAAAGCGGAGGAGCTCGAAAGGCAGCAATGTGAGTGAGCTAGAACAGCCACAAAAAGTCTCACCAGCAGGTGGAAAAGCAAGACTTTTTTCCACTTTAGCTATAGGAGGAGTAAATGTCTCCACTAAGAAATACTACCCAGAAACTGATTCTCATACAATTGAGGGACCAGAGTTTACTGGGTTTCAGCAGGTTTGTACGGCCAGGATATTAACAGAAGCAGACACATACGCTCTCTCAAAAAATACAGCTCAAACATGGGGTCAAAATATTCCCAGAAAGTTGCAAGTAATGCAAACTCAAATATACAACCCCCAAAATAAAAAAGACATGTGGAAACAACACAGCATGAATAAAACTACCAACAAAGCAAATGGAAGAATCAAGACCACATATACTACAGATGCTGAGATGATCAGATAAAGAATGTAAATCATACTAAAATATTTAAAGAAAAAAGTTTTGAAAATGTTACAAAAGAAGAAGAGGTTATACAAATGACCAGAAGGTTTGAAATGGAACCAAACATAACTTCTAGAGAAACTAAATATGATAATCACAATCCGAAACACCATGCCTAGGTTAAGCAGCGTATTAAACAGAGCTAAACACACAGTACATCAGAAAGTAATGTTGAGGATATTACACAGAGGAAAGCCTGGCAACACAAACAGGAAATAAATTAGAGGTTAAAAAGAGAGTAGAAAGAGGTTAAAAGGACATGAGAGTAAAATCAGAAAGTATAATGCACATCTAGCTGGCGTTTCAGAAAAAGAGATGATCAGAGAGAGGGAATGTTTAAAGAGAAAATGACTGAGAAAACTCCAAAATGTATAAGAAACATTGGTATTCAAATTCATAAAGCCCTCAACGTTCCAAGACTACAAAACAATAGCATCAAAATGTACTGTGGTGAAACTTCTGATCATTAATGACAAAAGGATCTTAAAAGAAACTAATGGAGAAAATATTTCTCACAGAAAAATGACAGTTAATTCAACTGGCAGCTGACTTCTCTGTAACAACAATGGAAGCGATGACATTGTAACAGCATCTACAGAGCGCTCAGAGGAAATAACTGTTAGTCTAGCACCGCACTCCCAGTTTCTTAGTTTGGAAAGCTGTCTGACTGTTTTCATGGAGGTCAATGGTTAACACTTAAGCAAGGTAGGAGATTTATTATTCTCTCATATTAAAACCCGAGCTGTTGCGGCGCAGTCGAGTGGCTTTATCGCCCAAGGCAGCGTGAAGCCGTTGGTGCCTCCCTCTTCCTGCTGTGCTGTGCCCAGCGGCATTGCTGCCACCGTGAACCCACGACCTCACGCTCAAAGGAGGGCATTCGGTTTCCATTTAAGAGCAACGCCCAGGCTGCGTGCATACACCTTCTCTCTCCCTGGCCAGAACTTAGTCACAAGGTCATCTTTATTTGCATAATTGCTAAGAAATCAAGTCTCAAGCTGAATGGCCATGAAGCCGGCCATGTACGCAGGGGAGTATCTTCTATTAAAAGAGAAGCAGTAGCAATGATTCAGGGGAAATGAGTAACCTTTGTAACAACTATCAAATAACACTTAAGGTCAAATGAGGCAAGACTTACTGGTGGGCCCGCTGGTCCCAGAGCCGCTTTATTGATTTCCGAACAGGAGCAGGCATGCGGGAGCTCTGGGCAGGCCTCCTCATCCCTCTGCAGAGAAAAACAAATAGTATGACTATTAACAAGATGGTCTATACAAACGACTTTATGACTCAAAGGAAACATTTGGAGACACTTCAAAAAAAAATCCTTCAGTGAGCATTAGTCTAGAAAAGCAGAGAATATTCCCTTCTGACCACAAAATCTTTTCTTTAAAGAAGCAATGAATGGGTGTCTAGCAAGGCGTTAATCAACGCCGTTATCAAAGGATGTTGACAAAACCAGCTTGGGAATCCAGGTGAAGCAAGAAAGGCAGAAGTGGAGGTGCAAAACCAAAGATTCTGGTTGCCATTTAATTCAGCTGGGTAAGTGGTACTCCGTGAACTAAAGGTCCTGAAAACTTCCTTAGTGTTACAACACTTTTTTCCATTTCAAAGGATAAAAGAAAACTTGTAGCAACAGTCCATCAAAACACCCGCTTCCACACTAAAACCAAGAGCCAGAAGAAAAGAAAACAGTGGTTAAACACATGATGCACACCTGCAGCAATGTTAGCTGCTGCTCACACTCTGTGGCTGACACACGCCTGCAGCAATGTTAGCTGCTGCTCACACTCTGTGGCTGACACACGCCTGCAGCAATGTTAGCTGCTGCTCACACTCTGTGGCTGACACACGCCTGCAGCAATGTTAGCTGCTGCTCACACTCTGTGGCTGACACACACCTGCAGCAATGTTAACTGCTGCTCACATTCTGTGGCTGAATGTGAGAATAACACCACAGCACCAACCTAAAGCTTTGTGATAAGAGCTCATCTCCTCTTGGAGAATTCTGATGCCAGGTGACACCACAAGATAGATGATTTAGGTCAGACTGAATATGCCTGAATGAGTTACCGGCGTTTAAAGGAAGACAGGGCACCTGGTAAGCACTACTGAATGATTCGTGAATATCCCATTTGGAGCAACAGCCAAAAAAGTCTGCCCTAGGATGAAAAACTAGAAAGGTTCAACGGTCCCTTTGGATAGAGAAAGTGAGCTTCGTCTTCTAAGATCTTGGGGAAAGGTACTGTTAGGGCTGAACAGAGGACAGATGGTAATTAAATTGTCAAGCTGAAAATACTTTCAGGCTCTGAAATATTCACAACAGAAATCCAAAAGAGTCTGAGCAAAGAGCCTTCATATGCTTTTCTCCAAATGTTGGACAATATCCAAAAGTTTCAGCTCATTGCAGGAAAGGAAAACCCTGCTAAACGTATCTGGCTTGATACCTTGGGCAGCTTGAATGAGATAGACTTAAGAATCCTGAAAGATCCTCCAAGCAGGCTGACAGCAGGCCTCCTGTGACCAGAGACTGCCTAATGGTTTTGCCACTGCTGCTGGCTGTATCTCCATCTGAGTCTTTCTACCACGGGACTTGCACACCTTCAGTGACAGAAAGAAAAAGAACAGCTCGGAGAGGGCAGGGATCTGCCTAGGCGACATGGTGATTACACTCTGCTTGATGCAGGGTATTTCTGGGTGCTTCCTTACAATCCCCACTCTACCTGCCCTTATGCACAGCATCATAGTGTCTCTGCTTTAATTCCTCACCATAGTTTAATGGAAACTTATTTTGGTGAAAAAAAGAGTCACTCCCTTCTCAAACAAAGTCACCACGCATACATGGCCTGCAGCAGATGACATGAGCTGATGTAAGGTCTTAAAAAAAGAAATTTTTTAGACTTGAGGAAGTCTTCCCCGTGACCATGACCAGGTTGAATTCTTAAGACATGACTTCTGTCCAAACATAACAGGGTCAACATTTCAGCTCACTGGTCCTAAAGATCCTTAGGTACGAACAATCCATTTTTAAATACACAGTCATCCACCCTGGTGAGTTACATTTGGTATTTATAATGTGAAAAGGTTTATTTTTCTAGCAGCTTTGCCTAAGTTAAATAGATTATGACTATGGTTCCCAGATTGTGTGGAAAGAAGGCCTGGGGCATTACAGGAAATTCACAGGGGCATTCTGAGTTTTTTTTTTAAAAGTCAAGAGACACAGCAAAATTCAGTACCCACTGGACTTTGTATACACAACCAGCTCAAGGTATAATAGGTCACAATTTCAACACTAGAAGGGACTTCCCTGAAGTCCAGTGGTTAAGACTCCACGTTTCCACAGCAGGGGGCCATGGCCCAGGTCGGGAAACTGAGATCCCAAAGACAAAAAAAAGAACAACTTGGTAAATTTGTTTTATCAGCACTTGCTATGAAGGAAAGCAAATACCACGGGGAAAATCACCGTGGAAAGGAAGGGAAGGTGGGGCCTTCCCTGCTGGCCCAGAGGCTGAGATTCTGAGACCCCAGTGCAGGGGCCAGTCGGACCCTCACCAGGGAGCGGGGTCCCCCCTGCAACTAAAGGGCCCCCGTGCTGCAGATAAGACCTGGCACAAACACATAAATAAATGCTTTAGTTAAAAAAGGAAGAAGCCAGGGTGGTGATGTCCAATCAGACTCTGAGACCTGAGAAGTGCGTTCTCAGCAGGCACACACATCCCAGTAGTGAGTAGTTCTGGTTTTTCAAAAGTACGTGTATCATCTTACAATTCTGATTTATATATTAATATATTGTTGGTTCATACAGCAGAGTTTTTAAGATACGAACACTTATGAAGACGATTGGACCTAATGACCTCATATATGGAATTACTAGATATTTCTTTTGGCTCTGGGGTACCATGAAAAAAAATTACTGCAACACCAAAGGATTCATGAACCACGGAATTTGGGAACATCTGGACCCTACATAAGTGGCACCCCGTGTAGCTGGGCAGTTCCCACTGCGTGTGTCCGTGTGTCTGCTGATTCCAGATATGCCTCCTTCTTAACTGCTTTTTAATTTTCATCAGCAGCATCATAATGAATTATCTGTGACATGAATTTTGTGAAATAGCATTTCATTTTCAGCACTGCAATTAAATATAACTTTAGAAAGTTTCAGCAAAGAACAGAATTAGTGAAAGAAGAATTCTTACCAGGGCAGGAAGTTCACAGCATTTGTCTTTATTGGCCCAGGATGTGGAACAAACAATATCAAACATCTGTAACTGGAACTGCAATTTAAAAAGAAAATTGTCATTCAATAAAAGATATATACAATATATACAATGTTCAATAAAAGATACATTGTGTGTATAATTTATAATGATTTCACAGTACACATTACATGGTGCTGTTAGTCGCTCAGTCCTGTCTGTCCTTGTGACCCATGGACTGCAGCCCATCAGGCTCCTCTGTCCATGGGATTCTCCAGGCGAGAGCACTGGAGTGGGATGCCATGCCCTTCTCCAGGGGGTCTTCCCCACCCAGGGATCAATCCTGACTCTCCTGCACTGCAAGCAGATCCTTTACCATCTGAGCCACCTTACATAATAAAACACCAACACATTTATAACATAATATTACAGTGAATAAATGTGAAAAGTCATTCCTCAAACACACAGTGATTTAAGACTTCTGTCAGTGGTTACTCCTTCCACCATCCAAACTGCCTTACTCATCACAATTCTTCCTCCCATCTCTACGTAAAAACACTTAGAGCCTCTGGTGAAATCCTCCCTGTGGCCCACCACAGTTAGTCCAAGTGCCTCCGTGACCCCACCAGGCTCTAGACATCTCTTACAGCCCATCGCCCGCCATCCAGTACACTTATTTATATTTCCCCTCAGAGTGGACACTCATCAAAGCCATAGCACCTTCGTGCCCCCATCGTAATGAGTGACATGCAGGGACTTCCCTGGAGGCCCAGGCTTGGGACGTGGAACTTCACTTCAGGGGCCAGAGGTTCAATCCGTGGTTGCGGAACTAAGTCATATGCCTTGTGGCATGGCAAAAAAAAAAAGTGGGGGGGGGGGCATGTAGTAGATATTCATGGAGGCTTGTTGAATTATTTCTGACTTCCATCATTCAAGCATACATTTGACCACTTTTTCTTTAGTGTATAATGCAAGCCAGATACCATATAGACCTTTAGGATATAAAAATGAGCAAAACCAGCTTTTTGCCCACAAAGCATTTACAGGGAGTAAGAGACTGACACATAAACACTGTTTACGACGTGCTGAGTGTCATGACAGACTCACATGTGGCACTGTGAGATCCGTGCTGTGCATTTTCATTCAGGCCATCGATCATGCCATAAATATTTAGACAGTCTTGTGCAACTCATGTTTGTTGGCAACAATTTAAAGTATATTTTGAAACATTTAGAAACATCATTATAATATCATTAAGGGCTCACACTAGCTTCATGACCTAACCATTTCTAACACTATATTTCTTCCTATATTGTTTTCGAATATTGCATGTCATCAGGAGTTTGGAGATCCCCTGGAGGAGGAAAATGGCAACCCACTCCAGTATTCTTCCCTGAAAAATCCCATGGACAGAGGAGCTTGGCAAGCTACAGTCCACAGGGTCACAAAGAGTTGGACACAAATGAGGGGCTAAAAATGTAGCAGCACTCAGGAGTCCGGGGTTAACAGATACACACTAGGATATATTATAAAAGATAAATAAGAAGGACACAGGGAACTGTATTCAGTATCTTATAATATCCTACAGTAGAAAGAATCTGAAAAACAATAGGAGACATAAGAGCGGCAGTTTCGATCCCTGGCTGGGGAAGATCCCTTGGAGGAAGGCACGGCAACCCACTCCAGTCTTCTTGCCTGGAGAGTCCCATGGTCAGAGGAGCCTGGCGGGCTACAGTCCACGGGGTCACTAAGAGTCAGACATGACTGAGCGACTTAGCAAGTAGCACACATCTCTCCATCTACGACTGAACCACTTTGCTGCACACCTGAAACTAACAGATCAGTCGCTCCGTCGCGTCCGACTCTGCGACCCCAGGAATCGCAGCAGGCCAGGCCTCCCTGTCCATCACCAGCTCCCGGAGTTCACTCAGACTCACGTCCACCGAGTCGGTGATGCCATCCAGCCATCTTATCCTTCGAGTCCCCTTCTCCTCCTGCCCCCAGTCCCTCCCAGCATCAGGACACAGCACTGTAAATCGACTACACTGCCATCTAAAAATGAAAGTGTCATCAATTACAGAGCTGGCAGAGGACGAAATCCTCTTCATTTCCTCCCTGGTCTCGAGCCCGTTTCTGTCGTGTCGGTTCATTTGCTTCACGTCTTTTTAGACTCGGCATCTAAGAGACGTCACACAATGTTTCTGCGTCTCTGACTGCACTTACTGTGACAATCCCTAGGTTTACATAATCTGTAAGATGCCCTCAGAAAGCGGTATTTTCAGCAAAAACTGGAAAACTCTTGGAGCCTTATTTTCACCCATCCCTGTCAAGAGTCCCCTGGACGCAGGTAGGAACACTCCAGCGGGTGGTGTGACTGTGAACGGGCTACTGCCTGCAGCGTCCCATCCAACAGCAAAGAGAATGAAGTCAGGGCTTCTCTCGCCACACCCAGGAAGAACTGCGCCTTGCTGCAAACATCTTTTCCCAAGTGGGTTTTGCAAGATTAATAACACAAATGTTGAAAGCAGATCCATAAATCAAGACATCATGCTTTCTGTTTTCAATATAAAACCACTGCATTATTTGAAGCAATAAGTGCATGGCTCAGTACACTCTTTCTTTTCCATATTAAAAATGTTTTTTTTCAAAGGGCATGACATTTCAGTCTGTTCAGGGCAACCACACAACTAAATTATGATCACTGAAAAATTAAGTTTGTAATGGATGGACCTAGGGATGGTCATACTAAGTGAAGTAAACAGAGAAGCAGAAACATTGCATGATGTCTCTTAGATGCGGAATCTAAAGAGACATGATCCAAACGAGCTTACGAAATAGAAATGGACTCACAGAGAAGAAAGCTATGGCTGCCGGGGGAAAGGACAGGGGAAGGGACAGTGAGGGAGTGTGGACAGGTGCACACTGCTGTGTTTAAAATGTAACCCAACACGGCCCACTGAAGAGCACAGGGAACTCTGCTCAATGCTGTGTGGCAGCCTGATGGGAGGGGAGCCTGGGGGAGAAGGGATGCATGTCTATGTGTGGCTGAGGCCCTTTGCTGCCCACCTGAAACTATCACAACATTGTTAATTGGCTATACTCCTCTACAAAATAAAAAGTCCAATTAAAAAAACTTGGTTTTCAAAATTAAAGCATTTTTAAAGAACGTGGCTGCTGATTTTCATAAGCAACAGTAGCAGCAAAGGTATTTCAAGGGAGCACAGGGATTCAGAGGCAATGGAGCCAGACTGCCTGGGTGTGACCCACTCACAAGCTAAGCCATTTTAAGCCAACTGCTTCACGTGGTGGAGCCTCAGCTTTCCTTATCTGTTAAAATAGTAGAATAATAGTAGATGCAGTAGTAGCTATTCATTAGAGTAATAATAGCGGCCATAACAACAAAATGAACCCACTAAAGGAAAATATTTAGAACAGTTCCTGAAATACAGTTATGCAAAATAAACATTATTTTAAAGCAACATGTAGAGAAGCCCTTTTATAGTTGACCTATAAGCTGCAGGAGTATATAACACAGACGCCAAATGGTTAAGTCAAAAGGATGAAAGTGATGTGATGCTGAGAGCAGAAATATAACAGCAGTTTGTGTCCACAGTCATTGTATCTGTTTAATATTTTGTTTGAGAAAAATCTTAGCAAATAACAACAATACCAGCAAACATTTGTTGAAAACCTGGCTGTGTGCCAGGCACCATCCCAAGGACTTCACCTGTATCATTCACTCTTCCCATCACCACTGTGAGGTCTGATAATAGTAATGTCTACCCCATTCTATAAATTAGGGCTTGGGATGAAAAGGCCTGAGTAATTTAAGCACATGTTGAAAGCTGAATTCCTGTTGAGAGCTGAACAGCACACCTCATTTTCTTGCAGTTTATTTTGTGAACAGATCATTACTCTAATGTTTAAAATGCAGATACCCCAGCCTGACTTTACAATGCCATTTGACTTTATAATTACTTTTATTAAATGAGTCCCATTATGACAGCATTAGTCAGTTAATTCTGTAAGTCATTCATCCATTAAGAAATTTTCCATTTCTGAATAGGGCCCTCAGTGTGAAAACATTTTAGTGAATGAAAAGATTTATTTAAAGCCAAGGCCTTTCACTAGTCTTGGGGTATACCAGGCTTTCTTGAAGTTTTTCAAATAAACAGTCACCACCCGATCACCTATGACTGTACAATGTCTCCATACAAACCTTTGGCTAAACTTCTTTTGCCCTCTTGAGTTATTGAGATTCTTATGAGTTCATTTTATTTATTCGAGAGGTTGAATACCTACTAAGTGCTGAATGAGGCCAATACTATCATTTGAAGAATGCTTGTGGGCTGTCTTTTCTTTTTCAAGTCAGATGAAGTCAGAAGCCTTTTTTTGTGTGAGTACAACAAATTTATTCATAATTGTTTTGCATTCGTAATAGTTCAGATTCCTCGGCCTTTATTTAGAGACTTCTTTTCCAAGTCACATTTCTGGGGACTGATTTTTTAAAATCTGGCTTTTATTCCAGAAGTAATTAAACACACACTTACACAAATTATGGAGGAAACATTACAGAGATAATATGTCAAAGATCTCAGATTTCAGTACCTAAAAATTCAAGACAGCGAGGATCAAAATAAACCATACTTTAAGCGTCGAAGAGGCAGCCCCTTTTGACTTTAGCAACTTTTTTCCTTTGTAACTAACAGCATTATGAAAAAAAATCTGCACAAGAAAAAGACCGTCCCACTTTCACTGGTAATAATCTCTTTCAAGGGAATACTTAGACAATCACAAATGCTCATTTTTCATTATTGGACATTTCTGTCTGGGCATAGCACAAAAGGCAAGTCATTTGGGGTCAAATGTTAGCATGAAAACAAGACTGAAATATTTTTTGGCAGTTGAGGCACTGTGATCTGTGAATGGAAATTAAAAGGGACTTCCCACTCAGTACCGTATTTCATCTTCTGATTTTTTTTTCCAGCATATCATTTTTAAGCTTATAATTTGAAGTCAAGCTGTACCTCATCTTATGCAAATATTTAGAGAGCTTTACATTCCCTGAGACACAGGAGAAGGAGTCCTGGGGACCCACGCCGCCTTCTGCTTTCAATTTGGTGTGTAACTTTTACTGACTCCACCTTCAAACTATGATTTATTAAGCACTTACCACTTGTCAGCTACTTAACAGGGTGTTTTTACTTGCTCTCAATCAACTTACTGAATTTAAGGGGAACCACAATGGCTCTACTCAATCAGGAGATGAAAGTGAACATCCGCAATCGTTGGTAGCAATCAGAATGTTAAGGGGCAGAGATGCTGGGGAGGGGGCGCATTCTGATCACATTTATTTCAAGGCTATAATTCAAATAATGGTGAGTTTTTGAACTTGCCAGTGAATAGACAGGGCATATGGTCACTGTCACAGACCAGATTCCTTCCTCTGCCTTAAGTTCTCTCATAATCAGGCTGGCCTAATGGAAGAGAGCTCAGAATGAAGAGCAGTAACCATATGCAACTCAAATACAATCTCACATCTCACTGTCCTCGTGTTTGAAAGGGGATCTCTCCCTAACTTATTCAGGTCTCAGTTTCTGCATCTATAAAATGGGGACGATATATTTTCCTGGGTTACTGGAGGATTAAACGGGAACATCTTAGAAACGCTCACACTGCCTCGTCCGCGTGTGTGTTATCCGCCAGTCGTGTCTGACTCTTTGTGACCCCGTGGACTGCAGCCTTCCTGCCAGCCTCCTCTGTCCATGGAATCCTCCAGGCAAGAAAACTGGAGTGGGTTGCCATCCCCTTCTCTAGGGACCTAATCCATATTAGGCAATACATATTAGTCACTATTATCATTTGAAGAATTAAAAGATACAATTGAGTGAAAACACAACCATTTCCTTACAATTGGAAAACACTTGTTTCTATAGGATCATTGATTTGTCTTCTATTGATTCCTACATAAAAACGTTAACTCAGAAAATAAAATTACTAAAAATTCTATAACATAACTTATATTTATTTTTATTTACACATCAGAGAACTAAACAAATAACTGTATAATTATCTAGGTGTTAGATTTGAAAGGTGGGAAAAAGAAAACATGTTCAATGCCAGAAGCTCAAACATTTTCTTGAATCATCTCTGACTGGAAGCATGATAATTTCATTAGGTATCAGAAAAGAAGAAACCTCTCAGGGCAAAGAAGACTGCAAAGGAGAGGCCCAGCTGTCTGTCTCCTCCCGTGTGCTCTGACAGCTAGACTCAGCCCGCTTATTAGTTTAGTCTCACTAGAGAATTTTTGCTGCCGGTAAAGTCTTGCATTGCTGGCCACAAGTTTTTATTTCAAATATGAGTAATATCCATACAGTAGTTACTGTATCCCTAAATCCATTCATCTCTTCTCCACTCAGCTTTGGTTTAAAAAGACTATAGCCTGAGACACAGACTCACAGACTTACAGAACGAATTTACAGTTGCCAGAGGGGGAAGATGGGGTAAGGGATAGTTAGGGAGTTTGGGGTGGTCGTGTGCACACTGCTGTATTTAACATGGACGACCAATAAGGACCCACTGGAAGCACAGGGAGCCCTGCTCAATGTTACGTGGCAGCCGGGATGGGAGGGGGTTTGAGCGAGAGGGATACGTGCACAGGCGTGGCTGGGTCCCTTTGCTGTCCACCCGAAACGATCACAACATTGTTAATTGTCTATACTCGAATAAAAAATAAAAACTTTAAAATAATGGAAAGATTATATTCTTTAAAAACTGAAAATTTAGAATCATTCCATCATCTGGCATTTTTTGAATCATTGACAAATTTGCCAGGGAATATCGATCTATAAACTACTAATCTCTCTTAGATGATAATTACTCCTTCTGGAACAACCCAAAACTTGTGCATTGCACATTCCCTTTTGCAGGGTATTAGAGTTCACATATATTTCAAGATTATGTTAGCAATCTGTGATTTCTAATTGAGAACTGAAGACTGAAGCTTCTCTCTTGTCTTACACTGAAACAAGTACTGATAATAACAAAAAAACCAAGCAAGTCTTCAATCACATTCTTGAGATCTAACCTAATATCATCCATTTCAACATAATCAAATTCCTCAATAAGTGGGTAGACCGAAAATCTAGTAATCCGTTGTAGACTTCCAGATTCTAACAAAAGCCACAACTTTTTCCTACCAGCCCTACAAAGAACTCTTTAATGACTGACTTCCATAAATTCCCTTTTGTCTACTGCTGGGTGGCGTTAACCACAGAGGGTTTAATTGCTGTTTTAATTGCTCTTCTTTCATGGACAAAAGTAAAGATTTATTACTGGTAGACCCTAAACCTATGGTTGTTTTTGCTTTCCGAACTAAATTCCATAATATTTAATTGGTCATATATTTTGGAGTAAAATTACTATGTAGAGTGTAATTTGAAGTACAATTAATTTGTAACTGTAATTTTAACACTGTAATTGCTAAGTATGAGCTATAATTAGGAGACAGCATGATATCTATCAGTGGACTGTTGTCAATACCACAGGTGGAACATGATATATGCAAACTATTAAGAAAAATTCAGATAGATGGCTTTCTATTTAATTTCTAACAAGTGTTTCTTGAGAAAGTACTCTTCATACAACTTTATCAGATACTGTGATGTAAGGTCAAAGGTGATTGCAAATGAAGACTGTGACATGGTTTCTGTTCAGTAAAGAAACTGCCTGGAGTGCAGGAGACCTGGGTAGATCCCTGGGTCAGGAAGATGCCCTGGAGAAGGGAGTGGCTACCCACTCCAGTAGTCTTCTGGAGAATCCCATGGACAGAGAAGTCTGGCAGGCTACAGTCCATGGGGTCTGAAGCATACTGCAAGTCATTTTCATTTATTTGATATACTAGAAGATTTCATTTGTATTAATATTAAATGATTTCAGCTTTAAAAGACTTTGAGAATCATCAGGTCTTTCTAAAATTCCATACAGCTGGCTAGTTCTGCAGGTCTCTAAAAGCACAATAAGAGTAAATCTTAATTAACTTGATTATTCTGTTACACAGAAGAGAAGTGTAGATGTGAATATTTGGAATTGCTTACAAGAATAAAATTCCCTCCAGGTTAATTGGTTCTAATTATAGAATGACTCAAATTAGAGAATGCTGCTAATTAGCTGTGAATGTGTGGTCTTAAAACAAAAGTTTGTGCTCACTGCTCTTTTTTGTAGGCATTAACTGAAAAGAATGTGATTTCTTTGCCAATTTGAAGTCTCTTGATCTTAAAATCCATGATTAAAAAACTATGATAAAAAATATATCTTAAAATGATGTTATTTAAATATTAATGATAAAATATTATTATCCCTTATTATTAATGATAAAAAGGGTTAACTTGACATTAGCAATAGCAAGGACCTAGTTATAAAATGCCCAAATCTAACCCATGTGAGAGGTTTATGTCAATTTCCCATGTATAATAATAACATGTTTTATATGGATTTGGATCTGGTCATATAAATGAGGTTCATCCACAGTTTTGATTCTAATGAACCAACCATTTATGCCACGGTATTTTATTTGAATTTTAAAAATATCTTACTGTTAAAATTTTCATTTAGAAAACAAACTAGTCTATTTCTGGAGCACTCTCCATATAATACAGCAGAAGCGTATTGCAAGAGCTTCGAATGTTCGCGTTTTAATCCATTTAAACGAATTCATTTCATTCATTTGCACTTCATTCATTCATTCGTTATCTATTTACTTATCATTCATCAACTATCATTCACCATCACGCTCTCCATCTATGCCTTTACCAAGCTCTTCCCCTGGAAAATACATAATCATATTTTAGGAGAATTTTTTCCCTTAACACAGATTCATTTGTTTATCCACTTACTGGTGCAGAGTTTCCGTTTGGTCCTCTTGATCGAACCATTCTCCCCAGGACTTCAACACCATCCAGCGTGATATTAGATGATGCGTTTATTGCCTTCTCACCCACTTGCTTGCAGTCAATAACCACTTTGGCCAAAGTCTTGCTGACAACAATATGTAGCTGATAAAAGTAAAAATGTTTTAAAAGGTAAGAAGCAGGAGAAAATACCAAACACATTTACATAATTGCATGACTCATCACCAAAAAATATGCAAGGGAAGAAAAGGAATTCTGTCTCCTTAAGCACTTTGCTTGAGAAGAAAGGTTCTACTCTAAACCACTTCCATGACTATCCCACATTCAGATGCCATCTCTATGGGTTTTTTTGTAAACACTAATGGAATCTCAATGCTTTTCATTTCCTTTGTAATATTTTTGACTACTCTGTGACTGTCTCACCAAGAAAAAATCATCTCTAGAGGAAGTTGATATATACATGACAATAATTCCAAAGAAATGCTAATGGGACTATTTGGAAGCATACACTAATAAATCACGTGCATCTCACGTGTTTCTGAGATCCTTATTTAAGACACTGTGGTTTACAGTCCTAGTAACAAGAAAAAAATATTTTTATGCAACGTTTCTTATGCAAAAATGAGAGAATTTTGTTATGCAATTGTTCTTATATAGTGATGGTATTCAAAACCCCAGAAGGTAGCAAAGTTGTATAGAATAGACAGATCTGACCACATCCTATCAGGAAACAGAAGCCAAGATGAAGACTGCTGTGTGACACCCCTTCCCTGCCTCCGACAGGACAAGAGGGGTATGGCCAAGATGCAAGGTTTTTGCAACACCACTGAGTAAATACTCTGCTCTCGGGCACTCTTGGTGTTGCATTTTTTAACAGCCCAGATATCAGTGGGATTATTCACTGCAAAGGAAACAGTAAATTTTGGAAGGAAGGCTGTCTACTGCAGTGATCACCAAAACAAAATGTTTCACAGATGTGAAACACGAAGGAGCAGAGCTCTATCACATGTGCCAGGTTAGAATAAGAGCAACTAATGTCAGGCATGGAGAAGGCAATGGCACCCCACTCCAGTACTCTTGCCTGGAAAATCCCATGGATGGAGGAGCCTGGAAGGCTGCAGTCCATGGGGTCGCTGAGGGTCGGACACAACTGAGCGACTTCACTTTCACTTTTCGCTTTCATGCATTGGAGAAGGAAATGGCAACCCACTCCAGTGTTCTTGCCTGGAGAACCCCAGGGACGGGGGAGCCTGGTGGGCTGCCGTCTATGGGGTCGCACAGAGTCGGACACGACTGAAGTGACTTAGGAGGAGGAGGAATGTCAGGCTTACAAAATTCTTCCTCAGGGCGACTTACCATACAGTGGCAGTGACGAGCTGTCTCAGTGCAATCTGTCTACATATTTTAACATGATTTGGCTGCTGGTACTTTAACACTATTGGTGGCCAGGTAGACCAGCAATCCTTTCTACATAACACATACTGTAGGGAATTTACAACTATCTACTTAGTAATACATTACCCTCTGCTACATGGTTCCTCAAAGTATGAACCTGGACCACTTCTATGATAGGAGACCAAAATTTGCCGGTCCAAAATGTCTCTTTAGAAAGCAGATTATTTCAAGCTGAAAATAACCAAGGTCCAAAAGACTCAGAAAGAAACTTTGAGCTTCATGTTAACTGCCTAAAAGAATTTAGACGGAAGGTCTGCTCCCAGAACAGGGCTATTACAGCAATATCTGCAAAGAATATGGCTAGGTGTGTGTGTGGAGGGGAATCTGTGTCCCATTGACTCATTTAGTTACTAAACATTTGCTTTCCATCTCCATGTGAATTGTCTTCCTTCCTTTTGAAGTCCAAACCCAAACCACTGCTTGCATAATCCTCTTTTGTCTTTAGCTGAAGATGGTACCTAAGTAAGGTTTTGGTTATTTTGGTGAGTTACTCAGTCTTCCTGGGTCTCCCCCAAGTATATATGTTATTAAACTTTTGAGTTTCTCCCATTAATTTGATTCTTAGACCAGCCAGAAGAACCTAGAAGAACAGTGGAAAATGTCTTCCTCCTGACACTATCAAATCTCCTGGGGTGCTGGATAAAAACATATGTTTTAGGATCCCATCCCAGAACTACCATATCAGAATATCTGGGCAGTTCACAAGCCCCACAGGTAATTCTTACTATAGGAGATCCAAAGCACGATGTTTTTGATTTTGGTTTTTTTTTTGCACTTCTCTGTTGCTTGGCCTGCAGTAAATAGAATAAAGAATATATATATATATATATATACACACATACAAGGCATTACTCACCTTGTGAAAGCTTCCATAGAAAATTTTCCTAATTTCAGGTCCTTCAAAAGTAACAGTCTGAAAATCCCCACTGTAGTCATAGTTGAAATACGTTAGGGTTTTCCCACCATCTAATCAAACAAAATAAAAGATTAAAAATATTCTAGAAAGTATTAAAATGGGTAATTTTTTAAAAAGTCAACTCAAAACAATATGACCATTGCTTTGAAGCTGTGTTTTAAAGTGGTGAGTGGGTAACGAAACGGCCTTGGAAGGCCCTAGGCTTTCAATTGGCCAAACTAACCGAGTGAACCACGCAGTGACGGTGAGGCGGGGCCCGACATTCGTGCTTCCTCCGTACCTCCCTGCCTGTATGCATTGCCATCACCATTTTGGGAAAGCACGGTCTGAAGTTGGAAGTGGAGGCAGACCAAAAGGAAGAAAGAAGCTAATCAAATTGTTACCAGAGATGTTCCTGATCTTTGCTCAAAACTCATCAACCCTCTAGCCCCACCTTTAGCAGGAATATCCTTGCTCAAAACCTGCCAACTCCCCACCTTGAGCAGGAGTGAACATAAATCTTTAAGTGAAAGGGTCCAGAGATAAGAAAGGAAGCTATAGAAAAAGAAAAAAGAACCAGCTGGGACCAAAATGGCGATAAATCTGACCTCCAACAGACTGTGAGTCTCATTACAGTTTGATTTTACTTTGAAAAAAGAAAGTGAAGTTGCTCAGTAGTGTTTGACTCTTTGCGACCCCATGGACTGTAGCCTACCAGGCTCCTCTGTCGATGGGATTCTCCAGGCAAGAATAGTGGAGTGGGCTGCCATTTCCTTCTCCAAGAAAATGGATATTGTACTATATTAGCATAGGAAATGACACACTTGCTAACTGGCAGCCATTAAGGACCATGCCCTTGGCAAAAGCCCTGCCCCTTTTGCCAAGGGCGGAGGGGGGCTGGAGGAGGGCACGGCAACTCACTCCAGTACTCTTGCCTGGAGAGTCCCATGGACAGAGGAGCCTGATGGGCTACAGTCCATGGGGTCGCAGAGTCGGACACGACTGCGCGACTAAGCACAGCACTTCCCTGTGGACTCAGGCAGATGCCTCTCCTCTTGTCTTTGTCTTTACTTTCTAAATCTCTCTGCCCAGGGGGGTGAGAAACTGATCTGTGAACTTGGTCCCTGCTTCTCCATTCTTGGTCACTGAATAAAGCTCAGGTTTCCCATTTGCCTACTTAAGCCTGAATGGAAAAGGAACCCTCCCGGATCTGGGGCAGAGAGTCTGGAATGGGCTAGGGCCCGAGCAGGGTTCACAGGACCTAATTCAGTAATAAAATGTTAAGAAATAAAAACCAGACTCTGCCTTATTTAACCACTGAAGCAACCAGTTCTCTCAGGACATGTAACTTACACCTCTCTGAAATAGTCATAATCCAATGTGTCTTTTATTGTGAACATTATGAACAAACAAATAAACAAAGACCTTCTACTCTTGAGTACTTCATGTTACAAGGAACATTTTATTACAAAAAAAAAAAGAATATTTTTCTCACTAATTCAGCCCCAGGTTACAATTTAATTTTTCATTTGGTTTTCAAAAGGAGCAAGTACTGATCGTCTCAAAAGACATCTTTGTTTTCAAGTCCTGGTCGTGTATAGTTAGCAGCTTACTCCTTTTTAATCTACAGCTTTGCCTTAGTTTCAGTATCAAAGCAAAATGCTTTCAATGTTTAGCTGCTGATTTATTTCCATGTACTAAAAGGTCTTTTAACAAACACTACTTGGAAATAAGCTTAAAATACTTTCCTTATCCAAATGTTTGAGTCAGTACCTAATAACAGTCACCAAATTTTGGATCCCAGCTTGACTGGAAATTTTACACTAAAAATATATGTAGAAAACTCAGGGACGTTAACCCAAAACTTGAGAATTCTCTTAAGTGATCCTCATTTGTGACTTCCAAGAACAAATGTTAAGAAGTTTCCTTCATTGTTTCCTCCTCAACTTTCCAACCTCCCAACAACGGAATTTCTCATTCTTCACAACTGCTCTCTCTCCTTTCTAGACTCCTCTTACGATGCTCTGACCCATTATTGGGACTTAAACTTCACACACCCATCAATACCATTTTCAAATGTATATTTCCATCCCAGGATTCTTCCCCAAACATACTGCTTGCCAACCTGGCCTTTTTCCTCTGATAGGAGAGAGGTACTGTGACATTGTGACTTAAAAGAAAGAGACGTTTCCCATTCAGACGACCAAAACATATTTCCCATGTATACTAGGTCTTTGTCTACGGTCCACTCACAGTTCCTGAAACCCTCGGAATTTCCTGTGGAGAGAGCAATACATGTGCCTTTGTTATGTTAATAAGGCAGCTTTCGGAAAGCCCTCGGGTCACCTAAGGATGCGGGCTGGTTGCCTGGAAAAGCAATCCTGTGCTGAGAGAGTTAGAACCCAGGCTCCCAACTCAACTTCTACGGAGGGGAGAGGCATTGGAGACTGAGTTCAATTGCCAATGGCCAGTGACTTAACTAATCTTTCCTGTGTAATGAAGCCTCCACAAAAACCCAGAAGGATGGGGTCCAGAGAGACTCTGGGCTGGTGACCACACGGAGCTGCTGGGAGGTGGTGCAGGGTGGACCTGGAAGCCCCCTCCCCTCCCCAGGCCTTGCTCCAGCCCATTGTTTCTGAGTTAGAGCATTTTATAATGCGCTGGTAACCATTGGTAACCTAGCGCTGCAGGTGAAATGGAGAAGGAAACGGCAACCCACTCCAGTACCCCTGCCTGGAAGATTCCATGGATGGAGGAACCTCGGGTCACAGAGAGTCGGACACGACTGAGCAACTTCGCTTTCACTTTCTTTTCCCTTTTTTGGTAACCCAGTGCTGTAGGTAAAATGTTTCTCTGAGTTCTGTGAGCCACTCTAGCAAATTATTAAAACCCGAGGAGGAATCTGTGGCACCCTCTGATTTATAGACTGTGGGTCACAAGCACAGGAGACAATCTGGACGAGCAAGTGGCCTCCTGGGCTGGAGGTGGCTGCTGGCACCTCCAACCTGCACTAACAGACTGATCCTGCCGCTGCCGGCGGAACTGGGGCAGGAAGGCCGTCGTGTAGGAGCCATCCTCAGCCTGGGGGTCCAAGAACACCTGCGGGTACACAGTGTCCGACCGAAGCCGAATTCTCAGATTTCTCAGATACCGGCTGCTGCCCGAGAACGGCCTGGGGTAGTGTGAGAAGCGCCCCGACACTCCCCAGACCCAGCTCGTATGTTGGAATTGGGTCCAGGAACCCGGAAGAAGCATGCAACATTTACCATTTCCTCACAGAAGTGACCTCTGACCCCAGCCCTCCCACTGACCCTCCTGGCACCAACCCTGGCCTCCCTACAATCTCCCCATCGCAGGACGGATCTCTTTTCGCCTCGCTCCCTACTGAATTCCAGAACCTGGCGTCAGCACACAGTAGGGCCTCAGGGAATATTTGTTGAAAGCCTGAGTAGAGGAATGAATGACTCACTGTCAACACAGTCCATTACTAGTATGGACCGATGGCTTAAACAAGTGAGTTACTTGTACACACTAACACACACAAGACAGGCAAGACGACACCACGCACACAGCCCATGCCTGTGTGTGCGAATGTCTGTAAGTAAATGTACTCACTGTCTAAAATGACTCCAACCAGCGGGTCAGAATTTTTATTTAAAATCTCCCAAAGAGCAAAGGGCTCCTCTGGAGTATCAGGAAGAATCCGGAATAGAATACTGATTGTATAGTCAGAGGGCAATCCTTCTGGATGTAAGTATCTGAAAAATGGAAAGAAAATAGCATATTTTATTGTATCCCTCTTCAAGAAGCCATTTATCTGATTATAAAGGCAAATACACTTTCACTATTTGAAATGAAAAAATATCTTTTTCTTTATCAACACGTGAAGAAACAGAGAAGAAAATAAACATCACCATTAACCCCATTTGGAAGTGATCCTTCTTTTGGGGTCATGCATTTCCCTCCAGTCTTTAAAGAATGTCTGTAAGTATTTGTCCAATTTATATAATTTTGCCCCTTTCTTTTCTTAGCATCGTTTACTATATAGTTCATATTTCCTTAAATATTTTAAAGCGCATGATATTTAATATTTGTACAACCTTTGCTGGTTTGGCTATTCCATAATTTATCTGACCAGTCACTTCTTATTAAACAATTAAGTAGTTTCGAGTTTTAGTACTATAAATCATGTTTATCTACAGTCTTTTGCGGGGGGGATTGGGGGGCTTTCCCGGTGTCCACCTGCAATGCAGGAGACTTGGGCTCCATTCCTGGGTGGGGAAGATCCCCTGCAGGAGGGCATGGCAGCCCCCTCCAGTATCCTTGCCTGGAGAACCCATGGACGGAGGGGCCCGGCCTGCAACACCGCCGCAACTTTCTAACAATCAGGTGGGTCGCTTACATACTTTAAAGATCTCCCCTCAAGCAGCAATGTAGCCTTTTAGCTATATATGAGACCCATAATATGTATTAATTAAATTAACAAATATGTGATGAGTTAGGTGGGAATTTAGTGTGAATTTAAAAGTGAAAGTTTAGGGAGGTCAAGAGGGAGGGAACATATGTACACCAATGGCTGATTCATGTTGATGTTTGACAGAAAACAACAAAATTCTGTGAAGGATTATCCTTCAATTAAAAAAATTTAAAAAGTGAAAATTTGATTTGCATACATTAAATATGTATGTATGTATGTATTCATTCATTCAACATTTGTTGAGTGCTTACAAATTACCAGACATGGTAATACACATTAAAGATACATCAGTGAATTGAACTTGCAAGGAACCCTTGTATAAGCACTTAAACCTGAGCAGGGTGAATTACACAGTATATTAGAAGGTAATAAGTGCCATCAAAAACAACAAGAGTAGCACAATGGGGATTAGAAATGCTAAAGTGCATTATTTTGGAATTTTAATTAAAGTTTTCAGCATTGGGTTTACTTAGAAGATTCATTGAGAGGATTACTATTTGAGCAAAGGTTCATTGAGAAGGTTGGAGAAGGAAAAAAGATCCACTCCAGTATTTTTGCCTGGAGGATTCCATGGACAGAGGAGCCCGGTGGGCTACAGTCCACAGGGCTGCAAAGAGTTGGACACAGTGATTAAACAACATTTCATTGAGAAGGTTACATTTGAAGAAAAACTCATAGGAGACGAAGACATCCAGCCAGTGCAAAGATTCTTTTTGAGCATAGACTAAGAGACAAGAGGTGAAGTCAAAGAGGCAACAGCTATCCAGATAATGTAGGGCCCTTTGGCCACTCAAGAGCTCTGACTTTTACTCCAAGGGGAATGGGAATCGCTGGCAGATTTTGGAGTGACACGATCTGATGTGAACATTTATAAACCATCACCCCGACTGCTGTTAGAGAAGAGACCCTAGGAAGGTGGGGCAGCAGGAGGAAAACAGGAGGCTGCAGCAGTGATGGCGGAAAGAGGCGGGTGCTGGTGGCTCGTATCAGGGCGGCGACAGCGAGGGTGGTGAGAAGCCACACGAGAGGACTCCGTGGCAGACGGATGTGAGGCCTGAGAGAATGGGAGGAGTCTGGCTTCTTTGCCTAAGAAACTTGTCAGATGTAGTCGTCATTGAGACATAAAAGGTTGTAGGTGAGGCTGGCTCTAAAGAGAGGAGCAGGGATGTTGTCTAGTAAGCAACTGCAAGCGTGCTAACTCGCTTCAGTCGTGTCGGACTTTACCACCCTATGGACTGTAGCCCGCCAGGCTCCTCTGTCCATGGGACTCTCCAGGCAAGGACACTGGAGTGGGCTGCCATGCCCTCCTCCAGGGGGTCTTCCCAACCCAGGGACTGAACCCACGTCTCTTCCATCTCCTGCACTGGCAGGCAGGTTCTTTACCACTAGCGCCACCTGGGAAGCAATTGAATAGGTAGGTCTAGATTTGGGGAAGTAGGGACTTCCCTGGTGGTCTGGCGGTTAAGATCCCAAGCTTCCACTGCAGCGGGTGTGGGTTCAATACCTGGTCAGGGAACTAAGATCCCACATGCTGCACAGTGTTGCCAAAAAAAATTAGGGGCAATATATAAATACAAATTCAGGAGTCCTTGGCATATAGTCGGCGTTCAACACCGTGATACTGAAAAGATCGCCAGGAAATAGGAATAGACAGAAAAAACAAGGAGGCCGCACACAAGTGCTGGTCCGCCAGCACCAAGAGGTAGAGGGAAGAGGAGCCAGGGCCACAGACGCACAGTCTGCAAGGGAAGAGGAGCCAGCTCCGCAGACGCACAGTCTGCAAGGCAAACAGAGACTCAAGGAGGGCGGGAAGTCAGGAGGAGGCTGTGCTCAGCTCTGCCGAAGGCTGGAGACAGACGGGGAGAGATGGGGGCTGGGAACCAAGGACTGGAGTTAGCCAGGTGGAGGACAAGGACACTGCTGACGGCATGACCAGTCCAGGGGAGCAGCGGACGACTGTAGAAACGGCAGTTCTCACTTTTGGCCAGGCCTCCAGGAATGACTTTCAAATATCTATTTACTATTCACCCCTAGACAATGTGAAAAAGAGAATCTGCGGAAAGGTAATGTCAGACGTTGGATTTATCTAAAACCACACACAGTACTGCCATAGGCTCAGATCCAACAAAGAATATTCTGGAAGATGCCAGAAAAGCAACTGGTCTATACACTGGACAGATGAATTTACTTCTTGAATATCATCTCCCCCCACTTTTACATGCACATATGCACACTGTATCAAAATATCAAAGTATGTACATGAAAAATGTTTCATATTAAAATACTGAAGGCATTTTGAGACAAAAACAAATATTGATTTGGAATGTAAAGAAGCAGATGACGTCTTGAGAGATGACCCCTTAAACCAGGAATTCCTACTTTTGACGTGAGAGTTGGACTATAAAGAAAGCTGAGCGCTGAAGAATTGATGCTTTTGAACTGTGGTATTGGAGAAGACTCTTGAGAGTCCCTTGGACTGCAAGGAGATCCAATCAGTCAATCCTAAAGGAAATCAACCCTGAATATTCATTGGAAGGACTGTTGCTTAAGCTCCAATACTTGGGCCACCTGATGCGAAGAGCTGACTCATTGGAAAAGACCCTGATGCTGGGAAAGATTGAAGGCAGGAGGAGAAGGGGACGACAGAGGTTGAGATGGTTGGATGGCATCACCAACGCAATGGACATGAGTTTGAGCAAGCTCTGGGAGTTGGTGATGGACAGGGAGGCCTGTCATGCTGCAGTCCAAGGGGTCGCAAAGAGTCAGACACGACTGAGCGACTGACCTGAATTGAAACTCAAGTACGTCTGGAGTTTGCAGAACTGCTGAAAATGGTCCTAGGAACCCCTCCACACGTCACAGACTGTGCAGTGACTAGATAATATGATTTTTACATCAACTATATGGAGTTGCTTTTGTGACTTCTCAAGGATAAAAACCCCCTGAATTCATGCCTCTAGTAAGTAAAGTGGTTCAGGGTGTGGGTTCCAGGGCCTGATTGCCAGGTACAAATCCTGGCATGATCCTCAACAAACTGCACGATCTCACTCAGGTCATTTAGCTCCTCTGTGCTTTACTTTCACTATTTGTAAAATCGAGATAACGAATGACTCTACCTCATACAGTTCTTGGGGGGTGTGAGTGAGCCACTATATATAAGCATTTAGAACGATGCCTGGTACATAGCCCCGGAGAAGGCAGGGCAACCCACTGCAGTGTTCTTGCCTGGAGAATCCCAAGGACAGAGGAGCCTGGCGGGCCTCAGTCTGTGGGGTCAAAAGAGTCAGACACGACTGTGTGACTACCACTCTCACTGGTACACGGCAGTGATGTGCAAGCATTAACTATCTTTATATTTTTCTCAGATCAACAGATAGGAAAGTTCAACCAGCCTTATACGTGAGTCTGATGTTTTTAAAGAAATCTAAATATCATCTGCTCAATGCACCGTGGGAAATTCTGCTGGGAATTATCACTGAAATTATGATTTTAACAAGTTGATTTCATTTACGCACTGAGATATAATAAACAATAATTGGCTTTAGTATCTTGCAGTGGAAACATACTTGGTTGGCTGGGAAACCAGGGCATCTTTATGAAGTTGATAACAAGGATACACATTGAAGGTTCCAGGCTCCATGGAGACCCCTTCCACCGAAGAAAACTCCTTTTCAACCAAACCAAACATTTCCATCATCTTAAATCCTTAAAAAGAGAGAGAGAGTATAAATAGGCACATTAGGATTTTAAATTTAAAAATTAGTCTATTAAGGATTTAAAAAATCTGGACCCCAAAAAGGAGTTAATTAATATACTTTGTATTGGAAAATTCCTGATTCTGCATACCTGCAAGGTCAATGCCATCCTTATGCACCAGTGGGCAGGCTGGAAGACAAAACAAAGAAGATAAAACCCTAATTTAGATATTTTCCAAACATATTCTTCCGTTGTCCTGAAAACAGGAAGCTAACATAATCTTTATGGAAGTCAAGTGTAGAAGGAATCCAAACCAGATGTGGCTATGGCTTTTTGTGGATTCCTAAGGAAATGGCAACCCACTCCAGTGTTCTTGCCTGGAGAATCCCAGGGACGGGGGAGCCCGGTGGGCTGCCGTCTATGGGGTTGCACAGAGTCGGACACAACTGAAGCAACTTAGCAGCAGCAGCAGTAAAGACTGAAACACTCTCACTTCTGTTAAAACCAAAGTCCCAGCTTCCTTCTCATCTCCTGGGTCTGTTAAGATGGATGGTGGTCACTTGAGAGCATGTACTGGGAAGAGTTTCTCTCCAAGTGTGTTACCCTGATGAGCAGACCTAACACATTTTTTAAAACTGTCTGCCACAGATGTTTAAGAGAGTTTCTTTCAAATGCAGATTCTCATCTTTTCCGAGAAAGTCTTTATCAACCTAAACTCTGGACCTGGGAGAGTGGAGGTTCACTTCCACGCACTCTAAACCACAGAACTATGTCTATAAAACAAACAGCTCTCCAAGTCGTTTTTTCCCTTCAGATCAGGATGGGACTCATCGTTTAACCAGGATAAATATCTCAGCCTTCAAGCAACGTAAGGGCAAATTCCAAAGAACTAACTTGCTGATGCGGTTTCGCAGACAAAAGTAATCAACTCATCTTCAATTTTCTTAAAGGCGTCGAAGTCATCCACAAAGAAGACGTGCCGGGCACTGGGCTTGCTGCCGATGCTAACCAGCTCCGAGTAATCCGCATCAGCCACGCCGACCGCAAAAATGCTGTAGCCTGTGGGGAAAGGGAAACAGATTTCTGATGAGTTTAAACTGCACCAAAACAAATAATGCAATGCAAGACATATCTGCATGTTTAAAATATGTTTATTTAGGAGGCCCAGTGGGGGTGGATAATTCACCCTTCACAGTTCATCAGAAATGTGCATGCACATAATTCACCATACAGTAATTAACCCATCATTCCTCAGAGAGAGTTTCCATTTTAGAGAGGCTTAGGAGAGCTAGTGCTTGAGACAAAATAGTTACGATTTGAGTAACATCGCTATGTTTGCATATTATTAATAATGAGTTTTGTATTTACGGGATAAAGTGCAGTTGAAACAGAAACTTTATCTCAATTATTTTTTTTCAGAAGTAGAAACTGAGACATTAACAGGCTTAGAAGCCTGAGGTGGGTCACAGTCCAATGTTCGACAAATTCCTATTAGGCTAGTCTGTGCCGTGTCGGTCTTACAGGGTGTAATCTTCATTTTGTGTTCTCCATTTGACAGACGAGAAAGCTGAGGCTGAACGGTTTCTGTGCCCGGGTTCCCTCCCCTGGTTCTTTTCATAGTATGGCACTTAGTTTTCCTTCTTTTCTCGGCCATGCTCTGCGGCCGGAATGGAACCTGTGTTCCCTGCATTGGAAGCATAGAGCCTTAACCCCTCGACCGCCAGTAAAGCCCTGTACTGCACTTAATTGATGGAGTTTCTCATAATAGAGCATCCTGTATGTAACAAGCATTAGAGAAAACACAGCGAGATAAGAGATTTGCAACCTGGAAAGTACTTTTAAAATCACATTGTGCAGACTTAGAAACACGTAGCCATGCTGATGCAGCCTATAAATGCACATTCAGAACACCGCAAGGCCAACAGTGTCATCGTGCCGCTGCTGCTGCTGCTGAGTCCTGGGTTGTGTCAACCCTTTTGCGACCCCGTGGACTGCAGCCCGCCAGGCTCCTCAGTCCAGGAGGTTTCCCAGGCAAGGAATACTGACGTGGTTTGCACTTCCTTCTCCAGGGGAACTTCCCAACCCAGATCTTTGGATGGGCACGCGGATTCTCTACTACTCGGCCACCGAGGAAACCTTGGTAGCTACTATTACTTATCTGTGCAGAGCTTACCGTCTGACTGCATCTCTCTGGAGATCTTGTTCACGTCATCTTGCGACCTTCCGTCAGTTATAACCACGATGACCCTGGGGATGCCTCTTCTGGTCCCTGACTCTGCAGTAAACAAGCTATCTCGGACATGCTTGATCGCTTTTCCTGAAACAAAGCAAGGCAACAGTTCGGTTTGATTCCTTCCACTTTTGTGTTGCTGGAGATGGAAGAGAAGCAACGAAGTTCTTTCATCAATGAAAAGTCTTTTTTAAAAAAAAATCTATATTAGTATGCTTCAAAAAATCATTTATATAATTAGTAACAATTACTTTGGGTTTTAGCTGGGCTTTTGGGGGTCTTACCTGTTTTTGTATTTCCCCCTTTGTATGAGATATGCTTAATTGCATCAAGAAGAGTCTCTTTGGTTTTGTAAGAGTTTAGTTTAAATTCTGTCCTGGGGTCATCAGTGAACTGAACCATGGCAACCTGAAGAGAGAAGGTGTGTTTACTTTTATGCATATCCAGCCTTCCCCTGGGCCAGGCAGCATACACTATAACAGGATTATAATTATAGTTTTCACTTCTTCTTTAACCCAGTCCACAATTTCTTGGTTTAAAATTTCACACAAGCTACATACCAAATCTGACGATACCTTAACGAGCATTTTTTTCTCTAAGTGCTTTCAGGAAGTAGGTTAAAAATCTTTCCCGAAGCATGAAGGCCTTCTGCCGTCTCATCTGACAGGTGGAGAAACGGCAGCCGAGGTCTTCTCCCTTGACAAAGCTCAGAGAATCGAAGCTGGATTCTTTACGAGGATTTCTTTATGAAACAAGCTTATGAAATAATTGCTACTATTCTACCATTTTACAGATTGAGAAACTGAGGAAAAGTCAAGTAACTCATCCAAGATTACTCGAGTGGCCACTGGCAGAACCAACAGTTGAAGTCAGGTAATTCGACTTCAGAATCTGTTCTTAATCACTATGATGTAAACGCTTCCCAGGTGGTGCTAGTGATAAGGAACCTCCCTGTGGATGCAGGAGAGGTAAGAGACGCGGGTTCCATCCCTGGGCTGGGAAGATACCCTGGAGGAGGGCATGGCAACCCACCCCAGTGTTCTTGGGCTTCCCTGATGGCTCAGACGATAAAGAATCTGCCTGCAGTGGGGGAGACCCGGGTTCGACCCCTGCGTCGGGAAACGGGATCAGATGCTCACACCTCAGTTCGGAAGCCACATCCTCAAAGAAGCCTTTGTCAATCTCTCCATTTAAAATCAACCAGTAAATGTAAACCTCAGTTCACAAGCGCGGGTCCCGACCTTGTGAATGTGTGTGTTTGCTGATTTGTGTCTGGCTCTCACCCTCCTCCACTTCCCGCCGTTAAGGATGTGAGCTCCATGAAATCAGGGACAGTCTGTCGTACCCGTGATGACAGTGCTAACCAAACAAGCCCTCAACAAATGTTCGTCAAATGAATAAATTGGTCTTCTCTGTCCTGCTTGTTCTGCAGTCATTTGTGGCCATGACCTCTGTCCTTCAAGATTTTAAAGTCCTCGAGGGCAAGGAGAAGGAGAATACTGGATGTTCCTGAACAGAGACTCGTATCTACTCTCTCCCAGTATACAGGAGACACACACGCTGACACGGACGTTCTGACAGGTCTCGGTTTGCTGAGCTCTCTCGCTTTTAAGGATGAGCACCGTGCACAGCTCCGTCAGGCACCAGTGAGCTGATTTTAAACTCAGACCTGCCCAGTCGCTCATTCAGACTTGGATCAAATCAGTATAGTTCTTTACCCATATTCCCCAACAAGTAGCCATAATAACAGCCTGGAGTAATTATTTAATGCATCGAATGAATTAACGACTGATCTGTCAGCCTTACTTGGGTTCCATCTGCACCGATCTTGTCCAGAGCTCCGACAGTGCTGTACAGGAAGTTAATGATCTTATTGAAATTTTCATCACCAATACTCCAGGATCCATCCACCATAAACACCAGGTCAGCTTTGGCAGCTCTACACACTGGAGACCAAGAATGAATAGTGAATCAGAGAAAAGGGGAAAACAGTCATCATCAAACCAACAAAGCAGACAATGGCTTCCCTCTGGTAACTAGAGTGCCTTCCAGAAAGAAAGGTATACAGCCTATTCCAAACTCTTGCTCACTGGGTTTTCTGACCATCATTGTTCTCCTATACTCAAGTATCCTGCTCATGACTAAGAAAGCTTCTATCAAACATGCAGAATTAAAGAGAAAAAGAAAAACATCAACTTCAGCCTCAAAGAATAGAAACGAGAGGATGGAAAAATGTGGAACTACACTGATTCAGTGACAGAGGCATCAGCAAACACCCTCGTGCCTGCTGATTCAAGGGTAACCCAAGCTCTCAGTCTGCACCCTGCCCTCTGCTTATCAAGTTAATAGCCTGAGAAGGATATAGCTTCCAAGAGGAAGGCATGCCTCACAATGAAAGCAGATTAATCTAAAACTTGATATCCATTTGGACTGTGGCCATAAGCAAACTTCAATTTCAGCCTTGCTTAAAAATTCTGTGCCCTTTGGACACCCCCTGATGTCAAGAAATGTATACTACTGCTAGCTCGGGGAAACTTTCGTCAATAGTAATACTGACATCGATCCTAACAAGCAAGCGAAAAATGGATTAGCAAAAACCTATTCCACTGAAAGCATTTTATAAATCTTGTATTGCATCCTGTTTCAGATTATCTATGCTTCTTTTCCCCTTGATTAATAGAGATCATGGTGGTTGACTCTGTTTTACGATGAAACAAACAATTTAATCTTTAATAATCTGAATCTTTTAATCTTGGGCCATTGGCACACAAATGTTCTGCAAGATAATGAAACTTTTGCTTTTCTTTAGGAAAAAATGGCTTGATTTTTATTTTATTAACTACAACTACAGTCCCTTAAAGGTAACTACAACTTAAATGGTAAAATAAACCATCTCCAAGTGAGTTAATACTCCAGGGACAGTAAGGATTTGGTGAGGCTGTTCTCCTGAGCTCCACGATTTACAAAATTTTACATATTTATGGTTTGAATTTAAAGCCGAAAGGGATCACAAGATCTGCTCATTATAAGCGTATAAAAGAAAACCTGGTGATGTTTGCTAGGAAAGATGAAACCCAGATTAGGTTTTACCTTCCAAATGAGAGCAAAATCTATTTGAAAATATACTCAAATTGAAAACTGTGCTTAATAAAACAAAAGAAAAAGAAAATGCATCAAAATGCATGAAGGAACTATCTCTGGGATATGAAATTGTGCTTTTAATTTTCTTCTTCGTACTCTTTTCTATTTCTTAAAATGGGTGTTTTATAAATAGTATCACCTGAATAATAAACATGTATAGGCTTTTTAATTAAATACACTCAGGGCAAATAGAACTTAAAATGAATAACATGTTCAAGTTGCAAAAGTCCCATTGTCTAAAACCATCATGATGAAAACTACTAATCCAAGATCAGTGTTGCTACATTAGCAATCCTCACTCTCATGGCCCTTCCAAATCATGTTTCCCATGAGCATTCACGAATACTGACCAAGGGATACTCATATTCTGCTATAAATAAAAATATTCTGACCCCAGGGAATCCTGTAATGTCTGTTTCAGAACTGTCTAATAAACTTATCAGTTAGCTCCAATAGTGAAAATCAACATAGACAGTTAAACTCGAAAAAGCTAGATATGAAGATGGAAGAAGGAAGAGTCTGGCATCCCAAGCAGTCAGTCAGTCAGTTCAGTCACTCAGTCTTTGCGATCCCATGACCTGCAGCCCGCCAGGCCTCCCTGTCCATCACCAACTCCCGGCGTCTACCCAAACTCATATCCATCGAGTCGGTGATGCCATCCAGCCATCTCATCCTCTGTCACCCCCTTCTCCTCCTGCCTTCCATCTTTCCCAGCATCAGGGTCTTTTTCCAATGAGTCAGCTTTTTGCATCAGGTGGCCAAAGTATTGGAGTTTCAGCTTTAGCATCAGTCCTTCCAATGAATATTCAGGACTGATTTCCTTTAGGATGGACTGGTTGGATCTCCTTGCAGTCCAAGGGACTCTCAAGAGTCTTCTCCAACACCACAGTTCAAAAGCATCAATTCTTCGGCACTCAGCTTTCTTTAGAGTCCAGCTCTCACAGCCATACGTGACCACTGGAAAAACCATAGCTTTGACTATCCCAAGTAGAGCAAATAGCATGAGAAGATGCAGGACTGCATAAGGCACGTATGGGGAACCTGAAGTTATGCAGTTTTGCTGTTAACTAACACAGTCTGGGAAACGATGCCACAGTGTAGGTTGATTGCCAGGAGCCGGCATATTGCATACTGAGTGCATATTGCATATTGAGTGCAGCACCTTCCACAGCATCATCTTTCAGGATCTGGAATAGCTCAACTGGAATTCTATCACTGCCGGGAGCCAGCGTGAGGAGCTCCACCCAAGACAAAGGTCATGAGGGAGGAGGCTCGGCATACGCAAAGGCAGGATCGAGCCTCAGGAGTCCCCCTGGAAATTCTCGAGCATCTCTGCCTACTTTCTGCTTTGTGCCTTCACCTACACCTCTGACTTTACAGGAGGCTGTCCCCCACTACCTCTCTCTGAAAAAAGAGTTAGCTTACAGCTCCAGTTAATAATTCCTGGGCGTGACAGTGTTTCAACCTACAAACTCCTTTGGAAATCCTCTAGCCTGCCTGAATAGGTTTTTCCGGCCACATGTGATTGCTCAGAGCCTCCCAACTGTGAGAGGCATGAGATGTTCTAAACTGTCTAAATACAGATTCCTTTGAGCAGTTAAAAGATTGATTAGAAATTGTATTGGTGAAGGGATTTTCACTTGTTGGGCCAATGTTTGCTGCTAAGTTTCCATATCCCTTACCTGCTGTGTCCCTGGCAGTGTATTGATTAATATAATTGGTGTAAATAGTAGCTTTAATGTTTGTAACCTGGGACCCTTGAGTTAATTCTTTTTCTTGTTATAGCCCACCACACCTTTGCTCTGTAGGAATGCAACTTTATCTAATGCTTTTGGAGGGTGGCTCCTGAGCAATCACCTTTAGAGAAAAATAAGTTTTCTAAAGAAAGGGTCTTAAAATGTTAACAGGCCTCCGGGCCAGAAGATGATGCAAATCACCTAAACTTTTGCATATGATAAGTTTGCAGGAAGAAAGCCTGGCTTGCTGCATGACTCTACCCCTTCCCCCATTATCCTCTATGCATAACTTAAGGTATAAAAACTACTTTGGAAAATAAAGTGCGGGCCTTGTTCACCGAAACTTGGTCTCACCATGTCGTTCTTTCTCTTACCTTCTGGCTGAATTATTCAGCCTCTTTTCTCCACTGAATTTCCTCACTGAGTTATCCTCATTCTATTACTCTTTATATCCATAATTAATGTTTAATTAAGCAATTGTTTCCTGATCCTCGCCGACGCCGTCCCCGCTTCGAATTCCCTGGATCCACCGGGGCTGGACCCCAGCAGTTGATCATTGAAGAGTTTGCGTGGTGTGCTAGGAAGGATGTTGAGTTTTATTTTTGTAAAGTTTCTTATTACCCCTTTGTTTCCTTGACCCTTACACTCTCCAGCATCAGACACCTCTGACTACGCTCCTGTCCTTTGCAGGATATTTGGTCTTGTCCAGAACATCAATAAGACATTCAGTCTACACCAACAGGTTCTTGAAATTTGGTCCTATCCAAAATGTCCATGAGCATATTTGGTCCATGCCAAATGACTTTGGACAGGACCAAACATCATGGATCTTTTGACATGAACCAAACTTCTGCTAAACCTTTGTAAGGTGAGGACAATTATTTTTCATTGTAACTCTGGTATGTAATAGCTATTCTAAAATGTGGGGCAGGGCGTCCCTGGTGACTCAGTGGTAAAGAATCCATCTGCTAATGCAGGAAGCATGAGTTCAATCCCTGGACCGGGAAGAGCCCACTTGCCAGGGAGCAACTAAGCCCATGCACCACAATTGAGCCTGTGTTCTAGACCCCAGGAGCCACAACCGCAGAAGCCCAAGTGCCTAGAGCCTGTGCTCCACAACAAGAGAAACCCCCACACTGCAACCAGAGAGTAGAACCCACTTCCCACAGCTGGAGAAAAGCCCACCCAGCGGTGAAGTCCCAGCATAGCCAAATGAATAAAAGTATTAAATGCACGGCAAATGGAAGAAGTCTTCTAAAACAACATTCCAATTATGTGATCCACCTTTCTTCTCCCTCCTCCCCATTTCTCCAAGGTTATCTTTCTCAAACAGATTTCTGCAGGTCACCCTCCCTTCATAGCCATGTCCCATAGGATAACGCCCAGCCTCCTCGCTCAGGCACACTCACCATCTCGTAACACTACCTTCACTCTTTTCTGTGGCTCACGCTGAAGCACTTATGGCTCCCAAACACATTATGCGCTTAGATCACCCCATGACGTTACGTACTCACCTCTCCATTATTTACCTGTAAAACTCACTCTTCAAAATGTAAATCAATCCATGCAAATGAAAACCAAAAGGAAGCTGGAGTAGCAATACTCATATCAGACAAAATAGACTTTAAAGACTGTTACAAGAGATGAGGAAGAGCACTAGGTGATTCTCAAGGAATCTACCCAAGATGAGGACATGACAGTTGCAGACATCCATGCACCCAGCACAGGAGCAGCTCAGTGTACAAGGCAAATGCTAGCAGCCATAAAAGGGGAATCAACAGTAGCACAGGAATCACGGGGACTTTAACACTGCACTGACACCAGTGGGCAGATCGTCCAGACAGAAAGTTGGTAAGGAAGCATTCGTCCAGACGGACTCAGCTGATGTTTACAGGACAGTCCATCCAAAAGCAGCAGAACAGTCTCCTTCCCTGTGCATGAGGAGCATCCTTCAGAACAGATCATGTCTTGGGTCATAAATCAAGCCTTGGTAAATTTAAGATCATTGAAATCGTATCAAGCACCTTTTCTGACCACAATACTATGGGTGGTGGTGGTTTAGTCGCTAAGTCATGTCCGACTCTTGCAACCCCGTGGACTATACCCTGCCAGTGTCCTCTGACCATGGGATTTTCCGGGAAAGAATACTGGAGTGGGTTGCTATTTCCTTCTCCAGGGGGTCTCCCCAACCCAGGGATTAGAATTCAACTACAGGAAAATGTAAATCAAATTCCTCCTCCTTCACAAGTAATTAAATTGTAGCAGCGTTAACTGTTCTCAGTTCTGGGCTACTACAGTATAATCTACACTAACTCATTTCCTTGGCTGGTAGTTACCTAGGTAAACACCTATTTCTCTTGCAATACTGAAAATAAGCAGAGAGCAGCAATCATAGATTGTTACGGTATCCCAAGTACTTGGCGTAAGCACTTTGAGAATGAATAGTAGGGTTAATTAATGTTCATTAATGGGATAAATCATAAGGGATTTGATTTAGGTCATACCTGAATGGTCTAGTGGTTTTCCCTACTTTCTTCAATTTAAGTCTGAATTTGGTAATAAGGAGTTCATGATCTGAGCCACAGTCAGCTCCTGGTCTTGTTTTGTTGACTGTATGCTTATATGCAGAGTACATCATGAGAAACGCAGGACTGGAAGAAACACAAGCTGGAATCAAGATTGCCGGGAGAAATATCAATAACCTCAGATATGCAGATGACACCACCCTTATGGCAGAAAGTGAGGAGGAACTAAAAAGCCTCTTGATGAAAGTGAAAGTGGAGAGTGAAGAAGTTGGCTTAAAGCTCAACACTCAGAAAACGAAGATCATGGCATCCGGTCCCACCACTTCATGGGAAATAGATGGGGAAACAGTGGAAACAGTGTCAGACTTCATTTTTCTGGGCTCCAAAATCATTGCAGATGGTGACTGCAGCCATGAAATTAAAAGACACTTACTCCTTGGAAGGAAAGTTATGACCAACCTAGATAGCATATTCAAAAGCAGAGGTATTACTTTGCCAGCAAAAGTCTATCTAGTCAAGGCTAGGGTTTTTCCAGTGGTCATGTATGGATGTGAGAGTTGGACTGTGAAGAAGGCTGAGTGCCAAAGAATTGATGCTTTTGAACTGTGGTGTTGGAGAAGACTCTTGAGAGTCCCTTGGACTGCAAGGAGATGCAACCAGTCCATTCTGAAGGAGATCAGCCCTGGGATTTCTTTGGAGGGAATGATGCTAAAGCTGAAACTCCAGTACTTTGGCCACCTCATGCAAAGAGTTGACTCATTGGAAAAGACTCTGATGCTGGGAGGGATTGGGGGCAGGAGGAGAAGGGGACGACAGAGGATGAGATGGCTGGATGGCATCACTGACTCGATGGACATGAGTCTCAGTGAACTCCGGGAGTTGGTGATGGACAGGGAGGCCTGGCGTGCTGCGATTCATGGGGTCTCGAAGAATCAGACACGACTGAGTGACTGAACTGAACTGAACTAATGGGATAAAAAAATAACCATCACTACTATGTTTCGAAGTTTTTTAGAAAGTTACCTTAACAGCTCAAGTAAGAGGTGAAGACAAACTTTTGTGATGACAGAAAAACACACCCGGGAGCAGCATTTCTGCGGTGAGCTTACACTGCAACCCTGGTCTACAGAATCACAACCTACACAGCTACACAATCATAACCCACACAACTACACAATTATAACCTACAAACTACACAATTATAACCTACACCCCCAGGCTACAGGACTACTCTTCCTTGGCAAACATGTACCATTCTGATATTTTCAATGAAATAAATATGAAAGAATTCTGTATGAAAATCTACTCTGTGTGTGCGGATTCTACTTTTAGATGGCTTTTTATTGAGTATATTTGACAAATGACACTGCAAAAATTTAAAGTGCACAATATATTAATTTGATTTATATTTATAATTTACGTTTGTTTATATAATCTGGTCCCATCAATTCATGGGAAATAAATGGGGAAACAGCGGAAACAGTGTCAGACTTTATTTTTCTGGGCTCCAAATCACTGCAGATGGCAATTGCAGCCATGAAATTAAAAGACGCTTACTCCTTGGAAGGAGTTATGACCAACCTAGATAGCATATTGAAAAGCAGAGACATTACTTTGCCAACAAAGGTCTGTCTAGTCAAGGCTATGGTTTTTCCAGTGGTCATGTATGGATGTGAGAGTTGGACTGTGAAGAAAGCTGAGTGCCGAAGAACTGATGCTTTTGAACTGTGGTGTTGGAGAAGACTCTTGAGAGTCCCTTGGACTACAAGGAGATCCAACCAGTCCATTCTAAAGGAGATCAGCCCTGGGTGTTCTTTGGAAGGAATGATGCTAAAGCTGAAACTCCAGTACTTTGGCCACCTCATGCGAAGAGTTGACTCATTGGAAAAGACTCTGATGCTGGGAGGGATTGGGGGCAGGAGGAGAAGGGGACGACAGAGGATGAGATGGCTGGATGGCATCATTGACTCGATGGATATGAGTCTGAGTGAACTCCGGGAGTTGGTGATGGACAGGGAGGCCTGGCTTGCTGCAATTCATGGGGTCGCAAGGAGTCAGATACGACTGAGTGGCTGAAGTGACTGAACTGATACATAATTTACATTGTATATAATGTATATTAATTTACATTTATATATTGTACTTTGATTGATGTAGTAATATTTAGCACCTCTATCTCAGCACATAATTATAGTACAATACTGTTGCCTACATTCATTACACTGCACATTAGATCTCTCTGTCTTACTTACTACTCATTGCAAATCTGTACCCCCTAAGGGTCTGATACAAGCACTTGTATTAAGGCGAAACTATCTTTTATTAATATCTTGGTTTTTAAATGAAGAAACAAACAAATCCAACAGAAATCCAAAACCTAAAATCACATCATGATTACATTGTGTTTCTTTACCTTCTTTTGCTGGCGGGATGGTTGGAGGGAACGTCGGTGGTTGAGTGGGAAGCGATTCTGAAAAGCAGAGAAAGAACATCAGTTAACCGTCTCATCTGTGAAGAGAGGGAGGTCATGGAGTCATAACTCTTCAGGGGAGTCAATGATTCTGACAGCTGTCTTCTTTGAGAACGCAGTGAATTTAGGGCCCACTGTAAATCAGCCAAAGCCCATGAAAGCTGGTTCCAACCATCTCCTCAGCCTCAGACCGAAGGCTTGAAATGCCATTTTGCCACAGTTCAGTTTTCCCAGCGGGAGTCAATGCACTCAAAGCATCAACTTCAAAGTGGTTTCAACGCTGATTTAAGGCAGGAGCCCTGCCAACCTATTTCAGATCAGTCTCTGGCTGCTTTCACCCATAACGTTACTCCATTCTGCCTAAGGACGGACCATCAATCCACGTTCAATAGCACTCCCTCCCTTTTTACCCTGCGTTCTCAGGACGTAGTCCCCAGGAGAGCCTGGTTCGCCCTCGGCCATGGTCAGACTGTGCCTGGGAAACTCAGCTCTGAGAACCACGCAGCAGGACACTGGGAGGCTGTGTCCTGATCAACTTAACCTGGGTGAGGAGGGGTGAGAACTGCGTCAAATGCAGAAGTGCGGTTTGGTTAAAGGCCATGGATGTAGTCACGTAAGAGCTGTGACTTTCCTACCAATTCACGTGGCAGAGCACCGGGACGTTACGGCATCAGTACGTGGATTAAACATCCTAATATTATTTTTTTGCATATTCTTTTTTTTAATTCTTATTTGACACTAAAGAAAACTTGAGAATATTATTTTTCTTATCCCAGTATAATACAAGGGAAAACTCTCAACTAATCAGGGGGATGTTTAGTCTCTGGAGACAGTAAGTGCCAAATAGTTGGAAGGATTTGAGCTCAGGCAGACTGTTTGCTGTGAATGTTGTAAAGGGAACGCCTTCTCTGGCAGGAAGGTTGCTGCTGCTGCTGCTGCTGCTGCTGCTGCTGCTAAGTTGCTTCGTGTCCGACTCTGTGGAACCCCATAGACGGCAGCCCACCAGGCTCCCCCGTCCCTGGGATTCTCCAGGCAAGAACACTCAAGTGGGTTTCCATTTCCTTCTCCAATGCATGCAAGTGAAAAGTGAAAGTGAAGTTGCTCAGTCATGTCCGACTCTTTGCAACCCCATGGACTGCAGCCTACCAGGCTCCTCCGTCCATGGGATTTTCCAGGCAAGAGTACTGGAGTGGGGTGCCATTGCCTTCTCTGGCAGGAAGGTTGGAGGAGATGAATTTTAAGGTCTCTTCCAATTCCAGGAACCAAGAAATTAACATTATTTGAGTAAAGCAATTCAAGATTTAAAGGGATGAGGTAACTGTGTATTACTGATACAGAAAAATGTTTGAGATTAGTTATTATATGAAATGAAGCAGAATACGATGGTATGATCCCATTTGTGAAACAAAAAATTCTATTTAACTGATTAATACAGGTTTATCTTTATATAGCATGTTCAAATATGCTTTAGATAGCATATTCAAAAGCAGAGACATTGCTTTGCCAACAAAGGTTCGTCTAGTCAAGGCTATGGTTTTTCCTGTGGTCATGTATGGACGTGAGAGTTAGACTGTGAAGAAGGCTGAGCGCCGAAGAATTGATGCTTTTGAAATGTGGTATTGGAGAAGACTCTTGAGAGTCCCTTGGACTGCAAGGAGATGCAACCAGTCCATTCTGAAGGAGATCAGCCCTGGGATTTCTTTGGAAGAAATGATGCTAAAGCTGAAACTCCAGTACTTTGGCCACCTCATGCAAAGAGTTGACTCATTGGAAAAGACTCTGATGCTGGGAGGGATTGGGGGCAGGAGGAGAAGGGGACGACAGAGGATGAGATGGCTGGATGGCATCACTGACTCGATGGACGTGAGTCTGAGTGAACTCCGGGAGTTGGTGATGGACAGGGAGGCCTGGCGTGCTGCGATTCATGGGGTCGCAAAGAGTCGGACACGACTGAGTGACTGATATGATCTGATCTTTATATACCTATGCAGTAATATATCTGATACACACACACATAACTACATCCAACAGGCAGAATTTCTTGAAGGAGATCAAGCTGGTATAAATGAGTTTGGGGGGAAGAGAAAACAAGAAAAGGGTGGCATTCTCTGGTGGCCTCGTGGTTAGGATTCGACGCTCTCACTGAAGAGGCCCAGGTTTGATCCCTCGTCGGGAAACCATATCATGTGCCACACAGCACGGCCAAAATACAAAAGAAAACAAAACAACATGGGATGGCGAAAGAAGGAAGGCAACAGTGCTCTCTGTACCTTCTGTTGCGTTAGCATAGGCAGAGGAAATCACTTTGATATTTTAAAGGCAAATTTTTGGCAGCTAAAAATTTTCACAAGTGAAAACATTTGAGACATTTTAGTATTAAAACTAGGATTGCAAAACATTTTTGAAAGCACTATAAAATATTTCTAAAGCCTAAAATCTGTGGAAGCAGCTGGTCGTCTTTATAACTGTGCATTTTCTTCAATGTGAAAAGCTGAGATATATCGCAAGTTCAGTCAATAAATTTGAGAACCAAATCAACGAGTGCCTGTGGCAGCCAGATTAACATGTTTGGTCAGGACGTCTGGCCCAAGAACGTCTCGGGTAAGAAGAACCACAATGAGCTGGTGAGAGTGTTTGTGTCCTCTACGGGCACACAGATGGTCCCTGTCCTCAAGTCTGCGAGAAGCTGTCACAGAAGAGGGAACAGTCTTGATCTGCATTTGCTCCGGGAGGTTGAACTGGAGCCAGTGGGTAGAAGCTCTGTGATGACAGATGTCCCCACAGAAGGAAAACATTTCATCAAGCAGAGCTTTCCAAATGAATCCTGGGCTGGTCGTGAACAGTGGTGAGGGTAAGGTTAAGGGAAGCTGAACTAGACCAGGGGCCCCAAACTCAAATATTTTTAGAGGTCAGGCACGTAATGAATGGGAGCAAAGAACTCTGCCTAAACATTCAGGAATAACAAACTTCAGAGTGTGTACGCTGTCCAAAGACGCGGAAGTTACTAGCTTTCCATACGTTCAGCTGCACGAGGATACGTGCGCCCCACGTTGTCAGAGCTTTCGAATTTTCGAGAATACTTTACAACTTAAAAAAAAAAAAATGGCCCAGAGAAAACATGTCTGATGGTAGCTCTAACCCCGTGGCCGTAGTTTCTGACTTTCAGGAAGACAGCAAGAGGGACCTCCCTGATGGCCCAGAGTTAGGACCCCAACGCCACTGCAGGGCACAAGCTCACCCCTTGGTGGGCAGCTCAGGCCCTGCACACCACACGGTGTGGCCGAAAGATTTTTTATTTAAAGGGAAGAAGTAAGAGCGATACCAAAAATATTTGTTCAATGAAATAAAACGCAGTTGCAAAGTCCTCAGTGGGGTCTTTCCAGTGGATCTTTACCACCACCAAACTAAGCGAAGAGAGAAGGTGTTTAATCTTATTGTAAGCAAACAGCAGCTCAGAGACGTTAAACTGCCCAAGGCAACAATGGAAAAAAGGACCCCAAACAAGCTTTTTAGACTTTAAATCTCAAGCCCTAACAGGCCCTAATAATTTCAAAATTATATAATCCTCTACCCCAAAAACCAAATTCTAACGAGCAATAAAACGCAAGACACAACTGCTCCATTCTCCAAGACGGATAAACCTCAGAAACACAGGCGAAGTGGAGGACACCGGACACAAAAGACTGCCTGTTGCATACTTCCATTTGCACGGAGCGTCTAGAAGACACAGACGTCGGAGAGGAGAAAGTCGGCTGCCTGGAGCTGACTGCAGGAAGGGGGCCTCACTGCGAATGGGCCTGAATGACCTCCAGGCTGTGGGAGTGTCCTAACGCGGAGTTGCAGAGACGTCTGCACAACTCCCGGAATGTACAGAAATCACTGAGCTGTACACTCAGGGGGTGAATTTTAAGGAATGCAAATTACACCTCAAGAATACACACGTGATGTAAAATGCTGACTACTTCAGTGTTAGGAAATAAAGTCCCCGTGTTGAAAAGTAGATGATTCCGTTAGCTACACTTTCACCTTCTGTATCTTTTTGTATGTACAGAGACACTGAAAGACATATACAGCTGAGTAGTAGAACTTTCTAAATGTCAGACGCATGTGAGAGGGGCTATCAAGAAAGCCCATCTTCCGCCACCTATTCGGACACCGGTCCTTGAGGATTTCAAGTTTAAGTTCAAGACCCTGAGTTGGAGACACACAGGTATGGCCCAGAATTCAGTACCATTCAAACCACTTCAGTACTTACGGCCTCTAGGTCAGGAATCTTGATTAAAAGGGTACTAGGCAGTTGTCCCCTTCCTTGCCATTCAGAATATGTAGACGTGCTTTGTTTCCCTTTTATACTCTGCCTTTCCCTTGCGTGCGTTGCGTGCGTCAGATTTCCTGCCAACTTGGAAAAAGCATCAGAGCCTCTTGAGGAGGCAGGGCCGGGCGGCCAGCTGGCGCGCTCTGGCTCCACCCCACCCTCGAGGCTGGGGCGCTGCGGCATTTCTCAGCGTCAGGACCCAGGCCTCACACTCCGCCTCACACTCCACCACCGCAGGTGCTCCTAATGGAAGCGTCACAACAGGGCCGTTGCTTCCGCACTTCGCCGGCCCTACAGTCCCCTGTGACAGACGGCGGAGATGGAAATCCACAGAGCCGTCAGCGGGCCACAGGCAGGGAACGCCGGGGCTGCGTACAAAGGGCGGCGTCTGTATCACAGACAATCCAGGGCCACTGGCTAACGTTTCTATAGATGGAATAAGGTTTCTGAACCAAAACCGTATTCCTAAAATACTGTTTGTTCACAGACACAGAGATCAAGAGAGAAGCCTTTGACTTACGTGTTTTTGCTGTTACACTCACGCTGGGTCCCTCCATCTCCTGCAGCTTTGTGTAAACGCTGATTTTATATTCTGAATCAGGCTGAAGTCCATAGAAGCAATGCCTGTTTGTCCCGCCACCCAAAGTGGATTCTTGCTTTTGTGTATCTATAATCAAAACAAAACATATATGAACAAAACGTACATACAGGAATTTTTTTAAATAGCCACCAACAGATGATTTGCTTCTAAAATACTCAGTACGTAAGGCCTACTCAGATAGCTCCAGAATGAATTAAACCTGTTTGAGTGATTGTATCTTTTTTTAAAGAATTCATATATCCACTGTTTTTCTTTAATAATTGAAAATTGAATTTTATATGTTCAGAAATGAGATTAACTAGTAAAAGGCTGTTGAGGACTTAACAAACAGAGAATTGTTCCTGTTTATAATTATATGCACACATCCGCACTGATCTTTTGAGCAGGTGTGGAGGTGAATATATTATTTTTTAAAACTTAGGATTCCCAATATGATTGAGAGCTTAGTTTAGTACCAGGCTCTGTGTGTGCGGGCTAAGCATTTTCGTCATGGCCGATGCTTTGCGACCCCACCAGGCTCCTCTGTCCACGAGATTCTCCAGGCATGAGTACTGGAGTGGGTTGCCATGACCTCCTCCAGGGGACCCTCCCAGGCCAGGGATCGAACCTGTGTCTCTTACGCTGTCTCCTGCACTGACAGGCAGATTCTTTACCTCGAGCGCCACGAGGGAAGACCACCAGGCTCTGTGCTTGGTGTTGAATGATGAAAGCATAGCAAAGGTAACAATGGCCACCGCTTGCTCAGCGCTCACCGGGCACCAGGCACGACTCCAAGGACTTTACACTATTGATTCATTTGATCCTTATAACCATCCCCAATTTAAAGACAAGAAACTGAAGACCAGAAAAATTAGTAGTTTACCCAAGTCCATACACTAAGAAGCTGAACTAAAATGTAAATTCCAAACTCAGAAGTCCAGTCTCAGAGGATGTCGCTTTAATTTCCATTAATGTACCATGTGCAGTGCTAAGTCACTTAAGTCGTGTCTGACTCTTTGCGACCCCATGGACTGCAGCACGCCAGGCCTCCCTGTCCATCACCAACTCCCGGAGCTTACTCAAACTCATATCCATTGGTTGGTGATGCCATCCAACCATCTCATCCTCTGCCATCCCCTTCTCCTCCCACCTTCAATCTTTCCCAGCATCAGGGTCTTTTCCAGTGAGTTAGTTCTTCATATCAGGTGGCGAAAGTATTGGAAGTTTAGCATCAGTCCTTCCAATGAATATTCAGGACTGATTTCCTTTAGGATTGACTGGTTGGATCTCCTTGCAATCCAAGGGACTCTCAAGAGTCTTCTCCAACACCACAGTTTTAAAGCATCAATCTTTCAGCACTCAGCTTTCTTTATAGTCCAACTCTCACATCAATACATGACTACTGGAAAAACCATAGCTTTGACTAGACGGACCTTTGTCAACAAAGTAATGCCTCTGCTTTTTAATATGTTGTCTAAGTTGGTCATAGCTTTTCTTCCAAGGAGTAAGCGTCTTTTAATTTAATGGCTGCAGTCACCATATGCAGTGATTTTGGAGCCCAGGAAAATAAAGTCTGACACTATTTCCATTGTTTCCCCATCTATTTGCCATGAAGTGATGAGACTGGATGCTATGATCTTAGTTTTCTGAATGTTGAGCTTTAAGCCAACTTTTTCACTCTCCTCTTTCACTTTCATCATGAGGCTCTTTAGTTCCTCTTCACTTTCTGCCATAAGGGTGGTGTCATCTACATATCTGAGGTTATTGATATTTCTCCTGGCAATCTTGATTCCAGCTTGTGCTTCATCCATCCTGGCATTTTTCATGATGTACCCTGCATATAAGTTAAATAAGCAGGTTGACAATATACAGCCTTGAAATACTCCTTTCCTAATTTGGAACTGGTTCTAACTGTTGCTTCCTGATCAGAATACAGATTTCTCAGGAAGCAGGTCAGGTGGTCTGGTATTCCCATCTCTTGAAGAATTTTCCACAGTTTGTTGTGATCCACACAGTCAAAGGCTTTGGCATAGTCAATAAAGCTGAAGTAGATGTTTTTCTGGAACTCTCTTGCTTTCCAACAGATGTTGGCAATTTGATCTCTGGTTCCTCTGCCTTTTCTAAATTCAGTTTGAACACCTGGAAGATCACAGCTCATGTACTGTTGAAGCCTGGCTTGAAGAATTTTGAGCATTACTTTACTAGCGTGTGAGATCAGTGCAATTGTGCGGTAGTTTGAACATTCTTTGGCATTGCCTTTCTTTGGGATTGGAATGAAAACTGACCTTTTCCAGTCCTGTGGCCACTGCTGAGGTTTCCATATTTGCTGGCATATTGAGTGCAGCACTTTCACAGCATCATCTTTTAGGATTTGAAAGAGCTCAACTGGAATTCCATCACCTCCATTAGCTTTGTTCGTAGCAATGCTTCCTGAGGTCCACTTGACTTTGCATTCCAGGATGTCTGGTGAGTGATCACACCATTGTGGTTATCTGGGCCAAGAAGATCTTTGTATAGTTCTTCTGTGTATTCTTGCCACCTCTTCTTAATATCTTCTGCTTCTGTTAGGTCTATACCATTTCTGTCCTTTATTGAGCCCATGTTTGCATGAAATGTTCCCTTGGTATCTCTAATTTTCTTGAAGAGAGCTCTAGTCTTTCCCATTCTATTGTTTTCCTCTATTTCTCTGCACTGATCACTGAAGTAGGTTTTATCTATGGACAAATCCTGATTTTTTAAAAATGTAATTAAAGTAATGCCATCTGTTGAATGGAATCTGAAATTTACTTTTATAATTGTCAATCTTAAAGAACTTCAAAAGTGAACTTTATAATATAATGTTTAGTAATATATTTCTTTGAAACAATATAGGTCTACCTCAATATTTTCTTTATTAGATATTATACAAAATGATGAAATTGGAACTATTTAAAGTGTTTGTGAGATTTAAATTGCTGTGAAAGGAACTTAAGAGTAAGAAAATACTAGTAAACCCTGCCTTCTGCTTGGCTGATATCCAACTTAGCCTTGGGTTCCTGGGCTCAGAACCCTATAACAGCGGCTTTATTTTGACCCTAACCACTCCGGAGCCTCCCGGAAGCTTCTGTGAGCCACCTGTAATACAAACATTTCCCAAATCCTATGCATGGATCATCTTTAGCTATCTCCACAAAAACTTGTGAGACTCTCCAGGAATTAATTCTAGAAATGTACTTTCTGTCGTTTCTTCTATTTCTCCTGAATACCCATGCACTTTATAGAGCCTTGACAACAGCAGGTTTCACGGCTGCATAACACAACAAAACCCACAAATCATTGGAAATCTGGAACAAGCACTGTGGAATTAATGGGAAGCAGTAACAGGTTGCTCCCAAGGCTAATGAAGAGGGTTACACGAATCGGGGTGTATCCATGTTGCTTTTGGCATGTATGATTCACGGCTTTGCCTTAAAGAAAACACTTAAACTGGTCAAATGATGACTAATTTCCTGCCCCCTTGTGCCAAAAGCCAGAAGTTAAATTTGTTGTTTTTTTTATTTTGGAACAAGGGGGAAAATCTGTCATTGAGCATTCATTCTCATGAAGTCATGCTAAATACATTCTTTGGGTGACTGTCATGCCACCAACTTGACTCCCAAGTGTCTCAGGAGTGGTTACTGAGATCTACAAGCAAAGGTCCCAGATCCAGTAAACTCAATTGGGATTTGATGATACATGCTTTCCACTCTCTGGGTCTTTCAAATCATGTGACCCCAAAACATGGAATCAGCACTTGAAAAAGGTGAATCTTGGGAATGGGCTTCGTTTCATATGATCTCTTGTTTGGGATCGGGTCCCTAATAAGGTAGGCTCTCCACAATGCTGCAATTCTCTATTCTGGTTAATAGACGACAGAGAACTAGACATTTCAGTACCTAAAAACAGAAGACAAGGTGAGCATCTTTGAAACTTAGGAAAAAATCAGGCTAAAAAGAAATTTACCAAGTTAATGGGCTTAGGGAGGGAATACAGTGTGAGGTACATATCTACATCCCACCTCAGGTGCCACGTCAATTCAAAAACAGCTGGCAGAGAGACGGGACTCGGCAGCGTCTGCAGAACTAACGGAGGCTCTCACGGGGTTCCGAGGTACTCAAAACCAGCCCAAAGCCTCTGAAACTCTGGTCTGTCCTACAATTAACCAAAAGCCTACAATTTAATTTGGAAAGTCTAAAGCTTGACTCAAAAGCAGATTGGATTTCACTCTCTAGAGAGGACTTGATCCTTCTGGTAATCTTTTTTTTTTTTCTTCTTGGCTATGAAAAAACTGTCATAATATTTACAGGAGTAGAGGACAGCTGTTGTTTTTGCCTGTTTTACATCTGATCTTTCTTTCGTTGAACCCGACCCTGGTCTTCTGACTTGGGAAGGCCTGAGTAAGAACGCCCACCTCTCCCCAGACACAGGCTGGGCAAGAGCCAGGTCTTACTCGCCGTTGAGTCCATGCATGTATTCCATGAACTCAGTGACAGATTCAGGGGGATGCGACCCCAAACAGGGCCAACATGACCCAAGGTCCTGGACTTCTGTGGGAATTACTGAGAGAGAAGAGCTTCCTTCTAACTATGACAGTGAAGCTGAAGCTAGGAGGACGTACATCTGGACTTGACCGGGCCGGCTCTCCATCTGGCTGAGAAGGAAGGCGGAGGGGAGAGGGCGGGGGGTGCAGTCCGGCTTCCCCTCGGCGAGGGCGTCTGAACCCCGCGGCTTCGACGCGCCTGAGGCAGACACTGGGGGAGGTCTCGGTGCGCAAGGCGTGGGTGACCTTGCCACCCGAGTCCCTGTTATTTGTGCTTTTTACCATTTACAAACAAAGCAAGCACACCTGAATGATACAGCTTTGCTGCTTTATTCACAAACTCCTTGGAGATTTATAGGTATGACCACAGGTAAAGTCCTCAAAAGAAGTCATTTGGGAAAACGGAGGCTCAGAGAAGAACACTGATAGATACTGTCGGGATAGAGCAGAAGCAAATCTACTGACTTCATCTCAGAGTAAACGTGCATGAGATCAGACACGGGGGATTCAAAACACAGAGAGAGAAAGAACCACCCGTCACACAGTGGGAGTTTGGCAGTGCACACACGTGTGCCGAGTCGCTTCTGTCCTGTCTGACTCTGTGCGGCCCCGTGGACTGCAGCCCGCCAGCTCCTGCCTTCATGGGACTCTCCAGGCAAGAACGCTGGAGCGGGTTGCCAAGCCCTCCTCCAGGGGATCTTCCTGCCCAGGGACTGAAAATGCATCTCTTCCGGCTCCGCATTGGCAGGCGGGCTCTTCACTACTAGCGCCACCTGGGAGCCCAGGAGTTTGGCAGAGGCATTCAGAAATAAGCCAGCCTGCGGTAAGGCTCTTCTCTATCATGTGGAGAAACTGGGTCCCGTTTCTCTCTAATTTCTCCTCTGGTTGAAGCGGACGGACTGACATTTCTGCAGAGGCAACACATGTAGCCAGCGGGAGGTGTTACAGAGGTGAAAAACAGTGGAGCCCGGGGACTCAGGCACCCGGGAGGAATGTGCATCCGATCACATGTCCAACAGCAGCGATCAGGAATGATGATCACATCGTTCTGTGAGATAAAGAAACTCAACCTAATTCTTCCCCAGTGCAAAGTGGAAAGACTTCAAGGCATGAATTAGGAGCTAGGGATTAACATATACACAGTAATATACTTGCAACAGATCATCAACAAGGACCTACCTAGAGTACTCAACACTCTGTAATAACCCACGTGGGAAAAGAATCCAAAGAACAGACGCATGTATAACTTAATCAGGTGGCTGTACACCGAACACAAACATGACATTATAAATCAACTGTATTCCTGTATACAATAAAAATTAAATTAAAAAAAAACAAAATGGAAAGACTATTCCCTACCCTAAATTGTGTAAGTTAAAATATTTAAACATATTCCCCACATTGACTCCCCACCCCTGCCTATCAATTAGAATCTTTTGCTGTCTGGTTGGTTAATAATATGCAGCTGGACACCTGAGTGAATAAGATGTAGGCTAATTGGGCTCATAAATTGCTCAGCTATAACTGCTGATGAAAAATAAACTGAACAACACTTTTGTTCATTCTTGCTGAATTGAGACTGTTGAGGCTCAGATGAAGAGGGTTTTGGCAGCCTGAAAATAATCCTGGCGAAATACAAATTAATTTAACTGGAAGATAAGAAGGAAGCGGGGACTCTTATTTCTAGTAAAAATACTTGGCTTCAGCGAGAGCTTGTGTGTGTGTGTGTGTGTGTGCGTGTGTGCACACGCTCAGTCACTCACTTGTGTCTGACTCTTTGCAGCTACATGGTCTGTAACCTGCCAGGCTCCTCTGTCCACGGGATTCTCCAGGCAAGAACACTGGCGTGAGCTGCCATTTTCTCCTCCAGGGGATCTTTCCAAGCCAGATATCGAGCCCACATCTCCCGCATCTCCAGAATTCACAGGAGGACTCTTTAAACTGAGCCACCTGGGAGTTTACTGAGGTTTTAAACGCCCAGATAAGTGTTACCAGACACATCGGTCACGGTATCTGATAAGAATCCCAACGCTATTTGTAAAAGCATTTAATAAAAAAATACACTGATGGATTTCACTAATTTCTTGATAAAGACAGTTTTGACATCTTTCTGTCAATCTGTATAAACATGATTTTCAATGAAAGCTAATGAATATCTACAGGAGCCTCTGTCCCATTCTGTCAACTTCTTAAATGGTATCATAGATAAAAATATTCTGGGATAATTTGGACGTGTGATTTTTATAGTTACTATGTTGCTAAGGCTTAACAAGTACCACCAAATGTGATAAATGTCAACTGTTGTATATTAAAGTATGACTCAGCTAGTCTTAAAAAGATATATGAAACATAACTCCTCAAGATTTTATAGGTATTGTCAAGCAGCTGCATATCTTTCATCTAATTCTGCTTCAGTTCAGTTTAGTCACTCAGTTGTGTCCAACTCTTTGCGACCCCATGGACTGCAGCACGCCAGGCTTCCCTGTCCATCACCAACTCCCGGAGTTTACTCAAACTCATGTCCATAGAGTCGGTGATGCCATCCAGCCATCTCATCCTCTGTTGCCCTCTTTTCCTCCTGCCTTCAATCTTTCCCAGTATTAGGATCTTTTCCAGAGTCAGTTCTTCGCATCAGGGGGACAAAATATTGGAGTTTCAGCTTCAGCATCAGTCCCTCCAGTGAATATTCAGGACTGACTTCTTTTAGGATTGACTGGTTGGATCTCCTTGAAGTCCAAGGGACTTTCAAGAGTCTTCTCCAACACCACAGTTCAAAACCATCAATTCTTCGGTGCTCAGCTTTCTTTATAGTCCAACTCTCACATCCATACATGACTACTGGAAAAACTATAGCTTTAACTATACGGACCTTTGTTGGCAAAGTAATGTCTCTGCTTTTCAATATGCTGTCTAGGTTGGTCATCGCTTTCCTTCCAAGGAGTAAGTGTCTTTTAATTTCATGGCTGCAATCACCATCTGCAGTGATTTTGGAGCCCAAAAATATAAAGTCTTTCACTGTTTCCCCATCTATTTCCCATGAAGTGATGGGACCGGATGCCATGATCTTCGTTTTCTGAATGTTGAGTTTTAAGCTAACTTTCTCACTCTCCTCTTTCACTTTCATCTAGAGGTTCTTTAGTTCTTCTTCACTTTCTACCATAAGGGTGGTGTCATCTGCATATCTGAGATTATTGATATTTCTCCCGGCAATCTTGATTCCAGCTTGTGCTTCCTCCAGTCCAGCATTTCTCATGACGTACTCTGCATATAAGTTAAATAAGCAGGGTGACAATATACAGCCTTGACGTGCTCCTTTCCTTTTTTGGAACCAGTCTGTTGTTCGATGCCCAGTTCTAACTGTTGCTTCCTGACCTGCATACAGATTCCTCAGGAGGCAGGTAAGGTGGTTTGGTAGTCCCACATCTTGAATTTTCCACAATTTGTTGTGATCCACACAGTCAAAGGCTTTGGCATAGTCAATAAAGCAAAAGTAGATGTTTTTTTGGAACTCTCTTGCTTTTTCAATGATCCAACGGATGTTGGCAATTTGATCTCTGGTTCCTCTGCCTTTTCTAAATCCAGCTTGAACATCTGGAAGTTCATGGTTCATGTACTGTTGAAGCCTTGCTTGGAGAATTACTTGGCTAGTGTGTGAGATGAGTGCAATTGTGCGGTAGTTTGAGGATTCTTTGGCATTGCTTTTCTTTGGAACTGGAATGAAAACTGACCTTTCCAGTCCTGTGGCTACTGCCAAGTGTTCCAAATTTGCTGGCATATTGAGTGCAGCACTTTCACACCATCATCTTTCAGCATCTGAAATAGCTCCACTGGGATTCCATGACCTCCACTAGTTTTGTTCATAGTGATGCTTCCTAAGGCCCACTTGACTTCGCATTCCAGGATGTCTGGCTCTAGGTGAGTGATAACTCCACCGTGGTTATCTGGGTCATCAAGATCTTTTTTGTACAGTTCTTCTGTGTATTCTTGCCATTTCTTAATATCTTCTGCTTCTGTTAGGTTCATACCATTTCTGTCTTTATTGTGCCCATCTTTGTATGAAATGTTGGTATCTCTAATTTTCTTGACGAGATCTCTAGTCTTTCCCATTCTGTTGTTTTCCTCTATTTCTTTGCATTGATCGCTGAGGAAGGCTTTCTTATCTCTCCTTGCTATTCTGCATTCAAATGGGTGTATCTTTCCTTCTCTCCTTTGCCTTTAGCATCTCTTCTTTTTGCAGCTATTTATAAGGCCTCTTCAGACAGCCATCTTGCCTTTTTGCATCTCTTTTTCTTGGGGATGGTCTTGATCCCTGCCTCCTGTACAATGTCACGAATCTCTGTCCATAGTTCATCAAGCACTCTGTCTATCAGATCAAACCCTTGAATCTATTTGTCACTTCCACTGTATAATCGTAAGGGATTTGATTTAGGTCATATGTGAATGGTCTAGTTGTTTTCCCTACTTTCTTCAATTTAAGTCTGAACTTGGCAATAAGGAATTCATGATCTGAGCCACAGTCAACTCCCAGTCTTGTTTTTGCTGACTGTATAGAGCTTCTCCATCTTTGGCTACAAAGAATATAATCAATCTGATTTTAGTATTGGCCATCTGGTGATGAACATGTGTAGAGTCTTCTCTTGTGTTGTTGGATGAGGGTGTTTGCTATGACCAGTGCATTCTCTTGGCAAAACTCTATTAGTCTTTGCCTGCTTCATTCTGTACTCCAAGGCCAAATTTGCCTGTTACTCCAGGTAGCTCTTGACTGCTTGCTTTTGCATTCCAGTACCTGATAATGAAGAGGATATCTTTTTTCAGTGTTGGTTTCTAGAAGGTCTTATAGGTCTTCATAGAACCATTCAACTTCAGCTTCTTCAGCGTTATTGATCAGAGCATAGACAAATTACTGTGATATTGAATAGTTTGCCTTGGAAACAAACAGAGATCATTCTGTTATTTTTTAAATTTCATTCAAGTACTCATGTAAACTCCAGGAGTTGGTGATGGACAGGGAGGCCTGGCGTGCTGCAGTCCATGAGGTCACAAAGAGTCGGACACGACTGAGCAACTGAACTGAACTGAACAGCATTTTACACCCTTTTGTTGACTATGAGGGTTACTCCATTTCTTCTAAGGGATCCCTGCCCACAGTAGTAGATATAATGGTCATCTGAGTTAAATTCACCCATTCCAGTCCATCTTAGTTCGCTGATTCCTAGAATGTCGACGTTCACTCTTGCCATCTCCTGTTTGACCACTTCCAGTTTGCTTTGATTCCTGGACCTAACATTCCAGGTTAAGCATCCCACAAAACCACCACAAAATCCAAGTGATTTGTCCTGACTTTTCCTTATTCAATGTTTATTGCAGATTAAAGCCACTCCCATATGCTTAGCCAATGTCTGGCTAAAGAGACCTTTACAGGATCACACGCTGGGAATTAAGGAATTAGTGGCTTATTAGCAAGCCTGCGGAGACAAAGCCTTGGTCAGTGTTGACAGAAATCTCTTCTTGTGTTTCTAATATTCTATCTTGTATTTTTAGCTCATTTCCAGCACTCTACTAAACTCTCAGTACCTTACTAAACTATGCTTTCCACTTCCTGGATTAGATTAAAAGTGAGATTTCTGCATTTTAAATGTAGTTATAGCCAGGGATGTGTGCTACTACCTAAAGACAAGTCCCATCCACACCTGAAAAATTAGCCCTTTCTGCTTTTTTAAGTGAGGAAACCATTTATCATTTATCCAGACATAAAAAAACAGTAACAATCACGAGGACTCCCTGGTGGTCCTGTGGATAAGAATCCACCTGCCAGTGACGGGCACACGGGTTTGATCCCTGGTCTGGGAAGATTCCTCATGCAGCGGGGCTTCTAAGCCCATGAACCACAACTACTGAGCCCACGCTGCACGTCCCGAAGCCAGAGTGCCAAGTCTGCGCTTCACGAGAGACGCCACTGCAAGAGGCCCACGCAACTGGGGAGCGGCCTCCACCCGCAGCGGCTGGAGGAGAGCCTGCCAGCAGCGATGAGCTAATCAATTAGTTTAAAATGAATGACCTTATCAGCAAATTTGAAAGGTTAGAAAATGCCATCTGGAATTCTATAATGTTGGCTCTGTCCCTGCCCCCCAAACAACAACACGATCTTTCCTACTGACAATGCAAATCTGATCAAAGAAATTTTCATTGTTTGATCCCATCTTCTGAATATTATTCATGCTGATAATGACAAAGCAAGATTAACAGTTCCTGGAAATTCATTCTTGGGGAATCCATCTTTTGTTATTGTTCTTGATACTTTTAGTAAAAACAAGCAGTCATTTTAAGAGTTTCACCTTTGAAGCCAAATCCCAAACTGTAGATGAACTTGAGAGCCATGATGCTAATGTACTGCCCATGGATAGCACAGACCCATCACTTCATCTCCTGAATGAGTTTGCTGCTCATCAGTTCTCCCCAAAAGTAAAAAAAAATCACTGAGAGAAACACTGAAGTAAACCCAGATAAAGACCGAACAACAGCTCCGTGCAGTTTAAGGCGTGTTATCAGCCTTCCTAAGCAGCTCCCACCACCACAGCAGCCGCATTTCCTGGGTGTTTAATATGCACAAAGCACGGCTGCAAATATTTCACACAGATTATCTCAGCTCAGTCCCCACAGAATGCCCCAAGATCCACACTACGGTTCTACCTATTATCCGTAAATGGGAAAATGGAGACTTGGAGAGGTCACATAATTGGCTTAACCAGCCCTCCTGACTCTACGTCCTGCAGGATTCGCAACGTAACGTTGCCTCCTCAAGCAGAATGCGTGTGTCTAAGTTCGTCGTGTGTCGTCCACGGTAACTTGCACAGAGCACACGAGCGCATGACAGAAGCGTGGGTGACGGTCACACTCACCCTGGCGGGACTCCAGGACAACCCTGTAGGCGGTGGCGTGGCGCTGCACCTGCCAGCGGGCACACAAGCTGGTCGTTTGGACCTCGTCTGCCTGAAGGTCGGTCACGCCCAGAAACACTGCAGTGAAACAGAAACATGACTCGGTCACGCTGCAGACAGCGCCACAGTCACCCCCCAGTCCGAAGTCAACTCTGGCAGAATCTGAATTCAAGGTTCCACAGCCAGCAGTAGGAAACCCACCAAGTTACACAAAGGATAGCGATTTTATGACTTTAAAAAGCAGTTGCAGAATGTGATGTATGATAGGGTTTGTCTGTTCCCTGTAAAAAAAAAAAAGAAAATATATGTCTGGAAAAAGCCAGTTGTGATGGATGGTGAAATTATGGGTGATTTTAAATCCTCCCTCTTCATTAATTTATGCTTTCAAAATATTCCACAATTAATATATAATACTTTCATAACAAAAATGTTAAACACAATATATACTCATCAACTACTGAAAGAAAGCCATGGTTTAAACAAAAGGGAGGAGCAAAGAGGACAAAAGAGAAATTACTCAAACAGGAGCAGCTCACACCGGCTGGCCCTCAAAACACGACTGAATGAGAGTGAGCAAACTTCTGAAAATTTAAAAAGGAAAAATTGAACACAGAAAACAAAAAATGACTAAAAATACACGAATTCTTATTCATCTTAGAATAAACACAGTTATATACAAAAGTCATTCACAGGGAGTTTATTTGAAGAAGCAGTAAAAATACTGTTTCTCCAATTGAGGACTAAGGATTCAGTGTTTACCACTTAGATCCAAGCAGAAAAAGCAGAAAATTAATAATGTTTACTTTTTCTAATGACCTCTGCCTTCATCCACATCATTCTCTTGTACTTCTCTTTCAGTCACTTCATAAAATTTAAAAATAGCTTAAAATTATTTTTTAAGATGGTAAAAATAATCTGGACTAGTAACCATTTGCATCATGACATTGTTCCTTTTTGTTGATCAGCAAAGGAAGACCATTTTTCCTAAGGCAATGAAACAATCCTCTCAAAAAAAGGAAACCAATAATGACTTATATACCCACACTAAATTTTTAAAATACCGTGAATCAATTTATTTTCCATTTTACAGGGTTTTATTATTCTTGGGAGAAAGAGAGAAAGCAAGCCAATCTAATTTTTACCTTAAGGATAGATGATAAAACAATTCAATACTTTCATTATTTTAAAACACATTTGGAATACTCACATTTATTAAAGAAGAGAAGACGGATGAAACAGAAGGAGGGGAGCCGAGAAAAGGGGACAGAGAGACGAGAGAGAGTAAGAAGAGAGAGCAAGAAAATCAGGGACAGGAGGACTGGCTCAGACAGGCATCTGGAGAGAAGAGGAGGACGAACTAGCGGGAGGCGATGAAGGTGGGCAACACACAGGGGACTCACGGGGCTTGAGCAAGGCTGCTGGGCGGCGAGGGGGCACAGCTCACGGAATCCCTGGAGGCTTCCCTGGGGGCTCAGAGGGTGAAGAAGCCGCCTGCAGCGGCTCCATCCCTGGGCCGGGAAGATGCCCCGGAGAAGGGAATGGCACCCCACTCCAGTGTTCTGGCCTGGAGATGGACAGAGGAGCCTGGCAGGCTGCAGTCCGTGGGGTCACAAAGAGTCGGACACGACTGAGCAACTGACACTTTCACTTCCTAGAACCTACAACACTATCATTTCAACTGCCAAGTCCGAGATCAGAGCTGTATGCCAAAGGCTTCCGAGTCCTGTTGAAGAGAGACACTGTTTCTTTTGAGAGTAAATGGATCCCATATTTAATTTTAAAGATTTCCATAAAGAAGAATTCAGAAAGCTTCCTCTAATGAAAGGGCAGAGCAGGGGACGATGGAGGCTGAGACGGCTGGATGGCATCACCAACTCAATGACGTGAGTCTCAGTGAACCTCGGGAGTTGGTGGGACAGAGGCTGAGATGGCTGGATGGCATCACCGACTCGGTGACGTGAGTCTCAGTGAACTCCGGGAGTTAGTGATGGACAGGGAGGCCTGGCGTGCTGCGATTCATGGGGTCGCAAAGAGTCAGACACGACTGAGGAGCTGAACTGAACTGAGCCCCTATATAAACACAGGTGGCCAGACACAGGTGGCCTGGGGTTTGGTCCAATATGTGCCTCATACTTAAAAAATTCCTTTCGTTGGAATAATTTTTTGATTAGCAACCAGAGTGAGAGATGACCCAAATTCACAAAGCGCAGTCATCACAATGATAAAAGTGGTTATTTGTCGAGTGCTTGCCATACAGTAGATCCTTTGTATGTTATATCTTTAGTCTTCCCAGTCTATAAACAGTTATTACTATTAATATTATATCTTCATTTTAGGGTTGAGAAAATGTGGGCTCAGAGAGGTGAGAGGTTATTTGCTCAAGGCCTTAGCTAATAAGAAGATTTACGGTTTACACTTCTGATTATACCATGACTAACATCCTCGAGTGTGGGCCATGTGCTGTTGATAACACTAGGGGTAATTTCAGTCATCCGACAGCCAAACCATTTTTATTTTGGTCATTTATGTATTACCTTTAATGTGTATTAAAGTGAAAGTGAAAGTCACTTGATCGTGTCCAACTCGTTGCGACCCCATGGAATATACGATCCATGGAATTCTCCAGGCCAGAATACTGCAGTGGGCAGCCTTTCCCTCCTCCAGGGGATCTTCCCGACCCAGGAATCGAACCGGGGTCTCCTGCATTGCAAGCGGATCCTTTACCAGTTGAGCCACCAGGGAAGCAACGTGTATTAAAAAGACTGGTTTTCTGTTGAGAGTTATTATGTGGTTTTTGAAAGCATTTAAGTAAAAACAAAAAGAAACTGCAAGTTGATTTAAAGAAATATATTAAACAGATGGTGTGGAAGCATAAGAAACAGCAGGAATATGGCACATACGTGCCGGAGTCTGGAAAACACTGTATTATGCCACGGGTGTCTGTGAGTGATGTGTGCCAAGGAGAAGTCCCAGATGCTGTGCAGACAGCATGCAAGCCCTTAAAAGACAGAGAAGGAAGGCTTTCGAGTGGTGCAAGTATCTTTAACGGATGGAGTGAGAGGGTGGAGAGGGGCAAAGGCTTTGACAAAGGCAAGTTTCCCCTGGCTCAGCTTGGACCGGCTTTGACCACATCAGGTTATATGGGTTGGATGGAAAATTTCACCTAATTTGAAAAATACCAACAAAGACTTTCCAGAAGGAAATCCCATCCGCCACCATCAAATATGTTTGAACGCCGGCTTCTGACATCCTGCCTGCCAACTAGGACTCTGAACCACAGCCCTGAGTAGGGAGCACACCTTTCTTTCCATGAGGCACCATCCAGAAAGGGCAACACTGGAGAAAAGAGACACCGACTGCTGAGCTGCCGCAGGGCTTAAGTTACAGAGAAAAACAAAGTGCAGAACCACGCGCGGCAGCGGCCAGCCTTACGTGTTTTCACCACGCCGGTCAGAGCGTCGCTGAAACCCGAGGCCTGGGACGCGAATATTTTCACATTGTAGTCCATTCCGCTGAGCAGGTTTGTGATGAGGATGGTGTTAATGTTAGCTCCCACGAACGTTTCCAGGGTTGGGCCAGCAACTAAAGGAGAAAGAGTGTATTTCAGTTGCCACAGAATAGGGAAAAGGAGAGACACTTCTGAACTGATTGTACATACTCCACTGTGCTTCAGATTGCCCAGGAGACACTCACAGGGTGCGGCTTGGATCTAGCCCCGTTACGCTCCAAGACTTACCCACCCACCTGACTCCCAGGCTCGGGCTCCTTCAAGGCATCTAGTCCTTTTCTTAAACATAGTTCTTTCCCTAGAGCTACCCAAAGAAACTGGTTCACCTCACCGTCCACCATACTGTGAGGCCTTCACAGTGGAGCCGCCAGGATGTCACGGGCTTTGGGGTGCGTGATGAAACAGGAGTCATTTTGGGTTAGCCCACCTCAGACACCAGCTTTGTCCCCTGAAGGCATTAAGTTGCCCTAGCGGCCACTTTGTCATGGACACTATGCCACACCTCGCCGCATAAGGACAACCACATACGCTATCAGTATGGGCTCCATAGCCCCCCTTCTGCTGTTTAAGGTCACACAGATGCCACTCCTCCTCCCAGGCCCTTGACCATCTGCCTTCTTTGGGCTTTTACATTTTCACCTCTGTTCCAACCCAGTGGAATCTTTGATTGATCAGGAAAAATATTCTGTGCTATGTCATATATAGGAGAAGGCAATGGCACCCCACTCCAGTACTCTTGCCTGGAGAATCCCATGGGTGCAGGAGCCTGGTGGGCTGCAGTCCATGGGGTCATGAAGAGTCGAACACTTACTGAGTGACTTCACTTTCACTTTTCACTTTCATGCATTGGAGAAGGAAATGGCAACCCACTCCAGTGTTCTTGCCTGGAGAATCCCAGGGACGGGGAGCCTGGTGGGCTGCTGTCTCTGGGGTCGCACAGAGTCGGACACGACTGAAGCGACTTAGCAGCAGCAGCAGCAGCATGTCCTACACAAATTGAGACTCATAGTGCTTTCGAGGGCAGAAAGGTTTTTATTGACCCATAGGATGATTTTTAAGTTTTCCTCAACCTGATGAATTTTATACCTTGCCACAGTTTTCAGAAAGCTATGCTATGTGTACCGTGGCTGACTCATGTCAGTGTGTGGCAAAAACCACTACAATATTGTAATTAGCCTCCAATCAAAATAAATTAATATTTTTTAAAAAGCTATGACAAACCTACACACCATATTAAAAGGCAGAGATATCACTTTGCTGACAAAGGTCCATATAGTCAAAGTTATGGTTTTTCCAGTAGTCATGTACTGATGTGAGAGTTGGGCCATAAAGAAGGCTGAGCACCAAAAAACTGATGCTTTCAAACTGAGGGCAGGAGGAGAAGCGGGTAACAGAGGAAGAGATGGTTGGATGGCATCATCAACTCAATGGACATGAGTTTGAGCAAGCTCCAGGAGACAGTGAAGAACAGGGAGGCCTGGCGTGCTGCGGTCCATGGGGTCGCAAAGAGTTGGACACGACTTAGTGACTGAAGAACAAATACCTTAATACAGTTTCCAGAATGAGGAGACTGAGAAGTTGGTAAATGGACTTTCTCTAACTAATCCAAGAAGTAAGAGGTAGAAGAGGAATAAGAAATCGGAGAGTCTAAATGTTTAGAGCTTATATATCCATCAAGCCACAGAAGCTTCTTATTGCTAAGGAGTCAAAGTCTGCTTTGGCTGGCTCCTTGTCTGGGGTGGGCAAAGGTCAATTGTAGACCAAGTATATATTCTGCTTATTAACATACCAGCTGTTTTTTAGGTGAGGTGGTAACTTCAACACATTTTTCTTTTTTTTTTTTCATAAAAGGGAAGAGACTCTTCCCATTTCTTAAAACCAGTGATGGAAAGTAAAAACAAAAATAACCTATCTTTGAAGATTATATTTTTAAAAAGCATGACTTACCACTGACAGGTTTGTAGACAATTCTATAGCCCTTAACTGGGGAAGACGGGGGGTCCCACGCAATGCGCAATCTGTTATACCATTCTTCCGAAACCCGTAAGTTTTGGGGACCAGAGGGTGGCACTGGGCAGGAAGGAAAATGCAAAAAATGGTTTAATGTGGTTTCCATCTTTACAACCTACCTTTTGGTTAATAGAGTCTAATGGATTTCCCCACAGCTTAAAAATACTTACAAGGGAAAATGCACTGAAGTAAACAGTAAGAAAACTTAGAGAATCCATGGGAATGTTAAGTATTAAATAGTAGAAGATAATTGCTCTTGTGGTAAAACACTTTTATCTGAAGAGCAGCTCTTCACTCAATGAAATTTGGCTCCATTTTCTTCAGTTACTTTAAAGCAATATTGAAGTGAGAAGTGTTTATGAAAACATTTCTGTCACACGTCTCTCTGTCACACTATCATATCCAGGATGATTAGATTAATAGAGTGATAGCAATTCTTAGAGGTAAGACTTTTTTTTTTTGCTTTCATCTTCATATTAGGGGTTCTGAACCATATCTGGTGGTTCAGACAGCAGAGAATCTGCCTGCAATACAGGAGACCCAGGTTCAATTCCTGGGTTGGGAAGATTCCCCTGGAGTAGGTAATGGCAACACACTCCAGTATTCTTGCCTGGAGAATCCCATGGACAGAAGAGCCTGGCAGGCTATAGTCCACGGATCGGAAAGAGTCAGACACGACTGAGCGACTAACGCTTTCACACTTTCAGATTGCCTATATTCTGTGAAATTTTAATCATCATTCATCAATTTTTTATCAAAACAGGAGAGCTATTTGCATGAAGGATCTTTGTAAACTATTATGCATGTTGATGGATATTATCATTATTACTTTGTTGCTGACAGAATTTAGTTGTGTTAACCACTGCTTAAAATAAGTGGACCACTCAAAATTATTTCAAAGAACACCCTTTGAAATAACTTTATTGTATAGATGGTATTTCCATAGTAATAGCCTTTAAAAGTTTTTATTTGTTTGAGTATATATGTGTGTTCATCATGGAACCCTTTTATAAATTATGCAAATCAAACATTTAAACAAATTGTATACAGTTTTTAAAGGTTATTTTCCATTTACATTATGACAAAACGGTGGCTGTATTCCTCGTGCTGCACAAGACATCCTTAAGCCTATTTTACACCCAAGTCTGTGCTGCGACAGGGCCAAAACCAAAACAGGACCAACAGAAACCCAGGATAACATGAGAGAAGATGCGGAGTGCTTTGCCTGAGTGGTCAGAGAAGCCTGAGTCGGTGGCGTCGAGCCGAGACCAAAATGACAAGAAGTCAGAAATGCAAACCTCTGGGAAAGGATATTCAGCCTGGCAGCTGTGGCTCGCATCAATTTCTAAGGCTGAGCCAAGCTTTAGAAAGCCAAGGAAGGGCAGGGAAGGCGGGCTGGCTGGGGGCGAGCTCAGGAGAGTCCAGGTCACCTCGGCCTGAAGGGCCCCTGCACAGATCTCAGAGTTTATGCTGAGTACCACGGGGAGCCATCAGGTGGCTTGGAACAGAGGGGAGACATGAGACCATCTAGATTTTCAAAAGCTTCTCCGCTGCTGTGAAGAGAGCACAGCATCCGGGAAAGAGGGCAGGAAGACGTGGGCGTGCGCTCGGGTGAGCGGGTGTGACGTGCTGGGTGAGCAGTTAGGTGAGGGGCGTGCATGGGCCCGGATGGGCCTCTGAGAGACTCGCAGCACTAGGGATGATCAGACGCTGGAGGAGGGAGATGCAGCTATGATTCAAGTCTTAGGTTTTAGAGACAAGAGAACGGAACCCAAGAGCAGTGAAGCGATTTGCCCGAAGTCACACAGCTTGAATGTGTGAAGACAGAATCCAAGCAGATTTTCTCTCTCCAAATCCCTTTTTCTCTTCTTTTTTATTGGAGGAGAGGTGCTTTACACTGCTGTGTCAGTCTGCTGTACGCAAAGTGGACCGGCTGTGTGTACACAGCACACACGCATCCCCACTTTCTTTGGATTTCCTCCCCACTTAGGCCACCACGGAGCCTGGGCAGAGGCCCCGAGCTCTGCAGCAGGTCCACGTTGCCTGTTGTATACATGGCAGTGTGCATATGTCACGCCCAGCCTCCCTGCTCATCCCACCCTGCCTTCTCGCCCTGGAATCCATGCGTTTGTCCTCTTGAGGTCTGTGTCTCTACTTCTGCTTTTTAAATAAGATCTATACCAGTTTTGGGGCTTCCCTGGTAGCTCAGATGGTAATGAATCCACCCGCAATGCAGGGGACCCAGGTGAAGTCCCTGAGTCAGGAAGATCCCCTGGAGAATGGAAAGGCTACCCACTCCAGGATTCTCGCCTGGAGAATTCCATGGACAGAGGAGCCTGGTGGGCCACATACAGTCCATGGGGTGGCAAAGAGTAGGACACACGTGAGCGACTGACACTTCCAGACCATTTCCACCCCCTACGCTGCAGCTGCTGGGTGCATTACAGAGGACATCGAGCAACCCCAGGGGGAAGCTTCACTCACAGGTCTTTCCAGGGGCAGAGACACTGACCCCTTCTCCGTCATCATAGATGGGCGTCACTGTGACCTTGTACTCAGTCTCAGAGAGCAGATTCTTCAGAAGGAGAGTGTTCTGGCTTCCAGGCACCATAATCTGAAGACAAGAGCAAAGGACCATGGTGTTGGTCAGACTTGCGTTCCGGCTGGTCCACGAAAGAGGAGGACTTGAGGCACTTTGAAATAATCAGAAGCAGGGAGATGTGCTTGAGGCTGACAAGAGGAAGACATCCATGCGAAAGCACTTCTCTCTGCAGCTCCCCTCAGAGCAGCCCTCAGCTTCTAATCACTAAAGCAGAAGGCTTAGATGTGAAGCTTGAGCACTCAGGAACAGCCTTCTCTCAACATCTTTTCAGCATTTGTAAAGCAGCCAGAAGAAAAAACGATCGCCTCTTTGCAAAGCAGGTGTTTATGGCTTAGGAGTGTTCATTCTATAACACAGCCTGCACAGCATATTTGCTTCTACTTAAATATCCTCTTGAAAAGTCAGCCTTCCATTTCTCCCTGTTCAGAGATCATCTGATCCCAGTATTTCAGGGTGGATGCTAGCCAAGAACACCACAACCACACGTTAAATCCCAGATTTCCGAGCCAAAAGATATTTACCAGTGACACTAAGAAAGGTTGCAGTTTCTTTTACTTCTGAAAGGAGAGGTCTTCCTCAATCTGAAATCACCATTCCTCTGACTCTAAAGTCTGCAGAAACTAAAATCCAGCAGTGGGGTGGACACCACCCACACACTGGTGCCACGCTCTGTGTAGTGAATCCTGCCATCCCTAAAAGAACATATGGACCAGAAAAGCCACATGTTCTTAATACTAAGGCCACAAAACATTCTCCCCAGGCTTCAGCAGTTAGATGCTGGCACATTTCTCGCCATTTGAAAGACTTCATCATGGCTGGAAAAAAATGCTAGGATGTAAGAACTGACCCAAACTAGTTTCAGGGAGTCACAAGACTGGGACAGCTGGAGCTGGTTTTGGATTCAAGAGCTGGGTAAAAAGCCAGCAGGCAGAGGGCGTGCTGTCTACTTCTGGATGAGGGAAGGAACCTATACATCATGGAATAAGCCCTAGAAAGCCTCGAGTTGAACTCAGAAGCAGCTGTCGCTAAGACATTGCTAAGCTCTAAAAGCAGCCGGGGTAGGGGGTTAATATAAAGAGAGGAAGTCTGCATTAGGTGATTTATACTAAAGCAATATGATTTTGCTCCTCATATGGAATGACATTGAATATCCAGGGTGGTACTGATGCAGTCCTAGGAGGGAGATTTTACACAAGGAGCTCTGCTTTACTCTAGAAGGAGTTGGATAACCCCGCATTAAGAAGACGTTAAAAAAGAATCGCAGTTGTCCTGTCTGGTCTCATCCACCATGTAGCTTCCTTTAGGGCATTTCTTTTCTATATAACCCTCTGGAGCCCAGAGCCTGCGCTTTGACTCCAAGCTGTGTGCCTATCTACCCACCCATGCTGGTGCTCCTTATATAAGGTCACCTCTCAAACTGAGAAGCACACGGACTTGGGACCAATCAGATGTGGCCTGCAGGGCACTGGAAGCTGTGGGGCCGTCCTGCAGGGCTCGTTTAACCTGCCAGGCAGCAGTTTCTGGGGTTTATAGCAATAGTGCTCATTTAGCTAGCTATTATTATCTGCCAAGTACTGCTCTTAAGTATCCAATTGCAGTAACTCACTCTTCACCACAGCATTTTGAGGTAAGAAGTATCATTACTCTCATTTTATAGATGAGGAAACTGAGACTCATATAGCTATTGGGTAAAAAAAAAAAGCCATGGGCTTCCCAGGTGGCTCAGTGGTAAAGAATCTGCCTGCAATGCAGGAGATGCAAGTTCCATCGCTGGGTCAGGAAGACCTCTGGAGAAGGGAATGGCAACCCACTCCAGTATTCTTGCCTGGAGAATCCCATGGACAGAGGAGCCTGGCAGGCTACAGTCCATAGCACTGCCAAGAGTTGGACACAACTGAGCAACGGAACACCCACACACAAAAAGGCCATATTGAAATCCTGAATATCTGCTCTGAGCCCTTTTTTAACCACTGCCCTCTGTTCCAGCTGACTGTACTATGAAAACCTCTTTGTCCTCATGATACTCACTCCCAAGAATAAAACATAAACCTTCTCTTGGGTATGCAAAGTCCCTTCTACTGGGCCTCTGCTTGTTTGCGCAAAGCAAGGTAAAGATGAGCACCCACTCAGAAGACCTAAACAGACATTTCTCCAAAAATGACATATGGATGGCCAAGAAGCACATAAAAAGATGCTCAACATCCCTAATTATTAGAGAAATGCAAATCAAAATGACAATTAGGTATCACCTCACACTGCCGGTCAGAATGGACATCATCATAAATCTATAAACAATAAATGCTGGAGAGGGTGCAGAGCAAAGGGAACGCTTCTGCACTGTTGATGGGATGTAAATTTGTTCTCTATGAAGAACAGTCTGGAGCTTCCTTAACAAACTAAAATAGAACTACCATATGATCCAGCAATCCTGCTGCTGCGGCTGCTGCTAAGTCGCTGCTAAGTCGTGCCCTAACCCTAACTCCATTCGACCCCATAGACAGCAGCCCACCAGGCTCCCCTGTCCCTGAGATTTTCCAGGCAAGAACACTGGAGTGGGTTGCCATTTCCTTCTCCAATGCATGAAAGCGAAAAGCGAAAGTGAAGTCGCTCAGTCGTGCCCGACTCTTAGCGACCCCATGGACTGCAGCTTTCCAGGCTCCTCCGTCCATGGGACTTTCCAGGCAAGAGCACTGGAGTGGGGTGCCATTGCCAGCAATCCTACTCCTGAGCATATACCCGGAGAAAACCACAATTTGAAAAGATACATGTACCCCAGTGCTCACTGCAGCACCATTTACAACAGCCAGGCCATGGAAGCAGCCTAAACGGCCACTGACGGAGGAATGGATAAAGAAGACGTGGTGCGTATACGCGAAGGAACATCACTCAGCCATGAAAACGACCCCATTTGCAACAGTCTGGATGGACCTAGAGATTATCTATCATACTGAGTGAAGTAAGTCAGACAGAGAAAGACAAATATCATATGATATCACGCATATGTGGAATCTAATTTTAAAAATGATATATATTATCTTATTTACAAACCGAAAAGGCTCACAGATTTTGAAAACAAACTTACAGTTACCAAAAGGGAAACGTGGTGGGGGAGACAAATTAGGAACCTGAGATTAACATACACACACTACTGTATATAAAATAGATAACCCACAAGGACCTACAGTATAGCACAGGGAGCTTTACTTAGCATTCTGTAACAATCTGTACGGGAAAAGAATCTGAAAAGGAATGGACATATGTACATGTGTAACCACATCCTTTTGCTGTACGCTGAAACTAATACAACATTGTAAACCAACTATACTTCAGTAAAACTATTTTAAAGAGATGGGGACCCATTAAAAACACATGCTACAGGTCATAGCAGATGATGGCTTTGTTTATGAAACAATTCTATAAAAGACACTCATGGTTAAATGAGATGCAAATCTAACCAGTAAACGTCACGTTTTTAATTTTTCAAATACACTACTCCATGTCTAGCTCCATTATTGCTCAAAGCTCTTCAGAGCTGGATCTCATCCAGCAAGAGGTTCCCACTGTAGACAGAGGATTCCCCATGTCTCATTTTGCTGCTGTCTTAGAAAGTTCTGTTTCTATAGAGTGATTATCATGCTTTCTGTGGTGAAGGATTAGGTGGGGTTGGTGCTGTCGTTTTAATTCCAACCCCTGAAGATCAGTATTCTTATAAAATATAATAAAACAAAATTGTAAAACATATGATCATATTCTTGAATCTTCCAGCAATGTCAAATTGCTATAAATGTTTTTAAAAACTTAATGTTAATATCAAGCTTATCTTGTAGGAGACTGATCTACATTCTGACTATCCCTGCTCTAGAATATTTCCTGCAACTTAAAATTCAGTGCACAGTTTTAGATTTTTCGGGTAGGATCCAGAAAAGTCTGGAATCCTGGTCAGCCTTTCACAAATAAAGACACGTGAGACCTCCCTCCACTGCCAACAAAGCTCGGGGCAAGGTCACTGTCATGGCTCCATTTCTTAGCAGAGCTGAACGTCAGTCTTTATGAAATATTTGACAGGGAGTTTTACTTTCTAAGGGTTTGAAAGCTTTTTATTGGGAATATTTCGTAGATTTGATTATGCTTAGAAAAGATAGAAATATTTCACTTAACCTCAATTGGAAAAGTAAAGTTAATTCCCCTTGTTTTATATATATTAAAGCTTGAATTTGCTTTACCATAGATCTATACTATTCTCCAACTTTGGTACTTTATCTTGGCATTTCCTTGGATAAATTTAATAAGGTTTTATAGCTAAAGAAGATTTGGAAAGATGGTAAGAGGCGTTTCTCCTATCCGGACACATTTCCTTTCCCACATTTGTAACATGTTTAAGCCCTCTGTCTTTCCCTGTCAGCCTCATTATTTTAATCATTCATTTGGCTGGACTTACTCACCTAACGTGAACAGTCTCACAGACGCAGAGAACAGACCTTGTGGTTGTCAGGGGGCAGGGATGAGGGAGGGGTCGAGCTGAGGCTGGAGTTAGCCTCATGTGACAGTAAGCTGTCACATACAAGATGGATAAACAAGGTCCCTCTGTACAGCACAGGGGGGATAAACCATGACGAAAAGAGTGTGTGTGTGTGTGACTGAATCACTCTGCGGCAGAGCAAAACCCCACACAACACTGTAAATCAATTATACTTTAAAAAATTTAAAAAAAGAAAATATTTAAGATATTCATTTGGTAGGTGGGAGCTATTAATAATATAGTTCAAGTGCCTGACATACCTTTGTTTTATAATCTAAATGCACACACTTCCTGTCTCCAATAATATATTACATTTATATAGCAGTAATGTTTCATAAAACACAGATATAAATTCTCAATTACTCCCCAGTAGAGTCCCAGAAAATATGTCTGTAAATAAAGAGTGCACAAATTCAATTTCATTGGAATTCACCAAAGGGTCTTGATAGTTAAAAAATTCTAAAATACTTTCTTTTGCATAGCAAACACACTTCTGCACAGTAAATAATTACCATCACATTTTATCAAATATTTTTCATTTTATTACACGTTTGTTTAACTGGGGCACATATGTGTTGAAGACATTTGATCTTTTTTTCCTTCATCTAGGTGTCCAAGTGTTTCAAAATAAACAGTGTGAAATGAAAGAAACTAGCAAAAGGAAAATTATCTAGAGACGATCCAAAGTAAATATTATTATTATTTTACCTTGTATGGCTTGCAAGTGCACACACAAGATTAAACTGTTACTCATTCCAAATTAGTGGGAATATTTAGCAAGAAGCTTAATGTGTTTCTTGGAAAGAGTAGAAACAAAAACCAAAAAACAAAGCTCTCACTCTGGGAAGTTTTTATGGGCTTCATTTTAGGGACTAGATTAAAATATGAGGACAATAACAGGAAAAAATGAAACATCCAAATTATGTCTTCAGTCGCCATGGTTAAGCACAATTTTAGCTTTTTGGTATGTTCCAATCATGGATCATTTGAAATCTATAATCTGAGTGAATTTATAACTTAACCTGTTTTATTCAAGTGTCCATTAACTTTCCAAAACTGCCCCCAGACCAATTCCATGGACCTTCTGGTCATTCACAGTGGACCTGCTTATTGCCCACTGTGTTATCACTGTGTTTTACGGCAATTCATCCATCAGCCCGAAATTAAGGACTTTCCTGAAAGAATCTGGAGCTCCAACAATTGTTTATGTATCATAAAAATACAATAATTTGCCATCAAAGGCTTTATAAGTGAGGAAGAGAAAGAAAGGATAATGATGTTGCTCATGCTTTTAAGACAGGCTCAAGGATATAGTGTACAACACAGGAATGTAGCCAATATTGTGTACTAACTAAATGGAAAGTAACCTTTAAAAATTATATGATTTTTTAAATTTTAAAAACGAAAATACTTCATTTCTTAATTAAAAAAGAGGGTACCCAGGTTTTCAACAGAGAAAAAAAAACAGAGATGAAACAAAGAAAACACACAAAAATCTAAATCCCTCATGAAGACACTCATGATTAAGAATACATTAGAAATGACTATAAACCTGCTCAAACAGAGTCAGTGTCAGGGAAAAATACAACCAATTGTTAATGGAGGGCATTTTATTAGGAACACTACAACTACATAAGAAGACCTTTGAGCTATGTTTTGCTGAACCTTTTAATCAGATTCTCACCATCAAAAATTATATATGTGTGTATATATATGTTTATATATTAAAAGTTTATATATCAGAAGTATGCACACACATGCACAGAGACAAGTGTATAATGGACTATTTATGATCCAATTTTTGTGCTCTAGCAAGTTGTCAAGGCAACAGAAGCAAAGGGGTAAAGAAGGTTCAGATGCTTTATCTATTTAGAGCAGGTTACAAAGATGGTCAGTTTCAGAGAGAGAAAAGTCATCAAGTGTGGGTCAAACAAAAACATTAGTTTCCAGAGAGATGAAGAAATGAGCGTAAAGCCTGCATTCACAGCGCGCTGGCCTGGTTAGTCAGGAGACGCAGAGGGGCTCATCAGCTCTGTTGATACACACCGTTCCCAGCACTTCTTCCGCTGGGTCCCCTTGAGCAGTCAGGTAGGTCACCCTGAACTGCTGTACACTGCTGTCTGAAATGTCCCAGGCTACCCGCAGGCTAGAAGTGGTCTCAGCATCTACCACCAGGTTCCTGATTCCGGTGCGGAAAACTGGAATAGACACAACCAGGGATTTAAAGAACTTTTTATCCATCTTATTCCAAAATGAGCTACAGAGGTGATCTGTGGACATGGCAACAAGCATCATTTATCATATCTCTGTTATGCAGACCCAGGCGAAACAAGAACTGCTCAGCTTCAGTGGTTAACCGGGAGCTAGGACCCCGATTAACAGCAAATAAAAATGGGTTTAAAAGATGCTTTCAAGGTGAGTCCGTGGACCCCTCAAAACCCCCACGCTTTGTGTACACTGGTAAAGGGAACCGGGGAGCAGCTCTCAGTCTCGATAACGAAAAGGGGAGCCCCGAGCGGGGCACGACAGTGAGAACTCTCGTCAGTCTGCGCGGGAGAAGCAGGGCAAGGGTCCCACATGGCCGAGCTCGGTGTGCAAGGCAGCATCCGACACACACACCTGTCACCCACTCACCTGTTTCTCTTTTTATTGCTAGATTTCTTAAACAATGTTGGCCGCAGCATGTGGGCCTTAGTTCTCCAACCAGGACTCAAACCCACACCCTGCCCTGGGAGACAGAGTCTTCAACCCTGGACCCCAGGAACGCTCCAGGGCCGTTCCTCGTGTTAACACCCGTCACTCAAAGCACACGTCTCCCACCGCGGCGGCCTCGATCCACGCAGCCCGCGGGGATGCTACCTTCCTCTGGATCTCTCCGCCTCCATCTGCGCTCAGCCCGCGTGGACGCTACCCTTCCTCTGGGGTCTGTCCGCCTCCACCTGAGCTCAGCCCGCGTGGATGCTACCCTTCCTCCGGGGTCTCTCCGCCTCCATCTGCGCTCAGCCCACGTGGACACTACCTTCCTCCGGGTCTCTGCGCCTCCATCTGCGCTCAGCCCGCGTGGACGCTACCCTTCCTCCGGGTCTCTGCGCCTCCACCTGCGCTCAGTCCGCGTGGACGCTACCCTTCCTCCGGGGTCTGTCCGCCTCCACCTGAGCTCAGCCTGAGTGGACGCTACCCTTCCTCCGGGTCTCTCCGCCGCCATCTGCGCTCAGCCCGCGTGGACGCTACCCTTCCTCCGGGTCTCTCCGCCTCCATCTGCGCTCAGCCCGCGTGGACGCTACCCTTCCTCCGGGGTCTCTCCGCCTCCATCTGCGCTCAGCCCACGTGGACGCTACCCTTCCTCCGGGGTCTCTCCGCCGCCATCTGCGCTCAGCCGGTGGGGACACTACCCTTCCTCCGGGTCTCTCCGCCTCCATCTGCGCTCAGCCCGCGTGGACGCTACCCTCCTCTGGGGTCTCCGCCTCCACCTGCGCTCTCTGACCGTCTCCTCTCGTCTCCCACAGCGGCGGCTCTCATTTGTCCCATCTCCTCTTCTCCCTCTCGTGCTAACTCCCTTCCAATCTCTCCACCTCCACTGACTCCTCTCTTCATTCACTTACTGCCATTCAGCACTCACTCACTGAACTTTTCCTGTATGTTAGACGGTGTCAGGCCTTTAAGACACAAATGCCTAACACGCGACAGAAATAGTGACGCGTCCCAGAGGAGGCAGACGAAGGACCTTCCTGGGCAAGACTGCGGGAGGGGACCGGGGTGTGGGTGCAGAGCGCAGCGCCTCCCCTTCAGGACGAGGCGCTCTAGACGACAGGAGGGTACCGGGAAAGCGCGAAAAACCCCGCTACGGTTGAAGGCAGGAAGAGAAACAGGCTCTCACCAGGAAGCATTCCGGGGGTTATGGAAAGAGATTGCGAGCGTAAGGAAGGGCTCAGTAAAAAGGTGAATTGAAGAGCGAATCTGTGAACGATGGATACGTGGATGATAACGGAGATCCACTGAAACGTTTTAAGTCGGGAAATAAACCTCATCAGGCTTCTATCTAGCTGACTCCGACAGCTAGTTGGGTGCTGTATGGTGACGGAGGGGAAGTTAGATTGAGAGAGGAAATAACTGATGTAAGACCGGTACACAGCCAGGTCTCAGTCACCCCCGGGAACAATCCTCAACAGACAGCATCAGGAGGAGTTACTGAGCTCAAAAGCAGAGCAGAGACTGCTTGGGGCTGCTCACGCTAACATCCTCTAAACGATTAGATGGAAATCCAAATGAAGACAGGAAACAGAGAGAACGATGAGTAGACTGGAAGACCGATCAGCACTCAAGGATAAGAGGTGGACAGTTCTAACAGGAGTGAAATTTGACCCTGCATGCCCCGTTCCTAACAATAATATAAATCAGATAAAACTGGGATAACGTAACTTCTGCTTAGAACAAACTCTTCTTCTTACGGGTACTTGGGCTTCTGTTTGCTCTTACCTGATGTCACAGGTCTGGTAGGGGCTTCTTCGGTCGTAGGTGGTTCAGTCCAAAAACTGTCAACTAAAAAAGTATTCATGACTTTAAACTTCTCTAATGATGATAACTCTATATATTTGTGTATAGCATTTTAGAGTTTTCAAAGAAAAGGCAGACAAGGAAACTATAACCTGAAGAAGTTTCTAATCACAGACACCTGCCATCATATTGAAAATTACATCTATAAAATGTGAAATCCACTTTGAAATGGGGCATAATCATGATGATTAAAGGAAATCAAGCAGCTGTAAAGGGGCTGCCAAGCAGGAGCAGCAAGGCAGACAATAAGAAGCGCATCTGCTATTTCTGTATCCACACTGGGCAACCAGAGGATAGAAGGGCTATTGAGGTCAACATGCTCATCCAGCAGCTTCTAGAATACTGGCTCAGACCCCTGGGACTTGCCTTGTCTGAGACTGCAGACTCTGCCAGGGGATGGGCTACCTCCAATGACATGGAGTACAAAGACCCAGCCCTTTGACTCAATTAGGGAGCACTCAGAAGGGCCACGCCAGGTGCAGAATTTCTAACAATATCCTGAGGGCTCGGTTTTAGCCTTTCCCTGTTCCCTATCCTTTCATCCTTGTTTCTTTACAGACGCATCTCCCGACTACACTCTCAACAAACCTTCTGGATGCAATTTTCTATTTCAGAATCTGGCTCCAGGGAACCCAATCAAAGACAACGTGTGGTTATTACCTCATATTTAAAAAATGAAGGGATGAATGAATCAGCAAGCGAATTTTGTGCAAGATCCTTGGAACCAAGATCAACTTGGGATTTTCCAGAAACTCCTAGACACTTCTGCCCTACATTTATCTGATTTGCTCATTTATTCAGTTATAAATTATTTCATCCATCCATCCATCCATTTATTCTTCCATCCATTCACCCATTCCTCCATTCAACAAGTATTCATTGCACAGTTAAAATATGCCACGAATTGTGTTAAGTGTTGGGGATGTAATGGTGCACAATACAGATACGGTCCCTGCCTTTAGATGATGACAGACCAAGAGTCTAAGGTGCTCTGCACACTGATTTCATTAAAGGTGAAGATGTGTGAAGGATTCTAGGGACAAAGTTTCTGAAGCCAGGAGTAAGGCTGACGGGCAGGGAACCCAGGAGGGTGAAAAGGGTGTCAGAATAAATGGTGGGAGCTGGTGAAGTTCACCGTGGCCTGACTAAGACTTACGTGTGGTCCCAACAGCAGTCACAACCTCACTCTCACTCCCATCGTCCAGTACAGCCAGCAGGGAGACTTCATACTCAGTGCCAGGCTCCAGGCCTTCGATAACATATGAGTCTTGGTCTTCTTGAAGGACAACCTGAAAGGTATTTGGTCCTTAGCAACCAGGTTTACTTGAATAACAGAAGAGAAAGTTAAGAAAAAATAATAAAAAGCAAAGATGCTATCCCAAGTGTAAGCAAAAAATAACTAAGCATAAGGAACTCCAGGGCCACTGAGTTCAATTTTAAAGTCAAACCAGAGCCTTTTTTCCTTTCAATTCTCTCAGCAAAGGAATGATTAATATTGCAAAAGCAGCATTTCAGAAGTTTTATTAAGTGTCATTTATGAAAATCAAAGATACTGGAAATATGTAACACTCATAACTAAAGCCCTAAAAAAAATGCGTTTTGATCTTAGAAAAATCATATGATTTGACATTTATAAAACTCCAGGTCATGCAAAGTATTGAGTCCTTCTGGGATTCTCAATGTATTTTAATACAAAAACCAACTCAAATGCCAGCACTGGGCATTCGCTTCCTAATAAAATTGTTGCTGTTGCTATTTAGTCAGTAAGTTGTGTCCGACTCTTTGTGACCCTGTGGACTGTAGCCACCAGGCTCCTCGGTCCATGGGATTTCCCAGAAAAGAATGCTGGAGTGGGTTGCCATTTCCTTCTCTGGGGGATATTTCTGACCCAGGGATCGACCCCGCGTTTCCCGCACTGCAGGCGGATTCTTTACCGCTGAGCTACCAGGGAAGCCAGATAAGACGCTCTGGAGTACTTTTTGACCTCAGACCACTCACTTCTTCGGTGCTGCCCCCGTAGACTGGGATCCACATCAGCTTGTGCTGCCCCTCGTCCGCCGACAGCGGGTGCCAGCTCACTCGAAAGCTGTCTGGCGTCACCTCATCAATTTCCAAGTACTGCTGGGCTGGAACTTCCTCTGTAAGCCAAGCGGGGAGATTCTGTTAGGGAACAGAGACGGCAAGAGACCCGTAACTCAAGCAGCCCACCAGGGGCCCCAGGTAGAAAAGGCTCTGGCGAATCCCTTGTTTCAGGAAAGCACGTGGAAGCAGGGAAAGCAAGCGCCAATCAGTCCAGTGTGGGCTCGAGTTCCTGTGTCCAGCGTTTACCCACAGTGTAAGTTAGGGAGACCGGAGACACAGCAGACTTTTACAGTTTTTTAGTACTTTCCAGAACTCTTGGAGTCTCTATTTGGCTTTTTTCATTAATTATAAAAAAATCAGAGTGCCACATTTGTTATTTTACAAAGTTACACTTTTCCAAGTATTTTGAAGAAATTAATAAAATGATGCCTTAGAAGCCTGAGAAATGTCACTTCTAGCTTTATCACCTCTCATGCCTGAATCACTCTTTAGTAATAAGTTAAATCCAGAGAAGAACATTCATCCTTCTAATTTTGTACATATGGCTGCCATCAAATTGAAATATCATTTATCAGACATCCACTATTACACTGTTTACACGCTTCTGGGATACGCAACAAAGACCATAACATCTAATTACACCCAAAGTGAATTGTAACTCATTGATTTTTATTATTTGAAATCAGAGGTTTTAAAACTCTTTGACAGGATATCATGAGAATTCCAACTAGAGTTAGCCTTTGGGAGATTTTTCAAAATCACTGAACTCTTCTCTGTGAACATTATTTCACAATCCCCTTTATTTCTTATCTCTTTCCAAATTACCTTCTCTTAGTACAGCACTAAATTTGTTTCCAAGTGCAATTAATAAAGCCTGGAAAGCAAACAACAGAATTTTTCCACCAAGAGGCAAAAAAAAAAAAGTTACATTTATTGAATGACTACAGGGTATATACAGAAAAGAAAAATAGTGCATTCGTGCTTTATTTTTTATTTTAGTATTTAAAATATGCCATATTTTTGTATGACTATTGCCAAGCAGCATGAAAATACCTAATTGGCTACAGACTGATGCATTAGGTTAAATGGCATGTACCTGTCATTTTTGTAGGCCAAACAAAACCTGTTGAAGAGCTGTAATTTTGGAAGTTCAATTAATATACACACATATCAGTGGAAGAAATGTGAAAATTTTATGTCACTAGAACAAAAGAAACAGCGTGAGATTAGGAAGAAAACGGTGCAGACTTTTATTTAGCAAAGACCTTTGAACTCAGACGTCTGTCGCTCTTTGCCTTAAGAGAAAATACTTAACCAGTAGGCATTCTACTCGGCTAATACCACCCATTGGGTAATAATAGTATAAAATAAATAAAAATTAAAATGCAATCTCTTGGGGGGACTTCCCTCACGGCCACGCAGTGAGACTCTGCGCTCTGCATACAGGGGGCCAGAGTTCCATCCCCGGTCAGGGAACTAGACCCCACAGGAAGCAACTGAGGCTGCGTGTGCTGCAACTGAAGACCCCCATGCCGCAACCAAGATCTGATGCAGCCAATGCATAAATATCTAAAACGCAATCTCCTCAAAATCACCCTTGAAGAAGCTCTCCAGCTTCTGGTTTCCACACAGCTACTCCTGGAAACTTTTCGAACCATAGTAAGACTGACCTGTGGTAAAAACTCCAGTCAGAGGTTCGGACTGGCCCTCGTCATAGATGGAGAGAATGGTAACAGTGTATTCGGTGAGGGGCGTCAAGCCCTTCAGAGGGAACGTAGTAACAGGGTCGACTTCAACCTGCAAGAGAGAGGTCATAACAGCCTGTCAGATGCGGTCCAGGCTGCTGGCCACCCGGCTGACGGCACGAGTAGTCTAAGTGCTACAAAGGAGATGCTGAATCATAAACCACAATGGAAAAAGATACAAAGAAGAAGCCATCCATCTACGTGTGTAACCGAATCAACTTGCTGTGCAGCCACAACACTGTAAGTCAACTCTACTTCCATTAAAAAAAGAGATAGTGAATTTATATATTCACATTTCTGATCTCATATCCTTAAATAAAATCAGTTCAGTTCAGTTGCTCAGTTGTGTCTGACTCTTTGAGACCCATAGACTGCAGCACACCAGGCCTCCCTGTCCATCACCAACTCCTGGAGTTTACTCAAACCCATGTCTATTGCGTCGGTGATGCCATCCAGCCATCTCGTCTTCTGGCGTCCCCTTCTCCCACCTTCAATCTTTCCCAGCATCAGGGTCTTTTCAAATGAGTCAGCTCTTCGCATTAGGTGGACAAAGTATTGGAGTTTCAGCTTCAGCATCAGTCCGTCCAGTGAATATTCAGGACTGATTTCTTTTAGAATGGACTGCGTGGATCTCCTTGCAGTCCAAGGGACTCTCAAGAGTCTTCTCCAACACCACAGTTCAAAAGCATCAGTTCTTCAGTTCTCAGCTTTCTTTGTGGTCCAACTCTCACATCCATACATGACCACTGGAAAACCATAGCTTTAACTGGATGGATCTTGTTGGAGAAGTAATGTCTCTGCTTTTTAATATGCTGTCTACATTGGTCATAGCTTTTCTTTCAAGAAGCAAGTGCCTTTTAATTCATAGCTGTGGTCACCATCTGCAGTGATTTTGGAGCCCAAAAATATAAAGTCTGTCACTGTTTCCGTTGCTTCCCCATCTATTTCCCATGAAGTGATGGCACTGGATGCCACAATCTTAGGTTTTTGAATGTTGAGTTTTTCACTCTCCTCTTTCACTTTCATCAAGAGGCTCTTTAGTTCTTCTTCACTTTCTGCCATAAGGGTAGTGTCAACTGCATATCTGAGGTTATTGATATTTCTCCTGGCAATCTTGATTCCAGCTTGTGCTTCATACAGCCCAGCATTTCTCATGATGTACTCTGCATAGAAGTTAAATAAGCAGGGTGACAATATACAGCCTTGACATACTCCTTTCCCAATTTAGAACCAGTCTGTTGTTCCATGTCCAGTTCTAATTGCTGCTTCTTGACCTGCATACAGGTTTCTCAGGAGGCAGGTAAGGTGGTCTGATATTCTCATCTCTTGAAGAATTTTCCACAATTTGTTGTGATCCACACAGTCAAAGGCTTTGGTGTAATCAATAAAGCAGAAGTTGATGTTTTTCTGGAACTCTCTTGCTTTTTCAATGATTCAACGGATGTTGGCAGTTTGATCTCTGGTTCCTCTGCCTTTTCTAAATCCAGCTTGAACATCTGGAAGTTCACAGTTGATGTACTGTTGAAGCCTGGGCTTGGAGAATTTTGAGCATTACTTTGCCAGTGTGTGAGATGAGTGCAATTGTGCAGTAGTCTGAACATTCTTTGGCATTGCCTTTCTTTGGAATTGGAATGAAAACTGACCTTTTCCAGTTAAGTAAAATACCTATCAGTTAATTTTTAAGATGTTGTTGCAACCAATATTATTTCCATTCATTACAGCTATAGTAAGTGAAGTACACACGGTTTTGCAATGCTAATGCAAAGTGCACAATGATTACAGCCAGCTTTTCGAGGAGGAGCCAGTCATGTATGATAGCCTCTACAGGAGTTATACAGATGAACAAGCATGCAGGTGGAGGTGAGCACAGCTGCTGTGTTATTTAAATTGTTCAATGAGCCCACATTTTTTAATTGGCAAGTTTCACATAAGAAGAGAAATCCCTGATCAGCCACAACAACCTTCTATCCAAGTTTTCCCACCTCAGGACCTGTGCAGATGCAGTTCATTCTGTCTGGGACCCTATTTCCTGGGCTGTTTTCAAAATAAGCCCTTCGCCACCAGCATTAGGGTTGTGCTTATATTTCATCTCCTGGTAGGGAGGTGTTCATCTCTCCAGCGGTCTCAGTAGGATGGTTCTTTAACACTATCCTTTTTATATATCTTTTCCTTTCTTGTTTTTGACCACACTCTGTGGCTTGCAGGATCTTCACTCCCCATCAGGCATGGACCCTGCAGTTCAGCACAGAGTCCTAACCGCTGGCCTCCCTAACAGGGACCATCCTTGTTTCCTCCCTGGCGCCAATCCCAGCGTGGAATCATTTTATTTCCTAAGTACAAGATACTATTTCCAACATAGCGTGTAAGCCTCTTGAGGGCAGGATCTTGTTTAGCTTTTTTAATATTGTATATTGAATTATATATATATATATATAATTATATATAAATATATTGAGTGAATAGAATAAGTAAATGGAAATTGAGACATAGGCACAAAAAATCCATTTTATAAGAGATTACGCGAAGGGCTCATCTGAACAAACAGTTAACACAGAGACTGTAGGCATCTCAAAGGAACTGACTGCAGATCATAAAGAAAGATTGCCAGCCCCGGGGAAACGAGCTTCCCTCTTCATGACTTTGGAACTCTGCGCCACGCTGCTAAAGAGGAACAGCCAAGCCCAACCTTCTCAGCCACCCCAGACATGGGAGTGAAGTCATCTTGGAAGTCCCAGCCCAGCCGGGCTCCCAGATGAACGCAGGAGTTACCTTAGCTGACACCACAAGGAGCAGAGACCAGCGGACCTGCTGAGCCTGCCCAAGTTACACAATCGTGAGCTGTCATTTTCAGCCAGGGCACTGGCTACAGAGCCAGAGTTAACTGAAAACAAGTATTGTCTCTTCTGAATCTAGGCCTGATAATACTGTGGGTGATTCTTAGCATTTAGCGTTTCCTCTGGTCCGCACGCTGTACGTGCCCCGGTTGTACTTCCTCCTCACCACAGCCTTATAAGGTAGCTAATCTCACTCCTAATCGGAAGATGGGGAAAATGAGACTCCAAAAAGTTAAGGAACTTGCCCGAGGGAAAGTCAGCCAGTTCCTAAGACTTAAAACATAAGCGCTTCACACTCCAAATTCTCTGGTTGTAAATACCAGTTACAGTTGGGCTCCATTATTTAAACTCACAGGAAAGACAGATCCATACTTAAAATATGAGTTCAAGTTGCTCTTCTAAACTATACTCACCTATTGCTTTCTGCTGTTTTAACCATACTGGCTAAGGTTTACTGGGCACTCACACTATGTCGGGGGCCTCACGTTCATTGCTTTACTTTGCCTCCTCCTCCCTCTCACTAGGCGTATAATGACTGTTTTACAAACAAGGAACCTGAGACCCAAAGACTTCATTAACCTTCCTGGAGTCATAAAACTATTAACTGGAATGGATACTTAGGTCTTGATATACTTCTATATAAGTACATATATATGTAAAAGTATATGTATTTCAGCATTATATATTGAATATATATATATATATATATATACATTTACCTATTTTTTTCAACAGATACATCTATTGAAAAGATCTGGTTTTACTTATTAAAAGCTTTTTATTTGATGCTGAACAGACTGCTTCATGCATTGATTGTTGATCATTTTATTTCATCAAGTGAGAACTTTGAGGTGTCAGTCATTTCCACTTGTTCTCATAATATGCTTCAGACTAAGTTCTGGAACTGCTTTTATTTGGAGCACTTTTAAGATGTAGGCGAAGAATTTGGGAAAATGGTAACAAATAACTATGATCTCATTGTTACACAACTATTTCTGAGAATAATTTTTCAGTCTAACTAAAAACTTCAGCCTTTTCCAGGAGGGATGAAGAGAGTCCTTGATGAGGACCCAGGGACTGGGCTCTGCTCTGGGCTCTGCTGCTGAGTCACTGTGTCGGAAACCGGCCCGTCTCCAAGAGTCCAGGGCCTGCGGCCTCTCATTAGAAAACCGAAAGGGCACCATCATGCTTGCCCGCTTCCCCAAAGCTGTTCGCAGGGCGTGCTATCTGAGACGGCTTCTTCTTCAGTTTGACAGGTCAGGCTTTGGCAACACTTTTTCTATAAAAATTGCACAAAGTGCTCTCTGTAAAAATCTCAGAGCCTGACTCAGGATAAGCACTCAACGTGTGTTAGCTGCCATCATCACCACACCATCACCATTATCATCACAATCGCCATCAACGTTTGTTTAAATGCTCTGTTCTATTTTTCTTCTTTGGACTCCAGAAAGTTAGGGAGAGAGGTAATGCAGAAAAGACAGAGAGAAGGAAAAGTAAGCGAAGGAGGGGAGGTGGAAGAGGAAGTGAAGCAGGAAAATATGGACTGAGTTGAAAACAAAGCTTCTACAATCAATCACACATCATGTAGCAGGCAGGTTTTAGTTGGGACGTTTTAAAGTTCATTCCAAGATATTTTGGGAATTTCCTAACAATCCAATCGCAGCATTATCTTTAAATAAAAGTTTAAATGAATAGCAGTAAAGCAAAATATGGTGGGGATATTCACCCTTAAAATCATATATTCCAAAACTAGGTAAAGTAGTATTTGACTCATATAAGACAGTTGTCCAGCAACCTTCAGTCTCAGATGCATAAATAGAAACTAAGAATTAAGAACACAAACACCAAAAAAAACCCCAAAAAACCTATCAGTCAACATAGAAATGTTACAAAAGCCACACATTACTTATTCACTTCATTCAGAAAAGATGTTCTCAGATTTTTATGCATGGTCTATTTACTCATATTCTAAATTCAGTTCTATCAAACATAGTTTTCTAATTTCCCAGCACAATGCAAATTAGAAATAGCAAGCACCAGAGGCAGTCCCCAAGGAAAAACACTGCAAAAAAAACACATGTATTTCTCAATGAACACAACTGTAATTTTTTAATGGAAAAATGTATGTTGACTAGAACTTTTATGGCCATTTCACAAATACTGAGCCATCATGTCATACACCTGAGGCTAATATAACATTAACTGTCAATTACACTCAACAAAAATGTATAATTATATAGTTCATATATTCACACATATGACAGTTCATTTTTGGTTCATGAAAAATTATTTCCAAATCAGAATGCTTTGAAGTGAACAAATATTAATGAATATGGTTATGTTATTTTGGTTGTTTGATGAGTCACCATTTTAAAATTTCACATAAAAAGAAATCCCTGGTCACATAGTCAAGGGGAACAAGATCTGGCAGCCCCTGCAGATTTCTGTGCAGCAACACCCTACAGGAGCTAACAGTGGCTGCCTCTTGATGCTGCTGCTGCTGCTGCTAAGTCGCTTCAGTCATGTCCGACTCTGTGCGACCCCATAGACAGCAGCCCACCAGGCTCCCCCGTCCCTGGGATTCTCCAGGCAAGAACACTGGAGTGGGTTGCCATTTCCTTCTCCAATGCATGAAAGTGAAGAGGGAAAGTAAAATCGCTCAGTCGTGTCCGACTCTTCACGACCCCGTGGACTGCAGCCCACCAGGCTCCTCTGCCCATGGGGTTTTGGTGAATATGTACACACTCCCCAGCAACGCGGTGCCCACCAGGCACCCTGTTACTGTCACCCACGGTCTGTTGTCACTGGTCATCAGTCTCTCGGTGAGAATTTCTGCCACGTGCAGGGCCCCCAAATGGGAACATGATACACAACCTAAGGGAGCCTCGTGTTTCAGGAAAAACAGGCGAGACTATTTCTTTGCAGACGCAGCAGTTTCTGCACTCATTCACATGATCCGCGTAAGCTTCCTGCACAGCTGAATTTGCAGCCCTTGGGAAAGCAGTTTACTTGTCACTGATAACAAAGAGACACTGATAGCTCGCCGCTTTTCATTTCTTTCTTTTTACTACTCCAGGTTCTCATCTTCAAAAGCAAAGCATTTTAATAAGTGCATAATAATATAGTGCACATAATAAGTGCACATAAATAAGTGCAGCTTCACCAGAATTATTTGCCCTCAGGATTTATGAGGATTTAATAAAAGATATTGAACAGTATTTCTGTACTGTTAGCAAATGTGCAGTTTTTGTCCATTCATTACTCCATATGCTGTAGGAGGGCACATTCAGCAAAATATTGCTTGGATTTCATTGTAGGAAAAAGCTTGTCTCTGTATATGAAAATACATGCTTTACTTGGTCAAGAAATAGAAATGATGTAAGCCAACATATTTCCCTTGTTGTCTTAGCTTCTTGGACCAAGATAAGGGAAAAACATAAAAATAACTGCTATCTAGCCTGCTAAAATGTATTTCCAAGGAAAGGCTTTCTGAAGAGTATTAGTCACTGAGTGCAAAGGACTGTATCTTCATGGGTTTCAATAAATTCTATTAGTTGAAAGTTTCTTCCTACACAAAACTTGAATGATTCGGTTTTCAATGCAAGCTAACTGAACTAGGGTCTTTCAAACACTGGCACTTCAGTTTCCTGCTTCTGTGAAGGCACACACTTCCTCACCCGCACTCCCTGGGGCCGACTGTATTTCCTGAGGATGGCCGCATCAACATCTGTCTCCCAGGCCACGTGCCCTCAGGGGGCTCTGTGCTCCCGCCCACCTTGAACCATGCAGGGACATGGATCCTCCTCCTAGCGGAGGTGAGGTGTTATTTCTATGACTTCTGTTGCCAACTCACAAAGGTGACACAGCTGGCATCCAGCACTCTCTCTGTGTCTCTGGAGACATGTCTGGGGACTCCTGAGCCAGCATTTAAAAAGTCCGGCTCCCCTAAAGCTCCCTTGCTGAACGGATCGTGTAAACAATCAACTTTGAAATGTAGAGCCGTTCCAGCTCCCAGATGGTCCAGTCTTCCTGGACCAGGCACCAGACAGAGATATGGAAGCCGCTGTGACGTCACTGGTTCCAGCCATTGTTTGGCTACTATCTCAAGCCAAATCCACTTCCTGACCCACCAAGATGGCAAGAGAAAATGAATAACTAGCAACTGTTTCAAGCCACTGTGTTTTGGGATGATCGATTTCATAGCCCTAAGAAACTAAAACCCAACCACTGGAAGAACACACTTCACATTCCACAGTCTTACCTCATTGATTTCAGTCCCATCAGCGTTGTTATATATAATTCGATAACCATTGATCTTTGTTGAAGTGGCATCCCAGGCTAACCGAGCACTGTTAGAGCCAATATTGGAGATTCTCAGGTTTCTGGGTGGGCTTAAGGGTACTTTGCAGTAAATGGAATAAAAAAGAAATAAAATTTTAAATAACATATATGTAAAAAGGACCCGCAAAACACAGCATCTTTGACTCCTAAACTACTGACATATGAAAATTTTCACTCAGATAATAACTTGTAACAGAGAACATTAACAAATTAACAGAGAAAAAAAGTTTTCCTCATGGAGAATGACGAGTAGCCATGAATTGCAGACACTTAGAAGCAAACGCAGTGTAGGTGAGTTTTCTGTGTCTTTCTTCTCCAGTCAAAGCTATCATTTCCTGCTGATATAAATGAACAACCCAATGAATCAAAAACCAGGAAACTTGAAATTAAATTTTAGCTATTGTACTCAACAATCATCTGGTCCTGGCGAAGTCCCTCTATTCCTCTGATCCACAATTTTCCATGTGGCAACGGTTTCTTATCTGTCCTCTCCACTTGGGTGTCTATTAAACATTTCCAACTCAACATGTCCAAATCTGAATCACTGATTCCTGTCACCTCTCCCAATCTTCTCTCTCAACCTGTCCTTCTGAGGAAATGAAAACTCCATTTTTCCCATTGCTCAGGTCAAAAACCCTGGAGTCATCTGAGGTTCAGTTTTCTGAACGTATCTCCCCTTCTCAGTGAAGCCTTCCGTGATCACCTTACATGAAACAACCCTTCCGCCTCAGTCCTACCTATGTCTCTTCCCTGATTCAGTCTTTACTGCACATTTACTGGTCTGTTCTCTCTCTTTTCCAATATACTGTCATCTCAAAGGATTACAGAATCTGATTTAACTTTGTTCCCATCTTTATCTCCAATAGAGTAAAGTTTTCAGTAAATATCTCTTGAATCAAGGAGTAGGACTCTTGCCCCGGATAAAACCCACTGGCTTTGTGAGACTAGATAAAAGTAAACACTTCACTGTGGCTTTAACAGTATAAAGAGGTGTTGATACTTCCGCACATCCTCACTACCAATTCCACGGCTTTTTGTACTTCTTTGAGGATCCCTTTCTGAGTCAACAAGTTAGAATTTGTCAATAATCTTTGAGAGTTTTGTGAGCTTTTACAGGTTTATAGTAAACAGAGGTGTTGAGATTGACTGCATACTTTCTAAGGGTGTGAGATGTAACACATCACCACATTAAATCCTAACATTAGACAGCAAGGATAACGTTATAATTAGCCCCATTACATGGATCATGAATCTGAGGTTACTCGGCCAAGATCACAGTTAGTAGAAGCAGGAGAGCAGTTGGAATCCATAACCCAGGCAATCGATCAATAGATTTGAGAGCCTAGCCTAAGGCGAGAACCCATGACAACGGTCAGCTGTCCCGCAGAGCACAATGGTTCCTCACCCTAAAGGCCAACGCTGTCATTAATCCAAGGCAGACTGGTTGTATGGCAATTAGGAGCCCAGAGACCTGGTGACTCTCACTACCTAAGCAGCCAGAAAGGACGTGTAGGAGACAAAAGCAAATAAGAATCTACGTGCGTGCACACTTGGCTCTAAACTGTCTAGGGTTCAGTTAGACTCGGCAGTGCAGTGCAGCAATGCGCAGATGCGTCAGTCTCAGGCAGCCAGGACAGTGTTTTTTAGGCCTTTTTTTAAATCAACTATTAATGGAAAAGAGTCATGGACACTTTTTAAAAGCACAAGGTATCTGCGTTTTGAAAATCTGCTTCAGGCACTTGGCCCTTTCAGTAGCCTTAAATGAAAGCTTAAACGAAAGCTTCACTAACTGAAAGAAAGCTAAGGAGGATTTTTCCTTTTACAAAAAAATGCAAAAAGCAAAAACAACATTCAGCCTTTGCTTTGTAGCAAGTCATCATCGAGCCAGTGTGCACCACAGGCCCCCAGGTAGCAAGAGGGGCCCTGCCAAGCTCCTTCCTGGGACTATGCTCAGCGTCTCAGCATCAGGCAACCGTAGCTTTGAACTGTGTTTCTGAGCATCTGTGCTTTATCTTGATTTGCTCTGTGCATCCATTAGCAAGATGTATCCTAAATCTATTTCTTTGCTTTCTGTTATTCCAGCTTACAAAAGGTTTCATAGGAACACTCTACTTTTCAATAGTGAGGGAAAACTGTAGAAAGAAATAAGTATTCTGAGTGAAAAAGAGAGATGCGTGGTTGGGAAAGTTTTCCTTCCAAATCAACAGAGTCCTCAAAAGGACTTAAGTCAAGAGATGTATTAAGGCTGCCCTGATAGCTCAGTGGGTAAAGAATCCACCTGCAGTGCAGGAGACTCCGGTTTGATTCCTGGGTCGGGAAGATCCGCTAGAGAAGGGATAGGCTACTCACTCCTGCATTCTTGGGCTTCCCTTGTGGCTCAGCTGGTAAAGAATCCGCCTGCAATGTGGTAGGTAGACCCAGGTTCGATGCCTGAGTTGTGAAGACCCCCTGGAGAAGGGAAAGGCTGCCCACTCCAGTATTCTGGCCTGGAGAATTCCATGCACTATAAAGTCCATGGGGTCGCAAAGAGTCAGACACGACTGAGCGACTTTCACAAGTGATATATGAGACGCTCTCTGACTTATTTTTCCTCTTTCTGTCTTGGGCTTTGCCAGTTTTGTTGTTTGTTGTTTTAATTACATTGGTCTTTCTCTGAAGAGGAAGAGAACACAGCCTTGGCTAATAAAAAAACGGTTGTAGGAGAAAACTCCCTTATCATCACATCTCTTTGTATGCTTCTCAAGTAGAATCTTCAAGACCGAAGCACTTGCAGACTCCATGCTGTTCACTTCCTCCCAGGTTCAGAGTGACGTGAGACACCCCATCTCCCTGCCCTGTCTTCTTCAAGACACCACAAAGAGACCCCTATTTTTAATGGTAGGCAACAAAGCATTGTGAGCTTGCCAGGGCAGCATTTTCTCTATCATATTTTCAAATAGATAAATATTTACAATTCCTAAAAAATATTATTACTATATTACCGAAATCAGGCTTGCCAGTATAACTTTTGGGGCTTCCCTGGGGGCTCAGATGGTTAAAGAATACACCTGCAATGTAGGAGACCCAGGTTCAATCCCTGGGTTGGGAAGATTCCCCCGGAGAAGGAAATGGCAACCCACTCCAGTATTCTTGCCTAGAGAATCCCATGGACAGAGGAGCCTGGCGGCCTACAGTCCATGGCATTGCAAAGAGTCACACATGACTGAGTGACTAATACTTTCACACTTTTATATACAATTTTTACCCAATTAAAAAACTAATTATAATGATAATAGTCTGAGATACAAAAGACATCAAAAATTTTTAGAAAAAAATAATAATTTTAATATGGGAGAAAGAACTATTGAGTAACTCTGCGCTAATTACTTTCAGCTGTATCACTGTACTTAATCTTCTATCAACCACATGCCGTGAGATTACTGTTGCTCCCCTTACAGGCTCAGAAATGCTCCATCACTTGCCCACTGTCACCCACCCACAATGTGACTTTCGCTGGGATTCGCATGTTGAAAGTTCTGATCCCAAAGCCCACATTTCCCCCCACATTCGGCTCCAGCTCTGCGGCGTCACTGAGAGCGGGGCTCCCACCGCGGGGCGTCCCCTTCTCTGCAGCCGCCTGTGCCCCGCCTCCGCCAGGCCAGCAGCCCAGTCGACTCCAGGAGGAGCTCAGACCCTCCCGTGGACCGTGCGCGCGGGAGTCCAGCTTCTCTCCTTCTGGGAACCGAACGCCCGGGCCTGACGTGGAGCTGAGACGGCATCCAGCCCGCCTGCAAGGACAGGTGAGCCCGGCGGGGCGGCCGCACGGAGACCTCACCGGTCAACGGCCTGCGGGCTCGGCCGGTCAGAACCCCGCCGCCAGCGGCGAGCGCCAGGGAGCTGTGCGACTCTCCCGCTGCTATCACAATGCGGTAATATCCGAAATAAAGCACACAGTAAGTGTAATACACTTCAGCCGTCCTGAAACCACCCCCTTTTCCTGATCCACGGAAAAACTGTCTTCCATGAAACTGATCCCTGGTGCCAAAAAGGTCGGGGACCACTGATCTGGAGGAGGCCAAAGTTCAATTCTAGAATCCGTGTGACTGAGTAATGACAAAAGGGGAAGCAACGCCCCTTCCTCCCCTAGGTAACTAGACGCGTTGTTACAGACAGTTGGCTCCCGGAGCGTCAGCCTAGCCCGCATGTCTAGCTCAGGGCCCCCACGCTGGCTCCGGCTCTTATCACAGCATTTCACCCGGATGGCGGGGCCACTCACGTGTCGATTCCTGGCCCGTAACGGGGTCACTGGCTTCTTCTCCAAACATAGCGTACACCGTGACTGTGTATTCCGTATTGGGCAACAACCCGCTCAGCTCAATATCTGTGTGGGTCTCTCCAATTTTCACCTGTAAAGAACACACATTATCAGATCGTTTGCCAACGTGCCTTTTTCACACTGATCAGAGTACAACTGAATACAGGTGTGACCTCAGGGACCAAGACTTCATCTCCTCACAACCCCTTCACCAAACAGGTTTCAAGTCATCCTTTTTTTCATGGCCTCGTGCTATTTTGTATTAGAAACAGATGCTGTGAAGCCATACGAAGCTGCATGTACTGTGCGTGCTCTTGTCCGATAACTCCTTACATCTGGACAAGTGGCAGCTGCAGCCAGAATAACAGTGTCAGATATTTGGTCCCCAGACGAGCGTGGGTGGAGACGAGTCAGAAACGTCCTCTAGGAAGAGGGTAAGGTCCAGGCCGGTCTGTTGGGAGCTGGACGCCAAGTGGGCATCCTTCACCGCTGGCTGCATTCTCGCCAGTCCTGACTGGAGGCCCAATTTTTGCTTCAAGTCCCATTAAACTGGACCAGTACTGAGGCCCCCATTCAGAGGGCCTATCCACCTGGACAGCAAGCCCCTCCCAGGAGTCCAAAGAGATCAACCCACTGGATGCCCAAATCAGCAATTCGCTTTTTGATTTGGGGGATGATATTTCTAACCCTGCTGCTGCTGCTGCTGCTGCTGCTGCTGCGTCGCTTCAGCCGTGTCCGACTCTGTGCGACTCCACAGATGTCTAACTCTGGGGGTCAGTCAAATAAGCCAACATTCTCAGTTGTGTGACAACTGTGTGACAAGGATGGTTTTATTTCCGCTTTGGAAAGAAGAAAAATAACTCCACAGACTGTCCCCTCTCACACAATTGCCAGTGGTAGGGTCAAATTAAAAACTTTAATTAAAAAATATCTCAGTGTATATAACATAAAGGTGGAGAAAATAACATAATAAACCCTGATGCATCCATCATTCAAATTTAATAAATATCAACATTTTGTCATATTGACTTCAGATCTTATTTTAACAAGAACTACAGTCACATAAAACAAACTCTTTCTCATTCTTTCTGTTCACCACCTCTGCCCTAATGTTGAAGTGCATCTCACTGATACGTTTTTCTTTACTTCTACATAGGTGAGAAGTAATAAAAAAAAAAATAGACGTTTCTGTATGTTTAATGATGTGCATAAATGGACCATTCAACGTGACATTTTTGGAATTTTTTTCTCTGGCAATATTTGGTTTCAAGATTTATCCATATTGAAACACAGGGACAGAGTTGACATTATTTAATTCCCTTATGAGATTCTTTTCTAAAAATATGCAGTTATTTTCCATGCTGTCAATGAACATGGCAGTTGCTTGCAATATTTTGTTCTGACCAAGTGCCTGCCTTGACAAGTCTTGAAGGACGTTACTCTATAGTATATACCTTAAAGAGTGTGTATGTCTAGCTTGATGAAATATTTAAGATTAGTCTCCAAGGCAGCTGTACCAATTGACATACCAGTTTAGACGAGTGATTCTGTGTCCCCACACGCTCACGTATAGTAGCATTATCAGACTTAAAACTGGCGAGGGCCTCGCTGGTGCTTCAGAGGGAAAGTTAGAGCCCCGATCCAGGAGGACAGCACGTGCCGCAAGGCGACTAAGCTTGCGCGCCGCAACTCCTGAACCGTGCTCGGGACCCCGCGCGCCACGACGACGGCCCGTGGGCTCGGGAGCCGGTGCGCCGCAACGACGGCAGGCTGAACGCCGAGAGCCCTGCTCCACGACAGGAACCTCCACAAGAGGAGCCCGCGCAGCGCCACCGGAGAGCGGCCCCCGAAGCCGTGAAGACCCAACACAAGCGAAAAGAGAAGCTCGGCTAAATCCCCACGGACGGAGGAGCCTGGCGGGTACAGTCACGAGGGCGCCAAGAGTCGGACACGACTGAGCCACTAAGCATGGCAGTAACAGCAGTGTGCTGAATGTGCACTGCCAAGTCCTCTTTTTAATTGTTTTCTTTCCTGGTGAAGTTGTGTGTCTTTTTAGCACCATTTTTGAGTTTCCCTTCCACCAAAAAAATTCAGATCAAAAAATTAAGTGGGCAAAAACTGTCTAAGACTCAGAAATGGAAGAATACAGTCACCCATATTCTGTTCTAGATGCTAGAATCACCATGTTCCTGGCCCTAAAGGATTCTGTCACCAGAGGCAGGTTTCAGAGGACGTTAGAGAACCGAGTTCTGCACTCGCTGACAGATACACGCCACCTGCCTCGTCAGCACTCCAGCTCACGGCCGTCTCCCCTCTCTTCCTTGTGTAGCTATACTGTAGTAACTGTTCCCTATGTTAAAAATGAGGACTAAAAGCTATCAAAGAGTCATCATTAAAAATGGAAGAAATGCAAAAAAGCTACATCCGTGAGATATATTTCTCTATTGTTTAGTCGCTAAGTCACGTCCAACTCTGTCGCCGCCCCACGGACTGTAGCCTGCCAGGCTCCTCCGTCCACGGGATTCTTCAGGCAAGAACACCAGCGTGGGTTGTCATGTCCTTCTCTAAGGGATCTTCCCCACCCAGGGAGTGAACCCTCATCTCCTGCACGGGCAGGCGGATTCTTTATCACTGAGTCACTGGGAAACCGATGTTTCTCTATAATATCTCAAATTAGTAAAACAAAGTTTTCAAAGTCAGTGTACATAAAGCTATCACAATCATTTGTGAACTGCATAGAGCAATACAAATTATATAAAATTTATAAGCCTTAATAACTTGCATAGTCTTTGCAAAAAGAAATTTCACTTTTAGAAATTTATCCTAGGGAAATAATCAGATGACCATGCAAAGTTATATGCTAAAAGTAGTCCCAAAAGTATATTTATATAGCAAATTATCTTTTTTTTTTTGGCCTGGCTTGTAGGATCTCCCAACCAGGGTTTGAACCTGGACCCTGGAAGTAAAAGCACAAGTCTAACCACTGGACCACCAGGGAATTCTTTTATATAGCAAATTATCTAAATGTCCTAATTAACAGGAGATTAATTAAACATGAACTGGTACAAACCAACAATGGGATAGAAAGAAGTTGTTTCAGTTCAGTTCAGTCCCTCAGTCGTGTCCGACTCTTTGCGACCCCACGAATCACAGCACGCCAGGCCTCCCTGTCCATCACCATCTCCCAGAGTTTACTCAAACTCACGTCCATTGAGTCGGTGACGCCATCCAGCCATCTCATCCTCTGTCGTCCCCTTCTCCTCCTGCCCCCAATCCCTCCCAGCATCAGAGTCTTTGACTATATAAAACACGATTTAATGGTACAGAAACAAGCAAAAGGAAAACTACAAGGAAAACCACAAAAGCATTCCCATTGGCTGTGTTAAAAATGCGTTGAAAAAGACTGTTAACTAAATGTTAACAGTGGTTACCTCTAGGTGGTGGGCTTACAAGTGATTATTTTCTTTGGCTAACGTGACTTTTCTAAATTGTATACATTACATTTTTATATTAAAAAAAAAGAAACAATGCTAAGGAAGCCAAAGATTCTAGGAGTCTAGCAGGCAGCAGGCAGTTACCTCTTTTTCATCCCCGGCCAGGCCCTCCGTGAGGGGAGCGTAGAGGATCAGGTACCCGGACGCTCCGGGCACGGGGTTCCATCTCGCCCTCAGACTGTTCTCAGTCACGTCGTACAGTTCAAGGTCGGAAGCTATAGGTAAAGAAACTGCAAGAGGAGATTTGTTAACGGTCAGCCGTTTATCAGTGTGTTTTCTTACTTCAAAGTCTCTATAGCTCAGGCTCTAAAAGTGATGGGTTTTTTAATCATATGATATCCCTTATATATGGACTCTAAGGTTCACAGAGTTGGAGAACAAACTTATGGTTACCAGTGGGGAAGGACAGGGGAAGGGCAGTCAGGGAGTGTGGGATGGACATGTACACACAGTTATATTTAAAAAGGATAACCGATGAGGACCTCCCGCACAGCACAGGGAAAGCCGCTCAGTGTTATCGGAGCCTGGACAGGAGGGCAGTCTACGCGAATGGATACATTGTATGCACCGCCAAGCCCCTTTGCTGTCCTCCTGAAACTATGACAACATTATCCTTGAATCTGTTCACATAGCCATATAAGCCCTTTGGGGAAAGGTAAAGACAATGAATGTTTAAAAGCAGAAGTGACATTTTTTAGTTTCTTATGTCTTATTAGAGTGATGGTCACATTTCTCTGGGAGCCAGTCAAGAGCAGGGAGACTCTGCTGACCACCGTTTTACGCCCATTCCCAAGCACAGGGTCTGACCTGCAGCAGCCACCAACACTAGCTGTTGGGTCACTTCCTAAAGGACAGAATAGGTGGCTGGACAGATACACGAATAAATAAACACTCTTCAACACTCACTCAATCAGAGAGAGTGAGGAGACATGATTGTCGGGAACAACAGGGCTTGAGACAAACAGAAGAATCAAGAAATAAGACTGGCCATAGTGGAGAATTAGGGAGAAAGGGACTAAGGATAAACTGCAAGTTCCCAGCTTAAAAGATGACAGTAATAACTATGAAACATTGTTTACAACTAGACTGCAGGTCCTGCTAGATTTCCCAGCACAATGTCAAACCCGGGACTTTGCTCACAGGCGCAGTTCCCTGCCGCGCTCCCACCGGCATGCCTGCTGCACTTCACTGCACAAGTTGGTTTGCATGTTCTTGGTCTGCATTTTCTCCCTTGCTAGACTAAAACCTCCTCAAGGGCAGAAATTGCTGCAGAAGTATTTCTGCAAAGCAAGAGTATTACAATGCTCAGGGCAGCCTGGATGGGAGGGAAGTTTGAGGGGTGATGGATACATGTGTGGGTTGAGAAGAGCCCCTGGAGAAGGAAATGACAACCCACTCCAGTTCTAGCTTGGGAAACCCCAAGGACAGAGGAGCCGGCGGGCTACAGTTCATGGGGTTGCAAAGAGTTGGGCACAACTTAGCGACTAAAACCACCACCAACCAGGATACATGTGTATGTGTGGTGAGTCCCTGTGCTCTCCACCAGAAGCTATCACAACATTGTTAACTGGCTGAACTCCAATACAAAAATTTTAAAAAAGTAGGAGTGTTAAAATCTGTCTTACTAATTGTTTTCAGGAATAAATCCAATAATGTGCTGGACGTGGAACGTGGTTGTCACAGTGCCTGGTACCTTGTTACTGGAGTTGTTCACATTGCTATCGTTCTACCAGAGGCAGACCAGGTCTGCATCCTGACGGGCATGTACTAGGAACTCAGTGTTTGAAATAACTAAATGAGTGTGCGATCAAGTTTCTCAAGGTTATCTTTTCCCAGGATTCTCTGAATGTGTGTGCATGTGTGTATGTGTCTGTGATCATGGTCTTTCCCAGGTAAGAAACGACTGACTAGTATTCATAAGTTTTAATTACAGTGATATTCCTAATGAAAACAGATGTAACATATTTCCCCAGTCTTCTGCTGGGCAGGAGAGCTGCAGAGCTTCTTCTCTACTCCTACTGATACACCGAAGCCCGGTGCTTGGTTTATAATAGGCACTCACTAGATATTTGTCTATTACATGAATACATGTATTTTGCACCCTTCATCACTAAGGTTTCTCTCTCCTAAACGCACCGGAGTTCTATAATGTCCCTCCCAACATATGGCACCTGCAAACTGCGAGCACAGCATGGCCCAGTACTGTGCGAGCACAGCCGGGCCGCCTGAACAACACTATGCCAATCAGAAGAGGGCAGAATTCAGTACACACGTGTGGTTTCGGTTCCCCGGAGGCCTTCACTAGCCGTGTGAGCATATATGGCAAAGACTGCTATCTGATATTCCGTTAAAGACATCAAGTTTCTCAGCACCGTGGAAGATACGCGTCCATCCACCACCACCTGTTTAAAGAGGAGTTCGAGGAATGAGAAAATGGAATTTCTCAAATGCAAACTGAAAGTCAAAAAACAAAAATACTTCCAGCAAAAACTTTTCATTAAACATGTTCTTATCTGCACCATGTCCTTCTCCACATGGCAGTCAGTTGTCCTTGAATTCTCACATCATGGGACTCACCTTCCATGGAAAATGTCCAAGAGTCCCTCCCTGGGTCACACCTAATGAAAACCGTGTCATTCCTAACCTAACTGCTATCCTAATCACACCCACTTAGTAACAGGTGACATGTGATATTTCCCCTGGGGTCTTGGGAAGCGTATAAGAGGGTTATTCGTCATGAAAAAGATAGAGCTATTGGAAGCACTGTGGTTTGTTTTTTCTTCTTAGTCTGGATGACATAATCTCTAGAATCTAACACTTTAAAGGTCATAAGTCCTGCCATAATGCAGAAGAAAACTGAAACACGCTGAGGCCAATCAGAGGTTAGAACAACAAAAGATGAGAACGTCAAAAAAAGAGACAGGGAGATTGCATCACATCTTGTCATATTTCCTGTGAATTTGTACATCACAGATTAGGAAATGGGAACCATTCAGTCATCTGGCAATAGATGGTCTCTCTTGTGATGGCGACTCGTGAGAAGGGCCCATCACAGACACTTCATGATGCTTCTCATTTGCACTGATTTCCGCAAACATCCAGAAAATCCCAAACCTTGAAGGATTACGTGACCACATTATGTGGAACACACAGACTTCCTTAAGGCAGAAAGTTCAGACCACTCCCAAAGTAGAAAGAAAACATCAATCGCAAAGGGGGCTCTAGCCAGATAATGAACGACTGATTCTCTTTGCCTTAGAACTCTTTCATTTCTTAAAATACAAAAAAAACTAAGTCAGTGTAAGTTGTGTTAGAAATGGATACATGACCAGTTCTGCAGGTTCTTTGATGGAAATAAGAGGAGAAGATGTAAATACCATAAGCTTGAGACAGAAGAAAACCTGGACACATGGAAATGGATTCAGTCCAACAACTGTAAATGCTTGTGACAGAATAATCTGCTTATATATCCACTTCTGCCTTATCTTGACTACTGTACAAAACCTGAGAGCCTCAGAATACATGGCTTGAAAACGCTGTCTCCTTCTTACCTCCTCTGGTTTGCCACCCCTGGTAGGGTAATACACGATTCTGTATTTTTCCACTTTTCCGGGGGCATGAGTCCAGTTAACCATAAAGCTCCTGGCAGTGACTTCAGAAGTCATCAGTTCTGTAGGCGGCCCCACGGTGGCAAGGGCTGAGGCTAAATCAAAAAACACAGAAAATGAACCTTTTTCCCAAAGTTAAATTTTATGAACCTAAGAAACTCCACTAGTAAGAAATGATTGTTTATGCTGCTTCCAAGATTTTCATCTCTAGTAAATTAATTCAGTACTGGGGGCTCAGCTGGTAGAGAGTCTGCCTGCAAAGCCGGGAACCCGGGTTCAATCCCTGGGTCGGGAAGATCCCCTGCAGAAGGAAACGGCAACCCACTCCAGTATTTTTGCCTGAGAAATCCCATGGATGGCAGAGCCTGGCAGGCTACAGTCCATGGGGTCGCAAAGAGCTGGACACGACTGAGCGACTTCACTTTAGGCTTTGGGCTTTAATTCATTACAGGCATACCTCAGAGATACTGTGGGTTCAGTTCCAGGCCACTGTAAGAAAGCAAGTCACACAATTTTTTTATTTCCCAATACATAAAAAACTTAGGTTTACTCTTCGTATGCATACATGCTAAGTTGCTTCAGTTGTGTCCAACTCTTTGCAATCCGATGACCTGTAGCCCACCAGGCTCCTCTGTCCATGGGATTCTCCAGGCAAGAATACCAGAGTGGGTTGCCACGCCCTCCTCCAGGGGATCTTCCCTACCCAGGGATCGAACCCTCGACTCTGACCTCTCCTGCACTGGCAGACTGCTTCTCTACCACTAGTGCCCCCTGGGAAGCTAGCATTACGTCTAAAAAACAACACACTTAATTTAAAAATACCGCTTTTGGGAAAATGGCACCAACAGGCTTGCTCAACAGAAGGTTGCCACAAACTTCCAATGTTTTGAAATTTTTTGGATGTATTTTTTAATACATACCTGCAAAGTGCAACAAGGAGAAGCACAATAAAACAAGGCCTGCCTGGACTACATTTCTTCATTGAAACATTTAAGCGCCTATTCGGCATCAATCACTATGCTAGGCTCTAAGTAACTTAAATAAGACATAGTCCTTGACTCTAAGGAACTTTCTTAAAGACACTGCTGTCGAATAGCAAAAAACAAGAACAACAACAAAAAAAACACAACATTGAATTGTGTATCTAAAGATACGCTTCTGATATCTTCAGAAGTCTTCCCTCAATTAGTTCTCAGTAAATGCTATTATTGTTCCCATTTTTCAGGTGAGAAAACCAAGTCAGAATGATGTTAAATAACTTGCCCAAGTCTCACAATTGGTAAGTATCAGAGCTGAGATTTATATGTAACCTTCTTGACACAAGAGCTTGTGTTTTTGAGCAGTAGAGGATTTATTCTCTCTACTGAAGACTTCAACTCAACAAATGGCCAACATTCTAAAGTAAAAAGAGAAGGAAAAGCAACTAACATATTCTGAATGTCCACTATGAGCTACACATTTTGTAAGCACTTTGAGTGTTATATACATGTTATAACAGTGGGTCTGAAAAAGATTTGGGACCCGTAAAGTTCAAAGTCCTGGAAATTTAGGATTTCTTATCTGCTAGGGGCACTTATTTAAAGGGACTTTAGCAGTCATAATAATGGGGAGAAACATAGTTATTAAACAATAACTACGATCAAGTACTTTATTAAGCACGCCTTACAAGCAACCACATGTAGAGATTTTTTGTGGGAAAATTTAGGCTCTAAAACAGTCTCGGGCTTCCTTGGTTGCTCAGTGGTAAAGAATCCTTCTGCCAATGCAGGAGATGCAGGTTTGATCCCTGGGTCAGGAAGATCCGCTGGAGAAGGAAACAGCAACTCATCCCCGTATTCTCATCTGGGGAATCCCATGGACAGAGGAGCCTCTGGGCTATAGCCCATGGGGTCGCAAAAGAGCTGGACACGACTGAGTGACTGAACAGCAACGACAAAAATGGTGTCGCTAAGTGCCTCAGAGAAGTTTGCCCAGGGAACCAGTACTTGGCTGCTCAGCCTAGTCTGAAGAGTCCCGGTCCAGGGCAAGAGGGATGATGAGAGAGAGACAGAAGCGCAGGCCGCCTGAGTCATCCCGCCCCGGACACAGCACAGGCGGGAGCAGGGCCAGACTCTCAGAGAAGGGTCTGGATGTCTCCTGCTCAGATTGCACCCCTGGGAGTCAGATGCACCCTGCAGCCCACGGATATCACAGGGAACAAGGGTCAAGCCCTGTGATGGCCGAGCTCCCAGAAGACAGAGCGCAGGGCTCCTTCCTACAATCCCCGCCGAGTGCAGCTCACATTTCTGGGAACTGTAAGTCAAGCCTAAGTTCCTGAGAAGGAGATGGTGGATGGGCAAGGGGCCGTGGGACCCACAGAATGGTGCAGTGGTGTTTCCCGAGGTGCCTTTCGCCTCCTGTATCTCAAACACAGAGCTAAGGAATCCAGCCACCTAGAAACACAGACAAATACAGACAAAAACAGTCCAACGAAGCCTGCTCTCTCTAGGCAAAGGACCAGGAAAGGAGCAGCCCGCCAAGACAAAAAGCTTTTAGGCAACAACAGCTCTAGTCTAGAAAAACACCATAGGAAAAAAACCCACTGTGGCCCCATCCCACCCGTGCCAACCAAGGTCAAGTGGAAGCAAGACCCCACCCTTCCTGACTGTAACTGGGGCCTACGTTTACTCTGATCCCATCACACAGCCGGGGTGATGGGGGAAAGATAAAAGAGGGAGGAGATAACTGTCCCTTACAGACAGTGACAAACCCCCCATCTCACCCTGCATGTGCTATCCACAGAGACCACTAGAAGAGCTGGACTTCCAACCCCGTGCGCTAGCATCCAGGCACCCTCCCCTTTCGCTCCAGGCTGGTGTCAGAAGAGACCTAACAAAGTTATCGGATACATGCATACCAAAACATAAATAGATCTGCACATGCTAGCAATAAAAATGTGAACACCACCAACATTAAAAATACAACTAAACTTTCTCAAAATAAAATACTAAAAGTCAGCGGAACAATCTGTACAGAAATTATATCCTGAAAACTACAAAATGCTGATGGAACTCAAAGATATCTAAACAAGTGAAAGGATTTGACATGTTTGTGGACTAAACAAATCAACAGATTAAAGAGGTCAGTTCTTCCCAAGTTGGTATTTGATAATTGAGAATTGATTTAATGCACTTTCCATCAAAGTCCCAATAAGATATTTTGTAGAATAAAAATTATTCTAATATTTATATTAGATTATAGTATAAATTATACAGTGTATTATATAAATATTACTCTAATATTTATATGGAATATAAGGAAGCATAGTAGCAAAAACAATTTTGTAAAAGGCTAATCAAATGAGAGAACTCAGTCTATTCAATCTCAAGACTTATTATGTAGCCACAGTAAATCAAGACTGTATGATCCTGGAAAAGGGTTAGACACATAAATGGAACCATAAAGAACCCAGATTTAGACACATGCGAATCTGCCCAACCGCTACCTGACAAAGCCACAAGGTAATTAATTCAGCGGCAGAAATGCAGCCTTTTTAGCAAGTAGTGTTAGAACCTTAAACTAAACTCCAAATCCTTTACAAAGAATTAACTTTAAATGTGAAATATAAAACTTTCTGAAAAAATAATAAAAAGGAAACTCTTTGGGATTTAAGGTCAGGTAAAGAGTTCTTAGACTTGACACCACAAGCACTCATCCTAAAATGAAAAATTGATAAACTGGACCTCATCAAAATTAAAAGCTTTTGTTCAGCAAATGACCTTGTTAAAAAGATGAAAAGGTAAGCTACAAATTGGCAGAAAATATTAACAAACCACCTGTCTAAGAATGGACTATCAGCTTCCCTGGTGCCTCAGACAGTAAAGAATCTGCCTGCTAGGCAGGAGACCTGGGTTCGATCCATGAGTCAGGAACATCTCCTGGAGAAGGGAATGGCTGCCCCCTCCAGCATTCCTGCCTGGAGAATCCCAGGGACAGGGAGCCTGGAGGGCTACAGGCCACAGGGTCGCAAAGAGTCGGACATGAATGAGCGACTAACACACTTATTGTTATCAAACCACATATCTACACATATCTAACAACGGATCATTATCTAGAAAATAAAGAATTCTCAAATCTCAAAAGTTAAAAGCTAACACAAAAAAACACACCCCCAAAATGAGTCCAATTAGAAAGTGGGCAAAAGATATGAACAGACATTTCAGGATATACAGAGGCAAAATAGCACACGAAATATGCGTTAACACACTCACACAGGATCCAGAACAATACTGATGAGCCTATCTGCGGGGATGGAATGGAGACACAGAGGTGGAGAACGGATCTGTGGACACAGTGGGCAAGGGAGAGGCTGGGACGACTGGAGAGAGCAGTGGCCCCAGCACACAGCCGGGGGGAGACCAGGGCAGGTGAGGAGCTGCTGCTGCACCAGGAGCCTCAGCACACACCTGGGGTGAGACCAGGTCAGGTGAGGAGCTGCTGCACCTGGAGCCCTGGCACACACCCGGGGGGAGACCAGGGCAGGTGAGGAGCCGCTGCACCGGAAGCCTATCTGGGCCCCGGGAGGCCTGGAGGGTGGGGAGGCGAGGGAGGTCAGGGTGGAGGTGAGAGCACAGTCGAGGCTGACTTGCGCTGCTGTGTGGTAGAAACCAACACAAAGTGGTAAAGAAATTTTAAAAATATTTGAATCTTAAAAATAGGGGAAAAAGCATAGGAAAGATGTTCAACTTCACTAGCCATTGGGAAATGAACATTAAAACCACAATGAGATTGCACTCCATGCCGATCAGAATGGCCAAAATAAAAAACCGTAACAGCAACGTTAGTGACGAGCATAGAAACAGGGTCACTTACGCGGTGCTCGCGGGAACGCTGAACGCGGCAGCCACGGCGGAGGACAGTCTGGCAGGCTCTTAGGCTAAACTACACTGAACACGTAATGTGATGAAGCAGTTGCACTCCTGAGCATCATCCCAGAAAAATGAAAACTTATGTTCATACAAGAACCTACACAGGAATGTTCATAGCTGCTTTTTTTTTTTTTTTCTGTAACAGCCAAAAATGGAAAGAATTCAGATGTCTTTCGATGTGTGAATGGTTAAGCAAACTGTGGTGCAGCCATAACATGAAACGTGATGCAGCAATAAAACAAGAGCTATGGACATGCAGCAGCTTGGATGAGCCTCCAGGAAATCATCCTGAGTGAAAAACACCAATTCCAAAAGTTCACATACTATGTAATTCCATTTATTTAACATTTCCAAAATGACAAGCATTTAGAGAGGGAGAACAGACCCATGCTGGCCAGCGGTTAGGAAGAGGCTGGGGCAGGGAGGGAATACAGCTGGAGAAGGACAGTAGAAATGATCCTGCCACAGGAACATTCTGTATCTTGACTCGACCAATGTGAATTTCCTGCCTGTGACATCATACTGCGGCTTTGCAATATGTCACCATTGAGAGAACCAGTAGGACATCACACACTCTTTATACGTTTCTTACAACTTCATGTGGATGTTTAATTATCTCAAAGTCCAACATTTAATTAAAAACAAAGAAGCGTGATGGCCTACATGCAGCAGCATGGAAACAACTATCCAGTGGTTTAAAGTACCCGCCCCCGCCCCTCACCTCACCCCCACCCCCTAACCCCGCCGCCCCCCGCCCCGTATGTCCCCTGTCTACTCTGCCGATCCGGAGCGTGGAAGCACACAGCGCTGCCGGAAAGCCAGGATGAAGAGACCACAGGCCATTCTCCGCCCCGAGGGACGCCCGGCGGGCAGAGGCTCGCGTACCTTTGATCTCGCGGTCCTGCTCCTCCACCCTGGAGCACACGGTCCTCGTGAGGCTCTCCACAACCGTGTGCATCAGGTCAAACTCGGCCACGTTGTACACGTGCGTGCTGTCCGGCTCGGAGGCGATCTCCTGCAGCTCCTTCTCGTCCGCGTTTTTCACCCCTGCGTTGGGGACGACAGGGAGGGTCGGAGGGTCACCGGGAGCCTCGTAGTGACGGTACTCTACGCTGCGACCCGCCAGTCCGCACCCCGACCAACGCGCCTTTTCTCGCAAGAGGCACGTCTCCCGGCAGATTGTTTCTTCGAAGTCCCTTTCAAATGATTAAATGATTAAATCTTTTTTTCTTTATTTGGACACGGACACACCGCTCTACTTATTTAGTCAGTCAGTTATTTTTGGCTGCACTGGGTCTCCGTTGCTGCACGCCTTTCTCTGGCCGTGGAGAGCAGAGCCCACGCTCGAGCTGGTACACGGGCTTCTCTGGTTGTGGACAGAGGAGCCCACTCCCGATCTGGTACACGGGCTTCTCCTGGTAGGGCTCCACTTGGTGCCCAGGCCCTAGGCACATGGGCTCCAGTATTTGCAGCACAGGGCTCAGTGCTCTGGGGCATGCAGAATCTTCCCCGACTGGGGATCAAACCCGTGTCCCCTGCACAGGCAGGTGGATTCTTATCGACTGCACCCCCAAGGAAGTCCCCAGATTACTAAATCTTAACTTTCTTCAGCCCATCTTGGGCTTCCACGGTGGCTCAGACAGTAAAGAATCTGCCTGCAATGCAGGAGACCCGAGTTTTGGAGGATGTATTGATGAAACTGACTTCTGTCTTTCATAAATGTTGCAGAAGCAATAGGAATTAAACCAGTCCTCTACACTATCAGAACCTCAGGCTTAAATTTCTATAAACATTAGCTTACTTAAACCGAGACAGAAAATCCTTGTCCTTCAGGGAATTTTCGGTCTGTCACAGCTGTGGATGCTAACCTTAAAGTGTGCTCCCCATGCCCCAGGCGTGGCGGTGTTTTCCTCATAGTGACACATTTAATCCTCACAGTCAGTCCTGTGAGTTGGGCATCACTGTTTCTCCCATTTTACAGATAAGTGAGCTGATGAGAGGTTAATTCACTTGCTCGAGGAAACACAGCCAGTAAATACACAGCAAGGCTTCCACTCAGGCAATCTGGATCCAAAGTCGTATGCCCTTAATGACCCTATCAAGCTGCACCTCAGAAGACGACATATATCACGGTTGAATCTAGAAAAAGGGGGAGACTTCCCCAGCAGTCCTCCAGCTTTGCAGTGCCAGGGATGTGAGTTTGATCCCTGGACGGGGAAATAAGAACCCATATTCCACGGGGTTTGCCCAAAATTTAAAATAAGTAAATAAAACAGTCAATTGATAAAAAATAAATTTTTAAAAATTCTTTAAAAAAATGAAAAAGACACAAGGTTGGGTTTCATGAGTGTAAATGTAGATTTCTCTTCTCCAGGAGAAGGAACATTTCTTTAAAAATCCTTGTCACTGCAATTATCTACGGATGTTAAAAAGAGGTAAGAGGGAAGCAAGGAAGAGAGATTACCTGAGGCAACGGTAATTACTTCTTAGATGCCTGGCCGTGTGCCATTTAATTTATCTGACAGCTTCAACAGACTGAGTAACAAAGAGTCAATTGTTTCTGAACGATTTGCTTTAGGAGGTTATAAGAAAATGAACACTACTGATTTCCAGGTAATTCCCAGAGAAAAAGAGAGAAAAATTCCAAATCACGACTGGATGAGTTCACTTTAACTCATCCATTCGTTATTAACGAGACCACAGAATGGAGAGTAAACACATAAATTAATCCCCTGTTAGTGTAAGTCTTCTGTAGGGATTGTTGTTGAACAAAAGTACAGCAAAATTAAAAATAAAAATTAAATCAAATCTCCCTGATGTTCCTTGACTGAAAGACTTCTACAATAGCTTCTAAAATGCACTGTTGGATCTGTGTCTACAATAACAAAATAACATCATGCATGCTGAAGCAATGAGCTTAATGTCAATAATAGTTTTCATAGCATTCAGTTAAAACCAAGTCTGGATTCATTTAAGAATATTCTAGAGACAATAAGCCCCAAATGCCTCTCTCTCTCACCTCTCCAAACAAAACAGCTTCACTGTTGTAAAGAGCATGGAAAAGTGAGGAAACGGCCATCATGACTTGGAAGGAATTTGTTTTGGAAGGATTTATCTTGTTCATCTGTATGCTCCATCACCCACCACAACGCCTGCCATCCAGCAAATAAGCAAATACTTCTCCAATGAAACATGCTATGAACCACACTTTGAGTGACAAATCTAGAAATGAGTCAGAGGAATTGTTTCTTTTTTTTTCTTTTCAGTCTCTACTAAATAGAAGGCCTTCCTATCACCAAAGACAATGTAAACAATTTAATCAGGAGCAAAGTTGCATCAGCTAAATATTACGCATTATCCTACATGTGCCATGTGTATTCTTCCCATATACCTACACCTACGCAGGGTTATTTTCAAAGAAATAATCCTGCACATCTACGACTCTGTGCTTTCTTAGCTACAAGACCTCAATTCTTTGATTGCTTTCTCTCTGCACTATCAGAGAAGAGAGAGCTATTAAGTGATTCGAAAGAGAAAAGTCTTGACTAATTAAAGGCTAACAATTATGGACCTAACCTTTTCACTTTATGCTTTTCACAACACTTCATGTGTGGTGTCTCAGCCTAGAGATTCTCACACAGTAAGATCCTTCAGTTCCGCCACTTCCATTTTTAATGTGAGGAGTCAGACTCAGATCACATGACTGGTTATGAGTAGACCCAATGGGGTGGAGAGGGAAGGGATAAATCGGGAGAGTCGTCTATACACATATACAATAGATAACTAACAAGGACCTACTGTATACAGGGAACTCTACTCAACACTCTGCAGTAAGCTACATGGGGAAAGAATCTAAAAGACAGTGGATAGATGACGTGTGTAACTGACTCACTTTACACAAGAAACTAACACAAGCTTGTAGATCAACTAAACGCAATACATTTGTTTAAAAAAAGACTGGAAAGCGCTCAGGTCTCTTGGCTTTCAGTGAACTGCATTATATACAGCTTTAATGGTTGGGTGTCCATGTCCATTGTTGAAACAAGACCATAATTAACACGTACCTATGGCAAACAGCTCTACACCAGATTCACGAAGGTTTCTGGATGGTGGAATGATATCATCTTGGGACTTTCCGTCTGTGATTAAAATGCCAATTTTGGACACTCCAGTCCTTGCTCCCGCTTCCGGTTTAAAACTGTTTTCAAAAATGTAATTCAAAGCAAGACCTAGGAGAAAACAAGGAAAAATAAAGACAAGCCAACCATTTCAAATAAAAAGGCTTTCAATTCTCCAAAACGTAATCACAAGATGAGAAAGAAGAGCTTTTATTAGATGTGAACTTTTATCTTCATTTTTACAATGAACTATTTTTTAACGAATCTGATGAAACACTAAAATCCACCAAAACAGGTAATAAAAATTATGAATACTGCATCATTTCAGAAACTAGTATTTATAAAGAACAATGGATTCCTAGACAATGAATGCTGACAGGTTTGCACACAAGAAATCTACACCTTGGTTAAGACTTCCAATGCAGGGGGTGTGAGTTTGATCCCTGGTTGGGGAACTAAGACCCTACATGCCACATGGCACAGCCAAAAAAACAAATCAATAAAAAGTAAAAAAAAAGAAAAGAAAATCTAAACCTCTCTAATTTACAATGAACCAAGAATACCCTCACAGGAGCAACTGTCCCAAATATTATGGCTACACTTTTCATTTTGTTCATGGTAATCTAAAGAAACCACAGATTCTCTGCTTTATGGGGGTAGAAGGGGAGATCTAAAGTGGTAATTGAACTCCTGACTTTTGAGTATGACATTCTTCACTCCTCAAAAATAAGAAATGCTGAATAATGTTATGCAATTCATGCTTAATACAGTTTTGTTGTATTAACAAAAAACTTGTTAGACTACGCCTCAAACTGGCAAAGTACTGATCAGGATTTCAGTGGTTTATTTAAAATTCAATGACAGCATCTCTATTGTTTAAACTGAGCATCCACATTGTGGGTCTATAGAAGGAAACAGCATGTAAGGGTTAAAACCTGTGATAACGCCTTGGGTTGAAAGTGAAAGTCGCTCAGTTGTGTCTGACTCTTTGTGACCCCATGGACTGTACAGTCCACAAATTCTCCAGGCCAGAATACTGGAGTGAGTAGCCTTTCCCTCCTCCAGGGGATCTTCCCAACCCTGGTATCGAACCCAGGTCTCCTGCAGTGCAGGCAGATTCTTTACCAGCTGAGACACGAGGCAAGCCCTTGGGGTTGGGCCATGGATAATTGCAATATAAATGCTCTTACATTACAGTAGTTCCTTGGTATCCACAGAAGGCTTGGTTCTAGGACCCCCCACAACACCCAAACCCACAGATGCCCAGGTCCCTTACGTAAAATGACGTAGTATCTGCATGTAACCTACATGCATACTCTGCGCCATCTCTAGATTATTTATAATAACAAATACAATACAAATGGCTATGTAAATAGTTACTGCTGCTGCTGCTGCTAAGTCGCTTCAGTTGTGTCCGACTCTGCCTGACCCCATAGACGGCAGCCCACCAGGCTCCCCCATCCCTGGGATTCTCCAGGCAAGAACACTAGTTACTAGCATGTGATAAATTCAAGCTTTGCTTTTAGGAACTTTCTGGAATTTTTTCCCCACACATTTCTGATCCCTGGTTGGTCAAAGCTGCAGATGCTAAAGACTGACTAGACTCATTTATCAAAAAAGCTGGTGAGCCAAAGCTCCATAAATATTTTCATGATAACCATTGACTGCAGAGTAAGGACAAAGAAATTATTTTCCTTTAAAACTTAGGTAGGATTTTGTTTTTATTAAATTGACAGGGTGACTGGAGGAGAAAACGGGTACAGAAAGAAAGGAAAATGAATTGAAAAGGGTTAAGACGGCTCCTAAGGCTGTCAGCGTCAAGGACTGCTGGGTACTCTTCCAGCTCAACCAAGCCCTTCCTGGGACGTTACATTTGTAGAGCGAAAGGGATGAGGTTTCTGTATGCGACTTCTAATGTGAGTTAGAGACAAGAGCCATTTAAAACTTTAAAGGCTAGCTTGCTTTAAAAATACTATGCTAAGACATACACAGTGACAAAATGAAGTAATACAACTCTGCTTTGGCAAGACATGCCGCCAAAAACATGGACTAAACACAAGCATACCTGTGAGAGTATTTCCCCCCTTGTATGGTAGATTGCGGACAGCGTCGATCACCTCGTCTTTGGTGTTAAAGGCATTCAAGTGCCATTCAATTCTGGGGTCACCACTGTACTGAGCCAGGCCTGGAAAAGAAGGACGAGAAAGCCCACCCAGAAATGAAGGGTTACTCGAAGGCCCAGTGGACCATTCGAGAGACTAGAATGATGAAGGCCCAGTGTTTTTTGAGGCGGGGTGGGGTGGCTAAATTTTGCAACATTTTTTTCTCTGCCTCCCTGAGAAATTTCAAAGTGAGTTCCTGACATCAATTTAAAGAATTTTCAGCATACCTGGAGGCTGATGGAATGTATACATTTTCCAGACATCTAGAAGTAGGCACCCAATCAGGAACTTAGCATTTTTTAAAAGTCTGATCATGTTTGTAGATAAAAGGTCTAGATGTATTTAATTTTTTTAATTGAGGTAATATTGATACCAGCTTATACAACCTCATACAAGCTTCATGTGTGACATTATATTTTGACTTCTGTATACACTATAGTGTTTGTATTTTGTTTTTATTCCCAAAGAAAAGAGTTTCCTTACGGGCTACTTAGAAGTGAAACTAGGAGACTTTATCTAATAAAGTGGATATATTTCTCAAAGATTTACAACTTTTTTGTTGTTTTTTATCACAGCAAGAATTTGGCAAAAGTATCTCACACAATAAAACTTTTTCCAATTGTTGATTAAACATTTCACTTGATTCAATTGCTTTTTAAATAAAAAGAAAACTTTTACCTGATAAATTCTTAAACCAATAGTAACTTTTAAATTATTATTTAAAATTATTATTAATAATAAAATAATTATTATTGTTAGAGAAGATTTTGGCTTTCCAGAAAAATTGAAATATGTTCAATAATTAATTGAGTGACATTGTCACATTATTTAGTAGAAATAAATATTTATTGATGCAAACTTGCCCTTTTGGGAACATTTCTATAGTTAAACCTAAAATTCTGAAAAACATTTGGTAGAGAATCTGAAATTTCTTAAGAAGCTTCCTGGTGGTTTCACACTAGGAGCCGATGCTGTTAATTTAAAAAAAAAGATGCACCAATCCGTGTCTTCTCGGAGCCCACGTCAAATGCTGTAACCAGGTTTTCCAAAAAAGATCGAACCAGTCTGAAGTTGAATCTTCCAATACTCCATGAGCCATCGACCAGGATTACAATATCAGCAATAGCCGGTGTTTGACAGAAAAATTTCACTTCTGCAAAGTATAGACCAAAAAAGCACCCATGTTACTGTTGCAACTTTTAAAAGAATGAGTCTATTTTAATGTCTTTCAGGTAACTTGGTGCTAAGAATACAATAAAGTTCCTATTAAAGCAACCATATTTTTATTACCCTTCTTTTAAATGCATTTTCACCAGGGGAGAAAAAAAAATGGTAATACCTGGCAACCGAGCCAATGTTCTGGAAATAGTTAGCAGACACTGGCGGGTTCACAGCACACTGGCAACTCGAGCCTTCTACATATTTGAAAAAGCAGTGTCTGTGCAAGAGCATCCAGCTTTGGGTTTTAGTGTGCAGATTCTTTCCAGGAAAGATCTCAGCAACACCCATGCAGGAGGGTCAGCAGGGATGGGAAGGCGGCCAGGAAGCAGAGTGCGGCTCTCCTGCTCTGATAAGTCTGAGCGAGAGGAAGCGATAAGAGAAAAAAACACGGGCTTCCTGGATTCAAGGAAAAGTCAGGGCCATTTAATCTCAAAAAGACGCAGGCTTGTGCTAAAATAGGAAGGGTTTGTACAAGAAGAAAGTTGGAAGAGCTCGAGAACTTTCCCCAATTCAAATCCTTTTGCATATTGTGTCCATGTGACTATTAGATTTTATCCCTGGAACTCATTTCAGTACTTCATTTACTTAAATCAAGCTTCAGAATACAGACTGAGAAAAGGATGCCCAGTGGCTGGACTGGTAGCACCCTGAGCTTTGCCCTCAGGGTGAGTCTATGCCCACAGAGATTGCGGGCAAGATGCAAAGGGCTAACAGAAGTCTTCAACAGAGATGGAGGTTGTCTGATATAAGGTAAGTCTGCACTGGATGAGGTGAAAACCACCTCTTACAAAGTGAAAATACTAGAATACCTTAATGTGTTTAAGAATCCTTAAAAACGTCACAATGCTGTCAGTATCTTTAGAAGCTTTGCTTACTATAGTTTGTGTTTCCCAAAGAATGGCTTCAGTTCAGTTCAGTTCAGTCACTCAGTCGTGTCCAACTCTTGTGACCCCATGGACTGCAGCATGCCAGGCCTCCCTGTCCATCACCAACTCCCGGAGTTTACCCAAACTCATATCCATCGAGTTGGTGATGCCATCCAGCCATCTCATCCTCTGTCGTCCCCTTCTCCTCCTGCCCCCAATCCCTCCCAGCATTAGGGTCTTTTCCAATGAGTCAGCTCTTCGCATCAGGTGGCCAAAGTATTGGAGTTTCAGCTTCAGCATCAGTCCTTCCAATGAACACCCAGGACTGATCTCCTCTAGAATGGACTGATTGGATCTCCTTGCAGTCCAAGGGACTCTCAAGAGTCTTCTCCAACACTACAGTTCAAAAGCATCAATTCTTTGGCGCTCAGCCTTCTTCACAGTCCAACTCTCACATCCATACATGACCACAGGAAAAACCATAGCCTTGGCTAGACAGACATTTGTTGGCTCTTATATAAGTAATGTCTCTTATTTTTGCTGATTTTTCGCATTAGGACTGCAGATCATGAATATTTTGTGTGAGTGTATATGTGTGTGTATGTCCATGTCAACATTTTGAAACATTAAAATGACAATAAGACAAAAATTATAATATATGTAATGAAAAACAAAATAAAGAAGTCTTCATAAATAAATCGGATATGTTTTTTCCTGGAGGGCAAACAGTTGACCTATTATGGTTAGGGTGAGCAGTTTCATATATAGCTCTGTATCCACAGGCCACATTTAGTAAAAGGAGCTTGTAGTTTGTTTGTTTATTTTTCCATTTTCGTGGAATACCTAGATCCTTTTACCAAATGGGGAAAACATGTGTTTGCCAAGGAATACTCAGGTGCTGACTATGTAGCCAAACAATACAGCTCAACCCAAGGTATATATATTACAGTTTGGGCACCAAATCTCTCTTCTTTAATAGCCAAATGCAGAATCACTACTGACCTAGGAGTCAGTCCTCTGTACCACACTGAAATATCCTAAAACTGAACAATGTAAGAAGTCATGAGATAGAAATTAGTTTGTGTTTTGCAAATAATCAGGGAAAATTAAAGTCTTAATAAGCTTTAAGAATCTATGCCCCTCACTTTTTATGGGGAAACTTTCCTGAAATGAAACGTTTTCTTTTTATTCCAAAACTATTGGAGATATTATTTTCCTTTTTAACTAAAAAAAAATTTTAATTGTTTGGGTACATTGTAGATAGGGTCTTAGAGAACAGTTTCTCTGCTTATTTGGAAGAGGAATATTAATACTGGTATTTTCCATTTTAAAATTGTTTGCAATAAAAATGCTCTGTTAATTTAGCTCATTAGTTATTTTCACTTGGAGATAAAAATTGTAGATATCTCCAAAATAAGATATAAAATTAGTTGAATAGAAATTAGAAGACTGACATATCTAGTGATATTAAAATTTGTAAGCTGTTCATCAAAGAAACACCTTAAATAATATAAAAAGATAAGCTACAAGTGGGAAAAGATATGTGCAATATAAAAAACTGAAAAAGAATCCACATGAAGAATACATAAAAAATGAATAAATATGTAAGAGAATGGAGAGATATACATAAGATTAATAAGTGATAAAAGAGAATGTTTAACTACACTGGTGATCACGGTAATAAAAAAAAATCAAGATCACAATGAGGTACAATTTGTGTTCACTCAGATGCAAAAATGATAAATTTAATACTATTTATAATTACTCCACAGATAATGAAATATTTAGGTATATACTTACAACATGTGCAAGACCTGTGTGGTAAAAATTACGCTATTAATAGAAGAAGCCAAAGAAGATGCAAATCAATGGAGACGTCTACCATATTCACGGACAGGAAGGCTGAACATGGTAGAGAGGCCAGCTACCCCAAACTGATCGATAGGTTTAATGCCATTCCTATCAAAATTCCAGAAAACTTTTTTTAAGACATAGACAAGCTTATTCTAAAATTTACATAAGAAGGCACAGACCCTAGAATAGTTAAGACAATCTTGATGAAGAATTATGTGGAAAGAATCATTTTACCAGACATCAAGACTGCTTGCTATATTTAACTAGTGGGTATTTCAGAGAGATAGACACATACATAAGCGAAAAAGAGAAAAGCCAAAAACAGACCCATACCAATATGCTGAACAATATGATTTTAAATCTAAATGTGATTTAAAAATCATATAGTGATTTTATACCAACGTTCAAAAGTACTTCAACAGATGGTGTTGGAACAATTAATATGCATGCAAAAGAAAGAAAAAGAAAACTTGACCTAAACTGTATACTTTATACCAAAATTAATTCAAAGCAGATCATCAATTTAGAGGTAAAAAAGTGAAATCATAAAGCTTTTAGTAAAAAATTAGGACAAAGTCATGGAATGTATGGCTCAAAGAGGAGTTCTTAGCATTAATACCAAAAATACAAACACATAAAAAGAAAATTTGATCAACTGGACTCCATCAATATAAAATACTTTTGCTGTGTGAAAGCTCATGTGAAGATGAACAGACAAGCTATAGGCTAGGAGAAATATTTGTAAACCACACATTCAACAAAGGATTAGTATCTAGACTATATAAAGAAACCTCAAAACTCACTAGCAAATAAAACCAAACAATCCAATTAGCAAACGGGTAAAATCTGAACGAATATTTCATCAAAGATATGCCATCTGTATAGCTTGTTCAGATGGCAAATAGCACATGAAAATGTGTTCAGCATCAGTAACTATCAGGTAAATACGGATTAAAATCACATGAAATTTCGCTATACACACCTATCCAAACGGCCAAAATAAAACACGGTGATAACAACGAATGCTGCAAGTGGGTAGAGAAATGGCACCACTCACACGTTGCTCACAGGACTGTGAAATGGTATAACCACGCAGAAAACAGTTTGGCAGTTTCTTTTAAAAGTATACCTAGAAACTCCCTGGTGGCCCAGTGGTTAAGAGGATGCCTGCCATTACAGGAGACACGGGTTCGATTCCTGGTCTGGGAAGATTTCACACGCTGCTGCTACTGCTACTGCTAAGTCGCTTCAGTCGTGTCTGACTCTGTGCGACCCCATAGACGGCAGCCCACCAGGCTCCCCCGTCCCTGGGATTCTCCAGGCAAGAACACTGGAGTGGGTTGCCGTTTCCTTCTCCAATGCATGAAAGTGAAAAGGGAAAGTGAAGCTGCCCAGTAGCGTCCGACACTCAGCGACCCCATGGACTGCAGCCTACCAGGCTCCTGCGTCCATGGTATTCTCCAGGCAAGAGTACTGGAGTGGGGTGCTATTGCCTTCTCCATTCCACACACTGTAGGGCAGCTAAGCTCATGTGCCAGAGCTGCTGAAGCCAGCTGCCTGAGGTCGTCGCTTGGCAACCAGAAGAGCCCCTGCAAAGGGAGGCCTGTGGACCAGGAGAGGAGCCCCTGCTCCCTGCAGCGAGAGCAAGCCACGCAGAGCAAGAGCGACCCAGAGCAGCCAGGAATAAAGACAGAAACAAGTACGTGAAATTACCATACAACCCAGCAATTACACCCAAGGATACTTATTCCAGAGCAGTGAAAACTAATGTACACACAAAAAACTGTACACGGATGCTCACAGCAATTTTATTCACGATGGCCCCAAACTGAAATTAGTTCAATTTATTATTTTAAATAAAAATAAATTCTTCTTACCTTCAATATTGTATTTAAAATTAAAGCAAAGGAGCAGAGGAAATGAACTGTATTTTAATTCAGTTCTTGGCTTAACGTAAACTTTATCTAAAATGCAATTCTGAAAATACAGACAGTACCAAAAAAAAAGGTAGACAGCTGATCACAACTGAAGGAAAGCACCCAATGTATGGGCTGGTGGCGGTGCTTGGTGGTCTAGTCACTAAATCATGTCTGACTCTTGTGACCCCATGGACTGTAGCCGGCCAGGCTCCTCTGTCCATGGGATTCTCCAGGCAAGAATACTGGAGTGGGTTGCCATGCCCGCCTCCAGGGGATCTTCCCAACTCAGGAATCGAACCTGGGTCTCTTGCGTTGCCGGCAGATTCTTTACTGACTGAGCTTCAAGGGCTACATCACAAATAAAAACAATACCTTGAATGTCATCGTTTGACTCAGAAGAATAATTCCCATTATGTTCAACACCTGCAGAGGTGCCTGATGAGGCCGGAAGAAACTAACAATTCTGTATCTGGAAGTCATGGCCATCGTGAGCCCTCGATGCTCACCTGCTCAGTCCCCACAAGAGCTCTATAAGACATGCATCATTATTATCAGTCCCATTTGCAGCTGGAAAGTATGAAATACATGGGCTGTGTGATTTGCCCAGAGTACCACCCAGGGCAGAGGCAAAGCTTTGATCTGAACCCAGGTAAGACACGAATCCCAGTGGCTCGAATGATAAAGAATCTGCCTGCAACACAGGAGACCCAGGTTCAATCCCTGGGTTGGGAAGATCCCTGGAGGAGGAAATAGCAACCCCCTCCAATACCCTTGCCTGGAGAATCCCAGGGACAGAGGAGGCAGGCGGGCTGTGGTCCATGGAGTCACAAGAGTTGGACACAACTTGGCTACTAAACCGCCACCACCACCACACCGACTTCAGTAGCGTACCTGTCACATCAGTTTAGAAAGCAGGGGCCAGTCTCTAACACGAATCTGCGTCCCCACACCACCTGCCCCTGCTGCGGCCACAGCTAGCATGTGCCACTTGCAAGCGTCACTGTCCAGAACTTTCTTCTCTCCCAAATGAATGCACTAGCACTTAGTTCAGTTCAGTCGCTCAGTCATGTCTGACTCTTTGCAACCCCATGAATCGCAGCACGCCAGGCCTCCCTGTCCATCACCAGCTCCCGGAGTTCACTCAGACTCACGTCCCTCGAGTCAGTGATGCCATCCAGCCATCTCATCCTCTGTCGTCCCCTTCTCCTCCTGCCGCCAATCCCTCCCAGCATCAGGGTCTTTTCCAATGAGCACTTAAGAGGCCCACATAAAAAGTGTCCCTTTCACAATAATTGTACACCGATTTTACTGTGTTACTGACATCACAAGAAAATTTTATGTTGAGAATACAAGTTAATTCAGGGAGTTTGAATTAGTATTAAATCAGTCTACACAAAACCTATGTATATTAAGTTCATATTAACTAATTTCCCTATGAAATACATTTATTTATTTAAAATTTACTATGAGTGAGTGAGTGAGTGAGTGAAGTCGCTCAGTCGTGTCCGACTCTTTGTGACCCTGTAGACTGTAGCCTACCAGGCTCCTCCCTCCATGGGATTCTCCAGGCAAGAGTACTGGAGTGGATTGCCATTTCCTTCTCCAGGGGATCTTCCTGACCCAGGGATCGAACCCCGGTCTCCCGCATTCCAGGCAGACGCTTTAACCTCTGAGCCACCAGGAAAGCCCCAAATTTTACTATATCCCAAGCCCTATTCTGAGCAACCAGGAATACAATTAAATTCCTACCTTCCAGCAGTTTAAATTCTTGGTTAGAGAAAACAGACTAACAGAACAAAATAATTTCATATTTTTAAAAGAGCTTTATATTTCTTTGGAGGGACTGATGCTAAAGCTGAAACTCCAGTACTTTGGCCACCTCATATGAAGAGTTGACTCATTGGAAAAGATTCTGATGCTGGGAGGGATTGGGGGCAAGAGGAGAAAGGGATGACAGAGGATGAGATGGCTGGATGGCATCACTGACTCGATGGACGTGAGTCTCAGTGAACTCCAGGAGTTGGTGATGGACAGGGAGGCCTGGCGTGCTTCGGTTCATGGGGTCATAAAGAGTCGGACACGACTGAGCAACTGATCTGATCTGATCTATAGAAATAAGCAGAATGATATAAAGAGTAGTGGAATTCTCAGGGAGGGGAGTGTCACTTTAGTTAGAATGGTATGAAATTACCAAATTTAAACATTTCTTTTTAGAGTGTTCCTTTTGCTCTAATGACATAAAATTAAAGATCCAGTTATGGCTAATATAGAAATATTTACAATGTTTTTACGGAGAAGGGTATTCACCAACTCTTCAAAATAGAAAGGGGAGAATTAACGGAAGCAGCTTTTTCCTGCCAGGTAAACTCCTATTCATCCTTCAAAGCCCAGGTTACACTTCATCCACTTCGAGAAGCTCTTGCAGCAGTCCTCAGATGGGTCCATTACCTGCTCCTCTTGACGGCCTCTGCATTAGTACACACGGTTTGTTGTATTCAGAACGCCAGGCTATTGTAATTTGTTTCCATTTCTCTCTCTCTGACTACACTGAACTCTTTGAGAAGTGAGGGATTTGTGCTATATATTTTTATGGTCTTTGTCTCGCTGACGTCTTGGCACATAGCACACTAATAAATGTAAGCCACGCTGAATGGTCTTGTTAAAAAGAATTCCTCTGTTCACACAATTCAAACATACAGTAGAGCACTAGAAAAATAGACCATGATGGCTCAGTTAAATGTGGTCTTTCCTCTTGCTCTGATGAACTACCACACTGGAAAACCAGACTGTGGTTATTTAGGGATCAGGGTGATTGTATCATGCTTGCTTGTCTTCCTTGATATTAATATTTTCCGATGCCAGAGGTAAAGCTAAATGAAAGGGGAGCAGGAGCTATTTTTATTCACATTATCGTAGTATGCACTCAGAAAATCTCATGATCATTTTCACCACGACTGGTCTGATTCATTTAGTGCCTCTCAATCATTTTTCTTGATGCCATTAGCAAAATATCTGGCTAAGCCATTCATTAACCAAGACATCTGAAGGAAAACTGTGGTCACAGAGTAATTTTTCACATAAATCTTCAGTAAGGTTGAACTCAAGTTTCCAAATCAAGAATTGTTTCCAAGACTGACTTGAAGTTAGTTTTTTTTTTTTTTTTTTTTAAGAGTTAATAGCATTTTAACAGAGTTTTGCCAAGAGAACACACTGGTCATAGCAAACACCCTCTTCCAACAACATAAGAGAAGACTCTACACATGGACATCACCAGATGGTCAACACCGAAATCAGATTGATTATATTCTTTGCAGCCAAAGATGGAGAAGCTCTACATGGTCAGCAAAATCAAGACCGGGAGCTGACTGTGACTCAGATCATAAACTCCTTATTGCCAAATTCAAACTTAAATTGAAGAAAGAAGGAAAAACCACTAGACCATTCAGGTATGACCTAAATCCCTTACGATTATAAAGTGGAAGTGACAAATAGATTTAAGGGACCAGATCTGATAGAGTGCCTGATGAACTATGGACGGATGTTCATGACATTGTACAGGAGACAGGGATCAAGACCATCCCCAAGAAAAAGAAATGCAAAAAAGGCAAAATTGCTCTCTGAGGGAGGAGGCCTTACAAAGAGCTGTGAAAAGAAGAGAAGTGAAAAGTAAAGGAGAAAAGGAAAGATATAAGCATCTGAATGCAGAGTTCCAAAGAATAGCAAGGAGAGAGAAGAAAGCCTTCCTCAGTGATCAATGCAAAGAAACAGAGGAAAACAATAGAATGGGAAAGACTAGGGATCTCTTCAACAAAACTAGAGATACCAAGGGAAGATTTCATGCAAAGATGGGCTCGATAAAGGACAGAAATGGTATGGACCTAACAGAAGCAGAAGATATTAAGAAAAGGTGGCAAGAATACACAGAAGAACTACACAAAAAAGATCTTCATGACCCAGATAATCAGGATGGTGTGATCACTCACCTAGAGCCAGACATCCTGGAATGTGAAGTCAAGTGGGCCTCAGGAAGCATCACTATGAACAAAGCTAGTAGAGGTGATGGAATTCCAGTTGAGATGCTGTGAAAGTGCTGCACTCAATATGCCAGTGAATTTGCAAAATTCAGCAGGGGCCACAGGACTGGAAAAGGTCAGTTTTCATTCCAATCCCAATGAAAGTCAAGGCCAAAGAATGTTCAAACTACCGCACAACTGCACTCATCTCACACGCTAGTCAAGTAATGTTCAAAATTCTCCAAGCCAGGCTTCAGCAACACGTGAACCATGAACTTCCAGATGTTCAAGCTGGATTTAGTAAAGGCAGAGGAACCAGAGATCAAATAGCCAACATCCACTGGATCATTGAAAAAGCAAGACAGTTCCAGAAAAACATCTACTTCTGCTTTATTGACTATTCAAAAGCCTTTGACTGTGTGGATCACAATAAACTGTGGAAAATTCTGAAAGAGATGGGAATACCAGACCAACTGACCTGACTCCTGAGAAACCTGTAGTCAGGTTAGGGAGCAACAGTTAGAACTGGAAATGGAACAACAGACTGGTTCCAAATAGGGAAAGGAGTATGTTAAGGCTGTATATTGTCACCCTGCTTATTTAACTTATATGCAGAGAAGGCGATGGCACCCCACTCCAGTACTCTTGCCTGGAAAATCCCATGGATGGAGGAGCCTGATAGGCTGCAGTCCATGGGGTCACTAAGAGTCGGACACGACTGATCGACTTCACTTTCCCTTTTCACTTTCATGCGTTGGAGAAGGAAATGGCAACCCACTCCAGTGTTCTTGCCTGGAGAATCCCAGGGACGGGGGAGCCTAGTGGGCTGCTGTCTATGGGGTCCCACAGAGTCGGACACGACTGAAGCAACTTAGCAGCAGCAGCAGCAGAGTACATCATGAGAAACACTGGGCTGGATGAAGCACAAGCTGGAATCAAGACTGCCGGGAGAAATATCAATAACCTCAGATATGCAGATGACACCACCCTTATGGCAGAAAGTGAAGAGGAACTAAAAAGCCTCTTGATGAAAGTGAAAGTGGAGAGTGAAAAAGTTGGTTTAAAGCTCAACATTCAGAAAACAAAGATCATGGCGTCTGGTCCCATCACTTCATGGCAAATAGATAGGGAAACAGTGTCAGACTTTATTTTTTGGGCTCCAAAATCACTGCATATAGTGACTACAGCCATGAAATTAAAAGACACTTACTCCTTGGAAGGAAAGTTATGACCAACCTAGACAGCATATTCAAAAGCAGAGACATTACTTTGTCAACAAAGGTCCTTCTAGTCAAGGCTATGGTTTTTCCTGTGGTCATGTATGAATGTGAGAGTTGGACTGTGAAGAAGGCTGAGCGCCGAAGAATTGATGCTTTTGAACTGTGGTGTTGGAGAAGACTCTTGAGAGTCCCTTGGAGATCCAATCAGTCCACCTTAAAGGAGATCCAACCAGTCCACCTTAAAGGAAATCAGTCCTGGGTATTCATTGGAAGGACTGATGTTGAAGCTGAAACTCCAATACTTTGGCCACCTGATGGGAAGAGCTGACTCATTGGAAAATGAATCAGCTGATGCTGGGAAAGATTGAAGGAGGGAGGAGAAGGGGACGACAGAGTGGATGGCATCACCGACTCGATGGACGTGAGCTTGAGTAAGCTCTGGGAGTTGGTGATGGACAGGGAAGCCTGGTGTGCTGCACTCCATGGGGCTGCAAAGAGTTGGACATGGCTGAGCAACTGAACTCAACAGCATTTCACATTTACTAAGAGCTCAGTGGCTCAGAGAGAGTTTTTCAGTACATTGGCATATTCTGATTCTCACAACATTCTAGTGGGGAGCCATGAAGGTGTTTAATTTTCAGAAAATGAAACTGAAGTTCAGAGAGACAAGTGGATAGCTCAGTGGTTACAATGGAAAAGCCAGGACTAGACCCCGGGTATAGTCAATGTTTGGTTGCCTCTTCCATCATAGCAGGCTACCAGCACCATGGAAGATGTCCTCATTTAATGCAACACGAGTGGTCACTAGTTACCTGTCGTATTAATGTTATAAGTTGTCCATCTACTGGAAGAGGAACTAGGGTTCATTTCAATTGCGTTCAGAGTTGACATTAATCAGAGTGAGCTACGTGCTCATTTAGGCCAGTCTTACTGGAGACACATCTTTCAAAGCACCTGAGACAGACGACTCCCCTATCTAAAACAGCACTCCCCATCACCCTCTTTCCTTATTCTGTTTTATTTCTCTTTGCAGAACTTATTTCCTAGAAATACATGAGTGTGACGGTTAATTTTATGTGTCAACTTGACTGGTCCATGGGGTGCCCAGATATGGGATCAAATATTATTCGGAGATTGTTAGGGAGGGTGTTTCTGCATGAGATGAACGTTTGAATCCACAGATGAGTAAAGCGGATTGCCTTCCCAAAGGTAGTCGGTCCTTGTGCGATTGACTAGAGAGCTGAATAGAACAGAAAGGAGCCTCTTCTAACTGCCTTGATTGGAACATCAGGCTCAAAACCGACACGAGCCTTTCCTGGGTCTCGAGCCTGCAAGGTCTCAGATGGGAACCGACACCGCCAGCTCTCCTGGGCCTCCAGCTTGCTGACCGCAGATCTCAGGACTCCTCAGACTCCACAAGCATGCGAACCAGTTCCTCATGATAAATCATTCTCTGTGTGTAGACACATCCCACTGACCCTGCTGCTCTGGAGAGCCCGAACATGTAGTTATTGACTGACTGGCTGATTGCAGCAGACGCTTTTCATGGCTTCCTTTTTTTTCCAATAAAAGCCCTTCCATTGAGTGACTGCTTTCCTCAGGTGATTTGCATATGTCTTTTCCATTTAAGCCTGATATTAATCCTACAAGACAGGTGTTTCTTTTCACTGCATTGAAAAAGAAAGGTTAAGTAACTAGAAAGGTTAAATAACTTGCCTTTCATCACCTGCGGAGCAGACGAAAAAGCTGGAATTCAATCTAGGACTGACTCCAAAGCCTGAGAGATTTAGCTGTTGTGCTACTTAACTACTATGACAGAAGAAAAGTATTTGAAACAAAGGAAGAATGAAATAACAGGGAGGAGGGGTGGGCAAAGAGGGACGAGGGAGGGAGAGAGGAAGGGAAGGAAGAGAGAAAGGAGGGAAGAAAGGATGGGAGGAGGCGGGGAAGGTGGCTAGGCTGTGCCTGCAGAGACAGCTCGAGGTCACGGCCACGCTTGCTGGTCCTGTGAGCAACCCGGGGAGAACCACGCCACGACGGTTTGCAGGCGTGTGAAGCCCCATCCCCGACCCACAGCAGGTGAACACTTCAGCTGTCACTCAGATCTCTGCATCTTAACAGTAACTGACAATCCTGTAAATACCACACTTATCACATCTCTCCTCTGCTCACAAACTGGAAGGGCTGTCTTCAAATATCTGAAGGGCTGCCATACAGAGGGGGGCTAGGAGTGTCCTAAATGCCCACAGGAAGACAGATTTCAACTCATGAAAGAACTTTCCCTTTTTAAAAATTTTATTTGTGGCCGGGTCTTCCTGCTGCTCAGGCCGTTCTCTAGTTGCGGTGAGCGGGGCTCCAGCTGCGGTGCAGGGCTTCTCGTCTCGGGGGGCTTCTCGTCACTGAGCAAGGGCTGGAGGTGCCCGGTTTCAGTAGCTGCAGCTCACGGGCTCCGGGGCACAGACCCAGGAGGTGCGGTGCACGGGCTTAGCTCCTCCAAGGCATGTGGGATCTTCCTGGCCCAGGGATCGAACCCGTGCCTCCTGCACTGACAGGCAGATTCTTTACCACTGAGCCACCAGCGAAGCCCACGAAGGAACTTTCTGAAACAGGGAGAGCTCTGTCTGTGACGTGGATGCTGGTCAACCCTCAACCGCATGGCTGGAGAGCCTTCCCTGTCCTCTCAATGGGTTGAACTACATGGATCTCAAAGTTACCCTCCAACTCCAAATTTTAAGTTAATTTCTTTCCTTCCCTATCTACCAAATTAAGCCTGAGCTGTTCACGGGCTCTCCACGTGTCAGCTCTGCTCAACCTGTCAATACTGGTTTCTCACCTCATCCCAATACAATGAGTCTTCTTTCCGCAATACTATTCTCATCTCTGAGACCTCTGACTGACTACTATCCTCTGCACCCTCTGCCATTTCTTCCTATCTAACCTCTCCAAGCTCTCCCTACAAGATACCTAAAACAGGTTTTATTTCCTTCAAAAGTATATATGATCCTTTTAAAATACTTTTAGATAAAATCAGTTCTCAAATTTTATTTGTACGAAGACTGATCTGGTTATTTCCTGACTTTCGAATTTTAATGCTGACCGAGAGAGGCTATTTTGTCTGATCACCTCTGTTTAAACACAAAACCTATTCAGGAACTGGTGTATTACATTCACCTGCATTTTCAGCTCTGCATATAATATCATGTGATTTGGCTTTATGTTTACTTCAGTTGTTCAAGGTGATTTTCTGAGAACACGCAATAACTCATTCACCCCTGTTATTCCAATTCGCCAATAACAAACAGACCCTGACATTTCACAATGTCTCAGGCTGAAACACCTGCTTTACTTGACACCATCAGCCCTGCAGGTATAGAAACGAGATATTTAATAGAAAATTCTCAGACAAGAAGGAAGGTATCAGTCAGACAAGCCCAAGCACTGCTACGGGATAAGCCTTTGCCAAAGTCTCTAACAGTGCTCACAGCTGTCAAATATCTGAGCTAACACAAGATGTACTACAAGCTCTTTTATAAATGAGGACATTTGAAAACCTGGTGTATTTAAGGAAGAGCTACAAAGTATATTGCTGTTGTTCAGTTGCTAAGTCGCGTCCGACTCTTTGTCGGTGATGCCACCCAACCATCTCATCCTCTGTCGTCCCCTTTTCCTCCCACCTTCAATCTTTCCCAGCATCAGGGTCTTTTTCAGTGAGTTGGCTCTTCACATCAGGTGCACAAAGTATTGAAGCTTCGGCTTCAGTCCTTCCAGTGAATATTCAGGATGGATTCACTTTAGGATGGACTGCTTGGATCTCCTTGCAGTCCAAGGGACTCTCAAGAGTCTTCCCAGCATATATATATATAATATATATATATATTATATATATATAAAATATATATTTTACCACTGGACAATTCATGGGTTAAGAACAATAAAATTTGCTGGAAGACAACAGAAAAGGTATCAAAAATCCTTTTAAAATGTCAAGAGTGGTTGAATTAAAAATAAATCTGAAGAAAAAGACTGGTTGGGCATAAGGGAACTTGGGGAAAACAGGAACGCTATTGCTAGGAGAACCTCAGCCCCTTGCCCTCAGGGAAACCTTATAATTTTATGCACAGGTGTAATGTACTTTGCAGGTATTCAATGATTATTTTCTGAATGACTGATTCTATTTCATGCTTTCTTGAGTTCCTAAAAACATGAATTATAATGCTTCACAGCAAAGCAAAAAAAAAAAAAAGAAATCTGCTTTCTGCTTTTTTATGATAAAAACATTCTTTTCATGAAAACAGTCTTCCTTAATCTTCTCCAAGGGACTGTGAACCTCTCTCCTTGATTGTAAAACAAGCCAGATCCAAATATTCAACAAATACTTATTGACAATGTCAGACACTCTGATGTATTCTGTATGCTAATATTTTCTCTTTGAAAAGAAGATATTAGAAAAAAATTAATGGACAAGGTGGTTCAAAAGCTGACCTTTGTCCAGTATCTGCTATGTTCCAGGTACATTATAAAGCTGATAGCATTTAACCTTCCCAAGTCTGTATGCTCGTTATAGCTAGCATGATCATTTTTCTAATGAGGACACTGGAGCTGAGAGGGGTTTCTCAGCCAAAGGTTGTCTGAAGTAAAGTGTCAGCCACTCAGTCGACTGCGACCCCATGGACTGTAGCCCCCTAGGCGCCTCTGTCCATGGGATTCTCCAGGCAGGAGTGGGTAACCATTTCCTCCTCCAGGGGATCTTCCTCACCTGAGGATGGAACTTGGGTCTCCTGCATTGAAGGCGGATTCTTTACTGCTGAGCCACCAGGGAAGTCCAATTATTGAAAACACTGGCTTTATTTAATATGCCAAAGAATCGAAGAACAGACAAGTACCCACAACCAGATCTCCATCAGTTAGAAACGGCTTCAACAATCTTTTTATTTCAGCTTCTTCCTATTTTTGTCTCTTAAACCTTACCTTTTAAAAATATCTATTTATTTATGTAGCTGTATTGGGTTTTAGTTGCGGCCTGCAGGATCTTTTTTTCCACGTGCTACAGAAAATTCTGATTGTCCACTCCGGTTCAGCTGTTGCAGCACTCGGGCTTAGCTGCTCTGGGGCATGTGGAATCATCCCAGATCAGGGCTCAAACCTGTGTTCTCTGCACTGTAAGGCAGATTCTTAACCGCTGGGCCACTGAGGAAGCCCCTTTGAAATCTTGCCGTCGGTGTTTAGTTTCACCAGCGTGATTCCGGGAGTGGCCAGCCTGTCATCTGTGCTTTTCAGAATGCTTCGCGTTCTGTTCAGTCCCTTTTCGAATCTCACTTCCTCTTGCCTTCATGGTCTCTCATCTTTCTCTTGACCGTTTCTATGACTTCAATAACACTGTTGTTTACAGTGTTTCTGTAATCATTTCATTACTGAAAACCGTGGGATTCTGCGTCCACCGCATCTGTCTTCTGACCCATACTCATGGTTTAACGTCAGTGTTTCTAACTTTTGGAATATAAACTCTTTCGGGCACTGCTTTATCTGCAGTAATCGTTAGAACTGGAACTGATATGCGTCTCAAACGCAACTCTGTGCTTCCTTGCACTCTACTCATACCAGCTTTGAGCAAGTTTAAAATTAACTTCTTGAATCCCAGAACATGTGAAGAGTGTAATGCGAATACCTCATCTACATGTGGTACAGACCCTCGGCTATAAACTCTCAAGGGAACATCTGCCCCCTCCGGGCACAAGCCAGACATAGGGGCTTCCAAAACTTCCCCTCGTGCTTGTGAGCAGAGCCTCTCTAGCTCACCCTAGAGTTTCTGGTACACTGGTCAACTGTCTAGGCAACAATTATATGAGAATGATGAGGAAGAGAAGGAGGAGAATGAGGACGACAGAGAGGAGGAGGAGCATTGCAGAGCACATTCTAGGGGCCAGGCGTCCTGCTAGACCCTCACCTGCGTGGATCCCAACCCATGACCGAGCCCCGAAGTCCAGCTTATGAGTCAACTCAACCCCTTCCCCCTTCTCTTTAAAAGCCAAACTCCTGCCAGCATTAACCTACGAAACACACCCACCTTCCTCTGCCTTAGCTGGTCTTCTGACTCCTGCATCACCAACATTAAACTTCCACCAGTTCCACCTGGTCAAGCTAAACTCAAAGTGCTACGTTTAGCAGATTTAAGGCCCATGATGTTACTGGAAAAACTAGTAAACTTTCAAATGGATATCTTAGCTGCAAGCCAAGAATCATAAACGAATTATAGAAAGTAAGCAATTCCAGTAAGTGAAAACGCACGTTGAGAGGAATCACACGCTCTGGCTATGCTCAGCCGCAACTGCGTGTGTGCGGTCCCCAGGAGAGGGTACACAGGCACACCCTGAGCCCAGGCCAGGCTGCTTCATGAGGGCAGAGTCCTGCCTACCATGGTCGCCAGTTAATCCCACTGTTCATCGCAATGTTCAGCACTGGACGGTAGCCACCAAATCTCTTCCATACCTTTATTGTTAGATCACTAACACAAAAGAGGGGGTTTTTGATGGTATTAATTTATGGAAACGATACATTCTGACATTAATAGAAAATAACTATTAGCACTATGTTCGAAATACTATTCATATTAACTCATTTAATGTTAATTAGGAGCATTCGTGGTTCAGATAGGGAAAAAGACCAAATGTGAGGTTATGAGAAGTAGGAACCACATACATGAGAGTCACACACATATATATGTCATAGCAGAGACATTACTGTGCTGACAAAAGTCCCTATAGTTAAAGCTATGGTTTTCCCAGTAGTCATGTGTGGAAGTAAAAGTTGGACCATAAAGAAAGCTAAGCACCAAAGAATTGATGCTTTTGAATGGTGGTGTTGGAGAAGACTCTTGAGAGTCCCTTGGACTGCAAGGAGATCAAACCAGTCCATCCTAAAGGAAATCAATCCTGAATATTCATTGGAAGACTGATGCTGAAGCTGAAACTCCAGTACTTTGATCACCTGATGCGAAGAGCTTACTCATCTGAAAAGACCCTGATGCTAGGAAAGATTGAAGGTGGGAGGAGAAGGGGACGACAGAGGATGAGATGGTTAGACAGCATTACCAACTTGGTGGACATGAATCTGAGTAAACTTGGGGAGATAGTAGAAGACAGAGGAGCCTGGTACAATCCAGCCCATGGGGTCACAAAGAGTCTGACATGACTTAACAACTGAACAACAGATGAGAGTACTTCTATGTAATTAAGGCTTGGGAGGGGAAGGCCTTTCTAAAATCTCCAGTGGGCTCCATTAACACTCAGCCTCACCACCTCCTGGGAGTCCCGACTCTGGCCTGGGTTCCCACCATTGTGTACAACTTACTTAAGACAGCTTTCTCAAATTATCAGTGCCCTCAGAATCCTCACTGCCCAGGCATACACCTCATGGGAACTAAAAGAGGAAGCCTCCTTTTGTCTATGGGAGAAGGCAATGGCAACCCACTCCAATACTCTTGCCTGGAAAATCCCAAGGGCAGAGGAGCCTGGTAGGCTGCAGTCCATGGGGTCACTAAGAGTCGGACACGACTGAGCGATTTCACTTTCCCTTTTCACTTTCATGCATTGGAGAAGGAAATGGCAACCCACTCCAGTGTTCTTGCCTGGAGAATCCCAGGGACGGGGGAGCCTGGTGGGCTGCTGTCTATGGGGTCACACAGAGTCGGACTGAAGCGACTTAGCAGCAGCAGCAGCAGCAGTTCAGTTCAGTCGCTCAGTTGTGTCCGACTCTTTGCGACCCTGTGAATCACAGGACACCAGGCCTCCCTGTCCATCACCAACTCCCGAAGTTCACTCAAACTCATGTCCTTCGAGTTGGTGATGCCATCCAGCCATCTCATCCTCTGTCATCCCCTTCTCCTCCTGCCCCCAATCCCTCCCAGCATCAGGGGCTTTTCCAATGAGTCAACTCTTCGCATGAGGTAGACAAAGTACTGGAGTTTCAGCTTCAGCATCAGTCCTTCCAGTGAACACCCAGGACTGATCTCCTTGACAACAGACTGGTTGGATCTCCTTGCAGTCCAAGGGACTCTCAAGAGTCTTCTCCAATACCACAGTTCAAAAGCATCAATTCTTCGGCACTCAACCTTCTTCACAGTCCAACTCTCACATCCATACATGACCACTGGAAAAACCCTAGCCTTGACTAGACAGACTTTTGCTGGCAAAGTAATACCTCTGCTTTAGAATATGCTATCTAGGTTGGTCATAACTTTCCTTCCAAGGAGTAAGTGTCTTTTAATTTCATGGCTGCAATCACCATCTGCAGTGATTTTGGAGCCCCAAAAAATAAAGTCCGACACTGTTTCCCCATCTATTTGCCATGAAGTGATGGGACCAGATGCCATGATCTTCGTTTTCTGAATGTTGAGTTTTAAGCCAACTTTTTCACTCTCCTCTTCACTTTCATCAAGTATCTGCTGCTGCTGCTGCTAAGTCACTTCAATCGTGTCCGACTCTGGGCGACCCCATAGACGGCAGCCCACCAGGCTCCCCCGTCCCTGGGATTCTCCAGGCAAGAACACTGGAGTGGGTTGCCATTTCCTTCTTCAATGCATGAAAGTGAAAAGTGAAGGTGAAGTCAGTCAGTGGTTTTCTACTCTTAGCGATCCCATGGACTGCAGCCTACCAGGCTCCTCCGCCCATGGGATTTTCCAGGCAAGAGTACTGGAGTGGGTTGCCATTGCCTTCTCCACATCAAATATATAGCTAGAGCTAAATTCTGGGATCAAACTCTAATCCATAGATGGAAAACAGATTTCACTTTGATTGCCATTCTTTAAATACTGCCTGACAAAGAATGCTAAGCCACAACTCGGCTGAGAACTTACACATAACATCCCCTTTCCCAAAAAATGCAAGGAAGATAATTTAGAAATTAATGAGTTTGGTTATTTAAAGGGGCTGAGTAAAGCTGGGTGAAAGAAACAGGGGGAGTCATACTTCTTTAGAGTGTTATGCTTTTGCACATTTTTAAACTTTTGGAGCACGTTAATGTTTTATGTCCTCACAGATTAACCTAACTGTATTAAAAATGAATAGAAAACCACAGTGAAGAGGGACAGAAAGAACTAACACAAGACCCTTTTGAACGCAGGCATTTTATTATATCCCCCACACTAAAGGCAAACATTGAATTCTAGTCAATAGAATATTTGGCTGTGTGTATAGATTAGCAATTCTGAAACTGTTTTTATGATTGGGCATATAAGTAGATGCATTTAAGATTTTAGGAGTCATGTTATCCAACACTCTTGAAAGAGGAGTTATAAATAAGGAAAGGGAAAGGCTAGAATGAACCCTGTGTTGTGGATATAAGATAGATACAAGATGCAATAAGAGATGATAGATAGACAATGGTGTGTGTGTGTGTGCGCACGCGTGTATGTGCGTGTGTGTATGTGTGCGTGTATGTGTGTGTGTACTCTCAGCAAACAGGGTCTAGAAGCAATGACAACCCAGAGGCAATGGCAACCCAAGCACACCTAGGACCCGCACTTTGGTTTCTATACACCATTCTCCATAACAGGAAACCAGGACTCCTTAAAGAAGTTGATTTCAGGGCAGGGCAGAAAAACTATAAGAGGAGCCTGGAATGCAAAGTTTGTGCCAGGAAATAGGAAAAGCTTAGAGAATAAGGGGTGATATTAAAAGGGCAGGGAAGGGACTTCCCGGGAGGTGCAGTGGTTAATACTCCAGGCTTCTAGCATGGGGTACGGGTTCAGTCCCTACTCAGGGAATGAAGACCCCACATCCTGTGCAGTGTGGCTGAAAGAGAAAAAGGGCGTAGGAAATTGAAACAGCTCCCACCAAGCAGTTCTGGAATAATCTGAGCATCAAAACACATGGTAGTGATGGATTACAATTCACCACATGCAATAAACATTCATTAAAATCACATAAATAAACAAATATGGAAAAAGGGAAATATCGCCCCTATGGTAGAATGCCGCCTAATAAACGCAGACTGAACAATGAAGTCACAAAAACTGTCATTTCAGAAACGGTACAGCAGTCACCGACTCAGGCAAGAATCGTCAACGGACGTTAAAACAAGTAGGTGAAACGGAAGTAAGAAAAAGCTCGGTTTACCCAGAAGAGCTTGTAACCACTGACAAGCCCAGAGCGCCCCCAAAGAAATTAATGGAAAAGGGTTCCAATTGGGTAGCAACCAAGAGCACATCTCTGGAGGTGCACGCTCCTAAACCACGCTGCAAAGAAGCCCCACAAATGAGCAAGTGACACATCAAACAAGAAAAAAAGCACCATGAATGGAAACCAGTAAAGAAAGGAAAAGTAACATTTATCCCTAAAATACTCTGCTGCTGCTGCTGCTAAGTCGCTTCAGTGGTGTCCGACTCTGTGCGACCCCATAGACAGCAGCCCACCAGGCTCCCTCGTCCCTGGGATTCTCCAGGCAAGAACACTGGAGTGGGTTGCCATTTCCTTCTCCAATGCATGAAAGTGAAAAGTGAAAGTGAAGCCGCTCAGTCGTGTCCGACTCTTAGCGACCGCATGGACTGCAGCCCACCAGGCTCCTCCGTCCATGGGATTTTCCAGGCAAGAGTACTGGAGTGGGGTGCCATTGCCTTCTCCTAAAATACTCTAGATGTAATTATTTGGTTCAGAATGTAAAATAAACATGATTAGGACATCAGAATAACTTAAAAAAAAACACTAAAATGAAACAAATCACCATATAAATTTCTAGCAAGATTTTTAAAGAATCAAATATAATTTCTAGAAAAAAAATTACTCATTAAAAAGGACAAGCTAAAAAACAGATTTTAAAGACATAAGAAGAGAATTAGTATTCTATTAGAAAGATAAAGAAATTACCCAAAATGACATAGACAAAATGAGAGAGGTAGAATATATGAAAGTTAAGAGACATAGATTATCAAAAGAGACTATGATAAGTATAATTTGAATACAGAGAGACAAAGAGAGAAAAGAGAAAGAAATAGATACTTAAGAAAAAGAATATTGGAAGAACTAAATGTTGAAAAATTTAAAGAATTAGTGAAAGTTTTAAATCCAGATTATGGAAGCACAAATAAATCTACAACTAGACTTACTGTAATAAAACAACCAAACACCAAAGACAAAGAACAGAAAGTCTGAAAAGCGTCTGTAGAGAAAAGAGATTACCTGAACATTTAGACTGTCAATAGACTTGTCGTGAACAAGAGCCAAAAGACGGTGAGACATCTTCTAAATGATCAGAAACCACTCTCAAACTGGCGCCCAGCTAGGCCTGCAAAATTGGGTGCAGGCTGAAGACATTTTTGTGTGAATAAAATTAAGTTTACCACCACAGATCTTCTCTAAAGGAAACTGAACACGCAGAGAAAACCTGAGATACAAGACGGAGTAACAACCCAAGAAATTTATAAACGCTGGTGCCGGACAAATAAAGACGATTAAAATTATGATTGTTAGAAATACAATACCTTTGTAAGGCAAAAAATGTCAAAATTAACATATTTGTTATAATTATGTAAAATATAGAAGGTAGATAATTAAAGTTAAAGTACTATAAAAACTTGGACTGGTTAGGGAATGGTAAATATATTTCTTAGTTATAGATTTTGGCTGTATGAATGCTAAAAATTTAACTATAATCATCCAAAAATATAAAAGGATTAAATATCAGCTAGTTCAGTAAAGGGGAAATGTATTTTTCTTTAAGTTGAACAATTCTAATTAAGTAAGGCATACAAGGGAAAATGTAGCAAAATGTATAAAATAAATGGCAAATCCAAAATGTAAGTGGATATGGATACTAATTATGGATACTAATTAAATTAATTAATTAGTTAGTTAAATTAATAAACTAATTAAATTAATTAATTAGTATCCATACTAACTATGGATACTAATTAAAATACAAAGATTGTAAGAGATGATTTTTAAAATCCAATTAAATACTCTTTAAAATATTTACTCACCTTGAACCTTAGGATGCAAATAGGGTGAGAGTTAAAGTATACAGAATTACTAAATCATGTCACTACTAAACAAAATAAGTTGGTATCACTATAAGAAAATATTGAATTACTAAGGATAAAGAAAACTGCTTTTAAAAAAAGAATGATTCACTAGGAAAATATAACAACTTGTCATGAATCTAGCCTCTAATATAGAGCAAAATTGCCAGAATTTACAAAGAGAAATGGACAAATCTCTCTGACGCAGAGATTAAAATTTTTCTCAAGAACACACAGATGTATTCTGAAGAATATAGGGAACGTTTAAAAAAAAAACACCTCAAGAATACATTGAGAATGTATTGTCAAGAATACAGGGAATGGTTAAAAAGAAAGAAACAGAGAGAGAGAAAAGAAAAGAAAAAAAGCACATTTAAACAATTAAAAAAAAAGTCTGAACAAACTTTTTAAAAATATTCCTACCATAACGCAATTGTTAGATACCAATAGCAAATACATTATCTTTTTAAAATAACTCCATATGTTTAGAAATTAAATATTTATAAACAACCTCTGAGTCAAAATAGAAAGTCTAGTAGAAATCAAAAATTATGTAGCCTGAGCTACATAAAAATAATACTACATATCAAAGTCTACGTGATACAGCTGAAGTAGTACTTGGATATCTGTAGTTTTAAAATCCACACAATAAAAAGGAGAAATATCAAAAATTAATGAGATAAGTATTCAATTCAGGAAGTGGTAAAAGAAAAATATAATAAGGAAAGAAGCAAATATTAGCTATAAAAACATAAAATAAAGACACCATAGACAAGATGAACAAGATGAAGATATGCGCACATAACTGAGTAATTCCAGACCTAGGTGTGTATTCGAGAGAAATTCTACCACGTGTGAAAAAGGCGACATAAACGAGAATTTTTACATCAATTTTGTAATAGCAAAATATTGGGAACATCAAGAGTATAAGAGTTAAATATATTGGGTTATATTTATACAATGGAGTTCTATATAACAAAAATGAATAAATTGCCTGTATATAAGTCAACATGGATAACTCAAAAAAAATCTAATATTCTGTGGAGAAAAAAAGTAAGCTGCAAACATATATTTTGATTGCATGTATACAAAATTTAAAATATAAATGCATAATTAAAAGATGGTTTCAGGATTCATATATTTATGTAATGAAATGATAAAGACACATATTGAAATAATAAACACTGAATTCAAACACTGGTAGCCTGTTAGAATGGAGGAAAAGGAACATACGGGGATGTACAAGGAGCTCCGACTCTACTGTTTATACCTGCTTTCTTGACAAAGTTGTTTATCACTTATTTTTATACTTTTTATATATCTGACATGAAAAAAGTGAAAGGGTTAGTCTCTCAGTCACATTCGATTCTTTGTGACCCCATGGACTGTAGCCCGCCAGGCTCCTCTGTCCATGGGATTCTCCCGGCAAGAGTACTGGAGTGGGTTGCCATTCCCTTCTCCAGGGATCTTCCCAGCCCAGGGATCAAACCTGGGTCTCCTGCACTGCAGGCAGATTCTTTACCATCTGAGGCACCAGGGAAGCCCCATATGTCTTGCTATATTCAAAAATTTACAAACACACTGCAAAAAATACATGCTTCTAAAATGAAGTTGCAGAGTTAACGGATGGGCAAATTGTATGTTTGTGATGGATTCACCAAACAGACACAATGTTTTCAATAACTTATTCTTAAAATATATATAAATCTAAAAATTATTAGGAGAAAAATAGGAAAACATTGAAACAATTTCAAATGTTGGAAAGAATGTATGTTTTAAGAATAAATTATTGAAAAAACTGTGTCTGTTTGGTAGACTCTATCCAAGATGTAAAATTTGCCTATCCTTTAACCCTGAAACTAATCTTCGGAGCATGTATTTTTTGCAGTGTGTGGAAATGCTTCAAAATTAAAGAGTGAGCTGTCAGATGAAGAAGGAGGAAGGCAGGAGGTCAGGAGACTGAGGCGTCCTGGAGGTCCTGTTAGGGTCTGGCCTGCATCTGAGGCCACTGAAGCTGGGAAGGGGTTCCTGGTATGTGGGCAGGGGAGGCGGGGGCAGAGGGGCCACGGCAGGGTTGGGGGTGAAATACGGAGTTGGGTTTGTTTTGCGAGGATTGCTCTAACCTCTGGGCAGAGAGCAAATTGAGATCTTGCTAAATACTATGCACCAGCAAAGAAAGGGGAGCTTAGCGGCGTACTGGCAATAGACATGGAAAGAAATGAACAGATTCTGTCGGTATTTCAATAGAAAATGCCTTCACTAGGAGTTAGTGGTGTGTTAAACACGGGAACGCAAGGGAGAGGGGAGTGCTGACAGCTGCTCCGTGCGGGGAGGGGAGGAGAGAGGCCGAGGGACGCTTCACAGGAGATCCGCCTCCTCCGAGGCAGCAGGGCCAGAACGCAGGGCGCCTGCGCTCTGAGGACAGCCCACCCTCCCCAGCAAGCAAACGGAAGTGAGGTCTGACCTTCCTCGGGTACAGATGGTTTGTTCTCGCCTCCTTTGTCCACAACTTTGACTCTGGGTTTTGGCTCCTTTCTTTTTTCTAAATCTTTAACTGGAAGAAAAGTAAAAATACAGCAACATGTTAGGTTAAAACCTAAAAGAAAATATTCAATGAGCTTTTACTAAACTCCTTGCAAGTATTTAGAGCTTTAAGTAGAAATTAGCTACATGGTAGAATCTCATTCTAGAAGATTGCAGCTGCTATTCTTTTCAGTCTTGTCATGGGAAAGCATAGAAGTCACTTACAGATTTACTTCAGTCAAGTATTCACTACGGGCAGATGTATCAAATTTAATCGTGTATAACATAAAATCTCAAGATTAGCCCCATTTCAGACATGAGGGAATGAAGGATCAGCAGGCTAAGGAGCTAAAACATATCTATAAAATCAGAAGGTGTTGGCATAGGGTTTAAGTTATGTCTTCAGATTTCTGGGAGGCCTGTGAGTGGCCCCTATTCTACAAAGGTCTTAGCCACATATATCCTCATTTGAAGTTGGTCTATCTGCAATAAAAGATGGAGAACTCAGTAAAGATTTTCTTTCAAACTTAAAATTTCCTACTAATAAAAAGTAGCACTTGTTCATTACTTCCATTATGAAAAATTCAGGACCCAGATGACCCTTGGGCCTTGAATACATTCGATCCAATCTGCTCCACCAGCTTTCCTTTTCTCTCCATAGCAGCTTTCCTGCCATGGTTTGGTGCTTTAAGTTATTTGTTGGTTAGTATCAGTTGCTTGGCTATGTCTGACTTTTTACAACCCTATGGACTACAGTCCAGGCTCCTCTGTCCATGGAATTCTCCAGACAAGAATACTGGAGACAAGAATCCTGTCTCCAGGGATCTTCCCAACCCAGGGATCGAACCCAGCTCTCCCACGTTGCAGGCGGATTCTTTATTGTCTGAGCCACCAGGGAAGCCCCTGAGTCACCGCTAAATGGCAATGCTGCTGCTAAGTCGCTTCAGTCGTGTCCGACTCTGTGTGACCCCATAGACAGCAGCCCACCAGGCTCCCCCATCCCTGGGATTCTCCAGGCAAGAACACTGGAGTGGGTTGCCATTTCCTTCTCCAATGCATGAAAGTGAAAAGTGAAAGTAAAGTCGCTCAGTCGTGTCCGACCCTCAGCGACCCCATGGACTGCAGCCTTCCAGGTTCCTCCATCCATGGGATTTTCCAGGCAAGAGTACTGGAGTGGGGTGCCATTGACTTCTCTCTATGTGCACAAATAAAATACCCTGTGAAACGAGGAAGTGACCTCATGGCAAGATATTCCATTTAATTACTGCACTCACTTCATGGGAATCAGCAAACTTGTTGGAAGGTGAGCTCTGTGGGGTAAACAGTGGTTTCCTCTGAACCATCCTTCCTGCCTTCTCCAGGGTTACCCCTTGAATCCTGCCTTTATCATCTCTTCCTCCTCTTCTTTCTATCGGCTTCCCACTGCTGAAAAGACTTCAGACTTACTACCTGCCAAGGTCGGGTTTCTCTAGTTTTATGATTCCTTCCCTTAGAAGCCTTTCTTGGCTTTCTGGTACTTGAGATTAAATTCCGCGATTGAAAATCATAATAAATACAAGTTGCCTTAATCCTTCTATTTCCACTGATGTTCTAATTTTCTAAATCCATTTTTTAGACCTCATCTTCTGATTTCTTTATAAGGGTTAACCACTTTGGAACACCCCTTCCTTTAAATTCTTTTCTTTCTCAATTTTTACAAAAGCCTTATCCTGGGTTTTTTCATGTTCCTCTCAGCCCCCGTTTACATTCTCGTTCTTTGGAACATTTTTCTGCTTCCATTCCTGAAACAGAATCATAAACAACATTTGCCTCATATTTCTGCATACCCCACCTACAATTTTATCTCCCCTCTCCTTGGATGACTTCCAAATCCACATCTTCAACCCCACCCCCACATAGGCCATGACCTCAGACGGCTTACATTCCCTAAAAGAAAAGAAGTCTGCAACTCTGATAGGAGGAGAGTTGTGCTAAAGTAGAAATAGGCCTGGGAAAGAATAATTGCAAAAGTGGAGACTGGGAAATTTCACCAGGAAGGTGACATTTGGGCCAAACTTTGAAATATGAGCAAGATTTTTCAGGCAGAGATTAGCAAAATTGGTTCCAAAGAGAAAAATAGTGGCCAAAAAACGTTTGCCAAAATAGGCCAAAATCCGTTCTACAGACGAACAAGGGGAAAAAAGCAGCAGTAAGTCACTTTGAATTGGGTTCTTAGGTCACACACAAGATGTAACGCACGGGTCACACCAAGCTGCTCACGGAGGAGGCATATCAATTGGAAAACAGACTGTCGAGAGCGAAGCAGGATTACTCACACCACCACCACCACCATGCCCCTACTGTGCGCTAATGGAGTTAATGCACAGAGTAACAGGCACAAATCATCTCCCCATTTGCAGAAGTCGTTAAACTGCTTAACTACTTAAAGGCCCAAATACACGCACCTGATTGGGAATCCTGACAGTGCAGACATGCCTCTTTGTCTTCAAAATCCAAAGACTGTTACTTATTTTCCCTGGGTATCAGAAGACTGACTGATGAAGAACTTGAATCCCTGCACTAATTTCAAACCTACATCCACAGGGCTTTTCTGGGCTCTCACCTTCCTGGACCCAAGCATGAAAGGATTCCAGGGAGGAGGCCAGCATTTGGTTCCCCCTCACAGGGAGCCAACACATAACTGAAATGCAAAGTGGAAAAGGAAGCCTTCCAAACAAAGTTATTTTAATTTCATCCTGTAAAATGTTATTTGGGAAGAACTAAGCTCTCTATATTGCCAATAAAAATAACAGAGCTGAAAAATATATATATGCCTGTATGCATGCTAAGTCACTTCAGTTGTGTCCAACTCTTTGCGACCCCATGGCCTGCAGCCTGTCAGGCTCCTCTGTCCATGGGATTTTCCAGGTAAGAATACTGGAGTGGGTGGCCATTTCCTTCTCCAGGAGATCTTCCCGACCTAGAGATCAAACCTGCAACTCTTATGTCTCCTGCACTGGTAGGTGGGTTCTTTACCACCGGCACCACCTGGGGAGCACGCTCCCACCCAAATATATATATATATATGCTTCATATAATTTATCTAAGTAAGCAAGTAGATGGTTTCACTAAGATTATTTCAGCAGAGCTAAGCAAGCTGAAAGCAAATGCATTTCCTTTTAAACGTTCGAGGAAGCAGCTAACAAAGCTTTTTAAGGCTACTTATGCTTCTTAGGCTGCTAGTCAGTGGAATATTTGCCGCAATCAATCTCACTAAACCTTAAGACTAAAGTGAAATGAATCATTTCTCTTTGTCCTTTTTCCTGCTTCTCACAAACGTTAAGAAAAGTTATTTCCCTTACTCACGTTGGAATGTCGGAGGCCAGAGACTGAAGCACAGTGCCAATAAAATGAGACAGAGGCTGCTTTATAGTGAAAATAACATGAAACTCTTTCCCAGAGCTTTCAGACATGTGAACCTCAAAAGAATGTAACATTTTAAAACATCTGTATGTCCTGCTGACAGGTGGATTGGCCGAATGTCTTTGTTCAGAAGTTTCAAGAGGTAGCAGGTTAATAGAGTTTTGTTTTTTTTTAAGAAAAAAATCACAAAATGCAACTTATAAAATGTTACTTAGAAGAGAATGAAGAAAAGGAAGGGAGGATAGAAAAATCCACGGCTGAACACAGAGTCCTAGAACCCACGGTCTCCCCGGTTTGTGGATTAACCCTTTAAAAAGCTACTGTTATTTGAACATTGCTCATTATTAGAGAAACACAAATCAAAACTACAATGAGGTATCACCTCACACTGGTCAGAATGGCCCTCATCAAAAAGTCTACAAACAATAAACGCTGGAGAGGAAGTGGAGAAAAGGGGACCATCTTGCACGGTTGGTAGGAATGTAAATTGATACAGCCACCATGGAGAACAGTATGGAGACTTTCTTTAAAAAAACTAGGAATAAAACTATTATATGACCTGGCAATCCCACTACTGGGCATATAGCCTAAGGAAACCATAGTTCAAAAAGACACGTGCTGTACTCACTTCGGCAGCACATATACTAAAATTGGAACGATACAGAGAAGATTAGCATGGCCCCTGCGCAAGGATGACACGCAAATTCGTGAAGCGTTCCATATTTTTCCATTTCACGCCAGTCAGAATGGCTGCGATCCAAAAGTCTACAAGCAATAAATGCTGGAGAGGGTGTGGAGAAAAGGGAACCCTCTTACACTGTTGGTGGGAATGCAAACTAGTACAGCCACTATGGAGAACAGTGTGGAGATTCCTTTAAAAACTGGAAATAGAACTGCCTTATGATCCAGCAATCCCACTGCTGGGTATACATACTGAGGAAACCAGAATTGAAAGAGACAAGTGTACCCCAATGTTCATCGAAGCACTGTTTATAATAGCCAGGACATGGAAGCAACCTAGATGTCCATCAACAGATGAATGGATAAGAAAGCTATGGTACATATACACAATGGAGTATTACTCAGCCATTAAAAAGAATACATTTGAATCAGTTCTAATGAGGTGGATGAAACTGGAGTCTATTATACAGAGTGAAGTAAGCCAGAAAGAAAAACACCAATACAGTATACTAACGTATATATATGGAATTTAGAAAGATGGTAACAATAACCCTGTATATGAGACAGCAAAAGAGACACTGATGTATAGAACAGTCTTTTGGACTCTGTGGGAGAGGGAGAGGGTGGGAAGATTTGGGAGAATGGCATTGAAATACGTATAATATCATATATGGAACGAGTCGCCAGTCCAGGTTCGATGCAGGATACTGGATGCTTGGGGCTGGTGCACTGTGATGACCCAGAGGGAGGGTATGGGGAGGGAGGAGGGAGGAGGGTTCAGGATGGGGAGCACACGTATACCTGTGGCGGATTCATTTTGATATTTGGCAAAACCAATACAATATTGTAAAGTTTAAAAATAAAATAAAATCTAAAAAAAAAGAAGAAAAAAAAAAAAAGACATGTGCACCCCGGTGTTCGTTGCAGCACAATTTACAATAGCTAGGACACGCAGGCAACCTAAATGTTCATTGGCAGATGAGTGGATAAAGAAGTTACGGTACATATATATGATGGAATTTACTCAGCCATAAAAAGGAGCACATTTGAGTCAGTTTTAGTGAGGCGGATGAACCTAGGACCTGTCGTACAAAGTGAAGTGAGTCAGAAAGAGAAGAATATTGAACGTTAACACATATATGGAATCTAGAAAATGTTTCTGCTGAACCTATTTGCAGGAGCAAGCATGGTGCTGCAGACATGGAGTGCAGACTTGTGGACACAGAAGGGGAAGGACAGACTGAGGGACAGCATCGAAACATACGCATCCCCGTACGCAAAACAGCCGGGGAAGCTGTGTGTGACCCGGCGAGCTTCACCTGATGCTCGTGACAAGGCAGAGGGGTGGGGCGGGGTGGGCATGGGAGGGAGGTTCGGGGGGACGTGTGTGTACTTACGGCTGATGCACATCGCTGCACAGCAGAAACCAACACAGCATCATAAACGATTATCCTCCAGTTAAAACATAAATTCAAAAGTAAGCTGCTGTTGTCTGAAACGATGTCTGGGATTTACATCAAAATCATACGAGACAGGGGGCTGTAGGGGTATAGATTGACAGGACTGACCATGAATGGTTAATTGTTGAAGCCACTGATGGGCATTCAGGGGATGATTTTACAATTGTGTCGATTTTTTAAGTTTAAAATTGTACTTAATGTTGAGTTGGGTTTTTTTAAGGAGTCTAAGATTGCCAGGAGAAATATCAATAACCTCAGATACACAGATGACAGCCCCCTTATGGCAGAAAGTGAGGAGGAACTAAAGAGCCTCTTGAAGAAAGTGAAAGTGGAGAGTGAAAAAGTTGGCTTAAAGCTCAACATTCAGAAAACGAAGATCATGGCCTCTGGTCCTATCACTTCATGGCAAATAGATGGGAAAACAGTGGAAACAGTGTCAGACTCTATTTTGGGGGGCTCCAAAATCACTGCAGATGGTGACTGCAGCCATGAAATTAAAAGACGCTTACTCCTTGGAAGGAAAGTTATGACCAACCTAGATAGCATATTCTAAAGCAGAAACATTACTTTGCCAACAAAGGTTCGTCTAGTCAAGGCTATGGTTTTTCCTGTGGTCATGTATGGATGTGAGAGTTGGACTGTGAAGAAGGCTGAGTGCCGAAGAATTGATGCTTTTGAACTGTGGTGTTGGAGAAGACTCTTGAGAGTCCCTTGGACTGCAAGGAGATCCAACCAGTCCATTCTGGGGGAAATCAGCCCTGGGATTTCTTTGGAAGGAATGATGCTAAAGCTGAAACTCCAGTACTCTGGCCACCTCATGAGAAGAGTTGACTCATTGGAAAAGACTCTTACGCTGGGAGGGATTGAGGGCAGGAGGAGAAGGGGACGACAGAGGATGAGATGGCTGGATGGCATCACCAACTCGATGGATATGAGTTTGGGTAAACTCCGGGAATTGGTGATGGACAGGGAGGCCTGGCGTGCTGCAATTCACGGGGTCGCAAAGCGTTGGACACAACTGAGCAACTGAACTGAACTGAACTGATCTTAACAGTGAAGTAACACAGGAAGTTAACCAGGACCAGCCTCTCCTGTTCACGTGCACGATACACAAAGCTCTGCCCACAAATCAGACAAGACGCCTCCAGGAAGAGGGGGCTGCTGCGATCTCTGGGCCCTAGACTATACGGTCCCTGGGGGCAGGAACGTGTCGTGTTCCCAGTGCCTAGAATAGGGCCTGGTACTTAGTGGCCATGCACTTAAGTGACAAAAAAAAATTTAGTGAATGAATGAACATCTCCTGAAAGGCGAAAGAATCAGGACCTCTGCGGATAACTTTTAAATTCAACATCAGGACAAGTTTCCTAAGGGAACAGGGCCATCATGGATGGGGCCGCCCCAGAGCGTTCCCCTCTGCTTAGAGTGTCTCCGGATGCAACTCCTTTGACCAACTCAGTATCTGAGACTGACTCAGATATGAAGACATCGCCCATCCATTCTCTTTCCAGCCCTCTCCTGCAGCAGAGACAGCACCTTCTTTCACAGAGTCCTAAAAGCATTTATTGAGTAGCTATTATGTACTGGGTAGATGACATGTCTAGATAAGGCTCAGGGACAGTGTCAGGGAGAGGATTTAAAAACCAACACTTAAGGAATTATGGTTTTCTCCGGATATCTGCCCAGGAGTGGGATTGCTAAGTCATACAGTAGTTCCATTTTTAATTTTTTAAGGCACTTCCATACTGAAAACCGTAACTCCAAAAGATACATCACCTCACTGTTCACTGCAGCACGATTTACAGTAGCCAGGACACGAAAGCAACCTAAATGTCCATCAACAGAGGAACGGATGAAGACGTGGCACACACATGGGATGGAGTGTTACCCAGCCACAAAGGAGCGAAACTGTGCCATTTGCACAGACGTGGACGGACCTAGAGACTGTTACAGAGTGAAGTAATATAAAACAAATACCATGTATTAATGCATATGCATGCAATCTAGAAAAATGGTACCAACGAACCTATTTGCGAAGCAGGAAGAGACACAGAGAACAAACATATGGACACCAAGTGGGGAAAGGAGGGTGGGAGGAATTGGGAGACTGGGATTAACATACGTAATGGGCTTCCCAGGTGGCCCGGTGGTAAAGAACCCGCCTGCCAGTGCAGGAGACACACGAGATGTGGATTCCATCCCTGGATCGGGAAGATCCCCGGGGGCAGGAAATGGCCGCCCACTCCAGTATTCTTGCCTGGAGAATCCCATGGACCAAGGAGCCTAACAGGCTACAGTCCATGGGGTAGCAAAGAGTCGGACACAACTGAGCAATTGCGCACACACATTTAAAATAGATAACTCGTGAGAACCTACCCTGTAGCACAGGGAGCTCTACTCCGTGTGCTGTGGTGACCTGATGGGAAGGAACTCCAAGAAAGAGGGGGTCTATGCATGCAGACAGCTGATTCACTTTGCTGCAGAGCAGAAACTAACACAACACCATAAAGCAACTATATTCCAATAAAAATTTTTTAAACTAAAACTGAAAGGATAAGCAGCAGTGAGTATTGGAGACAGAAGGAACTCACGGAAGATTAGACTGAAGATCTCCTAAGATCTCGTCAAATCTGAACAATCCAGGGTTAACCCGGCACAATATCTACAACAGACTCAGACTCAGCCCTGGAACAGAGTCCCATGGCAGCACTCTATTCTGGAAATACGTACTTCTGAATTGACCTTGGGCTGGCTTGCTTTCTTTGTCTTTATTGTATGCAATAATCTGAACCGTGTAATTCTGGTCTGGCATAAGACCTTGAATAATTGCTTTCGTTGCAGTGTTCTGGAGATTCAGTTGATTGGTTTTTCCACCTAAAATAAAACAGAAAGATAAATCAGTTCTAAGAAGTACATAAACTGTGTCCATTAAGAAATTTCATTAACCAGAAATCTAGATTTTAAAGGTGAAGATATTTAAAAACGGGTATAATGGTGAGTATGCATAATACTTATTTTTCGTATAATTTCCATCCTCATTTTCAGTTTTACTCTTTGCATTAGACAGCTTAAACAGTTGTCTAAAGTAGGTGAAAACACATTCACAAACATCTTTCGCATAACACACTGTTGCTTTGATCCACTAGGGAAAGCCATGGCCTGAGATCAGAAGACAGTCAGCCCTGAGTGTCAGATACACTTTGCAAGGAAAGAAGGCCGCCTGAAAATGAACGGAAAGATACGGACGGGCTGAACGCAGTTTCCAACACTGTCACTTTCCCTACGGCCTCTCTAAAGCGAGTCAAAGCATGTCTGAAGCATTAGCGATCTAATTACCCTGAATCTGAGCATCACTGGCTCAGAATGCTGAAGGAACCACTCATCGTCTGGCTACTTAAAAGTTAGCTTCTTTCTGGAAAAGATCCCAAACTCCCATGGTCTCTCCATCAAACCAGACTGACCTCTAAGTTTTGCTGAAAACGCTAATGATTCAGTATCAACTTGACAGCAAAGTTCCAGACATGCATTCTTCTCTATTTCTGGCAGTGGTTACTGCCTGAGAAAAGGAAAATTAACTTAAAACTGCTCCTCCAGCAGTAGCAGCAAAAGGGCCAGAAATTTGCTGAATTAATCAAGTATAACACAGGCTACAGTATTTTAATCACAGGTGGTGCTAGTGGTAAAGAACCCGTCGGCTAATGCGGGAGACATAAGAGACGCGGGTTCAGTCCCTGGGGTGGGAAGATCCCGTGGAGGAGAGCGTGGCAACGCCCTCCAGTATTCTCGCCTGGAGAATCCCATGGACAGAGGAGCCTGGCGGGCCACAGGCCATAGGGTCACAAGGAGTCGGACATGACTGAAGTCACTTAGCACTCAATACAATAAAATTAGTTATGTTAAGTCTGAAAAATGATCATCATGTCACCTCTGCTGCCCACCACTGTAAGGCAGAGCTGAGCCTGTCTCCTGCCCAAACCCACCTCTATACATGCGTTTATGTCCAAGAGGATAAACTTGGTTTCAGAAACACCTATCATTTAAAGCTCATCCTTGACAAAGTGCATCAGATGAATCCTTCACTACGTGTTTCACGAAAAAGAAAAAAATGCCTTAGAAAAACTCTGTGCTCTAGAATTCCTGAGAGACATATGGTATACTCGTTTAAAGACTTTGAGAATCCTGTAATAAAAAAGCTTTACCTCTGTTTAGAATGGCATTCTTCAAATTTATCTGACCATTAAACCATTTGATTATGTAACAGCTATCACATCCTGCTAAACATCCTGGAAAGCACTTTGGGAAAGACTGGTATAAGCAACATGCAGAGCTCATCTCCTAGTGCTGAAACAGCTACAGACATGCTTCGTCTAGATTCACTTATTACTCCTTTTATTTACTCTATTTATTTTAGGCTTGATCAAGTCGATACCGGAGTGTCAAGACTGTCTTCCTGGCTTGGGTCACGGCAGCATGGACACTGGGTCGCCATGGAAAATAAACCCAGTTTTCATCGAGAAATTATCTGCTTTCTCCCTCCGTTTCTGCTTGTCATTGGGGTGTTTAAGCAGGAAGTGAGGTCTGCTTTTGGAGACGCTACAGCAGAGATGGCCAAGGGGTGAGGCTGAAGTTGATTGAAAAACCACCCAAGTCATTTCTTTTTTAAAAAGATAATTTTATTTGTTTATTTATTCTTGGCTGCACTGGGTCTTCACTGCTTTTGCAGCTTCCTCTAGCTGTAGTGGGAGAAGGCACTGGCACCCCACTCCAGTGCTCTTGCCTGGAAAATCCCATGGACAGAGGAGCCTGGTGGGCTGCAGTCCATGGGGTCGCTAGGAGTCGGACATGACTGAGCGACTTCACTTTCACTTTTCACTTTCATGCATCGGAGAAGGAATGGAACCCACTCCAGTGTTCTTGCCTGGAGAATCCCAGGGACAGAGGAGCCTGGTGGGCTGCCGTCTCTGGGGTCACACAGAGTCGGACACGACTGAAGCGACTTAGCAGCAGCAGCAGCTAGCTGTGGTGAGCAGGCTTCTCGATGCGGTGGCTTATCTTGTTATGGGGGCTTCCCAGGGGGCACTACTGGTAAAGAACCCGGCCTGCCAACACAAGAGACGTAAGAAACTCGGGGAGACATGAGTTTGATCCCTGGGTCGGGAAGATCCCCTGAAGGAGGGCATAGCAACCCACTCCAGTATTCTTGCCTGGAGAAGCCCATGGCCAGAGGAGCCCAGTGGGCTACAGTCCATGGGGTCACAAAGAGTCAGACACGACTGAAGTGACTTAGCACGCGTGCACACATCGTGCTGAGGAGCACAGGCTGTGGGCGGGCGGGCTTCAGGAGCTGCAGGACACGGGCTCAGCAGTCGTGGTGCAGAGGCTTAGCTGCTCCACAGCATGTGGGATCTTCCTGGCCCAGGGATTGAACCGGTGTCCCCTGCGCTGGCAGGCAGATTCCCACGCACTGCACCCCCAGGGAAGTCCTCCACATCACTTCTAAGGGCCTGATCCTTCAGTCACACTTGCTTGGAGTACCGAAGAGTTTGGTGTTACCAGCACTTAATCAAAAAAAATTAACCTACTGATTACTTGGAGGGAAATTAATTATTTTTCAAGACAAAGGGAATTCTCAGAGGTATGACAAATAAGGGACTTTTATACTGACCGTTAGCATCACAATAATGTTCAAGAGCCTCTTAAATTTCCCACGATGGTTTATTTTAGAAAACAAACTGCAATTTTAGAAGTCAAAGTTATTTAAAAGTCGGGCAGTGTTCTGCAATGAAAACTCTGAACGGAGGCTTGAGAATACAGTAAAGCTGTCCATGACTGAGTCACTTCCGAGGGTCAACATGGGGAGAGTGTGTGTCGTTTTCTGAACCAGAGTCATTCTATGGAGTCTGTGCCTAACATGTGCTAATAAGGAAAGGTTTCTTTTTAGTGACCAAGCAAGAAGCCAAATATGTCATCTGTCTGTTTTGAGATTTTAAATCCACTACAGAGTAAGATGTCCCCACTTAGAAGTAACAGAGCATGTCTTCCTCTTTAAATGAGTTGGGATGAGGCCTCCAACAGAAGGGGGTCCAGCTCTCTGTGACCATTTTTATCACCAACAGAAGGAGCAAATGTTACATTTATATAAATACATACACGTTACACAAACAGGCTATTACTGAGTATGTATGGACTATGTGAAATTGGATTTTATGGGAAGAAGGGAGACCTGAGAGAACACTGCGGAGCTTCTTGCTACAATCACGGCTAAGGCTTACTGAGCCCTTGGATCGGCCGGGCACCGCCGTGCTTTGTCTACCGGCTCATTTAGTCCGCACGGCCAGTCCTTCCCGTGAATGTGCGCGGGAAACCTCACGCTCAGGCGCCGGTGCAAAGGGTAGGCTGCGGGCCGCACGTTCTGTATTTGTTCTCAGGCAACGGGCGCTGCCGTTCCCAGACCTCGCTCTGAGCTTCAAGCCTCGCGGCAACCCCATGAGACGGGCACCAATACTGTCGCACGTCCCCTGGAGGAGGAAACTGAGGCGCTGAGACACTCAACGACCAGCTGGAATGGAGGAACGAGGGCTTGAACCAAGTCTCCGTGACCCCCGTGCAGCAGCAGCAGCGCTCCTCTGCACGCTCTGTATTTCTGTTTGTTTTGGGTTTTGGCCACACTGCATGGCTTGCAGGATTTTAGTCCCCTGACCAGGGATTGAACCCCTTGGCCTTGGCAACAAGAACGTCAAGTCCTAACCACCAGGGAATTCCCAACACACCCTGTACTGTTTCAGTTGATTATAAATCAAAAACATGAAATGAGAAAGAAAAAACACAACCAAAATGTAATTGTTAAAAGTTTTACACAACTATTTTATCCTCATGATCAGTAAGTCTGTTTAACTTTTGCTTTTCTTGCTTTAATGCATCATTTATGCCCACCGTGTCTACTTAGAGTTTATAACTTAATGCATCATTGCTGAATAATATTCTATTAAGTTAATTAATTGTAGGTGGCTCAATGGTAAAGAATCTTCCTGCCAATGCAGGAGACTCAGGAGACCCAGGTTTGATTCCTGGCAGGAGAAGATCCCCTGGAGGAGGAAATGACAACCCACTCCAGTATTTTTGCCTGGAAAATTCCATGAACAGAGGAGACTGGCAGGCTATAACCTATGGGGTTGCAAAAGAGTCGGACACAACTTAGCAACTAAAGAACAACATAATTAATCATAATTTACTCAGCTGGTCACAGCCATTGGAGGTAACTTTCAAGCGTCCATAGACCAAAAGTGTTCATCCACGTTGAAACAGAGGTAGGGAGGATTTTTGATGGTATGAAAATTACGGTGAGCCCAATAGCTAGGCTTTAGATTTGAGGCAATATTATTTTCTTGAGTAGAGGATAAGATCTCAAGCTCAAAAGATTAAATAAAACACAAGTCTTTCGAATGAGATTAAAGCAACACTTGGCACTATACGTCTTAGTTTCCTGTGTGCCGGAAGTTGCTAACACTCGAAAACACAGTTGATTTTTTTACCTGAAGCTGGAGTCACAAGAAGTTTGTATCCACCAAATTTCCCTCTTGGAGCCTTCCATGAAATCTGGATACTATCATGAGATAATACATTGTATCTTAACCTTGTGGGTGGAGCAACTGAAAAGGGAAAACAAAAATTGTTTAAACGTTGAAGCTTTTAAGCTTTCATTGTTAAACTGAAAAGCCAAAGTAATGTAATCAGAATACTCAAGACTCAAGACTTCACGTTCTTTCTACAACCCCATTAGTGAATTGATCTGTTTGCAAAATAACACAAACCCAAGAGCATCTGTCTCTGACTCAAGAGGTAAGCATTTGCCAAGTAGTGCTGATCTTGCGTACTTTTTCCAGTGGTCATGTATGGATGTGAGAGTTGGACTATAAAGAAAGCTGAGCACCAAAGAATTGATGCTTTTGAACTGTGGCGGTGGAGAAAACTCTTGCGAGTCCCTTGGACTGCAAGGAGATCCAACCAGTCCATTCTAAAGGAGATTAGTCCTGGGTGTTCATTGGAAGGACTGATGTTGAAGCTGAAACTCCAATACTTTGGCCACCTGATGCGAAGAGCTGACCATTGGAAAAGACCCTGATGCTGGGAAAGATTGAGGGCCGGAGGAGAAGGGGACGACAGAGGATGAGATGGCTGGATGGCACCATTGACTTGATGGACATGAGTTTGGATAGACTCTGGGAGTTGGTGAGGGACAGGGAGGTCTGGCGTGCTGTGGTCCATGGGGTTGCAAAGAGTTGGACACGACTGAGCAACTGAACTGAACTGAACTGATCTTGTGACAAACAACTCTGACTTAGGGTTAGAATGTAATATCCTAGTCTAACTTAATGAAGCCGACCTTGCAAATAATTTTATTATGGTACAAGGATGAACGTTTCTGCTTTGAACACATGAACTTTTGTAATCTAGGTAGACTATGATCTGTTTTATGCCTTTAGGTTTCCACTTTATTAATTCAGTAATTTTTATGATATGATAATTTAAGGCTATTACAGACATGTTATAATAATAAGATCAATCTTTTCCAATAGTTCACTAAAAAGGTCTATACTGCTTTTTTGTGTAAGTCATTCAAACTTCAAAACATGTTCTTGGAACTCTACATCAGTGTTCCAGAATTTCAAAAGAAATCCTTTCATAAGACTTTTACTGAATAATATACAAATTAGTTTGTCACAAAAGAAAATTTAACTTGACAGAAAAGTTAGCACTTATTACCTACTTCTATGCCTGGTCTTTCTTTCCCACTTTACGACAGAGTCCAGGGAAGGAAAGAAATACTCATTTCAATAGGTATGTAGTATTATGTGGGGTTTGGTTCCCAGTTCTGTCATTTATTAGATGAATAATCTTGAGCAAGTGATTGTCCATTCAAAGCCTTGTTTTTAGAAAAGGTGGCACAGAATAAGCAACATTGTTAAAGAGAACAGTGGACATTATCTGTTGTAATATGTACAACAAATGTTTGTTCCCATCCAGCCTCACTTCATCTAATGGATGATCTCTAAAGCTTATTTAATACTCACAAAAATATATTACTGTCCAATTTTATACATAAGGGGAGCAAGAAGACACTAAGACATTCATCCAGGTTCACATACTGGCTCGTGACCATCTTTGACCCCAAACAAAATGCTCTTTTTCTTCAGGAGAAGATTTATATTAAGAAGTCACCCTTCACTGAGCTAGAAGAATGTGGGATTTACTCCTCAACTCTCCACTCATCTGAAATCAGTGAGTTCCTAAGAACACAATCGCAACAGCAGTGTTCTCTTTCCACTTTCTTTACATTTCAGTAAAGAATGCTAGTCGAGCAATAAGCACACTAGCTTCCCATTCTCGGTTTGACATGAATGAGTCTACATTTCTCCAGCTTATGGGAAAGTATGGATTTATCATAAGAACTACTATTCCAAGCTACAAGAGAAGGTTGGCTAAACCTAAATTTGGATGAACAGAGACACTGATACTAGTTTGCTTCCTCTGGAACTGGGGGAGAAAAATCTTTATATAGATAGATTCTTATTATTTACAGAAGAAAATTAAAAATAAGAATTTAAAAATGTTAAACAGTACATGCAGTTTCTGAGCCAAACCTTGCCAGTGGGTTGGTAGACACGGTTGGCCGAGCTTACTTCGAGGTTTGGCATGAACTCACGGAGGCAGGGGGCGGGCACACCGGGGAAGCCTCGAGTGAAAAGCACAAGCAGAGGGGAGGCTGCCGCCTGGGCAGTCCCCGAAGGATCGCCTGATCTGTCTGCACCCAGGCGACTTGCCTGACATCTCAAGGAAGGCAAAGAACGAACACTCAGGATTCCTAGGTTAAATCTTAGAAATCTTTGTAGTGTGTGCTACCCAGGCGAGCTTCTAGCCTGCAACATCTTTTTAGTCAATAGCAGACCTTCTGAACCTCCAGAAGTGATGAGTGTGACATGGACCACACCCAGACCCCAGATCACACCCAGAGAGCACGGATGGCGCTCCAGAACCCAGAATGGCAGTATCTGCCATTGAACCACCCCAGGAAATAAAAGTGAAGCAAAGGCAACAACCCAATCCATCAATGTTCAGAAACAATTCACAAATGGTTTATATGATGACGGTCCCATTGCAACTACTAGCAAAAAGCAATATTGCCATTTTCTTTTATCAACAGAACCCGTCTATTGCCTATGTATGCATAAACAGTCTCACAGTTATTAAAAGGAAATCTTGGTTAGACACAAAGTTTACATTTCCTTCAAGTTTTTGCCTTTAGGGAAAAAAAGCAAGAAAAGAAAGAAAGCAGCCTGAGGTCACAGCTTCAAGCTTCAAAGACAGCTCCGCTTCCACGTTTGGACAGCACTGGGACTTCCGCCAAAGCAAGGGCAGAAAGATGGACGGGAACACTGCGAGCGCAGTGCAGAAGCCATCGTTCTCATCTCACGGGCCAAAAACGTGAGTATATTTAATACCAGAGCCGTGATTTTTCTTTCTGCAAGCACTCAGGAGCCCCTTCAATAAGTTTATGTACTTAACTCCAGTAATAAATATAGATGCTTGCATGAACTTGACTCAAAAGTCAATCTGTGTCAGTTAAATCTTTTTTTTTTTTAATTTCAAGGTATTTTTTTCTTTTTGATGCAGTTGTAGATGGGACTGTGTTATTTCTCTCTCTCTCTCTTTTTTTTTTCCCTTGGAGTATAATTGGTTTGCAATGCTGTGCTAGTTTCTGTACAACAGAAAAACTTTTTGCTATACAAGAAAGTGAGTCAGCTATATATACATAGATCCACTTCCTCCAAGCCTCCTTCCAACCTCCACTCAACAGTTAAAATTTATTCCTCTTAAAAAAGACAAAAATTAAATGTAAAGCTTGATTTCTGGCACATGCTGAGAACCCAGAGTAAGCCAGCAAACCCATCTTTCATACACTGACGTCAGGCATTCTGTGTGAGACAGGGCCAGGTACAACATTTGTGAAAATACAACCTTCATTCCAAAGAGGGGCTGCAAGGGGAGGCTAAGGAGCACCCAGCGCTTGACTGCAGGGTTAGGCTCGTTGCTGAAAGTACAGGGCTATTTGTTGTTGTTGTGCTGTATTTTTTTTGAGAGGGAAGATTTTTCTTTAAAGATTTTCACCACGATCATCCTCATAGAAATCAAAGCTCAAAGGCAGAAAAGGAATGTTTATTTCATTCTAAAAAAGCCTCACTGTTACCAGGTACTTAGGAAATTTCATTTCAGAATATGACAATTCATTAAAGGACTGATTTTCTGCCCTCCCTTCCTTCCTTCCTTTCTTTTACTTCCACTCAACTCAACTGAAATCTTGCTGTTTTGACAAGGGACAACCTATGTTTATTTCTAATGGAATAGTCTCATTAATTTCTTGAAACACTAATTTTTACCACCAGGGAAGTCCCTCATGGAAACACTGCCTTTCACCAAGGAACGCTAACGTGAAGATCTTCTGTTCCTCCCTACTCACAGTCACCTCCCTTCTGAATTTCCAACAGCGCCTTGGTTTTCTTCCAAGGAACAGCTCGCCCTCCCTGCTGCTCGGAGCCTTGGCTATCTGTCAGCCATCCTCCCTTGGCCAAGGGGGAGAACACAACTCAAAGCAGTCAGGCAGACTCTCCCAAGAATCTGAAACTTGTGTCCAGCCATGGAAGGATGGAAAACAGCTCTGACATTTCGTTCCAAAAACATGTCCTCAAAGAAATGGTCACTAGTTCCTAGAAACTATATCTAGCATGTTCCCGGATTCCTACACATTCCAAAGATTATTTAACTATTGTATGAACCACTTCATTATCTACCAGTAAATATACTTTTTGCTTAAATTAGCCAGAGAAAGTTTATTTTATTTGCAACCAGAAATCTCTGAGTGATAGAAATGGAGCCACGTGGGCATCAAGAGTATTTCCCCTTTCAAAACACAGTTTAGGAGCTATCTCAAAGAAACGACTTCAGCAAAAGATACTGAAACAGCAGAAAATTATTTGGCTTATTTTTCCAAGTGATCTTCAAAAATCCCAAACAAACAAGAAAAGACCTTAGCTTTTATCTCATTTTTTAACTAAATGCATTTAGAGAACACTTGTTCTATAAGTAGGAGAAATTAAAATTTGAGGGAAATTTGTCATGGGATATGCTAGAGGGTTCTTTTTTTCTTGCATAGAATCTATTCAGCGTCTGTTAGGCCCTTAGTAACCTTTAGATTGTGCATTCAGTTTTAAAGAAAGGAGCAAAAATAAGGACCAGGTATGAAGTGGCAGAAATATCTTGTAGACACTCTTTTTAAGAGACAAGGCATGATCAAGACACATAGGCACATGCCTTACAGCTCCCTATTAATAGAACTGATTTTGCAAATTTGACTTTAGTTATTAAGTTTGCATGACATTTCAGAAGTATATTAAAAATGAGCTATTTAACCATCTACTGCAAAATTAATATGCTCAGCCACTAGTGACCTGTAACTTCATCAAAGCTGTGCCACATTTCTACAATGTAAACAGCTGGTAAAACTGAGAAAAAGCCAACACGTGACCTGCCTAAAAGCACAGCTGAGCCAGTGAAGCACTAGTAAGGCAAATAAGATAAAAAATGATCATCAGAACCAACATGGCTAGACTCCCAGGCCCCATGAATCTCATTTAAGTTTTCCATACCTTGACCCTGGACAATGGTGCAAAGATAAGTAATCACAAAAAAGGCTGGAAACACCCAGTACTGCATCTTGCAGTGAAAAATCTTCATTTTATTTCTTGTTTTCCGCATGGGATGTAACAGCAGTCCTAGAAACAGAGAGCACAGGGGTATTTTGAGAAGGCTGGACATAAAACATATGTAGTCATCTGGGACAGGCAAACAAGCCAACATGTGTGGGTATTGTCAGGACGTGAATCGATCCTTAGGGCGTGCATATTTCACTCTAACATAAACTAGGAACAGGAAGATTCTTTACAAGATGCTGTAAATGAAGAGAATGATTGGGAATCCATGGTCACCCCCCTGTTTCACTAACACGGACTGATTCTGGGTCTGACGCGGATGCCGGGGGCAGCTGCACACTTAGAGCGCAGCACCTCTGAGGCGGGCAACTGCTTCCTGAGTCCTTCCCATAGTGAGGTCATCGGTAGTCCTTCTACCCGGCAGCTCACTGAAGAAGGAGATGACTGGGACCTCTTTGGCGGCTTCTCAGCAGAACCCAGCTCTGCTCAGGAGGTGCTGTAAGTTGCCCACACAGGGTCCCCCTGGGAGGGTCACATAACTCACAGAGGCAGGTCTAGGGGATGGGAAGGACTTGGAGCACCGCGACTTCACGTGGAATGCAGCCCTTTGCTGCTGCTTGCTCTTCCAAAGTTCCTGTAAGACTGACACCAGTCAAGTCTTTAGAGATGAAGAGTCAGGTCTCTGTGAGGCAAGACCTGGGCAGTGACGTGTCCGAGGGCCTCCAAGATTCTGTCCGTCTTGGGTCTGCGAGCAAGCCTTCACAGTGCTCCCAGGCCTGAATTTTTGCAATCCTAGACTGTCTCTGCAACTCATTGGATTACCCAAGAGTCCCTTTACCATCTGCTAATCAGACACTTTTTAGGGTCTAAAGAGCCCTCAGGGAACCCTCGTCCCAAGCTAACTTATCTTTCTTTTATCTGCGTGTTATTGCTTTTATATCATGTCAATTTTGTATAACTGTTTTCTTCTAGATCTATGTTAATAACTAAAATTGACTGAGAGTATTCATTTCTTAAAAGGTCTGGTGTCAAGATCATTCTAGCTTCATTTTTAAAAATGTTAGAAAGTTTTCTATATTTTCATTGTTTTGCAATAGCTTAAGTACCATGAGAATGACATACTCTCTAAAAGCCAAAGAATAATTTGAGAGAGAAAAATCATATGAGCCTATTCCCTTTAGGAAGCTATTTCCTACACAACTTTTGTCTTATTTATAAATCTACTTAGCTTATTTACTTCTTGGTTTTCTAGTCTGGATATTTTCCCATGAAGTTATTCTTCTAATTTTTTTTAATTTTAAATTTATTTTTTAATTGAAGGATAATTGCTTTACAGCATTGTGTTGGTTTCTGCCAACATCAACACGAATCAGCCACAAGTATACATATGTCCCCTCCCTCTGAAACCTCCCTCCCACCTCCCTCCCCATCCTGCCCCTAATCTTTTCATTTTGATTTTCACATTTATTAGCACAGAGTTGTGTGATCTCTCAATAGACAACATATTTTCTGGTTATAGCTCCATTTACTGTTGCTATTGTTTACTGGCTAAGTCGTGTCCGACTCCTAATGATCCCTCGGACTGTAGCCCACCAACTCCTCTGAATATGGGATTTCCTAGGCAAGAATACTAGAATGGGTTGCCAATTCCTTCTCCAAGGGATCTTCCAAACCCAGGGATTGAAGCACATTTCCTGCACTGCAAGCGGATCCTTTACAGCTGAGCCACTTGGGAAGGCTCCACTCTCAGCATCAAACTGACGTTTTCCTACCTTTCTCTTTTCTCTCCAAAACGGACAAGCTAAATATTTGTCCAGATTACAATTTCTAGAGGATAGTTTTTCTTAACTTGCAATATTTGCTCTGTACTTGCTCTTATTTTTGTTGTTGTTGTTGTTCTTTTTGTTTATTTAGCCCTTAATGCGATACTCTTTATTTGAGGCCATTAATTTTTCTCTGGATATGCTTGGGCAGCCACATACAAGCTTTAATTGCCTTTTTAACACAAGAGTTATTTCAGTGACTGTAGCAAAAGATAACTCTATGAACCTTCAAAACAATATGATTTAAGATGATTCATGCACTTAAACTTAATCTGGTCTTATTCCAGAGTAACACAGTATATCCAGAGAAATAATTATATTCCTTCAAGTAATCATTCATAAAAAATTTTTCTTGGCAACTACTTTTTATAATATCCAGTGACAGTATAGCATGCAACTCTTTCATGTTGCAACTAAAGGAAGATACACGTGCTTTAATAATCACATAAATAATCACGTTAGGGTCCTATAATAAAAAAAAATTAAAGAATGTACTCATTTATATTTAGAGGTCCAAAAAATATCCCCCCCAACCAGCCTACCAGGCTTCCAAAATGCTAATTACTAAAGAATATTTTAAATTAAGACATTCACATACAGGAAGCCCCTTAAAATTCCTAATGGAATGGGCAACATATTGAGTCGCTATTTTATATATAATATATATGGCTTTTTAGCCTGGATGAGTTTATTATTAATTTGTTACAGATTAGTGAACCAGCTATTTGTCAGAGCACAGAAGAAATGGGACAAATGGAGAATTCAAACTCAATACAGGGAGAAAGGCCCCGAGTCATGGAGACCTCTAACCCTACCAAGGCAGGTAGAACAAGATTGGGTGGGTCATCCCAGGGGTCGTGGGACTACCCAGGCAGCGCTAGAGGTAAAGAGTCTGCCTGCAGTGCAGCAGACCCGGGTGCGGTCCCTGGGTTGGGAAGATCCCCTGGAGGAGGGCGTGGCGACCCACCCAGTATTGTTGCCTGGAGACCCCATGGACAGAGGAGCCTGGCGGGCTACAGGCCCCGGGGTCACAGAGTTGGACACAACTGAAGCGACTTGGCACGCGCACACTCCAGAGGGCTGTGACTTTTCTGTAGACAGAAGGCCTGATTATGGGGGTCTGAACATATAGGAGCAGGCATCAGCTCCATCAGGACCAAGACCATGCCCCTCAAAGGAGAACTGCACAGTGGAATCACTCTCCACCCAAAACAAATATTCTAAGATTTTGTTCCCCAAATATTACAACCACAAGGCTCAACGAGAGCATGGCAAAGCGAGAGGTAAGCACCAAGCGGGGGTTTTCTCAGGCATCCCACAGTGCTGCGCTAACACAGGACAGGAGGCCCTTTTCCAAGCTGCAGTGCAAAGTACTGCTCACCGAAGCACGGCAGTCCAGTGCGGGCCCGGCATGCGAGGCAGCGCCTACCATGCCACGTGAGAAGCCGATCTGCGTGGCACACACTACAAACAAATGACAAACCAGTGAACAAGTAACAGACCAGTGAATGGCTGCTGCCCTTGTCTTGGCAACTGCTTTCTGAAAACTGCTTGTTATTGCTGTTGTTCAGCCACTAATTCACGTGCGACTCTCTGCGACCCCGTGGACTGCAGCACGCCAGGCTCCCCTGTCCTTCACCATCTCCCAGAGTTTGCGCAAATTCACATTCATTGAGTCCGTGACACCATCCAACCATCTCATCCTCTGTCGTCCCCTCTCCTCTTGCCCTCAGTGTTCCCCAGCATCAGGGTCTTGTCCAGTGAGTCAGCTCATCAGGTGGCCAAAGTACTGGAGTTTCAGCTTCAGTACCAGCCCTTCCTTGCATATTATTTACACAGAAAAAACCTGTAGCCATAGCTTTTCTTTAAATTCTTCCTTTCTTATTGTTTATTTTAAATGAGATTAAGTAATACCATATTGGGAGAAGTGGAATTTTTGTTTTCCCAAGGTTTTATGCCAAGTCTTTCATTTGGACAGTAAAATAGGGGCGAGAAAAAAATTCCAGTTTCTGCTAAACTGCCATGAGATATTTTTAAAATGTCAAAGCCTAATTTGCTGAAACATTGCCTAAAACCTTGCACAAAACAAATAACGCTGCCTTTATTTATTTATTTTTTTTGGCTTAACAACATCATGTTAGAAATGGCCATTTAGCTGTATTACTACAGAAGGTATAAACTCAATTTGGGGAAAGTTGATAATGTTTAGCACAAGTTTTCTCAAAACACTGTTACTCGATTATGCAATCAGTAACTTAAAACTATCCCCATTAGGACTAACTGACCTGTCCTCTACTTCATATGTTTGTTTTATCCAATCTCATTTATACAATTAAGTTTAAGAAGGAGCAGAGGCCTTATGCAAGCCAGTTTATCAAAATCCCTTAAAATATTTATCCTAAAGTTTGTGTAAACTACTCATATAAACACACATGCACACACACACAAAGACTTAACACACACATACATGCAAAGCTGGATAATGTTCTACTCAGTCAGTGCTGACATCCAAGAAAACCATAAACTGGTTGCCAGCCATCTGGGATACCCGGCCCTGCGAGAGACTGTTGTTTGTAGTTTCAGGATTTTCACTCCAGCAGTCACTACCAAGAGTCCTACCATAACCAAAGCTCTCTGCTCGTGTTAGTCCCTCAGTCGCGTCCAACTCTTTGTAATAGCCCTGACTGTAGCCCACCAGGCTCTGCTGTCCACGGCATTCTCCAGGCAAGAGCACTGGAGTGGGTTGCCATTCCCTTCTCCAGGGGATCTTCCCGACCCAGGGATGGAACCCAGGTCTCCTGCATTGCAGGAGGATTCTTTACCCTCTGAGCCACCAAGCCACTCTACTGTAAGGGAGATACAAAATTTCCTACTATATGATCCCTGTGTCAGCTCACTTATAATTTTATTGAAAAAGAAGACCACAAGCAAATTTACAAAACTAAATGAAGTAAGTGCGAAATACATCAGAGGTGACACAGACTGGAGCTGTGAGTAGAAATCTGGGCACGAGGAAGACGTACCCACCAATGACTTGCTGGGGGCCCCCGACTAAGTAGTGTAACCACTCCATGACTTGGTTTCTTTATCTGTAAAATGTGCACTCAAACATCTACCTTATAGGATTGTGATGATGTAAATCATGTACTTAGAAACACAGGTGGCTCTCAAAAAGTTCTAACCAGCAGCATGCTAGCAACAAGTTGAAAGAATGTAAGGCAAAGGCAGTTAAATCATCAATGAATTTACTGCTTGGGTAGATCCTAAAGGACGAAGAGACTCAACAAGTCTTTATCTCCCCCATCTCATGAAGGCTGTGGGACGAACTTGGTATAAAGGTTTAGACAAAGACAGAAGATCCAGATAAGGACACAGGCACCATTATCCGCATGGCTGAACTACTTTAAACTTTTCTAAGAACATTCCTATCCATTTTTTATCCTTGTCCAGATGACAGCTCTGTACAGGTTCAAAATCATCAACCATAAGAAGACTTGGAATATTTGACTTAAGAATAATCCATAGACTTAGCAGTTCTGGTTGACAAGCCCATGCAAAGAACATTTGAAAGACATGGGAATGATTAAGCATGAATTAAGCCTAGGAAAAATAAGACTCAGAAGCACATAATAGATGTCTTCAAATATTTGAAGGGCTTTCACGTGGAAGATAAACCAAGATTATTTTGTGCAGCTTCTGCAAATAGCACCAGAATCAACAGAGGGAGCCACCCAGACGTGGATTTGGACCGAAACATTCTCCAGCACTCAGGACACGCTTGTCCCTCTTACTCGCAGGTCTGAGAAAGAAGCTGGCTGCGTCACACCCGTGAGAGATGCTGTAGAGGGAGTCCTGGGTTTGTGGCAGGGGACTGAACAAAATGACCTTTATGTTTGAACTCTTTCTGGACTCTGTGGTTTAGTCACTAACCCGTGTCCAGCTCATTGTGACCCCATGGACTGCAGCCCGCCAGGCTCCTCTGTCCGTGGGATTCTCCAGGCAAGAACACTGGAGTGGGCTGCCATTTCCTTCTCCAGGGGATTTCCTGACCCAGGGATCGAACCCCTGTGTCCTGCATTGGCAGGTGGATTCTTTACCACGGAGCCACCTGGGAAGCCCTTTTCTGGGTTCTACATTATTACTCTAATATCCATTTTAACTTCTTGGAGATAGCACACTCCAGGAGTAGCAGAGGACAGAGGAGCCGGGCCCACTGTGTTCGCAGGGTGGCAGAGTTGGCCACGACTTAGCCACTGAATAACAACAGATGCATCTCAGAGGAGAACTTTACAGCCAGCTGATGATCGGGGTCTACAGATTTGTAGATAAGAAAGCAAAGACTAAGAACAGGGCTGATGTTACAGCTCAGGGTGCTGACGTGGCTAGTTTTCCTAATTTCTTCTCTCCAGTGAAAGTACCACTAGAGAGCACCTTCTCACGTCTAGAATAACCAAAAGGCTTTTCAGGATTGGTTAAGAAGTCTACTTAGAAACAGACCCTGGAGGAAATCAGTGTTTATCACTCTTTTCTGTTAGCCTTATGACACAGGAGAAAAGAGTTCTAAGTTAGAAATAAAGCCCTAGTTGTGTTACTGTTAGCTTGGTGACTGTCTTTCTTCCTCTGAGCAAACTCCCCACTGTGCAGGCATTGAGATTAGAAATCAAGTGGAAAGCCACAGTCTTATTAGCATAAAGTGTCAAAGGGCAGAAGAGTTCAGGAATGCCAGGGACTAAAATTGAGAAAGGGTGCCTCAGAAAAGAGTGAGCCACAAGTAGGGTGAACGACACTCAAACAAAAACAACCACCACGCCCTCGAGTTCTGGACAATTCAGAGTAAAGGGTCCATTAGGGCTTCCCTGAGAGCTCAGTGATTGGAAAAGACGCTGATGCTGGGAGAGACTGAGGGCGGGAGGAGAAGGGGACGACAGAGGATGAGATGGCTGGATGGCGTCACCGACTCGACGATGACACGAGTTTGAGTAAACTCCGGGAGTTGGTGATGGACAGGGAGGCCTGGCATGCTGCAGTCCATGGGGTCACAAAGAGTCAGACACGACTGAGAGATTGAACTGAACTGAACTGATAGGTCAGTTGGTAAAGAATCCGCCTGCAGTGCAGCAGACCCTGGTTCAATTCCTGGGTCTGGAAGATCCCCTGGAGAAGGGAAAGGCTCCCCATCCCAGCGTTCTGGCCTGGAGAATTCCATGGGCTGTGTAGTCCAGGGGGTTGCAGAGAGTCGGACACAACTGAGCGACTGTCACCTTCACTAGTCAGTAAACTTAGCAATCATACATGAATATACACTTAATATAATAATTCCACTCTGTCAGCTATTAACTGATATTTATTGAACACTGCATCCAATAACTACAGGATACATCTTTAAAAAAATTTTTTCTTACAAAGTAGGCATCGTAAAATGAGTAGGCCCTAAAATGAGAGCTCATAAACTTCAAAAGCCTCAAAGTTTGCAGAGTTTGTTTTCTGACAACAGAATTAAATTAGAAATTAATCATATATCTTTACAAACTCAAAATGGAAATTAAGCAACATGCTTCTAATTAATCCATGGGTCAAATGAGAAATCACAATGGAAATTTAAAATTTTAAAAATAGTTGAAAGGGAATAAAAATAAGATTTTCCACATGAAAATCTGTGGAATGCAACCTAAGAATTAGAGATAAATATTCACATAAGAAAGAAGAAAGATTTAAAAATCAATGATCTAATTTTTCACTTAGAGACAGAAAAAGAAGAGCAAATAAAACCCTAATTAAGTTGAAGGAAAGGATTAATAAAGATAAGCATAATAACCAAAGATACCTGAAACAAATATTAGTGGAAATTAACAAGGCTAAAATGTTTATTTAAAATATTAATAAAAGTGAAAAATCTTTAGGAAGGGTGATCAGTCTCCAACAGATGGCCTCTGCTTCTTATCCCATTGTGACTCTCCAGCTAACTTCACGGCCCCAGTAACTCTACTTTCTGAGTCTTGGGTACTGGAAGACATGTAGGTGGGCAGTTCAACCCATACTCCACAACGTTCAGAGCGCATTACAGCCCATCGATAGATATTGATTGCGTGATCAGTGACTGAGTGGCCAGGGCTGAGGCGCACACAGCCAGCGCACCGCATGCCCTGCAGCTGGCCGAGGCTGAGGAACGCTGGAAAGGCAGAGACCTTCTCTCCAGCTCCTGTGCAAAAGTGATCTCCAGAGAAACAGCACCCTTTCTCCTCCCAACAGGTCTACCCCCAAGGGACTTTCTTCTAAATCCCAGAAAGACCTTATGTAGGATCGGAGCAGCCCAGTGAATGGCTCAAATGCAAAGGGGTGTGTGTGTGTGTCGGGGGGAAGCGTGTGTGTGTGTGTGAGGGTGTGTGTGTGTGGGGGTGTATGTGGGGGGGGTGTGTGTGTGTATGTGGGTGGGTGTGGGTGTGTATGTGGGGGCTATGGATGGGTGTGTGGGGGGGGTGTGGGTGTGTGTGGGGGGGATGTGGGTGTGTGTGTGGGGTGTGGGGGTGTGGGGGTGTGTGGGGTGTGTGTGGGAGGGTGCAGGGTGTGTGTGTGTGTGTGTGTGGGTGTGAGGGCGTGTGTGTGGGGGGGTGTGTGTGTGTGTATGTGGGTGGGTATGGGTGTGGGGTGTGTGTGTGTGTGTGTGTGTGTGGGCATGGGGTGTGTGTGTGTGGGTGGGTGGGTGTGGGTGGGTGTGGGTGTGAGGGTGTGTGTGTGGGTGGGTGTGTGTGTGGGGTGTGTGTGTATGTGGGTGGGTATGGGTGTGTGGGTGAGTGTGGGTGTGGGTGTGGGTGGGTGGGTGTGGGTGTGTATGTGAGGGGTATGGGTGGGTGTGGGTGGGTGGGTATTGGTGTGGGGGGGTGTGGGTGTGTGTGGGGGGTGTGTGGGGGATGTGGGGGTGTGGAGGTGTGTGGGGTGTGTGTGTGTGAGTGTGGATGGGTGCGTGTGTGTGTGTGGGAGAGGTGTGTGTGGGTGTGGGTATGTGTGTGTGTACGGGTGTAGGTGTGTGGGTGTCTGTGTGTGGGTGTGTGGGTGTGTATGTGTGTGTGGGGTGTGGTGTATGTATGTGGGTGGTTGTGGGTGTGTGGGTGGGTGTGTATGTGGGGGATATGAGTGGGTGTGTGGGGGGGTGTGGGTGTGTGTGGGGGGGGGTGGTGTGTGGGGGGGTGTGGGGGTGTGTGGGGGGGTGTGGGTGTGTGGGGTGTGTGTGGGAGGGTGTGGGGGGTGTGTGTGTGGGTGGGTGTGAGGGCGTGTGTGTGTGGGGGGTGTGTGTTTGTGTATGTGGGTGGGTATGGGTGTGTGGGGGTGTGTGGGTGTGTGTGGGGGGGGTGGGGGGGATGTGGGGGTGTGGGGTGTGTGTGGGTGTGTGTGGGTGTGTGTATGGGGTGTGTGTGTGGGGGGTGTGTGTGGGTGTGTGTATGGGTGTGTGTGGGGGTGTGTGTGTGTGTTGGGTGTGTGTGTATGTGGGTGGGTATGGGTGTGTGGGTGGGTGTGGGTGTGGGTGTGGGTGGGTGTGGGTGTGTATGTGAGGGCTATGGGTGTGTGTGTGTGTGTGTATGGGGTGTGTGTGTGGGGGTGGGTGTATGTGGGTGTGTGTATGGGTGTGTGTGTGTGTGGGTGTGTGTGGGTGTGAGGGTGGGTGTGTGTGTGGGTGTGTGTGTGGGGTGTGTGTGTATGTGGGTGGGTATGGGTGTGTGGGTGAGTGTGGGTGTGGGTGTGGGTGGGTGGGTGTGGGTGTGTATGTGAGGGCTATGGGTGGGTGTGTGTGGGTGGGTGTTGGTGTGTGTGTGGGGTGTGGGTGTGTGGGGAGGTGGGGGGATGTGGGGGTGTGGGTGTGTGTGGGGTGTGGGTGTGTGTGTGTGTGTGGGTGTGTGTGTGGGTGTGTGTGGGTGTGTGGGTGTGTGTGTGGGGGTGGGTGGGTGTGTGTGTGTGGGTGTGGGTGTGGGTGGGTGGGTGGGGTGTGTGTGGGAGAGGTGTGTGTGGGTGTGGGTATGTGTGTGTGTAGGGGTGTAGGTGTGGGGGTGTCTGTGGGGGGGTGTGGGTGTGTATGTGTGGGTGTGTGTGTGGTGTATGTATGTGGGTGGTTGTGGGTGTGCGGGTGGGTGTGGGTGTGTGTGTGGGTGGGTTGGTGTGGGTGTGTATGTGGGGGGTATGAGTGGGTGTGTGTGGGGGGTGTGGGTGTGTGTGTGGGGTGTGGGTGTGGGGGGGGTGTGGGTGTGTGAGGGGGTGTGTGTGGGGGGCGGTGTGGGTGGGGGGTGGGTGGGGGGTGGGGGGGTGTGTGAGGGGGAGGTGTGTGTGGGTGTGTGTGTACGGGTGTAGGTGTGTGGGGGGGTGTCTGTGTGTGTGAGTGTGGGTGTGTATGGGTGTGTGGGTGTGTGTGGGTGTGTGTGTGCACACGCTCAGTTGCATCAGATGTGTCCAATACTTTGTGACCCCATGAACCTGGCCAGGCTCCTCTGTCCACGGGATTTTCCCAGTAAGAATAATGGAGCGGGTTACCATTTCCTACTCGAAGGGATCTTCCTGACCCAGGGATCGAACCCTCGCCTCCTGTGTCCCTGTATTGCAAGCAGATTCTTCACCCGTGAGCCACCAGAGAAGCCAAATGCAAGGTATCTGACTGCAGGTCATCCTGAGAAACGTAGCTGCCCAGCCTTAACTTAGACTGCTGTGAATCCTACATGATAGAAGAGCCATCCCCAGAGCACGGCGAATTGCAGTGACAGTTCCTTGGCTCAGGAATGCTCCATCACTTGGCTTTTTTTGTTGTTGTTGTTTGTTAAGGACAAAGCAATGTGAATCGCTTCTAACTGAAGTCTGTATCTGCGAGCATCACAGAGGCTAGCCGCACATCCAGGACAGACATCTCACCCTTTAGGAAGGCTTCCCTGATCTTCCAAGTCTGGCCAGATGCTGCTCCTGGGTTTCCTACAGTAGCAATCTTTATTTTCCATTCTAAACCTCAATAGAACGTGGTTTTTTAGTATCAGTTCAGCATGTTCCCCTTTGCAAAAGCAGACAGAAAGCCATCCAGGAGTAAATCTTCATTGAATAGAAGACCCCCTCACCCCTACCCCCCACCCCAGAAGTACTCCTAGCTACAGACACAAGTTGTGACACTTGGAAAAGCTCAGCAAAGCCTAGCCTCTCTCTAATCAGTTTTCATAGCTCAGCTTACCTCTGTGTGTGTGTGTGGCGGGGAGGGAGAACCAAACACAGCTCCCTAAAATTAGAAGTCAGGGACCCTTGCCTTGAGTTCCCACAAAGGCCCACTGGCAGAAAAATTCATCAAGAGCACTGATTTCAAAAAATGACCTTGAAGTATAAGGTGAAAATTAAATAAAAAATTTACCGTGAAGAAATGCAAAGTCTAGACTCTTAAGCTCTGACTTAAAAAGTTGTCAGAAATTCCTGTAGCCTTCCTCGTCAGAATCCCCTCAAAAAACAGAGAGCAGAGAGAGAGAAGAGGGAAAGCAGAAAGAAGGGGGAAAAGGTGAAGAGAAGGAAGCAGCAGAGCAGAGAACCCAGCGCTGCCGTGCAGTCTGCACGGGGTCAGTCCAGGCCTGGAAGCGACACTGCAGGGGCCCGTCCCCCTGCTTCCTGGAGGAGAACCCCGTGAAGCCCAGAGACGCCGCGGGGGGACAGGGCCCGGAGGCCACGCCCCCTGTCCGCCCCCTCCGCCCCCGCCCCGCAACAGGCAGGGCCCAGGTCTCACGCAGACATTACTTTAATCCCGATTCTGCCACTTGCCGGCTCTGGGACCCCAGGCTGGTAGTTTACATCTCGGTGATCTTATCTTTAGAAGAAGGACAACATTTTCGTCCACGAGGAACTCGGAGACTTGCATGTGTTTCTGAGCGAGAACAGGGCAGGGACCCAGGCAGGAACTCAAAATACACGCCAGTCTCCACCGCACACCCACCCACGTCCCCAGGAGACCAGGATGAGGCCCGCTCTTCACAAGGCTCCCTCTACAGAGAAGAGTAGCAGAGCTCCGCACTGCGTGCTTTTTCAGTTACAGGAGAGGAGACGCAAGCGGAGACCTCCCTGACAGCCATCGCCAGTGGAGCAAAGCTGCTCAAGAGGACGCCGATTACTGGCCTGGCCCTCGGTTTTCCTCCTCTCACCTCCCCCCAGCCCCCCGCCCCTCCCCCGGCCCTTTACCGTTTGCTGTCTACACATCTCATAATCCCGGATAATGTTAGCTCAGAGGTGCTCAAACACCATCACCTCAGCCTGAGGCACACAGGAAGGCCCTCATCCCTGAAAGGAACCTTGGGCTACACTCCACAGGCTGGGCAAACAGCAGTCATTTGGTTGAGCTTGGATTAAAATGACAGCAAATATGTGGCTCATAGAGTCACGAACTGCAGACTCCCAGCTTAAAACAGGCAAAAGCTCTCTGTGTTTTACTAAGTGACTCGAGGAAGGATTTAAGAGTCAAAGGGCGTGTACCCCAAGGAGACTTTTGCTGGGCTGAAGCTGGCTCCAGCGCCCTTCCTATCATACCCATTTGCTCACTCCATCCTTTAAGCCAGCCTTGGTGGACTCCCAAACCCAAGATTTGCGTGGAAGGAGGCCCCAGGAGCTCTCTGAAATCCACAGCTGGACCGTTAGCAGCAGGATCCACGCCAAAGGACTCCTCCCATCCATCCTAAGTTTGGGACCTGCCCAAAACTGCTCCAGGAATTCTGACGGGCTCCACGGAGTCCTTCCCAGGGTGTCACTGAGAGGCCCCACCAGGGAGGCTTCTGTCCTTTCAAAGGGACCCCCAGGAGGTCAGGGATGCAGTGGAGGTCCAGGTCTCACCTGGCTCAGGGCCCTCAGGCAGAGGGAGAGACACCCAGTGCTTAGGATAGAGCGTCCTGTGCATAATGGATAAGCCTGGAAAACACCTCAGGAGGTCAAAGACGCCAGTCACGCCGGCCCACACACATTGCCTGCTTCCGCTTATATGAAACGTCAGCAGAAAGTCGAGGAGCAGTTGCCAAGGGTGTGGGGGGTGGGGGGCGGTTATGGCTTGGTTGGGGGAAAATGAGAATTATACTGCTGATAGGCACAGATTTTTTTTTTTTTTTTTTTTTGGAGTGATACAATGTTCTAAAATTGGTTGTGGGGACAGTGGTACAACTCCATGAATACACGAAAAACCACTGAATTGCACACATGTGTGGTATATGAATTATAACTCGATTAAGTTGCTTTTTTAAAAAATGCTTCCCTGAAGTCTGTCGTACAGTAACCACACCCTTGGGACCAGGTTCAAAGGAAATCCTTGCAAGTTGCTCTTTTGAAGCAACCCAAAGTGCAAGTGTTATCCACGCATTCACTGACTCCCTCTCTCAGACCACACTTCCCAGTGATGGCTGCAGGCAGAGCGGACCCCCTTGTCAGAAACACAGCTCGCTCCCCACCATGCATCCAGCTTCGCCTCTGTGCTGGGTGCTAGGGCCTCCTTACCACACCCGACAGCCAGGAAGGCCCCTAACTCTCTGTAGCTGAGGAGCTCTGGAGTCTTTAGGGGGAGAGTTTCAGGGAAACTCTTTCCCAATTCTGCTCCCCCACAGAGCCACCAAACATCCGCATATTTTTAGGGTTTTGCCCTCCACCACCCCCTTTTGCTGCTGCAGGCAGCTGACACTCCAAAATTTCCAGAAGTGAATCCAGAATTCGCAGAGGGAAAGAGGCTCTGAGTGCGGCTGCACACGGCGTTCTGGGGTCAGCGGAGGGTTGGGGTCCAGGTTCCCGAGAGCGGCACGCCAGCCTCCCGTGAACACCCGCCCTGGGGACAGAGCCTCAGCAGAGCGGGCGACTCCGGGTCCCCGAGCTCCGCGCCACCGGGAGCTCCTCGAACAAGACGCAAGCCCCCAGCTCCTAGATGAGGGTGTCCGTGGCTGCAATTATGGCAGGCAGCGCTCAGACCCTTGTTAGGACCGAAGTCACCCCAGGGCACAACGCCGCTCCTCCCGCGGGGCGCTAACCCTGTCTTGTCTGTGCTGTGCTTAGTCGCTCAGTCATGTCGGACCCTGTGAGACCCCGTGGACTGTAGCCCGCCAGCTCCTCTGTCGATGGGATTCTCCAGGCAGGAATACTGGAGTGGGTAGCAGTTCCCTCCGCCAGGGCGTCTTCCCGACCCAGGGATCGAACCCACGTCTCCCGCATTTCGGGCAGATTCTTTACCAGCTGAGCCACCGGGGAAGCCCAAGAATACTGGAGCGGGTAGCCTATTCCCTTCTCCAGGGCATCTTCCCCACCCAGGAATGGAACCAGGGTCTCCCGCAACGCAGGCGGGATCCTTAGCTGCCGGTGCGCTGCTGCTACTGCTAAGTCACTTCAGTCGTGTCCGACTCTGTGTGACCCCATAGACGGCAGCCCACCAGGCTCCCCCGTCCCTGGGGTTCTCCAGGCAAGAACACTGGAGTGGGTTGCCATTTCCTTCTCCAATGCAGGAAAGTGAAAAGTGAAAGTGAAGTCGCTCAGTCGTGTCCGACTCTTAGCGACCCCATGGACTGCAGCCTACCAGGCTCCTCCGTCCATGGGATTTTCCAGGCAAGAGTATTGGAGTGGGGTGCCATTGCCTTCTCCGGTGCGCGGGGCCAGCTAAATCCCAGCTGGCGCGGAGGTTTGCCTCCCCCCAGCCGCGCGCATTAGAGGGCCTGAGGCAGCGAGCAGCTCCGAGGGGTGAAAGGGGGCGAGGGGTTGGGAAGCCCGGGAAGAGAAGGCCCTCCAGCGCCGCAGCCTGGCGGTGCATCTTAAAGCCGCGACCTCCTGGGTCCGGACACCGAAGCAAAGCGCGCGAAGCAGCCGCGTTTCCGGACGCAGAGACGTGGACGAGCCGCCGCTGCTGCCCACACCCTGCGGCGCTGCGGGCTCGCTCCTCTTTTCGACTAGCAGCTGGTGCCCAGAGCTCATCACCCGCCGGTGTCTGGGTGAGTTTTGCAGCCCGTGATCTCCATCGACGGTTCTCCCAACTGACCCTTGAGTGCTGAGTGCTTAGCCGTCAGTCGTGTCCGACTCTGCGACCCCATGGACTGTAGCCCCGCCAGGCTCCTCCGTCCATGGGGTTTCCCAGGCAAGAATACTGGAGTGGGTTGCCATTCCCTTCTCCAAGGGATCTTCCTGGCCCAGGGATCGAGCCCGTGTCTCCTGCGTTGCAGGCGGATTTTCTACCTGCTGAGCCATGCTTTTTGTTTGTAACACACACAGTCCTCCAAAGCAATCCCTAAGCCCCTTTCTCACCATAACGGTAGCCTTTAGGAGGCCCTTTCTGCTTGAAAATGCTGGCATCTACCGTCTGGAAGCCAAACCCGCTCCTTCCCGCAGATCGCTCGCCGCCCGCCAGCCCCGGGGCGAAGGCTCGAGAGAGCAGCACCGGCGTACGCCGAGCAGCGCTCAGACCTCGCTGCCCGGCGAGCGGGCGGGACGCGGCGGGCGCGCCTCCAGTCCCTCAGCGCCGCGGGCAGCGCGGGCGCGCGAAGAGCAGGTCCCTGGAGGCGCCCCGCGTCCGCAGGGGACTCGCCGCCTGGGCTTTCCCTCCCTCAGGAACAGACTCTCAAGGCCGACGAGAGAGGGAAGCAGAGGTTGGCACTGACCTGCGCCCGCGAGACTCCAGCCCAGGCCGCGTGGCTCTCGGTGCCCGGGGCCCGTCCCAGTTCCGCCGCGAGTCCGTTCTCCCGCGCGCTGCCCGCCCGGCGCCCCTTTAATTGGCCTGCCCCCGCTCCACCCCCGCTCGCCCGCCGGGAGCCGCCTCCTCTCCGGCGCTCCCTCCTGCGGGGCGCCCGGGATCAGATAAGAGCGGAGGGAGGCGCGCTGGCGGCCGCTTATGAAGCGGGAGGCGGCGACGGGGGCGGGGGGAGGCAGGCTGGGCCCCCGGGCAGCGCCCCCAGTCCCCAACGACTCCCCCCTCCTCCCGCCGCCCTGGACACGCCCGGGGGCCGCCCAGCGCCGCGGCCGCGAGTGTGGGGCCAGGGAAGAGCCGCTCGGGCCGTCCCCGCGCACCAAGGCCGGCGGGCGGCCTCGCCAGGTCAGTGTCCGTGAGCAGGTGCCGCGTGCAGGCCTTCTCAGCCCCCAGAAGCCCGGTCCGGGCGCCCGGGGGACCCTCGGCCGGGACTGCTCGGCCGCCCGGTGCTAAGACTCCAGGCTTCTCCTGCCAGGGACGCGGGTTCCAGCCCTGGCCCGGGAACTGAGATCGCGCGCGCTCTGCGGCACGGCCCCCAAAAACAAAAGAGGGGACCCCGTCTCCCTCTCCAGGAACTAGGGCAGCGACGCGCGGACGTGAGCAGGCGCGCCGCCCGGGAGCGCTCCCAGGCGCTTCGGTGCGTTTGAAGGGACGGGCGTCGGCGGGGCCCCCGGGCGCAGGCCCCCCTGACCGAGATCCCGAGTGAGGAAGTCTGCGCCGAGGCCGGGGCCGAGCCCCCCAAACCCCGCGGCGGTTCTGGTCCGGGCCGCCCCGAGGCCCTGCCCGGCCGTGAAGCACTGGAGGCGCCGGGTCTCCGGGCCACCTCCGCACCCCAACCCCGGGCCGTGGCCGGGTCCCCGGGAAAGGCGTCAGCATCACCCATTCTTTAACCGAACCAAGAGCCTCACACCCCTCCCGCAGCTGGTGCGCGCACATGTCGGGAGAGGGTTACACACCGGGAATCCATCAAGACGCCCCTTCGGTGAGAAAAGCACGCTCTCGCCTAGGAAAACTGGAAAGGCAGGTGACGGCCAAGGCAGCAAGGGGCCGGTGCTGTGAAATGCCCGGAGCCCGCCCCCGAGACAGGGAAGGGGCTGCGACCACGCACCTCACTTCCAGGAGGGCCTGCGGGTTTCCCAGCCCTCTCCCGCCCCCCGCCGCGCGCCCCGCTAGTCTACCGTATCCGCACCCCCTCGGCGCCTCCCCGCGCCCCCCGAGTCTGCCGTATCTGCACCCCCTCGGCGCCCACCCCCCGCCCCCCGCCGGCCCTGCGGTTGGAGCGCAAAGGGGCCCCAGCCCGCACGGCCGCCCTGCGTCTGTCGGTCCTTCTGCAAACCCGGCGGGGCCTGGCCGCCGCGCCGCTTGGCTCCTTGGCTAAACCCGGATCGCAGCGCACATTTTTATCGAAACCAGGTCTGGTCTGAACCCTAGGTCCGGTCCGCTCCGCGGCGGGGCTGCGGGCGCCACCTGCTGCCTGCGCCGGGGGTCGCGACAGAGCGGGGCTGGAAAGACAGACGGACGAACGCACGGGACCCGGAACTGCGGCAATCCCGCACCTAATCCACCTGAGTCAGAACATCGTCTCTCCCCGCCCTGCCCTGAGCAGTGCCTGCAGCTTCCATACCCGTCCCCCTTTTTCACTAATAACGTCTGCTCTGGGTCCTTCATTCTTACCAAGATATAGGTCGTTGGTGTGAGTTTCCCTTTACCTGTAATTCCCTTGGGGGAGGTAGTGGGGTGTTGGCATAAAGTCTGAGGCAAAGGGGGAGGAAAGGTGCTTATGATGGAATTATAGATAATTTCAAAATTATAGGAAATGAGGAATTCTCTGATGATTTTAAAAGGCAAAATATATGTGCAAAAATCCATGCAGAGGAGCAGAATAGTTTCATAAAAATCTTATATAAGGTACTTTGTTTTGTAATGATGTATTAGGTTATTTTAAAAAATTCTAACTCGTCTTTCTTTCATCTTTTAACCTTTTGATTTGCATTTATTTCACCTTCAATGTAACTACATAAATTTCAGTTACTCTTGAATCAGAATGGCTGGTTTTAATCCGTTTTCCACTTAATTGCGGCCGTGTGTGAGTTTCCAGCCCTTTCAAGGGAGCGCTTATTCAACATTTATCTTAAGGTCTTTTCTCGGAACCTGGAAGAATACTGAAAACTCAGAGAAATAAGCCCAGAAGACCCCACTAGTGTCTCCTCTCTCAGTCTAAAGAAGACAAAAATGCCTCTGAAAGAACACATGAATAGCTGAGACCTTTTCAAAGACATCCAAAAATTCCAGCTTCCACAGTCATTGATTCTAAACTCTTTTTAGAATCTCATCCTGGGCTGGTGTCGTGACTGTGACTTCTCTGAAACGACTCCACACACACCCTGTTACCCCTTTCTCCCCTGTCCCCTGAAACCCTCCCTGCAGGGAGACTCTGAACTCAGACCTAAATTGAAGAGACTCTGCCCCTTGCTTGTTTCACTTTGGTGAAGTTATTTTGCCTCTATGAGCCTAACTCCTTGTGTATAAGAAGGGAGTCATTAATTATCTCTCAGGCAGTAGTCATGCAGATTAAATGACAGGCGCGTTTATGAACCCAATTCCCTAAATGACAAGTGGTGACTGTCTCACTCAAACTCACACTGTCTCCCTCCTGTCCAGCACACTCGGGGCTCCTCTCATCAGCAGCCCCTATGGGTGAGTCCTGCAGTGTTTCTCAATAGAGGCGCTTTGACATTTTGGATAGGTCAGCTTGACTGCCCCAGAGATTGCAGAACATTTATTACTCCTAACTCCAGCACCAGATTCCAGGAGCATCCTCCCATCGCCGAGTCATGGTGAAAACCCAAATGACCACCTTGCATCTCCTCCTATACTCGCAAGCCATTCACTCCGGGCGGTTCTACTCCAACCCCTCTGTAATGGTTTTTTCCCCCAGCCCATCCATTCCCCCTTATTTTGGTTACAGAAGGATCATACTCAGCCAGTAGCAAGTACAAGCTGATAATATAGATAACACGCTATAAACAATAGCCATGGCTCCGGGCCTCGTGTCCCCCACCCTGCACTCCACCCTCTGTGCTGATATCCCACCCCTGGGACTCCGAGTATTTGCCCTGGTCTTGCAAGAGCACTGCAGAGAGCCTTTAGCACCCTGCCTCCTGGCCAAGGGCTGATGGACCCTCTCGCTGATGGACGTCCCTGCAGTGTGCTGTGCTGTGCTGAGTCGCTCAGTCGTGTCCGACTCTTTGCGACCCCGTGGACTGTGGCCCGCCAAGCTCCTCTGTCCATGGGAGTCCACACAAGACCACGGGAGTGGGCTGCCATGCTTCCTCATGTCCCTGCAATACCAGCTGTTAAACACTTCGCATCTCACCACGGAGGAACGGATCTCTGATGTCTTTTAGGAAATTGCCTCCACTCCACTGGACGCAGCTGCGGGGGGCTGTCTTTCAGAGCTCTGCTCTCCTCCAGCCGAGGTGGGCGAGACCTGAAAACCAGGCCAACCACCTGCTGTCCCCTCAGACGTGAGTACAAAGCGACGGGACAAGGAGGAAAGAAAGGAGTGCTAAGGGGAGGGGGAGGGGGTCAGGAGGGAGGGGACACAGTGTACCTGCGGCTGACTCACGGTGACGTTCGGCAGAAACCAGCACACTTCTGTAAAGCAGTTAGCCTTCAGTTAGAAAATAAATAAATCAAAAGTGCTAAATTTTTCTCAATGCATTCTAGCATGAGACCTGCAGTTCAGTTCAGTCACTCAGTTGTGTCTGACTCTTCAGGACCCCATGAATCGCAGCACGCCAGGCCTCCCTGTCCATCACCAAATCCCGGAGTTCACTCAGACTCACGTCCATTGAGTCAGTGATGCCATCCAGCCATCTCATCCTCTGTCATCCCCTTCTCCTCTTGCCCCCAATCCCTCCCAGCATCAGAGTCTTTTCCAATGAGTCAACTCTTCGCATGAGGTGGCCAAAGTACTGGAGATTCAGCTTTAGCATCATTCCTTCCAAAGAAATCCCAGGGCTGATCTCCTTCACAATGGACTGGTTGGATCTCCTTGCAGTCCAAGGGACTCTCAAGAGTCTTCTCCAAGACCACAGTTCAAAAGCATCAATTCTTCGGCGCTCAGCTTTCTTCACAGTCCAACTCTCACATCCACACATGACCACTGGAAAAACCATAGCCTTGACTAGACAGACCTTTGTTGGCAAAGTAATGCCTCTGCTTTTTATTATGCTATCTAGGTTGATCATAACTTTCCTTCCAAGGAGTAAGCGTCTTTTAATTTCATGGCTGCAGTCACCATCTGCAGTGATTTTGGAGCCCAGAAAAATAGTCAGCCACTGTTTCCCCTTATATTTCCCATGAAGTAATGGGACCAGACGCCATGATCTTCGTTTTCTGAATGTTGAGTTTTAAGCCAACTTCTTCACTCTCGTCTTTCACATTCATCAAGAGGCTTTTTAGTTCCTCTTCACTTTCAGCCATAAGGGTGGTGTCATCTGCATATCTGAGGTTATTGATATTTCTCCTGGCAATCTTGATTCCAGCTTGTGCTTCTTCCAGCCCAGCATTTCTCATGATGTACTCTGCGTATAAGTTAAATAAGCAGGGTGACAATACACAGCCTTGACGAACTCCTTTTCCTATTTGGAACCAGTCTGTTGTTTCATGTCCAGTTCTAACTGTTGCTTCCTGACCTGCATAGAGGTTTCTCAAGAGGCAGGTCAGGTGGTCTGGTATTCCCATCTCTTTCAGAATTGTCCACAGTTTATTGTGATCCACACAGTCAAAGGCTTTGGCATAGTCAATAAAGCAGAAATAGATGCCTTTCTGGAACCCTCTTGCTTTTTCCATGATCCAGTGGATGTTGGCAATTTGATCTCTGGTTCCTCTGCCTTTTCTAAAACCAGCTTGAACATCTGGAAGTTCACGGTTCACATACTACTGAAGCCTGGCTTGGAGAATTTTGAGCATTACTTTACTAGCGTGTGAGATGAGTGCAATTGTGCGGTAGTTTGAGCATTCTTTAGCATTGCCTTTCTTTGGGATTGGAATGAAAACTGACCTTAAGTAACAATAAATAGCTCCTTATATCTAGACATCAGCAGAAACACATCAGTACAGCTGTACTGGCTGTTAAAATGCTGAAATTCTTTCCTGTCCGTTGCCTCCCCACAACCGTGAGACTTCCTAGGCGGCTGGGTGGTAAAGAATCACCTGCAGAGCAGGAGGGGACGATTTGCCCCCTCCCCCATACTGGATGTGGAGAAGGAAATGGCAACCCACTCCAGTATTCTTGCCTGGAGAATCCCAGGGATAGAGGAGCCTGGTGGGCTGCTGTCTGTGGGGTCGCACAGAGTCGGACACGACTGAAGCGATTTAGCGTGCATGCATGCATGCATGGCAGGAGACATCAGAGACCTGGGTTTCATCCCTGGGTGGGGAAGATCCCCTGGAGGAGGGAAAGGCTACCCACTCCAGTATTCTTCCCTGGGAAATCCCATGGACAGAGGATCCTGGCGGGCTGCAGTCCACGGGGTCACAGAGAGACATGACTGAGTGACGGAGCACACACAGCCCTGTGTATTCTCTCCGCCACCCCCTCTGGGGTCACTGCCCCAGAGTTCCCTTTGATTCAGCAGCTGAAGACGTGACCCTTGTTCTATAGTCTGAATGTCTGTGTCTCCCTAAAAGCCATACGTTGAAATCCTCCCAGTGGTGATCAGTTTCGGAGGTGGGGCCTTGGGGGTTGCTTCCCTCACAAGGGTTTATCATGAATCGTGAATGGGATTGTGGGTCTTGCCTGGAGAGATCCCTAACCCTTCTCACCGGAACCTCAGGTGAGCCTTCCCTCTTCCGTGCTGGAGAAACACGTTCCAACACTGTGAGAAACGTGTTCTGTCCTTTGTGAGCTACTCAGACTACGGAATTTCATCCCAGTAGCCCGGACGGGTTGAGACACCTTGTCGGGCCCCACGCACGGCTAGGTTCCTGGGTGGCAGTTAGCTCCCCTTCCTGTTGGGCTCTGCCTGGGTCTTCCGTTGTTCCACCATCTGAAGATCAGCCCTGCCCAGAACTCCACACTATCTTTGGCTCCTGTCCTTCCTGAAGCTTTTGTCTCAGTTCTGTGAGCTACCCTAGTTTTGCGAAATCTGATTTCTTTAACTGCTAACTGAAGAACTCCAAGTCAATCTTCATTTTACCAAACTCGAACCTGAGATAAAAGACATGAGAGCTTGTCTATCTTACCCAGAGGATTACTAGCAAAGTCGGCCCTGGAATTCAAACATCTTCACTCCCAGGTCAGAGCTTCTCCCACTAGAGTGCATCGACCCCTTTCCAAACAATACCAGACACACAGCCTGTGCTTGTACCGGATTTTCACTTTACAAAAGGTATTCAAGTACATTGAAAGCAAAAGCGAAGTCGCTCAGTCGTGTCCAACTCTTTGTGACCCCATGGGCTGTAGCCTACAAGATTCCTCCATCCATGGGATTCTCCAGGCAAGAGTACTGGAGGGGGTTGCTGTTTCCTTCCCCAGCGGAGCTTCCCGACCCAGGGATTGAACCCGGGTCTCCAACATTGCAAGCAGACAATTTTACCGTCTGAGCTACCAGGGAAGCTCAACAACACCATCCCGTTTTAAATACGTCAGCTCTGCAAGGTAAGACTCATCGCAGAGGTCAAATCGTAGTGTCCTTCGTGGCTCTGGTAAGCCCCTTCTCACAGTCACCCTTCACGGTCTTGTACCAGTGACTGAGACGTTCCTCGCTCTCTAAAGTCGGGACTTTAAAAGCACCCAAGCTTCTCATGTGTGACAACAACCTGGCAGTGTGCGCATGCTGTATAGTAGGTCCTACTCATAATTCACAGCATAACAGGACTGGAGCAGGCACGAGAGATCACACACGTGTGCACACACACGCACACGCACACACACATGCATGCACACACACAAGCACATACACACGGACACACACATACGCGCACACGCACGCACGTGCACACTCACACACACACACGCACACACACGTGCGCGCGCACACATACGCATGCACACACACGCACAAGCACACACGCACGTGCACACACACATGCACACACACACGCGTGCACACACACAAGCACACACACACGGACACACGTGCGCGCACACACGCACACACTCACACACATACGCACACACATAGACGCATGCGCACGCACGGGCGCGCACACGCACATACACACGCATGCACACACGGACACACATACACACGCGCATGCACACACACACGGTAATTACATCACTTTACACATGAAGAAATGGAGACCTAGGGAATCAAATCCCCAGAAAGAATCAGGGGCAGATACTACTAGATTCAATATTATCTAAAATAATAACACCATGGAAGGAGAAGCTTTACTGAGAGTCATTTGGATACTAAGTCGTGGAGTCATTGAGAAAGCCCACGTGGACACTTAATATTTTAAATATAATTTTACTAAAATAACTTATATGTGCAATTTTAAAATCTGCGTGTGTATGTGTTTACTCGTGTCCTACTCTTTGCAACCCCAAGGACTGTAGCCCACCAGGCTCGTCTGTCTGTGGGATTTTCCAAGCAAGAATACCAGAATGGGTTGCCATTTCCTACTCCAGGGGATGTTCCACACCCAGGGATTGAATGTCTTGCATCTCCTGCATTGGCAGGCAGATTCTTTTCCATTGAGCCACCTGGGAATTTTAAATAATACTAAAAACTTGTTACAAAAAATATTGTCTTGCTCGCCAGAGGTAATCACTTTTGACTCTTTTAGCAGTTTTCTTCCTGACATTTTCAAATCTCTGGATTTCTCAATCTGGCACATACACCGCTGTGTGTTTAATAAGCAGTGTTAGCCGTTATTTCCATATTTCCTATTACAGTAGAAGAGGATGTAGCTTTTTCAGGCTGCCATCATCCCCTCTTCTCATCTTCCCAAGAGGACTGGATGACACCTTTTGGTTAACTCCATTTGCAATGTTTTCATTCCTACACTATGCGAGTATTCTTATAAAAGCATCATAATGTATTGCGATCCTTTTCCCTTCTACATTTAGGTTTTCTCTGAAGTTAGTAATTGTCTTGATTTTTCCTTTGTTTTATCTGCCTTTTCCTTTCTGTAACTCTTTCCAGCCTCCTCCAATAGCATCTCCATGCAGCGTTCTGAAAGTCACGGACATCAGGTAAAAGTGCTTTAAAACGTCCCTTCTTCTCCAGCAGGCTTCCCTTCAGACCCGCCCAGTTGTCATCCTGGTCTTGATTTCCTGCCCAGCTTGGATTTCCTCCTTCCTCTCTCCAAGGTTGGGTCCCTGTTTCCTGGAGAGTATACCTTCCTCTTTCTCAGTGTATTCCCTCGTTTGGGTTGACACTTTCTCCAGGAGTTTTCTTTGATTAAAAGATGGTTCGGGACTTCCCTCATGGTGCAGTGGGTAGGAACCTACCCGCCGATGCAGGGGACATGGGTTCGACCTCTGGCTGGAAAGGCTCACGTGCTGCAGAGCAGCTAAGCCAGGGTGTCACTGTTACTGATACGCGCCTGACGCCCATGCTCTGCGAGGAGGCACCTCCGCGATGAGAAGCCCACGCACCACGGCGGAGCGCGGCCCCGCCGCAGCGACCAGAGAAAGCCCGCACACACCAACGGAGACCCGGTACAACCAGAAATCTTTTAAAAATTAAAACACAAAGTGGTTCAAGAGCAGCGGGCACGGTGCTGGCAGCTCCACACAGCTTGTCTCTGGGTCCTGCTGCGCCCGTCTGCCTGCCTGACCTGGACACCGGAACTGTGATTATCCCCCGCAGGTACTCCTCTGGGGGTCCTCTCCTGGATATCCTGTTCTCAATTTCGTCCATGAATTTTACTCCCTCCTTTTTGTTGTCTAGTGTTTTAATTTTTTTCTTTCAGTTTTATTGAGATATAACTGACATAAAGTTGAAGGCATACAGTAAATTATTTGACTTACATACATAATGAAATGACTCCCACAATAAGCTTAGTGAACAGTCAGCATCTCATATAAATAAGGAGATGATGATAGATATTCGCTCACTGTGAAGAAGGCCATTCTTTAGTGACATCCTAAGACAGGTGCATGGGGGAAGGTGGGAGATACATTTTTGAGACCTTGTATGTCCTTATGTTCAAATTTCTTTTACTAGTTTGGCTGTGCATACAGTTCTAACTTATGGACTTTGCTGGTGGTCTAGTGGTTAAGAATCGGTTAAGAATCTGCCTTGCAATCCAAAGGTTTGCAGGTTCAATCCGTGATCAGGAAACTGAGACCCCACCGCTGCAGGGCAAGTGAGCCTGCGCACAGCAGCTGCTGAGCCTGAGCGTGCAGAGTCGATGTCCACAACTAGTCTGTGCACTGCTGAGACCACGTGCGGCAGCGAAATAAAAAATATATTTTTCAAAAAACTTTTGAAAAAGAATTCTACCTTAGAAATTGTTTTCTGTCAAAACTTTGAAGGTATTACACCAGAATCTCCTGCTTCCAGCATTGCTGTTGCAACAAGGAAGCCATTCTTGATTTTTTGGTCAATTCCACCTCAGGCAGGATTGTCTTTCCCTCCTTTGGGCTCTTAAAGTAATTATTGTCTACTTTTGCCAAAAAAAACAATCACATATTACTTTGAGAAGGCTCTTTTATGGCTGTCAACTCTGGTCGATATTTAATGCGTTTCTTTCCTCCCTGCCCGGGGTGAAATGCATGCTTCTTCGGAGGCAGGACAGTGGTCAAGGGCAGGGGCTCTGGCAGAGTCTTGGCACGATCACTAACCTTGCACAAGTTGCTGAATGTCTTTGTTCCTGGTTCCTAATTTGTGAGATGGGGATGGTGAGAAAACCTAGCTCATGGGCATGTTGTGACTATTAAATGAATTAGTTCATCCAGCCTAACGAACCCATTAAGCCCTCAGAAGAGTGTCAGGCCCCCAGTGGGTTCTCTCTGTGCCAGGCACCGCTTTGTGCCCGCCACTCTTCATTCTGTCCTTTGTATAACAAAGGCCTAATCCATATATGTGTGTGCATTTAAAATGTACTCACGTGAAATGGCACAGAGAAAATACACCAGAAATTAACTATATAAGGATTTGCAAAAAAGTGAGTCTGAAGTGTCCAGAAAATAATGAGGAAAAGATACGATTTTTTGGCTAATGTGTAATAAGTACCTTTTGTCTTGTCTCCATCAGCTGTGCACATTGATGAGCAGTGGGGGTGAATGACTCTGATCGAACTCTAATAGCATCATTTATTTATTTAGACTTTTTGATGTGGACCATTTTTAAAGTGTTTTGTGAATTTGTCACAATCTTGCTTCTCTTTTTATGTTTTTGAGTGTTTTGGTGGTGAGGCATGTTGGATCTTAACTTGCTGACCGAGGGCTGAACCTGTAACCCCTGCATTGGAAAGCAAAGCCTTAACCACTGGAGCGCCCGGGGAGTCCCTCTAACAGCTTGAGTGTCTTACCCCTGGAAGCACGCAGGCTAATACAGCCTGCAGAGTCTATAATCTTATGGTGTATTGCTGTACTGAATTATTTTTTTCTGAGTATTAGATTTGCCATTATTTAAATGGGAAGGATCTACACCCTCGTCAAGCCCATCAGCGGGATTAATTAGCAGTCTAGTGCTTTGATGGTACAATAGTGGGGATTCGACAAAGGTTTGTCAAATTACATTTATTTCAACAAGGATCAGAGCGGGGTGGGGGGTGGGGTCCCAACTGGTTGAGGATCTTTCTGCTCTGGTTCTTCCTGTGTAAAAATCAATTATAAAACTCCTTCAGAGAAGCAGATGTGCTAGTGTTAACCGCGCACTCAGGACCTTGCTCATAACAGGGGCGAGGTAAGTGTTTGCCGCGTGGAACCGAATGCAGTCCATCCACGATGCCTGTTTCCCGTGTGGCTGCCATCAGTCGTCCCGCTGAGTCCATATGGGGAGCGTGTGCTGGCTGTGTGATCAAGGTGACAGAGCCTCTGGAGCCATCCGTTTAGTTACATATTCCTTCAGTCACAAGTACCTATCCAGCAGGAACATCTGGGAACTTACTCACGGAGAGGGAGGGACAGTAAACACCGAAGCCAGTGAATAGCTCACATCTTGTCATTGGTCAGGCTTCCCAGGTGGCTCAGAGGGTAAAGCGTCTGCCTGCAGTGCAGGAGACCTGGGTTCGATCCCTGGGTCGGGAAGATCCTCTGGAGGAGAGCATGGTGACCCACTCCAGTACTCTTGCCTGGAGAATTCCCTGGACAGAGGTGCCCGGTGGGCTACAGTCCATGGGGTCGCAGAGTCGGACAGGACTGAGAGTCTTTACTTCACTTCATGTGGTTGGTGGGGGATGGAAGGGAGGAGACCAGGAGGAGGGAGAGGAGGAGGGAGGTCAGGGAGGAGGGCCCAGGAGGACATCTGAGCAGAGGCTAAATGAGGGCAAGGCCGGCCGGGGGACTCCCTGGAGGAATGGCAGAGAACCAAAGACGCCTTTTCTGAGGACAGAGCACCTGCAAAGGGCCCGTGAGGTCTCAGGAGAGAGTGAGATGGGCACAGCTTAAGTGCGAGGTCAGAGGGATCGATGGGTCCAAACACAGGGAAGCGTCCAGGCAGAGACTTGGGACTTTGCGTGAGAAGGGGCGTTCAAAACACAAGAGTGACCTAGTCAGACGTCACTCCCAGGAGAATCTCTCAGACATCCAGGTCTGTCTTTTTCATTTGCATCCCTCATCTGAAAAAACTTTTGTTTATGATTTTTATTTTTCATTGGAGGATAATTGCTTTACAATGTTGTATTGGTTTCTACCATACCAACAACGTGAATCGGCCGTAAGGATACATATATCCCCTCCCTCTCGAGCAAAATTTTGTTTCTGAGAGGAAGAAGAAGAATTTTTAAGGGATAGTCATTGTGCTTTCAAAGCTTCCTGAAATAAACTTTCATGCATGATCTTCACCACAAAACTATGGTGATAGACACGTATTGCCCACTTGGAAAAATAAATGCAATCTTGAAGAAATTAAATAAGAGAAAGGTGTCTCGTGGCTCACAGCAGGTCCCCAGGAAGCACTGCTTTTCCAGGATGGGGCTCAACATGCTGCATGTTTAACGTGCTTGATTTCCTCAAGCACCGCACCACAGTCCGTATGGAAACCTGGAGAAAGGCCCGGGAACACACAGGGCCAGAGGCATCCTTTGCTTCGAGGCGGTTCTCCCCAGGGACTCAGCCTTAAACTGGGGGAGAAATCCTGACAAACTTTCAGCCTATTCCAAACCTCCTGTGACGTGAACTTGCCAGGTCTGATCCGTCAGCACTGGTGATAATGAAGTACTTTGTGACAACCTGTGATGAGAGAACTGAACACGATTTCAAAATCTTTTCTTACACCACAGGACAAAAATGCATTTTCATCTCAGAGGTTTCAAATCAATGATCAAAATAAACATCCATCTGATCTTTGAAAGTAGATTTATTCCTGGTGTACAATTTGTATTCCTTTGTAACACTTTGTATTCCTTTGTAACATTTTATTTTCATGATTTTATTCAATTCTTCAACTCAGTCACAAAGAGAGGAAGTAAAAATTCTGTTGGTGAAGCT